>NC_137470.1:22568635-23768635 GCF_964235325.1 Thermobia domestica
GTAGTAGTAGTAGTAGTAGTAGTAGGAGGAGGAATGGGTTGGAAGCCCCGCAGTGGTTGGTTGGGTTCTGTTCTCGACATAAGTATAAAGTAGTAGTATTAGTAGTACTAAGAGTAGTAGTAGTTGCAGTGGTAGTAATAGTAATAGTAGTAGTAGTAGTAGTAGTAGTAGTAGGAATGTGTTAGAAGCCCCGCAGGGGTTGGTTGGGTTCTGTTCTCGACATAAGTATAAGTAGCAGTATTAGTAGTACTACTAGTAGTAGTAGTTGAACTGGTAGTAGTAATAGTAGTAGTAGTAGTAGTAGTAGTAGTAGTAGGAATGGGTTGGAAGCCCCGCAGTGGTTGGTTGGGCTCTCTTCTCGACATAAGTATAAAGTAGTAGTATTAGTAGTACTAAGAGTAGTAGTAGTTGAACTGGTAGTAGTAATAGTAGTAGTAGTAGTAGTAGTAGGAATGTGTTAGAAGCCCCGCAGGGCTTGGTTTGGTTCTTTTCTCGACATAAGTATAAATGGTAGTATTAGTAGTACTAATAGTAGTAGTAGTTGAACTGGTAGTAGTAATAGTAGTAGTAGTAGTAGTAGTAGTAGGAATGGGTTGGAAGCCCCGCAGTGGTTGGTTCGGTTCTCTTCTCGACATAAGTATAAGTAGTAGTATTAGTAGTACTAATAGTAGTAGTAGTTGCAGTGGTAGTAATAGTAATAGTAGTAGTACTAGTAATAGTAGTAGTAGTAGTAGTAGTAGGTATGTGTTAGAAGCCCCGCAGGGGTTGGTTGGGTTCTGTTCTCGACATAAGTATAAGTAGTAGTATTAGTAGTACTAATAGTAGTAGTAGTTGAACTGGTAGTAGTAATACTAGTAGTAGTAGTAGTAGTAGTAGGAATGGGTTGGAAGCCCCGCAGAGGTTGGTTGGGTTCTGTTCTCGACATAATTATAAGTAGTAGTATTAGTAGTAATAAGAGTAGTAGTAGTTGAACTGGTAGTAGTAATAGTAGTAGTAGTAGTAGTAGTAGGAATGTGTTAGAAGCCCAGCAGGGCTTGGTTTGGTTCTGTTCTCGACATAAGTTATAAAATAGGTAGTATTAGTAGTACTAATAGTAGTAGTAGTTGAACTGGTAGTAGTAATAGTAGTAGTAGTAGTAGTAGTAGTAGGAATGGGTTGGAAGCCCCGCAGTGGTTGGTTCGGTTCTCTTCTCGACATAAGTATAATTAGTAGTATTAGTAGTACTAATAGTAGTAGTAGTTGAACTGGTAGTAGTAATAGTAGTTGTAGTAGTAGTAGTAGTAGTAGTAGGAATGTGTTAGAAGCCCCGCAGGGTTTTTTTTTGTTCTGTTCTCGACATAAGTATAAGTAGTAGTATTAGTAGTACTAATAGTAGTAGTAGTTGAACTGGTAGTAGTAACAGTAGTATTAGTAGTAGTAGTAGTAGGAATGGGTTGGAAGCTCCGCAGTTGTTGGTTGGGTTCTGTTCTCGACATAAGTATAAGTAGTAGTATTAGTAGTAGTAAGAGTAGTAGTAGTTGAACTGGTAGTAGTAATAGTTGTAGTAGTAGTGGTAGTAGTAGTAGGGATGTGTTAGAAGCCCCGCAGGGGTTGGTTGGGTTCTGTTCTCGACATAAGTATAAGTAGCAGTATTAGTAGTTCTAATAGTAGTAGTAGTTGAACTGGTAGTAGTAATAATAGTAGTAGTAGTAGTAGTAGTAATAGTAGTAGGAATGGGTTGGAAGCGCAGCAGTGGTTGGTTGGGTTCTGTTCTCGACATAAGTATAAGTAGTAGTATTAGTAGTACTAATAGTAGTAGTAGTTGAACTGGTAGTATTAGTAGTAGAGGTGTTAGTAGTAGTAGTAGTAGGAATGGGTTGGAAGCCCCGCAGTGGTTGGTTGGGTTCTCATCTCGACATAAGTATAAGTAGTAGTATTAGTAGTAATAAGAGTAGTAGTAGTTGAACTGGTAGTAGTAATAGTAGTAGTAGTAGTAGTAGTAGGAATGTGTTAGAAGCCCCGCAGGGCTGGGTTTGGTTCTGTTCTCGACATAAGTATAAATGGTAGTATTAGTAGTACTAAGAGTAGTAGTAGTTGCAGTGGTAGTAATAGTAATAGTAGTAGTAGTAGTAGTAGTTGTAGGAATGTGTTAGAAGCCCCGCAGGGGTTGGTTGGGTTCTGTTCTAGACATAAGTATAAAGTAGTAGTATTAGTAGTACTAATAGTAGTAGTAGTTGAACTGGTAGTAGTAATAGTAGTAGTAGTAGTAGTAGTAGTAGTGGTAGGAATGGGTTGGAAGCCCCGCAGTGGTTGGTTGGGTTCTCTTCTCGACATAAGTATAATTAGTAGTATTAGTAGTACTAAGAGTAGTAGTAGTTGAACTGGTAGTAGTAGTAGTAATGGTAGTAGTAGTTGTAGTAGCAGAAATGGGTTGGAAGCCCCGCAGTGGTTGGTTGAGTTCTGTTCTCGACATAAGTATAAGTAGTAGTATTAGTAGTAGTAGAGTAGTAGTAGTATTAGTAGTAATAAGAGTAGTAGTAGTTGAACTGGTAGTAGTAGTAGTAGTAGTAGTAGTAGTAGTAGTAGGAATGGGTTGGAAGCCCAGCAGTGGTTGGTTGGGTTCTCTTCTCGACATAAGTATAAAGTAGTAGTATTAGTAGTAGTAAGAGTAGTAGTTGAACTGGTAGTAGTAATAGTAGTAGTAGTAGTAGTAGTAGTAGGAATGGGTTGGAAGCCCCGCAGTGGTTGGTTGGGTTCTGTTCTCGACATAAGTATAAGTAGTAATATTAGTAGTACTAATAGTAGTAGTAGTTGCAGTGGTAGCAGTAGTAATAGTAGTAGTAGTAGTAGTAGTAGTAGTAGGAATGGGTTGGAAGCCCCGCAGTGGTTGGTTGGGTTCTGTTCTCGACATAAGTATAAATAGTAGTATTAGTAGTACTAATAGTAGTAGTAGTTGAACTGGTACTAGTAATAGTAGTAGTAGTAGTAGTAGTAGTAGTAGTAGTAGTAGTAGGAATGGGTTGGAAGCCCCGCAGTGGTTGGTTGGATTCTGTTCTCGACATAAGTATAAAGTAGTAGTATTAGTAGTACTAATAGTAGTAGCAGTTGAACTGGTAGTAGTAATAGTAGTAGTAGTAGTAGTAGTAGTAGGAATGGGTTGGAAGCCCCGCAGTGGTTGGTTGGAATCTGTTCTCGACATAAGTATAAAGTAGTAGTATTAGTAGTACTAATAGTAGTAGTAGTTGCAGTATTAGTAATAGTAATAGTAGTAGTGGTAGTAGTAGTAAGGATGTGTTAGAAGCCCCGCAGGGGTTGGTTGGGTTCTGTTCTCGACATGAGTATAAGTAGTAGTATTAGTAGTACTAATAGTAGTAGTAGTTGAACTGGTAGTAGTAGTAGTAATAGTAGTAGTAGTAGTAGTAGTAGTAGGAATGGGTTGGAAGCCCCGCAGTGGTAGGTTGGGTTTTGTTCTCGACATAAGTATAAGTAGTTGTATTAGTAGTACTAATAGTAGTAGTAGTTGAACTGGTAGTTGTAATAGTAGTAGTAGTAGTAGTAGTAGTAGGAATGGGTTGGAAGCCCCGCAGTGGTTGGTTGGGTTCTGTTCTCGACATAAGTATAAGTAGTAGTATTAGTAGTACTAATAGTAGTAGTAGTTGAACCGGTAGTAGTAGTAATAGTAGTAGTAGAAGTAGTAGTAGGAATGTGTTAGAAGCCCCGCAGGGGTTGGTTTGGTTCTGTTCTCGACATAAGTATAAGTAGTAGTATTAGTAGTACTAATAGTAGTAGTAGTTGAACTGGTAGTAGTAATAGTAGTAGTAGTAGTAGTAGTAGTAGTAGTAGTAGGAATGGGCTAGAAGCCACGCAGTGGTTGGTTGGGTTCTGTTCTCGACATAAGTATAAGTAGTAGTATTAGTAGTACTAATAGTAGTAGTAGTTGAACTGGTAGTAGTAATACTACTAGTAGTAGTAGTAGTAGGAATGTGTTAGAAGCCCCGCAGGCGTTGGTTTGGTTCTGTTCTCGACATAAGTATAAGTAGTAGTATTAGTAGTACTAATAGTAGTAGTAGTTGAACTGGTAGTAGTAGTAGTAGAAGTGTTAGTAGTAGTAGTAGTAGGAATGGGTTGGAAGCTCCGCAGTGGTTGGTTGGGTTCTCTTCTCGACATAAGTACAAGTAGTAGTATTAGTAGTACTAAGAGTAGTAGTAGCTGCAGTGGTAGTAATAGTAATAGTAGTAGTAGTAGTAGTAGTAGGAATGTGTTAGAAGCCCCGCAGGGGTTGGTTGGGTTCTGTTCTCGACATAAGTATAAGTAGTAGTATTAGTAGTACTAATAGTAGTAGTAGTTGAACTGGTTGTAGTAATACTAGTAGTAGTAGTAGTAGTAGGAATGTGTTAGAAGCCCCGCAGGGGTTGGTTCGGTTCTGTTCTCGACATAAGTATAAGTAGTAGTATTAGTAGTACTAATAGTAGTAGTAGTTGAAGTAGTAGTAGTAGTAGTAGAGGTGTTAGTAGTAGTAGTAGTAGGAATGGGTTGGAAGCCCCGCAGTGGTTGGTTGGGTTCTCTTCTCGACATAAGTATTAGTAGTAGTATTAGTAGTACTAATAGTAGTAGTAGTTGAACCGGTTGTAGTAGTAATAGTAGTAGTAGAAGTAGTAGTAGGAATGTGTTAGAAGCCCCGCAGGGATTGGTTTTGTTCTGTTCTCGACATAAGTATAAATGGTAGTATTAGTAGTACTAATAGTAGTAGTAGTTGAACTGGTAGTAGTAATAGTAATAGTAGTAGTAGTAGTAGTAGTAGTAGGAATGGGTTGGAAGCCCCGCAGTGGTTGGTTGGGTTCTCTTCTCGACATAAGTATAAGTAGTAGTATTAGTAGTACTAATAGTAGTAGTAGTTGAACTGGTAGTAGTAGTAGTAGAAGTAGTAGTAGTAGTAGTAGTTGGAATGGGTTGGAAGCGCCGCAGTGGTTGGTTGGGTTCTCTTCTCGACATAAGTATAAGTATTAGTATTAGTAGTACTAATAGTAGTAGTAGTTGAACTGGTAGTAGTAATAGTAGTCGTAGTAGAAGTAGTAGTAGGAATGTGTTAGAAGCCCCGCAGGGGTTGGTTTGGTTCTGTTCTCGACATAAGTATAAGTAGTAGTATTAGTAGTACTAATAGTAGTAGTAGTTGAACTGGTAGTAGTAATAGTAGTAGTAGTAGTAGTAGTAGTAGTAGTAGTAGTAGTAGGAATGGGCTAGAAGCCGCGCAGTGGTTGGTTGGGTTCTGTTCTCGACATAAGTATAAGTAGTAGTATTAGTAGTACTAATAGTAGTAGTAGTTGAACTGGTAGTAGTAATACTACTAGTAGTAGCAGTAGTAGGAATGTGTTAGAAGCCCCGCAGGCGTTGGTTTGGTTCTGTTCTCGACATAAGTATAAGTAGTAGTATTAGTAGTACTAATAGTAGTAGTAGTTGAACTGGTAGTAGTAGTAGTAGAAGTGTTAGTAGTAGTAGTAGTAGGAATGGGTTGGAAGCTCCGCAGTGGTTGGTTGGGTTCTCTTCTCGACATAAGTACAAGTAGTAGTATTAGTAGTACTAAGAGTAGTAGTAGCTGCAGTGGTAGTAATAGTAATAGTAGTAGTAGTAGTAGTAGTAGGAATGTGTTAGAAGCCCCGCAGGGGTTGGTTGGGTTCTCTTCTCGACATAAGTATAAGTAGCAGTATTAGTAGTACTAATAGTAGTAGTAGTTGAACTGGTAGTAGTAATAGTAGTAGTAGTAGTAGTAGTAGTAGTAGGAATG
Organism: Thermobia domestica; assembly: GCF_964235325.1. Classification (NCBI taxonomy): domain Eukaryota; kingdom Metazoa; phylum Arthropoda; class Insecta; order Zygentoma; family Lepismatidae; genus Thermobia; species Thermobia domestica. The sequence continues at coordinate 22,574,397 of NC_137470.1, forward strand.
GGTTGGAAGCCCCGAAGTGGTTGGTTGGGTTCTCTTCTCGACATAAGAATAAGTAGTAGTATTAGTAGTACTAATAGTAGTAGTAGTTGCAGTGGTAGTAATAGTAACAGTACTAGTAGTAGTAGTAGTGGGAATGTGTTAGAAGCCCCGCAGGGGTTGGTTGGGTTCTGTTCTCGACATAAGTATAAGTAGTAGTATTAGTAGTACTAATAGTAGTAGTAGTTGAACTGGTTGTAGTAATACTAGTAGTAGTAGTAGTAGTAGGAATGTGTTAGAAGCCCCGCAGGGGTTGGTTCGGTTCTGTTCTCGACATAAGTATAAGTAGTAGTATTAGTAGTACTAATAGTAGTAGTAGTTGAAGTAGTAGTAGTAGTAGTAGAGGTGTTAGTAGTAGTAGTAGTAGGAATGGGTTGGAAGCCCCGCAGTGGTTGGTTGGGTTCTCTTCTCGACATAAGTATAAGTAGTAGTATTAGTAGTACTAATAGTAGTAGTAGTTGAACCGGTTGTAGTAGTAATAGTAGTAGTAGAAGTAGTAGTAGGAATGTGTTAGAAGCCCCGCAGGGATTGGTTTGGTTCTGTTCTCGACATAAGTATAAATGGTAGTATTAGTAGTACTAATAGTAGTAGTAGTTGAACTGGTAGTAGTAATAGTAATAGTAGTAGTAGTAGTAGTAGTAGTAGGAATGGGTTGGAAGCCCCGCAGTGGTTGGTTGGGTTCTGTTCTCGACATAAGTATAAGTAGTAGTATTAGTAGTACTAATAGTAGTAGTAGTTGAACTGGTAGTAGTAGTAGTAGAAGTAGTAGTAGTAGTAGTAGTTGGAATGGGTTGGAAGCGCCGCAGTGGTTGGTTGGGTTCTCTTCTCGACATAAGTATAAGTATTAGTATTAGTAGTACTAATAGTATTAGTAGTTGAACTGGTAGTAGTAATAGTAGTAGTAGTAGAAGTAGTAGTAGGAATGTGTTAGAAGCCCCGCAGGGGTTGGTTGGGTTCTGTTCTCGACATAAGTATAAGCAGTAGTATTAGTAGTACTAATAGTAGTAGTAGTTGAACTGGTAGTAGTAGTAGTAATAGTAGTAGTAGTAGTAGTAGTAGTAGGAATGGGTTGGAAGCCCCGCAGTGGTTGGTTGGGTTCTCTTCTCGACATAAGTATAAGTAGTAGTATTAGTAGTAGTAAGAGTAGTAGTAGTTGAACTGGTAGTAGTAATAGTAGTAGTAGTAGTAGTACTAGTAGTAGTAGTAGTAGTAGGAATGGGTTGGAAGCCCCGCAGTGGTTGGTTGGGTTCTGTTCTCAACATAAGTATAAGTAGTAGTATTAGTAGTACTAATAGTAGTAGTAGTTGCAGTGGTAGTAGTAGTAGTAGGAATGGGTTGGAAGCCCCGCAGTGGTTGGTTGGGTTCTCTTCTCGACATAAGTATAAGTAGTAGTATTAGTAGTAGTAAGAGTAGTAGTAGTTGAACTGGTAGTAGTAATAGTAGTAGTACTAGTAGTAGTAGGAATGGGTTGGAAGCCCGGCAAGGGTTTGGTTGGGTTCTCTTCTCGACATAAGTATAAGTAGTAGTATTAGTAGTACTAAGAGTAGTAGTAGTTGAACTGGTAGTAGTAATAGTAGTAGTATTAGTAGTAGTAGGAATGTGTTAGAAGCCCAGCAGGGCTTGGTTTGGTTCTGTTCTCGACATAAGTATAAATGGTAGTATTAGTAGTACTAATAGTAGTAGTAGTTGAACTGGTAGTAGTAATAGTAGTAGTAGTAGTAGTAGTAGTAGTAGTAGGAATGGGTTGGAAGCCCCGCAGTGGTTGGTTCGGTTCTCTTCTCGACATAAGTATAATTAGTAGTATTAGTAGTACTAATAGTAGTAGTAGTTGAACTGGTAGTAGTAGTAGTAGTAGTAGTAGTAGGAATGTGTTAGAATCCCCGCAGGCTTTGGTTGGGTTCTCTTCTCGACATAAGTATAAGTAGTAGTATTAGTAGTACTAATAGTAGTAGTAGTTGAACTTGTATTAGTAGAAGTAGAAGTAGTAGTAGTAGTAGTAGTTGGAATGGGTTGGAAGCGCAGCAGTGGTTGGTTGGGTTCTCTTCTCGACATAAGTATAAGTAGTAGTATTAGTAGTACTAATAGTAGTAGTAGTTGAACTGGTTGTAGTAATACTAGTAGTAGTAGTAGTAGTAGGAATGTGTTAGAAGCCCCGCAGTGGTTGGTTGGGTTCTGTTCTCGACATAAGTATAAGTAGTAGTATTAGTAGTACTAAGAGTAGTAGTAGTTGCAGTGGTAGTAATAGTAATAGTAGTAGTAGTAGTAGTAGTAGTAGGAATGTGTTAGAAGCCTCGCAGGGGTTGGTTGGGTTCTGTTCTCGACATAAGTATAAGTAGCAGTATTAGTAGTACTAATAGTAGTAGTAGTTGAACTGGTAGTAGTAATAGTAGTAGTAGTAGTAGTAGTAGTAGTAGGAATGGGTTGGAAGCCCCGCAGTGGTTGGTTGGGCTCTCTTCTCGACATAAGTATAAGTAGTAGTATTAGTAGTACTAAGAGTAGTAGTAGTTGAACTGGTAGTAGTAATAGTAGTAGAAGTAGTAGTAGTAGGAATGTGTTAGAAGCCCCGCAGGGCTTGGTTTGGTTCTTTTCTCGACATAAGTATAAATGGTAGTATTAGTAGTACTAATAGTAGTAGTAGTTGAACTGGTAGTAGTAATAGTAGTAGTAGTAGTAGTAGTAGTAGGAATGGGTTGGATGCCCCGCAGTGGTTGGTTCGGTTCTCTTCTCGACATAAGTATAAGTAGTAGTATTAGTAGTAATAAGAGTAGTAGTAGTTGAACTGGTAGTAGTAATAGTAGTAGTACTAGTAGTAGTAGGAATGTGTTAGAAGCCCCGCAGGGCTTGGTTTGGTTCTGTTCTCGACATAAGTATAAATGGTAGTATTAGTAGTACTAATAGTAGTAGTAGTTGAACTGGTAGTAGTAATAGTAGTAGTAGTAGTAGTAGTAGTAGGAATGGGTTGGAAGCCCCGCAGTGGTTGGTTCGGTTCTCTTCTCGACATAAGTATAATTAGTAGTATTAGTAGTACTAATAGTAGTAGTAGTTGAACTGGTAGTAGTAATAGTAGTTGTAGTAGTAGTAGTAGTAGTAGTAGGAATGTGTTAGAAGCCCCGCAGGGTTTTTTTGTTCTGTTCTCGACATAAGTATAAGTAGTAGTATTAGTAGTACTAATAGTAGTAGTAGTTGAACTGGTAGTAGTAATAGTAGTAGTAGTAGTAGTAGTAGGAATGTGTTAGAAGCCCCGCAGTTGTTGGTTGGGTTCTGTTCTCGACATAAGTATAAGTAGTAGTATTAGTAGTAGTAAGAGTAGTAGTAGTTGAACTGGTAGTAGTAATAGTAGTAGTAGTAGTAGTAGTAGTAGCAGTAGTAGGAATGGGTTGGAAGCCCCGCAGTGGTTGGTTGGGTTCTGTTCTCGACATAAGTATAAGTAGTAGTATTAGTAGTACTAATAGTAGTAGTAGTTGCAGTGGTAGTAGTAGTAATAGTAGTAGTAGTGGTAGTAGTAGTAGGGATGTGTTAGAAGCCCCGCAGGGGTTGGTTGGGTTTTGTTCTCGACATAGGTATAAGTAGCAGTATTAGTAGTTCTAATAGTAGTAGTAGTTGAACTGGTAGTAGTAATAGTAGTAGTAGTAGTAGTAGTAGTAGTAGTAGTAGGAATGGGTTGGAAGCCCAGCAGTGGTTGGTTGGGTTCTCTTCTCGACATAAGTATAAGTAGTAGTATTAGTAGTAGTAAGATTAGTAGTAGTTGAACTGGTAGTAGTAATAGTAGTAGTAGTAGTAGTAGTAGGAATGGGTTGGAAGCCCAGCAGTGGTTGGTTGGGTTCTGTTCTCGACATAAGTATAAGTAGTAGTATTAGTAGTACTAATAGTAGTAGTAGTTGAACTGGTAGTAGTAGTAGTAGAGGTGTTAGTAGTAGTAGTAGTAGGAATGGGTTGGAAGCCCCGCAGTGGTTGGTTGGGTTCTCATCTCGACATAAGTATAAGTAGTAGTATTAGTAGTAATAAGAGTAGTAGTAGTTGAACTGGTAGTAGTAATAGTAGTAGTACTAGTAGTAGTAGGAATGGGTTGGAAGCCCGGCAGGGTTTGGTTGGGTTCTCTTCTCGACGTAAGTATAAGTAGTAGTATTAGTAGTACTAAGAGTAGTAGTAGTTGAACTGGTAGTAGTAATAGTAGTAGTATTAGTAGTAGTAGGAATGTGTTAGAAGCCCAGCAGGGCTTGGTTTGGTTCTGTTCTCGACATAAGTATAAATGGTAGTATTAGTAGTACTAATAGTAGTAGTAGTTGAACTGGTAGTAGTAATAGTAGTAGTAGTAGTAGTAGTAGTAGGAATGGGTTGGAAGCCCCGCAGTGGTTGGTTCGGTTCTCTTCTCGACATAAGTATAATTAGTAGTATTAGTAGTACTAATAGTAGTAGTAGTTGAACTGGTAGTAGTAATAGTAGTAGTAGTAGTAATAGTAGTAGTAGGAATGTGTTAGAAGCCCCGCAGGCTTTGGTTGGGTTCTCTTCTCGACATAAGTATAAGTAGTAGTATTAGTAGTACTAATAGTAGTAGTAGTTGAACTGGTATTAGTAGAAGTAGAAGTAGTAGTAGTAGTAGTAGTTGGAATGGGTTGGAAGCGCAGCAGTGGTTGGTTGGGTTCTCTTCTCGACATAAGTATAAGTAGCAGTATTAGTAGTACTAATAGTAGTAGTAGTTGAACTGGTAGTAGTAATAGTAGTAGTTGTAGTAGTAGTAGTAGTAGGAATGGGTTGGAAGCCCCGCAGTGGTTGGTTGGGTTCTGTTCTCGACATAAGTATAAGTAGTAGTATTAGTAGTACTAAGAGTAGTAGTAGTTGCAGTGGTAGTAATAGTAATAGTAGTAGTAGTAGTAGTAGTAGTAGTAGGAATGTGTTAGAAGCCCCGCAGTGGTTGGTTGGGTTCTGTTCTCGACATAAGTATAAGTAGTAGTATTAGTAGTACTAATAGTAGTAGTAGTTGAACTGGTAGTAGTAATAGTAGTAGTAGTAGTAGTAGTAGTAGGAATGGGTTGGAAGCTCCGCAGTTGTTGGTTGGGTTCTGTTCTCGACATAAGTATAAGTAGTAGTATTAGTAGTAGTAAGAGTAGTAGTAGTTGAACTGGTAGTAGTAATAGTAGTTGTAGTAGTAGTAGTAGTAGTAGTAGGAATGTGTTAGAAGCCCCGCAGGGTTTTTTTTGTTCTGTTCTCGACATAAGTATAAGTAGTAGTATTAGTAGTACTAATAGTAGTAGTAGTTGAACTGGTAGTAGTAATAGTAGTAGTAGTAGTAGTAGTAGTAGGAATGGGTTGGAAGCCCCGCAGTGGTTGGTTCGGTTCTCTTCTCGACATAATTATAAGTAGTAGTATTACTAGTAATAAGAGTAGTAGTAGTTGAACTGGTAGTAGTAATAGTAGTAGTAGTAGTAGTAGTAGGAATGTGTTAGAAGCCCCGCAGGGCTTGGTTTGGTTCTGTTCTCGACATAAGTATAAATGGTAGTATTAGTAGTACTAATAGTAGTAGTAGTTGAACTGGTAGTAGTAATAGTAGTAGTAGTAGTAGTAGTAGTAGTAGGAATGGGTTGGAAGCCCCGCAGTGGTTGGTTCGGTTCTCTTCTCGACATAAGTATAATTAGTAGTATTAGTAGTACTAATAGTAGTAGTAGTTGAACTGGTAGTAGTAATAGTAGTTGTAGTAGTAGTAGTAGTAGTAGTAGGAATGTGTTAGAAGCCCCGCAGGGTTTTTTTTGTTCTGTTCTCGACATAAGTATAAGTAGTAGTATTAGTAGTACTAATAGTAGTAGTAGTTGAACTGGTAGTAGTAATAGTAGTAGTAGTAGTAGTAGTAGTAGGAATGGGTTGGAAGCTCCGCAGTTGTTGGTTGGGTTCTGTTCTCGACATAAGTATAAGTAGTAGTATTAGTAGTAGTAAGAGTAGTAGTAGTTGAACTGGTAGTAGTAATAGTAGTAGTAGTAGTAGTAGCAGTAGTAGGAATGGGTTGGAAGCCCCGCAGTGGTTGGTTGGGTTCTGTTCTCGACATAAGTATAAGTAGTAGTATTAGTAGTACTAATAGTAGTAGTAGTTGCAGTGGTAGTAGTAGTAATAGTAGTAGTAGTGGTAGTAGTAGTAGGGATGTGTTAGAAGCCCCGCAGGGGTTGGTTGGGTTCTGTTCTCGACATAAGTATAAGTAGCAGTATTAGTAGTTGTAATAGTAGTAGTAGTTGAACTGGTAGTAGTAATAGTAGTAGTAGTAGTAGTAGTAGTAGTAGTAGTAGGAATGGGTTGGAAGCCCAGCAGTGGTTGGTTGGGTTCTCTTCTCGACATAAGTATAAGTAGTAGTATTAGTAGTAGTAAGATTAGTAGTAGTTGAACTGGTAGTAGTAATAGTAGTAGTAGTAGTAGTAGTAGTAGTAGTAGTAGGAATGGGTTGGAAGCCCCGCAGTGGTTGGTTTGGTTCTGTTCTCGACATAAGTATAAGTAGTAGTATTAGTAGTACTAATAGTAGTAGTAGTTGAACTGGTAGTAGTAGTAGTAGAGGTGTTAGTAGTAGTAGTAGTAGGAATGGGTTGGAAGCCCCGCAGTGGTTGGTTGGGTTCTCATCTCGACATAAGTATAAGTAGTAGTATTAGTAGTAATAAGAGTAGTAGTAGTTGAACTGGTAGTAGTAATAGTAGTAGTAGTAGGAATGTGTTAGAAGCCCCGCAGGGCTTGGTTTGGTTCTGTTCTCGACATAAGTATAATTAGTAGTATTAGTAGTACTAAGAGTAGTAGTAGTTGCAGTGGTAGTAATAGTAATAGTAGTAGTAGTAGTAGTTGTAGGAATGTGTTAGAAGCCCCGCAGGGGTTGGTTGGGTTCTGTTCTAGACATAAGTATAAGTATTAGTATTAGTAGTACTAATAGTAGTAGTAGTTGAACTGGTAGTAGTAATAGTAGTAGTAGTAGTAGTAGTAGTAGTAGTGGTAGGAATGGGTTGGAAGCCCCGCAGTGTTTGGTTGGGTTCTCTTCTCGACATAAGTATAATTAGTAGTATTAGTAGTACTAAGAGTAGTAGTAGTTGAACTGGTAGTAGTAGTAGTAATGGTAGTAGTAGTTGTAGTAGCAGAAATGGGTTGGAAGCCCCGCAGTGGTTGGTTGGGTTCTGTTCTCGACATAAGTATAAGTAGTAGTATTAGTAGTAGTAAGAGTAGTAGTAGTATTAGTAGTAATAAGAGTAGTAGTAGTTGAACTGGTAGTAGTAATAGTAGTAGTAGTAGTAGTAGTAGTAGTAGGAATGGGTTGGAAGCCCCGCAGTGGTTGGTTGGGTTCTTTTCTCGACATAAGTATAAGTAGTAGTATTAGTAGTACTAATAGTAGTAGTAGTTGCAGTGGTAGTAGTAGTAATAGTAGTAGTAGTGGTAGTAGTAGTAGGGATGTGTTAGAAGCCCCGCAGGGGTTGGTTGGGTTCTGTTCTCGACATAAGTATAAGTAGTAGTAATAGTAGTACTAAGAGTAGTAGTTGTTGAACTGGTAGTAGTAGTAGTAGTAGTAGTAGTAGTAGTAGTAGTAGTAGTAGTAGTAGTAGGAATGGGTTGGAAGCCCAGCAGTGGTTGGTTGGGTTCTCTTCTCGACATAAGTATAAGTAGTAGTATTAGTAGTAGTAAGAGTAGTAGTTGAACTGGTAGTAGTAATAGTAGTAGTAGTAGTAGTAGTAGTAGGAATGGGTTGGAAGCCCCGCAGTGGTTGGTTGGGTTCTGTTCTCGACATAAGTATAAGTAGTAATATTAGTAGTACTAATAGTAGTAGTAGTTGCAGTGGTAGCAGTAGTAATAGTAGTAGTAGTAGTAGTAGTAGTAGGAATGGTTTGGAAGCCCCGCAGTGGTTAGTTGGGTTCTGTTCTCGACATAAGTATAAATAGTAGTATTAGTAGTACTAATAGTAGTAGTAGTTGAACTGGTACTAGTAATAGTAGTAGTAGTAGTAGTAGTAGTAGTAGTAGGAATGGGTTGGAAGCCCCGCAGTGGTTGGTTGGATTCTGTTCTCGACATAAGTATAAGTAGTAGTGTTAGTAGTACTAATAGTAGTAGCAGTTGAACTGGTAGTAGTAATAGTAGTAGTAGTAGTAGTAGTAGGAATGGGTTGGAAGCCCCGCAGTGGTTGGTTGGAATCTGTTCTCGACATCAGTATAAGTAGTAGTATTAGTAGTACTAATAGTAGTAGTAGTTGCAGTATTAGTAATAGTAATAGTAGTAGTAGTAGTAGTAGTAGTAAGGATGTGTTAGAAGCCCCGCAGGGGTTGGTTGGGTTCTGTTCTCGACATGTGTATAAGTAGTAGTATTAGTAGTACTAATAGTAGTAGTAGTTGAACTGGTAGTAGTAGTATTAATAGTAGTAGTAGTAGTAGTAGTAGTAGGAATGGGTTGGAAGCCCCGCAGTTTTAGGTTGGGTTTTGTTCTCGACATAAGTATACGTAAGTAGTTGTATTAGTAGTACTAATAGTAGTAGTAGTTGAACTGGTAGTTGTAATAGTAGTAGTAGTAGTAGGAATGGGTTGGAAGCCCCGCAGTGGTTGGTTGGGTTCTGTTCTCGACATAAGTATAAGTAGTAGTATTAGTAGTACTAATAGTAGTAGTAGTTGAACTGGTAGTAGTAGTAGTAGAAGTGTTAGTAGTAGTAGTAGTAGGAATGGGTTGGAAGCTCCGCAGTGGTTGGTTGGGTTCTCTTCTCGACATAAGTACATTTAGTAGTATTAGTAGTACTAAGAGTAGTAGTAGTTGAACTGGTAGTAGTAATAGTAGTAGTGGTAGTAGTAGTAGTAGTAGGAATGTGTTAGAAGCCCCGCAGGGGTTGGTTTGGTTCTGTTCTCGACATAAGTATAAATGGTAGTATTAGTAGTACTAATAGTAGTAGTAGTTGAACTGGTAGTAGTAATAGTAGTAGTAGTAGTAGTAGTAGTAGGAATGGGTTGGAAGCCCCGCAGTGGTTTGTTCGGTTCTGTTCTCGACATAAGTATAAGTAGTAGTATTAGTAGTACTAATAGTAGTAGTAGTTGAACTGGTAGTAGTAATAGTAGTAGTAGTAGTAGTAGTAGTAGTAGTAGTAGGAATGTGTTAGAAGCCCCGCATTGGTTGGTTTGGTTTTGTTCTCGACATAAGTATAAGTAGTAGTATTAGTAGTACTAATAGTAGTAGTAGTTGAACTGGTAGTAGTAATAGTAGTAGTAGTAGTAGTAGTAGTAGGAATGGGTTGGAAGCCCCGCAGTGGTTGGTTGGGTTCTCTTCTCGACATAAGTATAAGTAGTAGTATTAGTAGTACCAATAGTAGTAGTAGTTGAACTGGTAGTAGTAATAGTAGTAGTAGTAGTAGTAGTAGGAATGTGTTAGAATCCTCGCAGGGGTTGGTTTGGTTCTTTTCTCGACATAAGTATAAGTAGTAGTACTAGTTGTACTAATAGTAGTAGTAGTTGAACTGGTAGTAGTAATAGTAGTAGTAGTAGTAGTAGTAGTAGGAATGGGTTAGAAGCCCCGCAGTGGTTGGTTGGGTTCTCTTCTCGACATAAGTATAAGTATTAGTATTAGTAGTACTAATAGTAGTAGTAGTTGCAGTGGTAGTAGTAGTAATAGTAGTAGTAGTAGTAGTAGTAGTAGTAGGAATGTTAGAAGCCCCGCAGTGGTTGGTTGGGTTCTGTTCTCGACATAAGTATAAGTAGTAGTATTAGTAGTACTAATAGTAGTAGTAGTTGAGCTGGTAGTAGTAATAGTAGTAGTAGTAGTAGGAATGTGTTAGAAGCCCCGCAGGGGTTGGTTGGGTCCTGTTCTCGACATAAGTATAAGTAATAGTAGTAGTAGTTAGGGATGGCCTGTTTTTTTCGAAAACGGAAAATGAAGAACGAAAAGTTTTTCGAAAAACGAATTTTTTTTTCGAAAAATGAAAAACGAAAAACGATTTTTTTTTGAAAACAAAGAACGAAAAATTCTTCGGAAAACGAAAAACGAAACACGGAAAATTTTTCGAAAACGGAAAACGAAAATTGCCAAGAAACGTAAAACGGATTACTTTCGTGAAAGAAACTGAATTCATTTCATTTGTTAGGACTTCAAAACTACAGTATGCTATGCATACGTATAGGAAGTCTTATTGAACGGTTATTTTCATCTTTCTGTTTATCCATCCGTTCGTCTGTCGGCTGGCACCAGAGCAAGAGCTGTAAGAAATATCGAGAAGCATACATAGTTTTGCAACACGAATAGATTCAACTAATCCATTTGACTTTTATTTAATGCAGAAGTGGTAGTGATTTATAGCTTCCTGTTACATTGTTGATCACCACAGAACATAAACGGTAATATATAGAAAGACCCGTTTTTTCAGTGTCCCAAGAACCAATTCAGCTTCCCTAGGATATATTCAATGTTCGCCCTTATTACATTTGCAGCTTAAGCCAGTGGCGGATCCAGGGGGCAATCGGGGCAATGCCCCCCTCCCAGAAGAAGAGACTTTCTTATTTTATACATATAAATGAAACTCATTCCAGAGTTTGAAGCTGTTAAAAGTAGCTCTAAGTAACAGTATGACAACCCCCCCCCAGAAGTCGGTCCTGGATCCGCCCCTGGCATAAGTGTCGGAAGTCTTTAGAATGGCTTTGTCCGTCTGTCTATCGACATGTGTTAGACTAAGAACAGTAACAGATATTAAGAATTCGTTTCTTGTGGTCCCCACAGACTCCGGCCAGAGGGGCCCAAAATTTTTTAAATAGTTATTTCCAAAAAAACTCCAGGTTTTCCCCTATTTTCCCATTTCAAGTGTATAATACGGACAAGCGAGTAGTACTGTTGGAAAGGAACGAGGTACGAACCATGATCCTACAATAAATAACAATGACGTAGTACGTGCTTAACTGAAACTCTAAACTTTATCTTAAAAAACCATGGATCCTATAAGGGTTAATTAAAAATTTGTGGTATGAATGTGGACACAAAAATTGGATAATTTTGTAATCTGAGTACGTTGGGTACACTTCAATTTAAATAAGTGACCACTCGAATGATTAGGACTATAAATCAAATTACGAAGAATCTAGTTGAAAAACCTGGAACATACATAAAAATTCGTTAAAAATGTATAACTAGGAGGTTAGTTCACTAATCTTACGATATATCTTTATATATTGTCATACATATACAAAAATAATACGATTAACTTACGATATATTGAATATGGTAGGTGACCATCAGCAATATAAAAAATGTTCGTACTAATGGGTGTCCCACTTAAAACCGGTACGCTTTACTTCCATTCTAGCGTTCACAAAATAAATGGGTGTTCGCTTCATTGCTTATCAGACTAATCAGTGGCGGCTAATGTTAGCGTTGCAGCGTTACCAAAGTATTACAAGAAAAATATTGTTATCAATAGTAGTAAAGAACAGAAAAAATACTTTTTAATACTCGCATATATACACTTTAAATAGCATATTTTTTACTTCTGTAACTGTCCGTTCCCTTAATCAGTTTTAAAAAGCGAAACATAATCCGTCACAGAGTCTCTAATTTATATTGTGTTGCAGCGAGCATACAACGACCAGATTCCTTCAGCGCGGCAATTGGAGCAAATGTTAAGTCTCCTTTCCCCTATCTCAGAAGTTAAAGAGACTGGTCGTTGCAGTGCTTCTGCAACACAGCACGGTTTCCAGTGAACGAGAAGGTTTTTCGTGCTAAATAGGATTTCTGAATTTTCTTTCACTAGCAATTAACAAATGGAATTTGTTTTTATGCATTCATATTTTTAAATTACGGGACCATACTGAAGTAAATCAATATAATGACAATTTAAAAAAGTGATTGCAGAATTACAAAATAAGAAAGGAAATATCTAACAGAGGAGAAAACAAATGAAAGTAGACCCGTATTTACAAGTTAATTCTTAGCTTATATTGATAATGAAGGCTTCTTCTACAGTAATTTGTAAATCAAATATTAATAAGTCAGTATGTAGAATCCTTCCCCCCCCACTCTGTGAATAGTATTTGAGTATAAACATATTTCTTTTATAAAATAAGTATATTTTATAGTCTTGATAATTTTCACATAAAACTGTATGATGGGGAACGCCACATTGAATTTGGGACTAGTTAGCAATGCTCAGGGGCGTATCAACGAGGGGGGTCCACCGGGTCCGGACCTTCCACAAATTTCGAAACTTGACTAACATTTGTAGACTTTCTTAACGAACTATACTTAATTAACAGAGAAACGTTTGATGTAGGCTAAACATTTTATTTTACGTTTGATGTAGGCTAAACCAAAATCTTCACCAGTATTACGTTTTCCTTGTCTCTTAGATAGGATTTACTAGAGCTGCACTCTCAGCAGCTCAGAACTCACGAATACTTCCGAAGAAGCCGAAGACACACGACGTGATGTACATGAGACTCCCTTCTCTTGTTTTTGATAACGGTGTTCAGTGTAATTGTTTTGCGCTTTGAAAGTAATAGTATTCCATGTTCAAGTTTGTGCAAATTTTCTAAACAAACACAATTTGTGTGACAATTTTAAGGAAACCGTAAACCTTTTGCAAATTCTTCAATTACCCCAACGACAATAGCTGAAGCAGAACGTTACTTCTCTAATTTTAAAATAGTTAAAACATTTTCGGGAAGCACAATATGTCAGGAAAGAATCGATGCTTTGGCTGCCTTATCAATCGAGCGTGATTTCATATCCATCATGCCGAACGTTAATGATAGAGTAGTAGGACATTTTGTACCGCAGAAGACACGTCGGATAGACTATTTACAAACGATAAAATATTTATAATTCAGCAGTATTAATACAATTTCTACCTGTAGACATTACATGAATCCGAAATTGGTATCTGAAAACAGTGTTTCTTACGATATGGGTATGGTATTTTTAAAGTTTGTTACAAGCAACGGTGGCGTATTTAGAGAGGAGCTATAAGGCTCAAGATCCCATGAAATTCATTTAAACTTGTAGGCATCCCAAAGGAAAAATTAAGTGCTTATTCATATGCTGTGCAATGCTCCTCCCGGAACAAAATCCTAAATACGCCACTGATACCCAATAAGCGAAACAATAGTGTTTTGGTTGCGATACAGTAAAGTTGTATATATATTTGTTAATTTCAATTATTATTGTCATTTACGTATAACGATTAGAGTGCTAAAAGATAGGCGGTTCGTGTAGATTTTATAATTAATTACTGCAAACGGGAAATTTAATATACAAAAAAAAAAAAAAAACACTGTGCAGAACTACCTCAGATTATGGTATCGAGCCGCTACTGGTGTCAGGTATAAGCCGGACGCATTTGTTATAACCCGAAAGTTTTAAATAGAAAGTTTACAGAAGATCTAATAATATATTGGACAGATCCTTTGTAATCTGTAGCTTTGGGATATCCACGTATGAAGTAATGCAAAATGTCTTTTGCGTGAAAGGTAGGTAGACATTTAGTCCTACCGGTTTTTTGTCGGACACCCTGTAGTTCTCAAATTACTACGTTGATACAAAAATTAAGTGAAAATCATATTGTGAGAAAGAGTTTGTCATTGTGAGTCCTAAGGAAAAGTGTTTGAGCCTAACACTTGAAATATTGGAAGAAAACTGACTGATACACACTAGTAAATGAGTAATCCACAGATTCATTTCGCTGGTTTCTAAACCTATGAACTGTATTTCAAATCTGGAAACCCCAGGCGGCGCTAGAAGATCAGGCACCATTAAATCTTGTTAAAATCAGTATTTGAAGAATTTCTATCGTTTACCATACATTGTTAGAGTCAGCAAATCTAGGAGGCGTATTTGGACAGGTCGTGTATCCAAGTGGAAGAAAGTAGGAACGCTTTCAAAGTTTTAACTGGAAATCCAATCGGAAAACACCTTAGAAAGACCTAGACCCAGATGGAAGAACAATATTAAGATGGATCTCGCAGAAATAGAAATACAAATAGAAACTGGATCTAGTTGGCTAAGAACAGAAGTGAATGGAAAGCTTTTGTGAACTCGACATTGAATCTCCGGGTTCCATAGGCCCTAGAGTTAGTTACTTATTTGAAGAATTTCTATTCTGAGAATCTATTCGAGTGTAGGTAGAGGAAAGGATATGAAAGAAGAAAGTTCTTAAGTCAAAGAAGAAGTTAATTGAGAACTGCGGCTCATGGAAATTATCGATTTGCCACAAGTGATTGCTGAAGGATGGTGACGATAATGGTGATTTATTCGGAAATTATCCAAAATTTCTACGATAAAGCATTGTAGTAAAATGGTGTCATAATCGATTTTGATGTGCTCAGTAGTATAGTGACAATTATTCTAAAAAAAAATGACCGATTGATACACAGACATTAAATTCTGACAACTTCTTAATTACGTTTCGTTAGCAATTATGAAAGAGTTAATAGAGTAAGAGTGCGAAAAAATAGAATAACTTCGAGTGAACAACGGACACATCACAAACTCAAATGAACTGGCAACCAAACCGGGATCCCTCGGAAGAGAGGTGAGCACTCTATCACTGTAACATCGTGCCATCACAAACAGTTCATTATAGAAAAATATTCTCTGATAGATAGGAAAAGGGATAACGCACCAGAAGTTTCAATTTCGCCTACTTGATATCGACATTTGGAGGATGTTTACTGTCATCTAATGACGAGAGGTATAACTTCTAATACTGTTACAAGAAACCTAATTCAAAAGTTAGCATTCCTTCCGTAGTTATCGTGTGTAGTAACGGACATACGTAAGCTAAGGCTATCCGTTAAGATGTTAAATGAGGAAACATCATCTCAATATGTGGCTTCGTTACGAGTTATTCGAGTTTAAATATTTGACCTTTGACCTCGATGGCCACTACTTTTGGGACATGTGGCAGTTAATGACCTATTACTAAATGTGGAAACACCACCTCAATACGTTGCTTCGTTTACAAGTTATTCGAGTTTAACCATTATTGTCTGTTATGTTAAATAAGCGTTTGGAAAATGTGTTCATTGTCTTTTATCAGATTTGCTATGTTCGTAGTCTTTGGGTAATTTCTGCTATGTTAAAATAGGGGTTGAAAAAAGTGTTCATAAAAGGGAACGAATACATACTTAACTCGAATATTTGACCTTTGACCTCGATGATCACTACTTCAGAAACATGTTGTAGTTGATGAATGCCTGTGTAATTTCTGCTAGGTTACATAGGGGTTGATAAAATGGAACGAGTACACTCCTGCTATTGGTTCATATTCTCTTCTTTATTAAATAGTGGTTGTAATTTCTGCTATGTTAAATAGGATTTGAAAAATAGACCATACTCTTTTATACATAGGGGGTTGCGAAAATATGTTTTCGTAGTCTCTGTGTAATTTCTGCTATATTAAAATAGGTGTTGAAAAAATGGTCATAAAAGAGAACGAATACACCCTCCATTATTTTCTGTTATAATAGTAGTCTTTGCTAGGTTACATAAGAGAGCTGCTAAAATATTCGTTCGTAGTCTTTGTGTTCATAGTCTTATGTAACTCTTAAAATGGGAAATAGGGTGAAAAATAATCCAAACTCTTTTATTAGCTCTGCTACGTGTTCGTAGTCTTATGTAATTTCTGCTATGTTACATAGGGGTTGGAAAATATGTTCATAACCTTTTATTAGCTCTGCTATGTTCGTAGTCTCTGTGTAATATCTGATTGGATTATGTGTTCATTGTATTAATTTCTGTTATGTTAAAATAGGGGTTGAGAAAAGTGGTCATAAAAGGGAACGAATACATACTTAAAAAGGAGTTGTAGAAGGGATGGAATGCACCATCATAGAAGAGAACGAGTTTTCGGGGGGTTTGATTTCCCATGGTTGGACGGTACGTGCGTAATGGCGTATCGTGCGACACTCGACTGTCGAGTACTTCGGATCAGGCGGGACCTGGATTGTTCTAGTATGGTCCAGGTATGGTCCAGATCGGTAATTTTTCCACTACTTACAAACACTTTCTCTTTCCAAATCGCCTGTTCTAGTACCCATAATTTTAAGTTCAAATACAAAATTCTTCCTGAGAACCACAAACAGCTCTTAGCAAGCAAAATCCAAAGAACACCTTCTAAAATTCATGCATACCTATAGTATGATAAAAGTAAAAAAAAAAAAAAAGAATGAAAAAGAAATCCTGAAACAGTTTCAAGCTAGCGAGCCAGGATAACGAATATCTTAGGCTACGGATACGTGGAAGTTGCTGTCACTATAAAACATTTAAAATGGTATTACATAAAAAAATTCTATAACCGACTAATTCAAATATCAATCTGGTCGCTTCACCATACACACACATTAATATGTAATAATAACAAATATTAACAACTTAATTCTTCATTCATAGCAGCTTCAAACAGCTGGAAACAGACAACCTCTAGTTCTGTGTCTCTGCGGAGAAATAATATCCCATTATGAAAAATAAATCAATACGTTCGAACAACTATCCTCAGTATGAGAAATTATTAATCAAGACTTTTATAAATGCAACCGAAAACCTTAAAACCGTTTCAACCATTAACCAAAATGAACAGTATCGTGGTATAAAGGATAGAAAAAAAATATGCATTGTGTTATCCGTAGGTGTTCATCCATGAAAATAAAATCTTCTTTTCGATTAATTTATACACCCCCTCAATCATATTTATACAGATTTTTACCTCCCTCAAATGTTTCAATGACGCAGTTTGCGACATAGCCCCCCATTTTGGCACCCCTGCAGTTTGAAGACACAAAGAAATTACACAAATCTAGTAGTAATACGTAAAGAACACCAAAGGACAAGACTTTTTTGGTAAGTGCTAAGGCTGCGGAATATAATAAAGAAAATGTGTGGTACGTTCTCATGAAATAAACAGTAATATCAATATGAATACAGTAGTACCATTTAATAGTGATACGTACAGTGGACTATTGTTAATTCATACTTAGACAAATCGAAAAAAAAGTTTATTCCCCTTGAAATCTGTACTGAAAACAATGATAAGAATCGTGCGTAAATCAAACTTCCAAACTTCCTGTTTTTGGACTTACCGAAATAATACAGTACAATGTTTCTTAGTTTTGAATAGATTGCAAACAGAAGCTTGGCGTTTCAAGTGGTTCCCAGTTATCCAGAGGTATCCGTAGCTAAAAGTGACACAAAAACTTAATTCATTTAATGATAATTAAGGAGATAAAGGCAAGATAGGCGATGAAGTAAAGAGCTGCATATACCAAAACACACAAAAAGGATCTCCTCTGTGAAATCTTGTAACAAATAGTAATAACAACAAAATTTCACAGAGAAAATCTTGTCATATTTTTTTCAGCAAGTTGAATGTGGATAGGTGGAAAAATGTTTCTATGTAAACAGGACTCACTTTGCGCCGTAGTGTTGGAAAAACATATTTGTTCAAACATGTGTACCTAGTTTCTACCTAGTTACTTATCGCTATTAGTGGCATACTTCTGTAAATAGTTACTCTATGCCAGAGGTTGCCAAAGTTATGAAGCTTCTGAGCAACCGTACCATTTCTAAATCCTACTGTGAGCTACCGTACCATTTCTAAATCCTACTGTGAGCTACCGTACCATTTCTAAATCCTACTGTGAGCTGCCGTACCATTTCTAAATCCTACTATGAGCTACCGTACTATTTCTAAATCCTACTGTGAGCTACCGTACCATTTCTAAATCCTACTGTGAGCTACCGTACCATTTCTAAATCCTACTGTGAGCTACCGTACCATTTCTAAATCCTACTGTGAGCTACCGTACCATTTCTAAATCCTACTATGAGCTACCGTACTATTTCTAAATCCTACTGTGAGCTACCCTACCATTTCTAAATCCTACTGTGATCTACCGTACCATTTCTAAATCCTACTGTGAGCTACCGTACCATTTCTAAATCCTACTGTGAGCTACCGTACCATTTCTAAATCCTACTATGAGCTACCGTACTATTTCTAAATCCTACTGTGAGCAACCGTACCATTTCTAAATCCTACTGTGAGCTACCTTACCATTTCTAAATCCTATTGTGAGCTACCAACCAAAAGAACTACCAACTGTTTTAAAAAGAAAAATCTTACATTTGTTTATTGCCTATAAAATTACATTTTTAGTAAATATGAAATCAAATTATCAAGTTATCAGATGTTTAATTCACATACGAAAACATAACGTCAACAACCTCATGCGTATACAATCAACTGTAAGATAAGACTGAGAATGGCAGTTGGGCGGGAGAAACAAGCAATTGTTGTCGTTAGCGCCCCTTATCGTTAACGTCAGCTCACTGGAAGAATCAATGGTGGCTAATCGAAGCGTTAATGCTATTTGTCAAAAGTGTACTAGTAACTCGCGATCGATATTTTGGTGATCACTGTTCTATGCCACACAAGTGGCTAAAATTTAACTTTCAAGAACAGATGTCCATAAGTTGTGTAAGAACCTACAAGATACATAAAGTTTATTGAGTTTTCGGTAGATTCTGAATTCTGGTTCTCAAGCTTGTCTTCCACATAGAAGAATAATTGATAAAAAAAATAGAGGCAAAAGAGGTGCTACTCAGGGAGACCCAAGAGAGGGGTCGACATTACATAACAAGAAGAAACAATCTTTCTTGATACAAGATTAATACTTATTTTTAATTTATCATTATTTAACATCAGTATGAGATCTCAGAAATAACAGAAAGAAAAGGAAGTATACAGTATAGTGTACACAAATCTACTAGAATCAACCCTTTAGGGTTGGAAATATACAGAACATTTTAACCTATATATAAAAGTACTCCGCATGACTAGTAGATCAATAACATAATATGCACTACCAAATTATATCCTATATCAAGGTAATAAACCAAAACAAATATCATTTCACTATAAGTATCCTATATTAGTGAACCTCATTATCAAGCCGTAGAGGGATCGTGAGACAGTGTGAGTAACGGTCCCTCACACCTTAAAAACAAAGGCCAAGTCCTGGTAGCACTATCTTACCAGGACCGTGACGTGTGAGTTACATGGCTTTCACACATAGCTAAAAACTAAACCCAACCTCCTTCAAACAACATCCAGCCAGAACCATATTCCCTCTCATTACCCAGGCTTTGTTGTGGCTAGAAAGCTTAAACCCTGAAGGCTGACCATTCAGGTTTATATAACTAACTAAAACTAACTAACTCTATGGCCTATGGAACCCGGAGGTTCAGTGCTGCGTTCACAAAAGCTCTCCACTGACTTCTATCCTTAGCTAATTGCATCCAGTTTCTACTTTGTATTCCTATCTCTGCGAGATCCATCTTAATATTATCCTCCCATCTGCGCCTAGGTCTTCCTAATGGTCGTTTTCCTATGGGTCTACCAGTTAAGACTTTGAAAGCGTTTCTACTTTCTTCCATTCTAGCTACATGACCTGCCTACCTAAGCCTCCTAGACTTGACGACCCTAACAATGTTGGGTAAACCGTATAAACTATGTAGTTCCTCGTTATGAAGCTTCCGCCATTCCCCATTCTCGTTCCTCTTGGGTCCGAATATTCTTCTCAGGATCCTGTTCTCAAATACTTTCAGTCTATGTTCTTCCCTCAGAGTAAGCGACCATGTTTCGCAACCATACAGAACAACAGGCATGATTATCGTTTTATATATTTTAAGCTTCAAATTCCTCGACAGAATTCGCGACGACAAGAGATTTTGAACCGAGTAGTAACACGAGTTCCCTGCTTTTAGTCGACATTTAATTTCTTCGTGAATATGATTTTCGACTGTTAATATTGATCCTAAATATTTGAAAGTATCCACTTTATCAAAAGCATTATTTAATATTTTAACGCCTCCACAATTTGCCGTATTACGGTCCCGACGCACTTCCATGTATTTAGTTTTCTCTGCATTTACTTCTAAACCCATGTCCCTGCAAGCGTTTAATAAGATCTCTGCATTTATTTCTACTGTTCTTCTATCATCCCCTATTAAATTTACATCATCAGCATATGCCATAACCTGGTGAATGCCGTTCAACTCTAGGCCCTGGTTGCTATCTTTGATTTTCCTTATAGCGTATTCCAGCACGAAGTTAAATAATAATGGCGACAACGCATCTCCTTGTTTCAGGCCATTTTCGACGTGGAAGCTCGTGGACAAAAATTTTCCTACCCGGACTTTACTTTGGGATTCACTTAAACATATCTTAATTAATCTAATTAACTTTCTCGGTATTCCAAGTTCTGTAAGAACGTTGTATAATGTTTCTCTCCTAACCGAGTCGTAAGCCTTTCTAAAATCAATAAATAGTTGATGTACCGGGGTATTGTATTCCCACTTCTTTTCGAGTATTTGGCGAATGGTAAATATTTGGTCGATAGTTGATCGATTTCGTCTAAATTCGCACTGATAATCTCCAATAATTTCATCTGCGTATGGGGTCAATCTTGCTAACAGAATATTTGAAAGGATTTTATAGGATGTTGACAGAAGAGAAATGCCTCGATAATTATTACAGTCAGTTTTGTCGCCTTTGTTGTGAATTGGAACAATGATTGACTCTTTCCACTCTTGTGGCAATTCTTCCTTGTTCCAGATAAGGAGAATGAGTTTGTGTATCTTGTTCCACAATTTTTCGCCTCCAGCTAAAATTAACTCAGCCGGAATTTCATCTACACCCGGAGATTTGTGTTTCTTTAATTTCTTTATAGCGGCTTCCACTTCTATTCGATTAGGTTCTGGAATATACGGTTCTGCGGTGTGTATCTCATTTTCTCCACGCACATTAGTTTTTGGCTGCGTGTTCAGCAAATCGTCAAAGAAATCTTTCCATCTATTTAAGAGGCTATCCGTATCAGTGAGAACTGTTCCGTCAGATTTCTTTAATATATAAGCACGAGGTTGATAGCCTTTCTTAAATTCGCTGATCCCCTTATACATGTCCCGAATATTTTTACTTTTACTATTATCTTCAAGTTCCTTAATTTTAGCTTTCAAAAAATCCCGTTTCTTTGTTCTAAAAGTTTTGGAAGTTTCCCGCCTGATATCTGCGAAATTTTGTGTAGTTATTTCATTCGGATTTTGTAGCCACCGTAATTTTGCCTGTTTTCTCTTCTCTGCTAGTTTAATGCATTCTTGGTCGAACCATGGTTTGTTCCTACGTATTTCCGCGTGTCCCAATTTTTCTATTGCTGAACTTTTAATGATATCTCTAATTTCAATCCAAGTATCCTCGACACTAGTGCACTCCGAGTCTTCTAAGACCGAGAATCTATTCGAAACCTCAATCTGGTATTCCTCTCTTACCTGGCTCTCTTCTAATTTCTTTAAATTAAATCTCTCCGTTTTCGGACATTGAATATTACCTTTATTCAACGATAATCTCTCCCGTATTATCGCTACTACCAGGTAGTGATCAGTGTCACAATCAGCCCCTCTAAACGACCGGACGTCAATTATGCTAGATTGTCTTCTTCTATCTACTAAAACGTGATCAATTTGATTATGTGTTTTTCCGTCTGGTGATGTCCAAGTGTATTTATGAACGTCGCGATGTGGGAATTTTGTACTCTTCACGATTAGGTTTTTGGATGTTGCAAAGTTCACGAGTCTAACACCGTTGTCATTATTCAGGTTTATATAGCTACAAAGAAAGAGCTGTTCGGATCTAGTAAATGATCTCAAATTACCACCGCGACTAGCTTTCCCTAATTAGTAACTCAAAATCTATTAAACGTTTTTGTACTATGTGATCTATCAAAATCTCGTCTAAATGAGCAGTTGACGAATATAAAATGAACGCCCTGATCTGACAACGTATATAGGTGAAATCGTGGAAAATATATAAATTGAAGTACGTACACCTGTGTAGCATCTAGTCATAACAATGAGTCACATTAGTTGTGATATCAAACGACTTAATGTTGACTGAATATTAAGGATATGCTTTTCTCAACTTTATAGGGCCACTAACATAGGATGTATATTAGTGAAATAATCACATTTTTTTGGTTTCATTCATTAACAGGATATAATTGCGTAGTACATATTATATTCTCAATCTACTAGTCATACAGGTCACTTTGATATATAGGACAAGTTGTGCTACATATTTCCAACACTGAAGAGGTTGGGTCACTTTCGGGCAAGGAGTTGAAACTTGTTTTAGAACTTATTCGACAAACCCTTTCAGGAAATATATAGGTTATCCCCAGATTCAAGGTTTAACTTTGGAGTCATCACCGGTTAGAAAACATAACAGGATGCTATATACACTATATGTTGTATATATGACATTAACAAGAAGAAAAATTGTGATGTTGTTTAAATATTCTTCTCCCGAAGAAATAGTCCTTCGCCGCTATCACACGTTCCAGTAATCGAGGCATGGGTTTACAAGTTTTTGCAGTTATTCATCTGAAATATTATTCCAGGCGCTCTACAGAGATATCAAACATATCATCAGAAGATGTTGGATTGTGTTTTCGTACACTTCTGTCCATTTTTTTCCCAGAGAAATTCTATGGTTTAAGATCTGAATACTAGGGAGGCCATTTCATGATAAAATATTTCCTTCAGCTTGTATCTTCTAAAAGTAGCTACAATAAAGGCTGGAAGTGTGCTTCGGATCATTATCCTACTGAAGAGAAAATCTGCGAAACCAGCCAGTCTTAACAAAATGTTGAATTTTATATCTTAGGCCATGGTGCCCACAAATTTGGTCCATATCTGGGCAGTAGTTACTGACAAATAAAGTATCACATACAAGTTCATCCGAGCCAAGTCGAGCCTGTATCTGGACAAGCTCCGTCACCAAAATTAGGAGAATCATTCCTTAGACAATGGGCTACATGTCCACCAAATTTCGTTCACATACGGGCAATAGTTACTGAGAAATAAAATTATAAGGCGAGTCGAACCAAGCCAAGCCTATCCCACGACGAGCCCGAACATCAAGTATAGCTTTGTGTATTCCTTATACCATGAGATACTTGCTCACCAAATTTGGTTAAGGTCCGCACAGTAGTTTGCAAAAATAAAATATTGCCCGCACACATACACACACATAGACACACACACCTTACACAAAAACACGCATATACACGTAAAGTGAAACTATGACTCCCATATCCTTTCACCGGGACCTAATAAAGAACATTACAATACTCATCCTATCCCAAACAGGTCGCTTCTTCGATATAGCAGACATTCGAAAATTTGGTGGACAATCAACCAGAAAAGAATTTTACACATGAGTATACAAATATTAATTTATCTGTCAATTTATACATGATCACTAAACACTTTCTTCTTCCTTAAATTGGATTACTATTTCTAACCATCAATTTGAAATTCTGCAAGTTCAAATGATTTACTTGTGTATATGTTGTTTCCTAATCTGCTCCTTTTTCCCTTTTACCGAATTTAATTAAAACGTTCCCTTATCCTGTAACTTTTGATGACGTCTATAATCAGAGATATTCATGCTTTCAAAGGCTTGTGTGCAAACTGTCCGAATTCACAATCCCCACAAAAATTTAACGTTTTTCACCTTGAATTTTACTTTTGCCCCCCAAATTTACCATTTTTCTCACCAAATTTATCCGTTCTCTACTTTCAACTATTTTAATGAGAAACTGTCTTCCCAATTTTTTTCATGGGCACAACATGCACCTTAAAACCCGCATGTGGGCACCCTTATTTGCCATTACTAACTGAAATCTTAAGAAAGAAAGAAAAACATCGAAAGTTTTCCTAATCACTTTGTACTTGGGTATTTTATAATATGGATTCCCAGGTAAATTATTTTTAAAGAATATGAACTTACATGAAAATGTCACCTAAGCACAACTTCACTTCAGGGCTGTAAGTATCATATGGAGCGGGTTCTGCATCCCAATTTTCGTCAGACTCAGATAATTCTATTTTTCTGATTCCACAATCAGCTTCAACACAAGTGTGTTAGGATTAGCTTTCCCTAGAAACATGAAAAACTTTTACTCTAACGTTTCGTTCAATTATTATTTGGAAGGTAATTAACGTTAACACACTGAACAAAGGATACTTATCCGTCTGAAACTAATGTCTGTACGTTTCTATCGTTATAGATGGCATTTCACTGGTATCATATGACTAAATGACCTACAACCATTGCAATTAATTGGAGTGAGTGTGCTAGTTGTCTGTATAAAAAGAGTTCAAGATAGATCACTGCAAAGCTGTGACAGAATGGCAAGAAGTAGATGTTGGTTTCGGCGTCCTCATGGGTACACAGTAAATGAAGTTGTCTGATTTGTTGGCGTATCAAATCGTACCAAAATTTAAGACTGTATCTCTTAGCTAGAAAGTTAACACCCCCCATCCCTTCACGTAACGTAAAAATCTTTAAGTTAGTACACAAATTATTTTGTGGACAAAGCTAGTCTAAGTGGTAGATATCAGGCATATTGCGCATGTGGTACCTTTTATATCGGCACGAGTAAAAGAAATATTAGCATTCGAATAAAGAAGCACATCAAAGAGTCTCATGAGAGCAACGAAGCTGTTTTGAGGCTAGCTAAACATTTGCAAACTGCAACACATTCTGTACATAAGGTACAGAAGTTACATCTGGCCA
This sequence comes from Thermobia domestica, assembly GCF_964235325.1. Classification (NCBI taxonomy): domain Eukaryota; kingdom Metazoa; phylum Arthropoda; class Insecta; order Zygentoma; family Lepismatidae; genus Thermobia; species Thermobia domestica. Next base: position 22,599,028 of record NC_137470.1, read on the forward strand.
CCAATAACATCGAGAGAAATATATTTGAATCTTATTATATTAGGAATAACAATCCTCTATTGAACACTGGAAAAGAAAATCTTGAGGAGGACTGGGATAGATTTTTAAGAATTATATTGATAAAAAAAATTAAGACTACAATACTTCAGTAATACTTTAATAATAATAATAATAATAATAATAATAATAATAATATACAGGAAGAAAAATTGGAAGTTAAAACTTGTATATATTGACAACAATATTAAGCATGGTAACATTGCTCATACAGGATTTAAACCTACGGAAGTAGGAAGACATATGGAAAGCACAAGATTGCAGGACGAGATATTATTATTTAAAAATACAGAACAGGTTTCGTTTATTGTTAGTGCACTTACTACTATAACACTAAGAGTTTCTATATATTTTCACACCACTGTTTGTTAAAACATTAAAATATGAATAACAGCATAGAGAATATTCTTAAGCCTTAGCCCCGAAGAAAAGTACCCGTGAAACATACTGAAAGTATCGGCAAGAATTATTTTAAAAAGGAACATTATCAGGTTAGTTGTGATATAAATTTCGGGATAATGAAAAATGGCATATACCTTAGTATAATAGCAGACATACTGAATGATTATCGCAGTAACTTATCACAAATCTACAGTAATGGGCCACATTGCCCACTTCAAAAATGCTCTAAAAATATAATACAACGTATCTGCATTCAATTACTACTATAGAAATACGTATTAAAAATAGTAAAAAAAAAGTGAAAGATAAATGGTCAGCTGGCGTAGATGGTATATCACCAAATATAAAGAAAAGCATTAATTATATTGCTGAGTCCTGTGTTTTCTTATAAAAACGTCATTTTTAAAATAGAGAATTCCCTAGTATCTTAAAATTTGCAAAAGTAAAACCAATATACAGGGTGTTCAAAACAACACCAACAACGTTTGGGAGGTAATTCCTGACACCAAGATAAGACAAAAACTATAGACCAACCTGGATGGACAAATGCTTCCTTTCGGGGTTATAAGCTGCCGAAAACGTGAAAAAATGAACTTAAAGGTCAAAAGCTCCAATACTATGGTACCTATAGTAGTCGGGTCAAGACTTTACATAGGAACTAATAAGTGCCTATCCAGAAAGCCATGTTTCAGAATTCTAAGGTACTCACGCAAAAGTTTTTATAGAGGGAGTTTGGCAACGTGCATTTAATTTGAAGTATTCACCAATTATCTCTATAAAAATTATTGCGGAAGTACCGCAGGATTCTGAAACATGGATATTTGAGTAGAGCACGTACTAGTTTCTAAGCGAAGTCTTGACCCGACTACGGTAGGTCCCATATTTTCGAAGCTATGGACCTTTAAAGTTAATTTTTTCACGTTTTCGACAGCCTATAACTCCGACAGGAAGCATTTGTGCACCCAAGTTGGTCTTTACTTTTTGTCTTATATTGGTGTCAGGAATCATCTCTCAAACGTTGTCGGTGTTGTTTTGAAACATCCTGTATTAAAAAGATGATAAATCACCGCTTGAAAATTATAGACCTATTTCACTCAACTGTTTCAATAAAATAAAGAAACCACATGAATGTCCACGTAGCGTTCTTTATACTAAAACATGACCTAACAACAGACAAGCAACATGGTTTCTTATAAGAGAAATCAACGGAAACTGCATACTACTAATTTTTAGAAAGGTAGGTGGAAAGTGATCAAATACTCCCCAACATTTAATTTGAAGTATTCACTAACTACTTCTCTAAAAATGATTGTGGAAGTACCGGAGGTTCTGAAAGATAGATGTTTAGATACTTTACATACTAGTTCCTCAATGTCGTGACCTGACAACAATCGGTCCTATAGTAGTTGAACTATCGACATTTCATTTTTTTACTTTTTTGGCACCCTATAAGTACGGAACTATGAACTTCCGACCACAGGTCCGTAAGAACGTGTTTTTCTTATTTTGATGTGAGGAATCTATTAGCAAAATAATGTGACAAATTTTTGTAACACCCTGTATAAACTTGTCGAAATGAGAACCTCATATTTTTAAAAATTTTCTTTAGGACGTACGTATCTCAGCTCATAAGTCAGACAAGCCACATTTGGTCTACATTAACGGATTCAGGATTCTGTACCTCAACTACTTTCACAGTTAAAAACCTAAAAATAAATCATGGCACAATACACCTTGATATAACTTAATGCATCTGTAACCTATTATTCTATATTGTTGTATTGGTAAACCTCTAAATCCCAACTAACCTTAGTACTTCAAAGTTACCTTCAGAAGGAATACTTTATTTCCTTTGCATAAACAACTCTTTAATAATTTTCATGACATTGAAGAACTTTCCAATAATTTCCCTGGCATTCCCTGACTTTCTTGGTCTGTGGAAATCTTGTTATATAAAAAGTGATGCATGTATTATGCCTTACAGGTGTAAAGGCTTAGGATGCTGTTGATAAAGTCAAAAAAGAGGTTCAGAAATATGTGTTACAACACTGCTTTTATTCGGTAGAGTAATATGTGAATTGAGAACTACATTTAAACTTCATGATTTATTACAGTAACATGCAATCTGATCAATGTCATTACCTGTTTTAATATTCGAGAAATATGCAAGGGCTTCTATATACACTAACTAACTAACTAACTAACTCTATGGCCTATGAAACCTGAAGGTTCAATGTCGCATTCCAAAAGCTCTTCAATGACTTCTATTCTCAGCCAACTGAATCCGGTTTCTACTTTGTACTCCTATTTCTGCGAGATACATCTTAATATTGTCCTCCCATCTGCACCTATTTGTTCCTAATGGCCGTTTCCCGATTGGCCTTCCAGTTAAGACTTTGAAAGCGTTCCTACTTTCTTCCATCCTGGCTACATGACCTGCCCACATAAACTTCGTAGACTTTATGACTCTAACAATGATGGGTAAACCATACAAATTATGTAGTTTCTCGTTATGAAGTTTCCGCCATTCCCCATTCCCGTTCCTCTTGGGTCCGAATATTCGTCTCAGGATCTTGTTCTCAAATACTTTTAATCTATGTTCTTCTCTCAGAGTAAGCGACTATGTTTCGCAACAATACAGAGCAACAGGCATGATTATCGTTTTACATATTTTAAGAATTCATGACGACAAGAGATTTTGAACTGAATAATAACACGAATTCCCTGCTTTTAGTCGACATTTAATTTCTTCGTGAACATGGTTTACGTTTGTTAATATTGATGCTAGATATTTGGAAGTATTCACTTTATTAAAAGTATTGTTTGATATTTTAACGTGTCCATAATTTGCCGTATTACGATCCCCACGAACTGTTCTCGGTATTTACTTCTATATATAGTACGAGTAATAATTAGTTACTCTTATATAATATCATGCAAAACTGTAGGGTATAGTTATTAGACTAATCCATGTAATTTGCACTATTATTGTTTATTTTATGTTTGTAATCATTTATAAATGGTGCGTCAAATTCAGATGCATTGAATACAGTGCTAAACGTACGAAAAAAGAACGAAAATAAACAATACAATTCAACAATAAAAGACTGTAAACTGCATTCATATGGTTGTCAATTTCTTTCTACAAACTAACATATACACAAAGAATATTTTAAATTGTTGAATAATGTAGACATTTTCCAGAACAGACTTTAAACAAACATTTTATTAATGTAAAAACGTTAAAGCTTAGTTTTGCACTTACTTCAGTGGGAAGTTAAAACGACGAACAAAATAAAGAAGGGAAACATCTTAATAAGAAGCCGGAGTAGAATCGATTTCGAAGAACTTCAAGAATCGATAATTTCAGGAATCGATTACTAAACTGGAAGGGTTTGTTTTGATTAAACTATAAATACATTTAAAATTTTGTAGAAAATAAGATCTAAGAAAACTAGTCTTCATAATAAAACCAGTTGAGAATGCTCCATGAGCATTGCCAGAAAGAACTTAAAAAGAATGGGGAAATGGAGCGGGAAGGAAAACTGTCATTGTTCCTAGATGTAAAAGTAAATCTTTTTATTCGCACTTTCTTCTCTCTCTAGCAAAAATTAGTAATATATTATCTCTCTACGACTTACAGTTCTCGAGATATGGCTGCTTAAATATCTAGAAATTTGAACTTTTTGGGCCAATATCTGGGAAACGGTGGCCAGCTGGCCAGTAGACAGTTAAACAGTGGGCACTGGTTACTATTTGGTATTAAAATGTTCACCATTCTCTTATGTATTGATCAACACCAATATGATCTCCCTACAATTTATGGTTCCCAAGCTATGGCTCGTTAAATAACTAGAAATTGGTCATTTTTGGCCAATATCACGGAAACGGTAAGTCATAGAGAGATGATATTGATGTTAATCAATACCTAAGAGGATGATAAAAATTTTTGTACCAATATTAGTTGGTGGCCACTGGCCAACTGGCCATTGGATAAACCAAAGTCCAGTTGAACAGTGGCCGCCGGTTACCATTTGGTACCAAAATATTTTTTCATCCTCTTAGGTATTTATCAACATCAATACTATATCTCTACAACTTATGGTTCCCGAACTATGGCTCGGGGGCAAGGTGGCTCAGAGGTAGAGCGTTCACCTCCGATGCTTGGGGTCCCTGGTTCGATCCCAGCTCGCGCCGTGTGGAATTTGTGGTGGACAAACACCGTGTTCGTGGGTTTTCTCCGGGTTCTCCCGTTTCCTCACACTTTCTTCATTCCACCAATTCAGTCATTTCTCATTTTCACCGTCTCCTTTAGCCTCACCGGCATAATCGTGGGACATAAAACTAAAAGATTTCATTTTTGATTATCGGAACTATGGCTCATTAAATATCTAGAAATTGGCCATTTTTTGGCCTATATCACGAGAACTGTAAGTCATAGAGAAATGACATTGGTGTTAATCAATACCTAAGGGGATGATAAAAAAATTGTTACCGATATTAATTAGTGGCCACTGGCCAACTGGCCATTGACAAACCAGTGGCCAGGTGGACAGTGGCCACCGGTTACTTTTTGATACAAAAATATTTTCCAATTTCTTAGATGTTGGTCAACATCAATATCATCTCTCTACAACTAATGATTCCTGAGCTACGGCTCGTTAAATATTTAGAAATTGGCCACTTTTGGCCAATATCAAGGGAACGGTAAGTCATAGAGAGATGATATTGGTGTTACTCAATACCTAAGTGGAGGGTAAACAATTTGGTACCGATATTAATTAGTGGCCATTGGCCAAACCAGTGGCCAGTTGGACAGTGGGCACCGGTTACTATTTGATACCAAAATATTTACCATCCTCTTAAGTATTGATCAACGTCAATATCATCTCTCTACAGCTTATGGTTCCCGAGCAATGGCTCCTAAAATATTTAGAATTGGTCAATTTTTGGGCAATATCACTAGAACGGTAAGTCATAGAGAGACAATATTGGTGTTAATCAATCAATAATAGAATGTTACACATTTTCGTATCAATATTAATTGGTGGTCACTATACAACTGGCCATTGGCCAAACCAGTGGTCAGTTGGACAGTGACCACCGGTTACTATTTGGTACCAAAAAGTTCATAATCTTATTAGGTATTGATCAACATCAATATCATCTCTCGACAACTTATGGTTCCTGAGCTATGGCTCCTTAAATAGCTAGAAATTGTCCATTTTTGGCCAATATCACGGGAACGGTACGTCATAGAGAGATGATATTGGTGTTAGTCAATACCTAAGAGGATGGTACGCATTTCGGTACCGATATTAATTGGGGGGCCACTATACAACTGGCCATTGATCAAACTAGTGGCCATTTGGCCAGTGGTTATCGGTTACTATTTAGCACCAAAATGTTCACCATCCTCTTAGGTAATGAGCAACACCAATATGATCTCTCTATGACTTATGGTTCCCGAGATATGGCTCCTTAAATCTCTGGAAGTCGGCCATTTTTTGGCCAATATCTCGGGTACGGTAAGGTTGATGCGAAAAATTTAATCACTTTCTCTGATAATTTTTGAACCTCTATCAAATACACGGTTCAAAATTGAGAAAATCGCAAATAAGAGAGAGACGGACAGAGAGACACGCAGACAGAGAATTCAGTAATGAACTTTTTAAATTCGTTGATAAAATACGAATAAAACAGTCTGTCGGCTTCATTAATTCCACTGTTCTATTGAGTGGTGATAGAACGTCTTTAAAACCACATGATTGTTCAAATTCTTCACAGGTGCTTTGAGTGAGTGTTTACTTCCCTTATTCAATTTTCATCTTATTCCGTCATTAAACAATTTAAACTTATAACCCTTATAACTATCAAAATTTGAGCTACAAACTTTCTACAGCCTCAAAATAGGCAGTCAAATCCGTCTTACTTCGCACTAGCATCCAATATTGTCTTACCTCAGTTTCGTTCATATTTTAATAGTTATAGGTAAGTTACTTTAAATGCACCACAAATTAAAGACATTTTGTTTCAAGAAACAGAAAACATACAGGAAGATTTAGCAAGTTTAGATTACATCTACATTTCAAACATTGACTAGTGAAAGATGAAGCCAAAACAACGGAAAAGATAGTCAAGTATACATATAATTTACGTAATATAAAGTAAACAGTAATAGTTTGTACGACTAACTTTACTTATTTTATAATTCTTGGACGAACGAATTTCTTTAGTATAGATTTGAATCATTACAAACAGAACATATATATATATATATATATATATATATATTGTGGCTACAAATACAAAATACTCAAATTCAAATGCTTTTATTAAAGCGAGTGAGATTCAGTCTACGGTAGTCTAACATCTAATTATTGTCATTTAACACAAAAACCGAATACCTCACCTCTGTTTAAAATAACATGTAAGGGTTTGACTTACAAAAATAACTAATTTTGAATGATGCTGTAAAAGAAATCTTAATTTAATTTTTTTTATGTTAATGACCCGTATTTAAAACACCTTTAACGCTATAGAAACTATATGTAATACAAGGTAACCAAAAAGTTCTTGTGATTTTTGACTTCCCATAATCATGCGCTCACAAAGAGGAAACTAAATTAACCACGCCTCCTAAGTGATCGGGAGTTAGTCTGATCATCGACCTTCAGTAATACAGCCACGTTGCGTACGTACAGAAGTCATAGCTCATCAGTGTCGAAGAGAAGTAGAGGTATCGAGGCAGCTTGTTCGCGAGTGTTCGTTAAATGTTTTTAAAGTGGGTCTCTAAGCTGCTCATGAAGTTGCCGCATATGCCAGACATTTGAATAGAATGCAGTGTAATAACGCACATTCAGGTATTGGTTTCAGAAATTATGTTCGGGAGATGTGAGTCTTTCGGATACACCTCGTAGTGAACGACCATATGTGGTGGATGATGAGGCCCTGAAAGCAGCCATTCAGGAGGACAGTGTCTAAAGTGTGAAGAACTTGCAGAAGGATTCCGTGTTTCAACTGAAACAGTCACATTGCACCTGCATTGGATAGGGAAGTCATACAAGTTAAGCAAGTGGGCACTCTACACGTTGTCTTCGGCCAACAAAGAACAACGAGTGATAACCTGCTTGTCGTTGCTCATTCAGCACCTGAACACTGATGAAGTGAATCCCTTATGACACTCCCAAGCGTACTAGACATTGGTCGTCACACATCTCAAGACCACCTCTACACGTATGAAAGGTTATACTGTCTCTATGGTGGAATTGTTGTCAAGATGTGCATTACTACCTTCTTCCACCTTGTCAGACCATCAGTGCTGATCTTTACTCTCAGAAGTTGCAAAGGGTGCAGCGTAAATTGCAGCAGAAGGAGTCACCATTGGTAAATACCAAGGATCCGGAAGACCCTTCAGCAACTTGGCTGGGATACATTGTGCCATGTACCATGCTCACTGGGCCTTGCGTCAACAGATTACCACCTGTTTCATTTCCTCGAGAACCGCCTGCGTAGGAGATCCTTCGCAAATGAGGGAGACCTGCAGAACGCACTCATGGATTTCTTTGCATCCACAACCCCGGAGTTTTATCTTTCCTGAATGGTAAGATGCTCATCCCTAGTCCGATCCCAACTTACGTCAAGCAAGTTCTGTAATGGACAAACACTGTATATGTGTAAGTGTTCTCAGAGGTATTTCGCTTCCTCGCACTTTCTTCATTCCACCACCGTTTATTATCAGCATCGCCCTTAACCTTAGTGCATAATCGTCGGAAGTTAAACTAGAAAAAAAAGGCTTTATTATTTTTAAAGTGAAATCTTTTATATATTGTATTAAGTTGACTTGTAAGTAATTAAACAATTTAACAAACGGAAACAAGGAATCTTTGTTATAATGATAGTCTAACGTACTTCATATGAATGTTTATATATTGTCTAGTATGGTGGACATGGATAATATCGGCAATTCTCTGGATTTCTTTTTCTCCAATTGCTGTACACGAGCTAATAAAATAATATTGATGAATACACAATAGATAGGTATAGGAGAGGTAACGGATTTATGAATATAGAAAATGGTTTACATAGATCCTTCTCCACAAGGAGACTTGCTGAAGTGTAGCTGACCTTTTTTGAGTGAAACTTTACATACAGTTTAGAAATGAATTTCTTTTCTCCAAACATTATATCACGAAAACTTTCTCGAGCGCAAATAACTTTCTTCGAGCATCGATTGAGGCAGATCATATTAAACAATGTAGCGTAATTTTCATTGGGTGTTGTGAAAAGGAAGACACGTCTTAAACATCAGGAGCTTTGAATTGGACTGTACATTAAGGATTATAAATGGCACTAATTATTAGGAGTAATTTTGCAAGTATCGTTAACTAGAACACATCAAAAACAAGAAAGAGAATGACAATTACAAATCGTAAAAATATTAATATCTCAAACATAAAACTACAGAGAAAATACTACGTTAAAAAACTTCATATTAAGTAAATCTTACCCTGGTGTTTTAAAAAGCAGTTATGACACACAACAAATAGTTCACTACCGATTTTACGATATCACAAGCATTTTTTTATACATTGGCTATACACACATTACCATTGTCTCTCTCTTAGGATGCTTTTGAAGCCTCGAAATAATCGATCAACATTTACCGATGTGACACTATCATATTAGAACCACGTCACAACCTTGTAACTTATAGTAACATACATTCCATGTACGTATTTGGTTCGTCAACAATAATTCGTCCCCATCAGTAAAGAACATTTAATTGTATATCTCTCAATGAACTACATTCCACGATAATGGTAAGTAATGTAACTCGTATTTCTGGCACAAAGATGAACAAAACTTAACAAGCAATCATAAAGTGGCAAATATAGCCAATTATCACAATAAATGACATTTAATCACGATTTCTTGTAAAAACAGCAAAATATATCAATTATGACATTCTGCTTCAACTACCGGGCTTTAATCATTATGTATCTGATGATTTATAATTCACCATCTGTTCTAGCCAAAACCTCAATTACGTCAAACGATGTGGTACCAGGCGTCCTGATATTGTAGAACTAAGAAAAGTTAAATATAAAAAAGAGGAGAAAAATATTTAGTAAAATGGAAAATTAATAGACTATTTGATTTTAATTTATAGTTCCTTCATTAATACGAACATTGATCCGTTCAGTAATGAAAAGAACGGTTGAGTTGCAAGAATCAATATAGTTAACTAAAGGTATAGAATCGAGTGACAGCAGTGTTGAATTCAGACATTTTCACCCGGGGGGGGGGTATGTGAACTCCTCGGGGGGGATGGTTGTTTTTCTGTATTTTTGCAAGAAAGCAGCATATTTTACAATTCCATTCACATGCACATCTTACCTAATATTGAGACTAATTGCTGATAAATATTCAATGTGAAATTATAATTAAAAAGAAACAATCGTTTGATTTCATCTAAAACATTAAATAAAAACTGGCAAAACCGGCAAAAACTAAATTTTAACTGTTATTTACAGTAGCTATTTTTGTTATTATTTCCTATATTCAGTAGTTAGTGTTAGTTACTAATGTAGAAGTTTTTAAAAAGATTTAAATTAACTCAAATATTTTTTTTTGTCCTAAAACAAACATACATAGGAATATCTTAACAAAAAGTTATCATTCTTTCTCACACTTCTGATTCTAAATCAAGCATATTAGCCTTTGTTTCTTTACTGCATACACATCAATAGTTTAGTTTATGAAATTTTCAGTAGATTAGTGCCGTGTCATGGAAAATCAGCGCTTGGAGCGAGAGTATACGACAGCACCCCCGTACATATGAGTGAGGTCAACAGACCAGTCGCGAAATGTGAGAAAATTTTAAAAAGTAAACCCGGCTTGACCAAAATGTATTGCCAAACTCGGTCATAGCGTTGAGAAATACAGGTTTTATTGACTATTTGGTATTCTATCTTAGATGTTACATGTTTAATTATTTATATAGAATGGGTCTGCGTCATTTATATGTATGTTGAGAGATCGGATTTCGTCTGCACGTGCACGGAAAGAAAAGCAAATAATTGAGTAAAGTAATTTCTATATTTTGTGACTGAAATTTTGGGAGTTTCTCCGGGGGGATAGATTTTCTTCGGGGGGGGGGGAGATTCCCCCCGGGCTACCCCCTGAATTCATCCCTGAGTGACAGTTCCAATATCTAGTCGCTCTGCCTCCGACGATTAAAATATACTGTATAATGGTTGATCAATTGGAACATAGACAAAACTGGCAACAGTGCAAGTAGCTGAAGGGCGGGTAAGAGGTTGCGACGCTGCATTCATCACAGATACACGTCCGTTGAATAGGAGAGAAAATTGAAACAACAGTAGTGTCATGAATGGATTCAAACGAGTACATCGTGTGTAAAGAAGGTGTTTCGTCAAGGGAACTCTTATCGAATGCAAGTAATATACGGACACGCATGTTCGAAAATAAGCACACGCTGAAGTGGTGACTCAAGTTCTGAGGCAGAGAGATACACACTGTCAGATGTCCCATGACTGTAGAAGACGCCTGTAATCAATCAGAAAAATAATACACTGTTTACATGATGGCGAAGGATAATCGCTGTATAGTGGTACTTAAGGTGTCAACCTTAGCGTCGAATCCATCTATAGCATCCTATATATAGGAAATCGGGATATCGCAAAGTATATGCCCAACTGATACCATGACACCTCACCGATGGAGAGAAAGCTATGCAGATTAGGATATGCCTGGAACATTTCAGCCTATACCTCATGGACGGACAACGTTTTTCGGAGCAAATCGTGGTTTTTAATGAAACAACATATTTCGAATTTCTAGTTTAAGCAGTTTGCCCTGGATGTTGATCAGTCAGTCAGGACTATTTTATATATAGAGATAATGACAGCGGGGTAATGAGGTTAAATAACTCGAAGAAACCATCTTTCCTTCGTTCTAATGAACTGTTACTATAATGTCTGGCACATTATTGCTAGCTTAATAATAATAATAATAATAATAATAATAATAATAATAATAATAATAATAATAATAATAATAATAAATTTGACTTAATACTTGGTTATAAAAGAATTTCGAGATATCTAATCAACATTAAGGATGTCAAAAACATCCATCGAACCGCTTTTTCAATAGAAAAGGTAGTGTGTGAATCCTATCACATTAGAACAGAAAAGCCCCGACTAAATCTGGATAAAGAAAATATGGATAAGAATTGAGTTAGTATCAACTACATACAGTTTTTCTTAAAAAAAAAAAATATTTCCTTGTAGTTTATCACACCTTCATATTGCAAGAAAGCAAATTCCCAAAAATATTAACTCTCAAAGGAGGAAGTAAACTTCGCGAAATATCAAGTACAATACTTATTGTGCTTATATTTTTCGACTGCTTATTGATCAGTGAATTTTCATCGTAGTAGACATTGCAGGTGGTTACAATGTGCCCCTCCAGCGAGAAAATCCCTAGTTTGATTTCCAGTGGAAGCTCATGTGATTCTCTCCTGCCTCTCTCTTTCTCTCTCTCTCTATCCTCAAATCAGCATGACAGTTGAATTAGTTCATGCAAAAAGGGCTTCAGTCACCAAAGTGCGAAATTGAGTTCACATCGGATTTTGTTCCTATTGGATACACTTATGTTTCTATGCATAAAGAGTTTCATTGGTCTAACATTTTATAAACAGATATCAACTTCGATTATTCGAGGCAACATGAGCTTGAGTCAATGACTGAAGCCCTTCCTGCATGGAGAATTATATTTTTTCTATATGTTAGTGGCAATAGCTATTCATTTTGTTATTTGGTTGGTAGACCTACAACGTCTGGAACCTGGCGAAGAAACGTCCTAACACAGTTTTGTCTTTAAAATGAGCAAAAAATAATAACTAAGTAAAATTACATGGATACAGGGCTTCGTCTATAATTTACGTGCAAGGAGGACTTCAGTCCAAAGCGGAAAATAATTTGTTTTTACCATGGTAATGAGCATAAAAATTGTTTTCTTATAGAACATTCGATTAATGTAATTTTTACTTACATGAAAAACTGGCCATTTTTATATTATAGTTTCAAAACTACAATGTTTTATTTTTCTCGAAACTAAGTTTTTGAATGAAGCCCTTTTTGCGTTAACTGGTTCACTTGTTAGATTCCATCGTAAGCACACGGAAGCTCATAGTTTCACTCAAAGTGTATGTGTATGTGGTGTTTTATTTCTCGGTTGGTCGGATCAGAACGAAATTCAGTGGGCAACTAGCCTATCGTCTGAAAGATAAAGATCATTATATTTGGTTGGCAAGCTTGGCCATGAACAGGCTCGGCTCAGTAACAGAGGCTGTGTTCCACATCTTTACACGGAGGAAGCTTCTTAGTTTGGTTCACGTCTGCTTGTGTGACTAAGACTTTTCCTTAGCGCAACGTTTAATGGTGTCTTAACCCCTTACGTACCAGTGACAATCATGTGGATGTCATGAAAACGTATCGCTTATTAATGGTCGTATTAATCCTGGAGATGACGAAATTTGTTAGTAGATGTAAGGCGTGAGTTAGTTCTACTATTTTTCCATAGGTGGCAGCACCTTATTGACAGAAAAGAAAAAACATGTTTTGTCTCAGTAGATGGCAGGCCTAAGGGAGCATTCAATTACGACACATATATTTTTGTTTTGAAGATAAACAATTAGCAACTTCGAGATTGGAAAAGGAAAAATTTTGTCATTGATCTCCGGTCATTGTTGCCAACCTGAAGCAGTATAAAATACCTTCAGAACAAGAGAATTTCTCTTTTTCAATCCAAATGTTCCACAATGCAAATAACTGAATAATCAATAATGTGAATGCTCTCTTCACGCGCGCATAATAACTATGCTCTATAAAACGGTTTGGACAGTCATTAACAGTAAATGAAACCGGTATTATAGCACGCACATGTAAAATGACACCTAGAGGGCAAGGGGTTAATAACATGATGTCTCCATGATGAGTACAATTGTTTGAGTTAGACTCCATTGATTTTTCATCTAGATCAATGGTTTGGAAAATATCTGAAGAAGGAAAAAGATTCGTTCGGTGATATATATATATATATATATATATATATATATATATATATATATATATATATAGTAATACCTGTGAACTTGGCCACCTCTCTAAGTTGATCACCTGTCTATCTTGGAAGTTGGCCGCATTGAAGCAATGTTTACCCTATGATAATAATAAATTTACCTGCGTGTCTTGGCCACGCAAAATACTGTTTTGTTATTTTTCTTAACTCTTTCGTATTCCCATATGAGAGGCAGATGTTTTGTATTTGTTACTGGAGACAAGAAGCATGGGTTTCCACGGTTTGTTCTTAGAGATCAACCACCAAAGCACTACCCTGATAAAGGGGTGTTGAAGGGAGATGTGAATAAGTAAAAGCACGTACAGGAATTGAATAAATGGTTGTAAGTATTTGTTTATCCTATCTGTTTTGTTGAAACCATTTGCTGTATCGGCTCCTTTCATCAGTGGGAGCTTTAGTAATCCTGGAGAATTCTCAAGGTTTAAGCTAACCATGTCAATTATGAAATATTGGCACCTGACGGCTTGTCGAGAGGTAGCGGAGGTTTTGAGATATGATTTTCTCAAAACTTTTTTTGCTCCGAGGGAAACACTTGTAGCTCATTAACAAGAGTAAGTTAACTACAATATTATAATGTGCATATGTGTCAAAAAGAATAAAAGAAATACGTTCAGAATGAACCACCATGAATAAATTGGTGAAATAAATGATTTGCTACTTTTTCCAAAGGTATCTTCGTCAGTGTCGAAAAAAGAAGTCATATAAACTGCATATAAACTGTCCAATTTCTAATTTTGCTTAACTTATTTTCAATCTGAATAACTCTTTGTGCTCCTATATCAATTTCAATAAACTGTTTAGAGTTTCTATTTCATGTTTGTGTTCATGCACGCCGACTACGTGGGTGCTCCGGGGCTCCGGCACCCACAGAAATAATATTGTGGGTGCACCGTACCCACAAGATTTTTAGTTTGGACCCGGGTTTGAACTTGTTTCTCTTGCGTTTAAGTGATCCGTGTTACCGACTGAGCTAGGGCAGCCCCAACTTATCCTTATAGTACCGGAAAATTTTAGTTTATCACAGCACAGGGTTTTATATCAGTGTTCATAAAAGATTTTAACTAAAAATAAATCAATCAAACATTGACACTTCCCTGAAAAATATAAGCTAACACAACCCGCCATTGATATGCACCTACAGTGGCGGATCCATGATATGATCAAGGAAGGGGCTAAACCATAGTTTGCCGCTTTATCCAGTGTAAAGTTCTATTGGTGCTCATTTTATCCAGTGTATAAAGGGGGAACTATTGCCCCTAGAGCCCCCCTTGGATCCGCGCATGTGCTCCCACATAAATTTTGAAAAGTCGACGCCTTTGTTTGTTTTAATGTGTTTTCAATACGAATAATTCAATGTACCAGACTAGTACTTTATTAAACATACTGTAGTGTTTTTTTTTTTCTGGTATTGTATATTGCTATGATTACTCTATATACATTATTTAAAAGTATCTGTTCTGTCATTGCTTGTTAAAATTTTACAATTTTTCAAATTAATAGAATCCTATTCTAAAAATACAACAATCACACCTATCTTCTGTAAGTTGGCCAGTTTTCAATGGAACCGATGGTGGCCAACATAGACAGGTTTCACTATACATATATATATATACAATGATCACAGTTACCATTGTCGCTATATCGAGTTGACAATCAGATGCATCGATTGTCAGCTATTTTCCAACACCGTTCTCAAACAAGACCGTTGTTTCGTTCTAAGGAATTAGGAAACGCTGTTTTCAAAGGATTTGAATCACATATGTCACAACAGTAACGATTTCATGAAATGTGGAAAGTTACAAGTCGCTTCTTTCTTTCCAAAATATGTGTAAATCTTGCTCAAGAGAGGTTCTCAAAGACCGAGTACGTTAATGGTGAAAATGTGTTCTTATATTCAAGTAAGATATATGTGTTTATCTGAGAGTTTGTATGTGTGCAAGTGGAGACAAAACATATATCGAAAAAAAAGTTGTGACGAAAGTTTTCTAGGATCAACAATAAGTGACTATTCTGGTTAAGGTAGAACATAGATGTGAAACAACGTATTAATGAGAAAATATATTTATTTATTCTATACATACGACTGTTACTTTTGTGACAAAAATAACTTTTAAAAAAATCTAGAAAGAAGTATACGAGAGAACTAAGCTCTTGAAATTTCAATAGGCCAACGTTAAAGTCAACATTTTCAAAGAAACTTCCATTAACAAATTTGTTCGGGGTAATTAGTCTAGTTATCTAAAGCAAAACCAGGGACAACAAATTTGCTACCTTTCAAGAGTTATCGTGCGAAATAACGGACTGACGGATTAACTGCGTCATTCTAATAACAGTAATAAACAAACTAAAGATTTAAAAAATGAATCCTTCAGAAGCGAACTGTATACGCGGTTAGAGGGAAGCAAACTAGGACCAATCTTTTTTCGCTTTATTGTTGTAGTATGTTGATGAGACAAACACGATAGTGCAAAAATTATCGAAATTGCACCGGTGGAACATGGGTAATTTGGGTAATTTTGTAGTTCGGTGTAGAAAATAAAGGGGAGGTAGGGATGGGCACGTGCGAGTTTTCATTGAAACTCGACTCGACTCGAAACATACATCTTTGAGCTCGACTCGAGAACTAGGCTCGAAAAATTTTCTCAAACTCGACTCAAATTTGACTCGAGTTTCGAGTGGAGTCGAGCCAATACGAGCGAAATCGAGCCAAATGCTGTGGGTAGTTTCAAGTACTTTCTTCAAGTATCCTACATAGAGAATATAAGTATTATCAATGAAACTACTACTACTATATTATAACAACACCGTGTATAAACATGAGAGCAAATTCGATGCGTTCACCTTTCTTATTTACATGCTCACGCACGCGTTTCAAGTGCCAACGAAACTCTCTCCACATTTGCTCGGTGGTATTTGTTGTAACAATAATAGTTGTGGATTTTCCTTTTCCAATTTTCAACATTACGTGGTCGAATTCTTCTTTATGATTGATTTTATAATGGTCTTTCAAGTTTCAGTTTCGTTTTATGTTGTTATATCCACGCCAGTGATCCACAGTACACAGTCGAACCTTCTTCAACATTTTCTCGAATTATTTGCTCCAGAGTTTTAGCATCTCGGGATCTGGTTAATTTAATACAGTATTTACCAGAGTGTTTTTCAACTCCTCCGACTGCCCATAACGCTTGTCCTTTCAAAATTTGGCCTTTATTATTCTTCCGCGTAAACAGGTGGTATTCATCTATTTCGATAGATCCTCTCAGCTTTCCCCTTTGATTTGCAAATCGGAGATTAGATGTCCATTCTGTAATAGATTTAGTACTGATGCGAGTTTCTTGACTGATTTTTTTTTCTTGTGAACATCGGAGTTTAAACCCAAAGGAAAATGAAGTGCAAGATTTGTACGATTGCAAGTTTCACACTTTCAAAAAAACGTGTTGTGTAGTGAATTGTATTTTCCTGCAAACGAATTTGCACCTTTTACCTTTGATACATCCGGATCATTTATAGTTCTTTCAGGAACGGCATTAAGGGTGGGCTGGGGTGGGCCTCAGGGCTGGCCTCTCTCACCCATCCGCCCACCCCAACAGAAGGCGACATTATGTACTTCAAGAGCAATAGATATTACTTTGGATTGTAACGTAAAAGGTTCTAGGACTCTGTTTAACTCTGCAGTGAACAATGATTTTAATACAGATACTTGTAGTAATATAACGATGCCGAAAGTCATGATTAACCCCACACAGCAATGAAATATTTTCAAAACGTTTTTAAAACGTGCCATCATTTTCCTTCAGAAAATGTATCCTACTTCCCTTAAGGAAATATATTCCATACGTTGTTGAAAACATTTTCCAATTAATACTGAAAATATTCTCGTAACATACTCAAAAATGTTTTAGAAATATTTTATACGCCGTTAGAAAAGTTTTCCAAAAAATGTTTTCCGTATGATTTCCAAAGATTACTGAAAATGTATTTGAAACATTTTATACAATGTTAACGGAATGGTTTTTAAAATGTTTCGCATGGAATATTTTTAAATTATTTACTAATAACACAGAAAATAATTTCTCAAGAATGAAGAAAATTGTTTTCTAAATATTTTTTAAATGTATTGCGTACATTAGTTGAAATATTTTCTGAAGATTTCTAATTCATTTTTAACAAGGATTAATGATCTGTAAAATAATAATTTTAAAATGTTTTCCATACATAACAAAAAAATATTTCCTGTATATCACAGAAAATATTTAGTGAATATTTCCTGTATATCACAGAAAATATTTAAAGAATATTTTCTGTATATGACAAAATATTTAGAGAATATTTTCTGTACATGACAGAAAATATTTTCTGTACATGACAGAAAATATTTTCTGTACATGATAGAAAATATTCAGAGAATATAGGGTAGACATATCAAAAACATTTTCAAATTTATTTTCTTGGTGTTCTGTAACAGTAGAAAATGTTTAGAAAATACTAAACTAGTTTCAGATATAATTTGTGATAACAAAGAAAATATTTACGAATCGTTTTTCAAATAGCAATTGATATGTTTTTGATTTGTTGTTGTATGTAGTTTGAGAACTTACTTAAAATATTTTTCTAACATTTTATAGTTTTCAGAGAAAAATATTTTAAATTCTTTCTGAATATTTTTCGTCATTACCACAATAACACCTACAGTTTGAAATACATTTCTTTCTTCGAAACTGAAGGAAATGCATATGAACAGTTTTCCAACTCTTGTGAGTTAAAATATCTGGATTTCATTTATACAAATTCATGGGGTGGTAGAAGTTTGTGTATGCTGGAACCGGTTTAGAATACACGGAAACTTCTAGCATCACATAAATTTGTGGAAATAAATTCTAGTATTTTAACTTACAGGTTGAAGAAAGAAATGTATTTCAAAATGTACGTGTTATTGTGGTAATGACGAAAAATATTCAGAATTTAAAATATTCCTCTGCGAAAACAAGGAAATGTTAGAAAAAATATTTTAAGTACGTTCTGAAACTACATACAATAATAAATCAAAAACATATAAATTGCTATTTGAAAAATGAATCGTAAATATTTTCTTTCTTAGCACAAATTCATATCTGAAACTAGTTTAATATTTTCTTAAAAGTTTCTACTGCTACAAAACACCAAGAAAACTAATTTGAAAATATTTTTGATGTGTCTACCTTATATTATCCGAATATTCTGTCATGTACCCGGGATCCCTTAATATTACAAGGCGAGAAGACAGGGAACACTGTACAGTAAAAGTGGAGAAAAACTAAATCATCTTGGACAGAACACATTCTATATCTATGACAATATTCACTGAAAAATATGGAGGAACAATAATAATCGGAACAAATCACATGCATTTTGAGAAAAGTATTTATAATGGAATTCCTAAAAAAATACATTAGTACAATTTCTTACAGAAGTATTAAAATATACGAAACTTACAAACACGTGTATATAATGAGCTTTTCTTTTAAGGAGTCATTATAAAATGCGATCATACCACCATGAAACCATTTTATTGCACCATGTCTCTCAACATAAGGACGACGTGGACCACTCAGATGTTCACAGGTGAGATGTCGTCATTGTTCTCTTCGTTGTGTTTTACACAACACTAAAATAGCTATTGTAGTGCGTAAAATAAATGACTGAGCACAAGAAAGACACCCCGGGTGCCAACATGTGAGTGGTTCATGTCGTTCTTGTGGCGGGTTCACCGGTGGTTAGATATATATATGATAAATGGAGAAAGTAACTGATTTTATATCATGTAAATATTTAATGTGATATACAATCGATTATTCCCTTGAGTTATCGTATATAATAAGAGAAACTAAACCGTTTATTCTTAAAATTATCTAAATTCCAACATCCTACATTACTTAGATTGCGTAACAAATCGAAAGCCAAATAAAGGAACGAAGGTTTAAAAGACAATACATAAAATAACATCCTGTACATTTATTGAGAATAATTTCTTAATTTTACATCAAGTATGAATTTGTTGTACACAATACTGAAAACTACATACTTAATGTGAATACATAAACAAAAAGTCTATA
The DNA here is from genome assembly GCF_964235325.1 of Thermobia domestica. Classification (NCBI taxonomy): domain Eukaryota; kingdom Metazoa; phylum Arthropoda; class Insecta; order Zygentoma; family Lepismatidae; genus Thermobia; species Thermobia domestica. Next base: position 22,618,749 of record NC_137470.1, read on the forward strand.
ATAATTTAAGTCTAGTAATTGCATACTGTATATTAAAATAGTTTGAAATGTATATACATTTCATTAGTGTAATATTAACTAGTGTTATTAACTAGTGCATTTTTAAAAAGCACTTACTTTGTAAGAACAGTTCGAATAGAGTTGCAGCTTATACCCATTTTGTCTTGTCCCCACATCCTAGCATTGTAGTTCAGAAGATGGCAGTACCAATCACCGAAAACCAAGCACCACAATCATGCGTTTACTTACGTTTCCCTCTCCTTCAACACACACCCACAATATAAGTTAAACTATTTCTTGGAAAGTTCTCTGCTACCTTCTTCTAAGAATATATTTAACGATACGAAGTAGGTATATTAACATTACTTTAGCATTTGAAGTGTGATTTAACTGCCATAAATTAAAATTGAGGACAATATTCATGCAAATTATCTTAAATGGGTACCATATACATTACACTAAACGAACTATGCCAATAAAAAAATCAGTCAATAAGAATTAGATCTTCATTCTAGATTTTTAAATTGCTGCTATGTTAATGCTATGAATTCTGTGCTCCCCACACCAAATGTCTTTATGCCAAATGTTTTTGGTCGAAGCTGTGAGCAAACCGCAGGCTAATGATCGGATGATGATGATAGCATACAGGCTGATGATAGTTCATCACTTATAGGAAGACAGTTCGAAGTACTAGGTGGGACAGAACACTCTTCTTTTTCCTGGGATTCATCCACACTTACGGTCAAATTTAGTACCGTCTATGTAGTATCTATGTGCGGTATACCTTGAAATCATCTCGGTTGATAGCCTCCACAGTGCACTCCTAAAATAAATCAATTGTTTTAGAATTATAATTTGCAGCATGTGTGGCCAAATTTAAAAACGAAATACATCTCAGAATCAAGGCTAAGTCAAACGAAGCGATATATGGGTATTTTTTTTTTTTTATCTTACTACAGGCTATCCAAAACACTAAAACATTGTTTTCTATACTTTTGGAAGTTGTATACTAAATATCTTAGTAGCTGTCAATCAAATTTGGAACGCTGAATAAGTTAATAAGGTAGAAGTATATGTGGTCCTTCTCACTATGCTTGCTTATATGCCTTATATATATATATCTTAAAGTCTAGTCATTAATAATACCAGCCCTCTGCTTCTATACCACCCTGTGATACCGGAGCAGGACGTTTGGACGCAAAGCCATATACCTAAATAGGTTAATCTACTTAAATAGGTTATAATGTATTTCATAACCAGAGATGATTACGTACTAAAAGCCTTAAAAATAGGCACTAATATCACAAAAACTCTTAAAAAATAACTGCAGAAACTAAAAACAAGAAGTTCAGAAAGGTGAAATTTGATCCAAATTTTCTTTAAAATGCCATCTTCAAAACTCTTAAGTTTTCGTTATGTTATAATATGTCCTATGGTAAACAGTCACTGAAAGTCTCAGTTGCAACAAATGCTTAATTTAGTTCTGAAAAATTTTTGTGATGCAGAAAGAAAACATATGGGTCTAATTATTTTGTTTTTAGAATGATATATCCTAATTTCAGGAAAATCGGAGACAATGACCTGCAGAATTTCTTTTTCAGCATGAATCTATCATGAGCTAAAATAAAACTAGCTGTAGGCATCCTATAACACCCCAAAGTAAACTTCTGCGAAGTTACCTTTATAATATCTCTAACATAAAGGATATTCATAACTTCATAGCAACTCATAACATTGCATTACTGCTTATTACTATGTATTTGCAACAGAGATACTTGGAAAGGAAACAACAGTGAAACCAGAAGTAAACAGTGAAATCTAATATACATATTGAATAATTTATTTTGTCTTATGTTACAATTACCATGACATTATCATTCCATGACGGAATTATGGGCCAAGTCGGTCCTCGTGGCCGAGTGGGCTAGCGCTATATGCTAGTAATGAGAATCTCTTTTCTCATATGACCTCGCTGCTGAAAGGGACGCTAAACTAAAAATCAATTATGGGGCAAATCCAGCATTATTCTACAATTTCAAAAGTTTCAAAATTCTTTACGGCGAATTCTTTCATCTGCCTGAATATATTTTTTTCTTTTGAGTTGATTTTGAGATTAACGTCCCGTTCAGCAGCGAGGCTATATGAGACGTGGACCTACTGATTAACGTGGAATCCGAACCACATGAGCTCCCGCCGGGAATTTTCTTCTTTTCTTGGGCGGATCTTTTCTCGAAGCATTGCCTCGTACACTAAGTCCTGCTTTTTTTTTTTGTCCGAAATGCATCAATAAAGCGCCAAATCGACCAATATCGTTCCTTTACGTTAGATATACTATAAAGAACAGGAGTTATTTTATTTTGGGGTATCACAGGCTGCCTAAAGTAAATTTTATTTGGCCCATTCTTCGTATTTAAATGTATAGTTAGTGCCTATTTCTATCAAAATTTATTATTATAATGTCTCAACTTTCTATTAATACAATAGTCTCCACTATCAGGTCTAATGGGCATATCGAATAACAAAAAAGTGCCTTCCATTTCAATTCAGGTAGAGCATGTACCATCACCATCTCAGATATTGATGAAACGTTTTTTATAGCAACTAGACATGTTTTTAAGGGACTCGTATTTTTTGTTTTGTTTTGTCGAAAAAACTTTTCCCGCCAAGTAATGGGCCATCAAAGATGGGGAGTACAATTTATGAATTTTAGAAAAACTGAAATGCTCAATTTCGGAGCACCACCATTCAGCTATGGAGACAGATAGAGTTATAATTCTTGTTGTAGTATGTACACCTTGTCTCAAAAAGGTTGAGCGCATTCTTTATTGGTGTTTTGAGGCAAAAATTTTCTAAGTCCAGCTTCGGGTATCTTCGGGAAAAAGTAAGCCAGGTTCGAACCTCCAAGCCAGCCTTTGCAATCGGGAAAAAGTTTGCAGATGTGTTTTTCTTCTTTTAAATATAATAAGACTTGTTACCAAGTGTTTAAAAAAGCAACATTGATTGAAATACTTAATGATACAATATTTCGAAACCTTGCACATGCTTGTTTGTCATTTAGCTCTCTATACGTAATGGAGCATTTAAATACGTTAAAGAATCTTTCCATATGTAAAAGAATGCTCAAAGTTAAGAAATAGAACATAATTATCGCCTGAGTACTAAAATAAAAGTCAAAGTAGAACAGAAACAGCGTTTGTCATGGATATGAATGTCATAATTATCTTGAGATCCGTTATACATCGCTAGAAGCTTAGTTCTAGAAGTCCTTGTGTTAGCTCATTGGTAAGCTGTCGGATTTCAAATCATAAGGTTGTGAGTTCGAATCCCATCTGGGTCAATACTTTTTTTAAAATTATATTTTCCGCAATGCATGAAAAATTATATAAAATAATTACATTAAAATACATAAGTTGTTTATATATAACATAATAATTGCAGAACATAGTAATTATTATGTTTAAAATATAACATCTGAGATAATTTTCACAGTAGGTCGGTATTATATATGAGGATGTAAATACAAGTTAAGAAACTCGTTCAATAGCAATAAATAAATCATGTAGTGTATTTATTTGCAGCTATTTGTCATATAGAGAGTAATTCTCAACATTCATAATATAGAATGTCATTTATGTTCTTGAAAAGTTACTCGATGCATAAACAGAGAATCCAAAGTCGGAACGCTCGCAAAAAAATTCATGAACCCCAAAGGTCACGTGAGCAGACTGGAATTGTCCTTATGAAGCATGCCACAGCAGAAAGTCTTTACATAGATTTTCAATTCAATTCCTGATATATGCTTTTGCAATGTGGAAGTGGTGATGCCTTGAGTCGCCCTCTCTCGCTCGCTCGCTCGCTCGCTCACTCTCTCTCTATTTATACAGAATATAAAAGTGGATTTATGTGTGTGTTTCAACATAATTCTGATATATCTAGAGCAATTTTAACTATATTTCTTACAGTCTGGAAAAAGAGTACTGTCGGGATACATATCAAAAATGCTAGAAACGGGTCGATATTATTATTGAATCCATAGTTTCGTGGTCGCTTAGGTGAATAGCTCTACTTTCAATTCAAGTCCAATTAAGCTCCCATTAGCACCCAGGGTGGTTACGTAGCGACATAAAGATATCGAAATCAACCGATATTAGAATCGAATCATAAGTTTTCAGCGCCGCTAACAGTGCAGCATTTCCCATTAGTCCACATTAGTCCCATTGCCTAGAGGGCAACATATTTGCAGAGTGCAAATTTTAAAACTTGAATAATATTTTAATTTTTTCCGTATGAAAAAGTTAAAAATCATGAGCAAATATACTATTTCACGAACAATCCTCTTTTACTATTCTAATATGTTTAATAATAGCGTAAGAAATGTAATAGTAATTCAGAACATGTTTCACAGTTGTTATTTTTTCTTACATAGTTGTAGCTGTAGCATGTAGTGAGTGGAATTTAACTGTAATAAATTCACTAATTAACCATATTCGAATTAAGTTTTATTTTTAAGTTCGGAATGAAGGGGCGGAGAAATATGGAGTTATTGGGGGCACCGAGCTTTTCTACATTTTACTTTCAAGATCTCCATTTTTCTTTTGTCATTTGTTCCTAATAAAAAAAGTTCAGTCACTTTTGGATTGTCATAGGATAGTAGGAGTTGGATTTTGGGATGCAGCCTGTGAGATTCTAGAGGAGCTAACTGCTTGAAAAAATATTTTTGAATCATCTGTAACATATGAAATAAGGATATGTATCATAAAAAATTGAAAGTAATTATGTCTGCATAATCATCACGGTCAAATTGCAAAGTTAAATGAATTGACGTTTGGTATATAATCAGGCTCCAATCCCAACTGGGAAGTTATCATACGCGTGTCACTTTCATTATAATACATATCCTTAGGGGGAGTAGAAGTCCGAATTTTTGCGAAAAATTTAGTATCTCACAAGCCGTTCAACTGAGAGCTGAAATTCAGCATATAACTCTTTATTAAAAATAAAGAGAATATGCCCTGGCATTTTTTAAAATTGTCTTTTATGAGCGGGGGGACAGGGGTGCATTTTCTATATATTGGAAATTGGTAGTGAGTTGATTTGTAAAAATAATCGAAAACGATTGATATTAGTTGAGAAAAAAATTGAGTAATGCAAACTAAAGTTCTTTTTGAATTTTATACCCACTGCTTTCTATTTATAATTGCTGAAGCTGGTGTTTAATATATGGAGCGTTCCGAGCATATGGCAATCAAGCCATAAAGTTAGAGAAAAATGGCCATAAAATTTGTATTCTAAACTTAATTACATGGGCATTTCCAATTAGTAGGGCATGCTTAATTATATAGAAAATTAGTTTCTCTCTCTCTCTCCTTTTTTTTTTTTTTTTTTTTTTTACGTTGGTCTACTTTTCCTTGATTCGAAACTTTTAAATTTCACCCTATTTTCTACTGAAATGTGTCTGTAAAGCAACAAAGAAATAATTACATATGATAAATTTAAATTCATTTTAATTCAGAAGATGAGAAACACTTTGCCATTATATATCGTAAAGGTCAGACCCACCAGTATTGTAACAAAGAGGTGCTTGAGCCAATGACGGTAGAAATTCAAACTCCGATAAGTGATAATTTCACAGTCTTGTTTTATTACAAGTGTAATCTCTTTAGTCAATGGAGAGGAGGACGTGGGTCATCGGTCAGAGTTGATGTCGATGGGTTTTGGTGGGTCGGAGTTGGTCGCAATGGTTCAGAGTGGTTCATAGTTGGTGGTGGGTCAGAGTGGATCACGATGGTTGATGGGTCAGAGTGGGCCAATGGGTCATTTGGGTGGTGGGTCATAGTGGGTCATGGTGGGTCGTGGATCAAATTTTCATTGACCCACACCATCTCTGGTTAAAATTGTACTAAAGATAAGAGGCACCGAAGATGCATGTCGGCTATTATGCTCAAATTTTGCACATGGATAGTACTCCACCAGAAAGCAATAAATCTGAAACGGTTCACGGTATGACCTCCTAGAACTCGAGAAATTAAGACGTCAATGATTTATCCTTCAACAACCAAGCTTTTTATGATCGTTTCCGTGGGGAAGTCAGAAGAACACGTGCCTAGTAATCGTAGATAATATTGATAGTTCGCGTCCACCCCGGGGTATTTGTTTTGTGTTTTTTTTGTTTCACCTAAATATAAGCAAATCACACATATAGGCATTTTAACATATTTTGGGAGAGTAATTTTGTGGTTCGTTGGCGTTTCATCGCGTCTCTACCGCTGGTAGTAAAGTATTCAATATGGAACTTGGGCCATCACGGATCGTCGCTGCAGGGCCACCAATTTCTGGCGAGAGGTTAATAGTTGACCATCTGTAGTCCACCGACGCTTACAGCTTAGGGTAATGAACGATGTCCTTGCCTTGTAGACTTCATGACTACTGACGTCGGCAGTCAACTAGCTTTTAGTATTCCTTTACTAACCATCTATCGTTCATGTTTGTACACGGTGTTGTCATAATAATAATAATAATAATAATAATAATTATTATTATTATTATTATTATTATTATTATTATTATTATTATTATTTGTAGTAACAGTAGTATAATTGATGATAGAATAATTATTGTCTATGTATTGTCTAGGTAGGACTACACACAGGATTTGGCTCGTTTTGGTTCGACTTGACTCTAATCCGAGTCGAGTTGGAAGATATTTTTCGCGCTGAGTCCAAGAGTAGACCTCAAAGATGTCTGTTTCGAGTCGAGTCGAGTTTCAAAGAAAAGTCGTTCGTGCCCATCCCTACTAATGAGAGCTTAATCGGAGTTAAGCGAAATTGAAAGTCTCACTATTTATCTAAGCGACCCCGAAAACTATGAATCTAATATCGATCATTTTCTAGCAATCTTTTATATGTATTCCCCTTCCATTCACCATAGGTAACCCGACAGCACTCTTTTTGAAACTATAAGAAATGTGGTTAAAATTACTCTAGGCCAGTGGCTCTCAATCTAATTCCTATCGCGATCCCCTTTTATCACACGCTCTTGCCAGCGACCCTTTTATAATTTGTTTTATAATAAGCTTGTGTGGGATTTTTAACATACCTATTTCTATAATAGTAGAATCCATTTTTTTTGTTTATAGTGAACAGTGCCATGGAAAATCATTGCCCGGGGCGAGAGTATAGTACGATGTCACCGTATATATGAGTGACGTCGACAGACTAGCTACGAAGCGCCACCATGGTTGGCACGAAGCTCAATAACATTTTCAAAATAAACCCTACCTTTCCTTAATTTTGAGCACATTTTATTACGTTTTTCCTTCTATTTTACACATGTGCACATGCACTTTCCTAACTTCAGTAACACACTTCCTCCGAAATGTGTGGCCCCTCTTTTCGGCGCCCGGCACTGACAGTGGATACAGTAACTGTAATATCTATATTCCCAACGACGAAGGTGCTGGTTCAAGATGGATGTTAAACTCCTTCATTGAAGAGGCCATTAACGTATCCGATCTAAGCCCACAACTTCTTGACCAAATAATAGAATGATCATGCGACAAGTCTTTGCAACTGGTTTTCTGTAACCAAGACATGGACAAGTTTTGCCTGATGAGGAGAGAAGAATATCCTGGTCTGGTGATTGCTGCTTTAAAAGTAATAATTCCATTTGCTATATCGTACTTGTGCGAAAGTGTTTTTTTTTTTATGGTAAACATTAAAACAAAGATAAGAAATCGCTTATCAGTTGAAAACGGCTTGATAATATTCGTCATGAAGATTGAACCGGGCATTGCTGCACTAGTGAAATTACACCATGCTTAGGTATCTCATTAGGTTTTAATTTTAATTGTATTTCAATGTGCAGGTTTTGTTTCATGTGTATTTTTCTAGTATTTCTATATACAGTTCTCATTAGTTTTATATCATACCTCTTTGATTTAAATTCATTTTTAAACAACTCTACTAACTAACTAACTCTATGGCCTATGGAACCCGGAGGTTCAATGCCGCGTTCACAAAAGCTCTACACTGACTTCTATCCTTAGCCAATTGGATCCAGTTTCTACTTTGTATTCTTATCTCAGCGAGATCCATCTTAATATTGTCCTCCCATCTGCCCTTAGGTCTTCCTAATGGTCGTTTTCCGTTTGGTCTTCCAGTCAAGACTTTCAAAGCGTTTCTACTTTCTTCCATTCTAGCTACATGACCTGCCCACCTAAGCCTCCTAGACTTGACGACCCTAACAATGTTGGTTAACCGTATAAATTATGTAGTTCCTCGTTATGAAGTTTCCGCCATTCCCCATTCCCGTTCCTCTTGGGTCCGAATATTCGTCTAAGGATCTTGTTCTCAAATACTTTCAGTCTATGTTCTTCCCTCAGAGTAAGCGACCATGTTTCGCAACCATAAAGAACAACAGGCATGATTATCGTTTTGTATATTTTAAGCTTCAAATTTCTCGACAGAATTCGCGACGACAAGAGACTTTGAACCGAATAGCAACACGAATTCTACACCCTTTGAAAATGTTCAGTAGACTTATTTTTTATTGTTCTTTACAGTGTGTATAAAAAATAAAAGTATGCCTATCAGAACAAAATTAAAAATAATATTTAAAAATAATTTCTGGTATTAGATTCTAACTATATTTATCTCTTCCGCCTATCTTCGCGATCCCCTAGGGGCCGCGACTCCCAGGTTGAGAAACCCTGCTCTAGGCATACATGAGTTATAATGGAACATACATACATACACTTTTATATGTATAAATGCAGATAAGAGAGAGTTGAGAGAGAGCGATTAAGGAATTACCGCTCTCAATCTCTTCACTTTACTTTTGCGATTCGTGAATTTCTTACGTGACAGTTTGGGGCTAGCTAGTTTTTTGTCTTGAACCAGGATCCGATTTTCGATATGCTCTACCTAAATGCTGTAATGCGAATATTGAGAAGTTATCTGCGATGAAAGTAGCTGCAAATAAATATATTACATAACTTATTTATTGCTATTACACGATTTTTTAAATTTGTATTCAATATTCACACATAACACACCGACGTTCTGTGAATACCTCAGATTATATATTTTAAAGATAAGAATTACTTATGTCGTGAAATGATATGAATATATATATATTCAACTGATATATACAACTGATGATATGAATATATATATTCAACTCATATATACAACTGATGATATGAAAATATATATACAACTGATGAATTGTAATGTAACTATTTTACATAATTTTCATGCATTGAGGAAAGTAGAATATCATAAAGGAATCTCACCTGAACGGGTATCGAACTCACGATTTAAACGCTCGGTGGTGTACCACTGAGCTAACATGACCGCTTTTCGGAAGCTGCTTCTGAAATATAACTGAGCTCATACGTAAATGCTCTTTTCCGTATGGAAATCACAATGACGAAACGAGAGTGTGAATACATAGTCTCGAAATATTGTATCATTAAGTATTTCAATCAATGTTACTTTTTTCTACACTTAATACCATTTCAACATGTCTTATTATATTTAACAGAAGGAAAAACATATCTGTACATCTTTTCCCGATTACTAAGGTTGGCTTTGGAGGTTCGAACCAGCAGCTTTAGTTTACTGTTTTCCGAAGACACCCGAAGTTGGACTTCGAAAGTGTTCGTCCCAAAACAGCTATAATCATATCGCTCAATCTGTTTGGTATATGGTATATGTATTTATACGTGTAAAGTCAGTATAACAATTCATTCTTTAAACAGCTTTTCGTATGTATTAATATTCCTTTATAAAAACTGTTTTTATTATTATTATTACGGGGCACCATTTTCAGATTTCTTTCGCGAGTCGTTGACCAAGTCGTTCGCCACCAGCGTTGCCAGACTCACAGCTCGGAATTATTCCAAAACCTGATCGAACTTATGCTAGATTCGGTCAAATTATGCTAGATCCTCATAATTACTAATTCAGGAGTTTAAAAAAAACAAAGTTGAGATACGATAACGTAACTTAAAATACACAGAGAGCAAGAATGCATGGATAGAACTCAATACTTCACGCACCAAAATTTTAACTCAACTAAATTACTGCAGTCGTTGCCAAACTCAATGGCGTATATATCGTATAAATGAATGCAAAGTTTTTGTTTACATATTTTGAAAGAAAATTACTTAGCAGCATAAGCGGAGTTGGGAATCGTCTGCAGGGGGAGGGGGCAGATTTTTGGTCGGTCTCGGAGCTGTCATTTCAGGAATAAATATGATCATGAAGTCAGAAGTAAAGATGGTGAATTTGTCAAAAAGTTGGGGGAGAATGGCCCCCATAGCTTCGCCCATGCCTCGGAGTTAAAGGATTAGAAAACCCTGGGTGGAGCCACAAAAAAAAAAAAAAGCCCAAAGCCGTTCCGAACTTGCTTAGGAAAATAAGACTGCCTGTATGGTTTACCGAGTGTATGAATCAATGGAAGAGGATACATTTCTGCCGTTCTTTTTCTTCCCACGACCAACTTCTCCAGGTTTTACGGCTTTTTGATAACTTGCTGAAATTGTGCTAGATTTGGGCAGGATGCTAAAAGCAAGATGCTAGGTGCTAGAGACATGCAAATTATGCTAGATCTAGCATCATTATGCTAGATCTGGCAACGCTGTTCCCCACAATAGGCTTGTCGTGCAAGTAACCAATCACACGTCAGGTACTAGCTTTTACCTATTGTTTTCTTCTCACAGCTCAGAACATTGGTAACTATGGATAGACGTACAGCAGTAATTACTTTATGGGAGTTGGAAGGTTATTCTGCAACTGCAGCTAGCAGGCGAGTAGGTGTCCCGGCCTCTACAGGGAGGCAATGGATTCGGAAATATGGTGCTACAGGTCAGACTGGTAATTTACGACCTCCTGGTCGTCCGCATGTGTCAACCGAAGCCCAAGATGCTAGATTAGTAAACGAAGCCCGGTTAGACCCACTAAGGACGTCTAGACAGATAAGGGAAGCTTCTCTCTTTCCTGGTAGTAAGCATACAGCTCTGCGAAGGCTTCGTCATGCTGGGTTACGTGGCCGTGTTGCTGCCGTGAAGGAAAAACTCTCAGACGACCACAAAATTTACCGTCTCGCGTTTGCACAGGCGAATGTGGGTCTCAATTGGGAAAACGTAGTTTTCTCAGATGAATCCATATTCACAACATCAAAGGAGGGACGCCGTTTTGTGTATCGTCCGAGAGGCACCCGATATGACCATGGATATGTGGCTGCTTGCAATCGCAGTGGCCATGTATCTATTTTATGGTGGGGTTGGATTTCCAGTCGCGGAGCAGGACAGCTTCATAGAATTGAAGGACATCTGAACAATGCTCAGTACTTAGACATTATCAGTAATATCATGGAGCCATCTGTTTCAGCCTGATGGTGTAATTCAGTTCCAGCAATACCAGTCGCCAATACATAATTCCCGTGTGGTTCAGGAATGGTTCGCAGGACACCCTGAGATTGATTTAATCGACTGGCCGCCTCGTGGAGCAGACCTCAATCTCATGGAAAATATGTGAGCAGAAGTGAAGCGTACTCTAAGGGAAAGTTGGCCTGAGGCAGATCCACCAAGAACTCAGGATGACCTGTGGCATCTTGTTTCCGAAGTATGTCTGGAGGTAGGGGAAGGAGATAGATTTGTCACCCATGTAATAGATTCCATGCCCAGAAGAATGGAGCGTGTAATAAATTCAGAAGGGTCTTGGACACAATATTAACGACCCCGCCTTAACTCCCGAAAACAGCCCTTTTCAGGGCTACCTAAACGCTTCTGAAAGTATTTCTAGAAGTAAACCACTCTTGTATCCGATTTCTGTGCAATCCTACTAACAAAAGAATGATAATTAGCTGTAGGCTTTGAACTCAAGACCTCTTCAGTGGCAAGTCCGTACTCTACCAGTGAGCTAACATGAACACGCAAACCTAACCTGAAGAAACACGACTTTCAATTTCTGGTATTCGATGACAATGATGCTCATATACTTTGCAAATGTTGTATTCAACTTGGGATATTCTGCAACACACACACACACACATAAACAAAGCGAAAGAGAGAGAGATGAATACACAAAAGCATATTCAACGTATTCGAATGAGACTCTAAGTAACGACATTCCGTTCTAAAGAGAATTTGTGTTTCTTCCCGTGACGTTAAGGGGATCGGGAAAAGCTATGTGTCTTGAAGCAGGATACGACTTTGGATACTCTGTTTATACACTTTCTATATCCGTAGGAATATACTGTATTTCACGAATATAAATAACATACTGTAATGAGAATATTGAGAAGTTAAATCTGTATGACAAATAGCTGCAAATAAATACACTACATAACTTATTTATTGCTATTAAACGATTTTCCTAACTTGTATTTAACATTCTCATATATAATACCGACCTACTGTGAAAATTATCTCAGATGTTTTATTTTAAACATAATAATTACTATGTTCTGCAATTATTATGTTATATATAAACAACTTATGTATTTTAATGTAATTATTTTATATAATTTTTCATGCATTGCGGAAAATATAATTTTAAAAAAAGTATTGACCCAGATGGGATTCGAACTCACAACCTTATGATTTGAAATCCAACAGCTTACCAATGAGCTAACACAAGGACTTCTAGAACTAAGCTTCTAGCGATGTATAACGGATCTCAAGATAATTATGACATTCATATCCATGACAAACGCTGTTTCTGTTCTACTTTGACTTTTATTTTAGTACTCAGGCGATAATTATGTTCTATTTCTTAACTTTGAGCATTCTTTTACATATGGAAAGATTCTTTAACGTATTTAAATGCTCCATTACGTATAGAGAGCTAAATGACAAACAAGCATGTGCAAGGTTTCGAAATATTGTATCATTAAGTATTTCAATCAATGTTGCTTTTTTAAACACTTGGTAACAAGTCTTATTATATTTAAAAGAAGAAAAACACATCTGCAAACTTTTTCCCGATTGCAAAGGCTGGCTTGGAGGTTCGAACCTGGCTTACTTTTTCCCGAAGATACCCGAAGCTGGACTTAGAAAATTTTTGCCTCAAAACACCAATAAAGAATGCGCTCAACCTTTTTGAGACAAGGTGTACATAAGGATATAAGTAAATATATTTTATTATAGTTTGGTTTGCGTATTTGTATCTTTCTGTATATAAGTTAACAAATGAAATCCAGTTTATCTGAAAAGTCGAGGTTTGCGATTTTTTCGAGCACTTCCGATTCGAATTTTAAAATTCTGTTTTCACGGTTAGTGAGACCTAGTTACCCGCTTTCCGAAAAAAAATTGCATCGCTTCTGTGTGCAACCGTTTTGTCGCAAAAAAAAATTGAGAAATCGTCAAATTTTTAAAAATTGCCAATTTTGGGTGCCATTTTCTCGAAAACACCATAATTTAAAATTCTGAAATTTTGTCAATGGTTCAACTTTACATGAATAACAAACACACCAAATAGCATTCTCAACCATTGCTTCATGAATTAACTATAGCCTTTTGAAGTTAGCGAAGATTCGTTAACTTTGATGTCACAGTTGGCAGCATTGAAAACAATGAAAGTGCAGCAATTTAATGATGCTTTTGGTTCACATTCATTAAATAAAGAATAAAAAGTTTTCCTGGCTCCTTTTTATTACTTTGATCAAAATGGCTCTCTGAAATGGTAAAATGAGCCTCCAACTACTCCATCTTCTTAAATCGATCTAATCTGATATGGAAATTACGATTATGAAACACACACATTTTAAGTTTATTCTAAACGGCCATCCAATAGATCCTGATGATCTACAAACAACCTGAACTATTACCTCAATGATGAACTGGAATGCTCCAGACAAAATTCCGATAAGTGCGATGTCATTACAGTGATCGAAAATGGACAAAAAGTTAAAAAATCGAAAGATTTTCTTACGCGTACTATCAAAGAAATTTACGGGCTGTTTAACCCTTTGTTTCCCAAAGAATGAATTTATGAAGAGAAAGAAAACAACTAACTTTCAACGTCAATTGGCTGTACAGTTTCATCGCGAATGAAAATCCTGGAAATAATTTAAGCCCCTGTCCTTAGATGGCTTGCAAAGTTCATACTGAGAGATGGTTTAATTCTAAATCCACTAGGCTGCACGGAGAAAAGAGTTAAAACTGTGGTTTCACACTGAAACCACTGGGCCGGAAAGGGTTAAACAGATCAATTCCAGCATAAGAATGGTTCACTCGAAATTTTATAGTATTCGACCAAAGTGGGTCAGTCCGTAACCTGCGAGGGAGGTGTTTGTGTGTTGTGCAAATTTTAAGTTAGCTGCTACTGCGTTGCAACAAATCAAAGGAGCAGCCTGTATTGAAGCTGTCATGAGTGACCTATTTCCATTAGTAGTATGATTCGTATAAAATGACAGCTGTCTTCTTCAATAATGTGGTGATTGTCATGGAGCGGAAGGAGTAAGTGTGGAGTCTTTAATTATTGATCCTGATGAAAATGAAAATATTACATATGCCATATGGGAAAATAATGATCTTGTTAAAAAAAAAAAAAAAACTGTGACACTCTGTTGCTGGTTAAAACTAAGAATTTTAAATCATGAATACATCGAGAAAATCCAAAGAGAATTAATTGCTACTGAAAAGCGTCGTGTAAAATTTCAAGATACAAATTCTATTTTACTGCATGTGGACTTCGTGGACTTCGTTGAAAACTGGACTGTTATTCTGCTATGTGAAATTCAGAGTGATCACTGAAAAACGATCAAATCTCCATCGTTACGGCAGTGGTATATTATTATGAAACAACTGACAGTTTTGCTGTAATAGGCGACGACAAAACACACGATTCCACTCGTACTCATAGTCATGGATAAGATTCTAAAAAATACTTGAAGAAAAGCGAAAATACAGGTTTTAGAAAAAGGTTCGAATACGTGCGTAAAATTTATCAAACCGTTTCAGTGATTTCTAATGATGCTGCATCCCACTTTAAAAATTGCTTTCAGATGTTTGAGACGCGGACAGGTCCGATAAAGCAGTGGCTTTTCAGTGAAACCGGCCATGGCAAGGGTCTCTGCGACGGTATTGGGGGTGTGGGGGGAAAGGTATAAGGGATGTGGCAATACGGCATAACCTTAGGCAAGAACAGATTCACAATATTAAAACTGCAGAAGAATTCGTGAGTATAGTGCAAGTACAAACTCCGGGCATTATTCTCGTAATGTTGTCAAGAACCGAATTGGACAGTTTTAAGAAAGAGAAAAAAAGAAAAAAACAATGGGAAAGTGTGCGACCGGTAACTGGTATTCGACGAAGTCATCTTTGGTTTTTATGGCACAATATTAAAACTGCAGAAGAATTCGTGAGTATAGTGCAAGTACAAACTCCGGGCATTATTCTCGTAATGTTGTCAAGAACCGAATCGGACAATTTTAAGAAAGAGAAAAAAAGAAGAAAAAACAATGGGAAAGTGTGCGACCGGGAACTGGTATTCGACGAAGTCATCTTTGGTTTTTATGGCACAATATTAAAACTGCACAATATTAAAACTGCAGAAGAATTCGTGAGTATAGTGCAAGTACAAACTCCGGGCATTATTCTCGTAATGTTGTCAAGAACCGAATTGGACAATTTTAAGAAAGAGAAAAAAAGAAGAAAAAAACAATGGGAAAGTGTGCGACCGGTAACTGGTATTCGACGAAGTCATCTTTGGTTTTTATGGCAGTAACGGGTCAACATGGACTAACTTCGTGCTTTCCCCAAAATCGAGCTTCTGCAATTCAAAGTGTAAATTTACGAAATCTGCAAAAATGACTGCATACATGCATACATGATAACCAGTGATGGATAGGAGAAATATTATCAAAAAATCATGAATTACATGAAGTTGAAGTGGTCTTTATGTTTCCACATAGACCTTCAACAGGGTACAGGTTTCCAAAAAGGCATAAGAGAAGTGAAAATAAGTGTTTTGTGACTATCGACAACGTGCTAAGCGTTGTGAGTGCAGCAACACCTATTGGAGCATCTGCACGGTTAGATGCTATTAGCGAAGAAGACACTAAGCAAGCAAATAATTACTTCAGTGTGATAAAATCAGTGAAACTTTGATTTCGAGAACCATTTTAAATAAGTTAGTTTAAAATTTGTGTGTTTCGTAATCGTAATTTTTATCTCTGATTACATCGGTTTAAGAAAACGAAGGAGTAGGGGAGGTTCATTTTACCATTTCAGAGATCCATTTTGATCAAAAAAAATAAAAAGCAGCCTGGAAAAACTTTTATACTTTATTTAATGAATGAAATGAAATCTTTAATTTTACGTCCCACGGTTATGCCGGTTAGGCTAAAGGAGACGGTGATGATGAGAGATGAGTGAAATGAAGAAAGTGGGAGGAAACGGGACAACCCCGAGAAAACCCACGAGCACGGTTATTTAATGAATGTGAACCACAAACATCATCAAATTGTTGCACTTTCATTGTTTTCAGTGTTGCCAACTGTGATATTAAAGTTAATGAAACTTCAAAACGCTGTAGTTAATTCATGAAGCATTGATGGAGAATGCTATTTGGTGTGTTTATTATCCATGGAAAGTTGAACCATTTGACAAAATTTCAGAATTTTAAATTATGGTGTTTTCGAAGAAATGGTGATTTTTAAAAATTTGACGATTTCTCGATTTTTTTTTTTGGCGACAAAACGGTTGCACATAAAAGCGATACAATTTTTTTTTCGGAAAGCGAGTGGAAACAGAATTTTAAAATTCGAACCGGAATTGCTCGAAAAAATCGCAAACTTCGACTTTTCAGACAACTGACGTTCATTTGTTAACATATGTACAAAACTATACGCATGCGCGAACCATACTATAATAAAATATAGTTTATTTATATCCCTATGTACATACCACAATAAGAATTATAACTATCTGTCTCCATAGCTGAATGAGGCTGTGAAGTTGACCATTTTCCAAGTTTTCTAAAATTCATAAATTGTACTCCCCATCTTTGATGGCCCATTACTTGGTGGAAAATTTTTTTCCGACAAAACAAAATATACGGGTCATTTAAAAACATGCCTAGTTGCTATAAAAAAAAAATCAACAATATCTGACATGGTGATGGTATATTTGGGGGGGGGACTGAGAGGATGGTACAGTTTTTTGGGCTGTTACGAATACAAAAAAATACCTAAAATATAAAAAAAAAATACTCTTTTCTTTATAATAGCACTATCTTATTCTAGATTCCTCGCTCTATTAAATGAGGATTCGAACTTATGAAAGATCAATAAAAACTGTATTCTATAACCATAGCCGCCCGCTGCAGGGAACAGTTGCTTTCCCCATGCATTTTCAAAATACATAACAAAATTTTAAATTTTCTTATTCACACACAACAGTTAGTGTAGTTAGCAGTGAATGTAAATAATTGTTTTTTACATTAAATATTATATGGTTCTAGGTATCTGTATTCGTGACTTTCCTCGTATGTCGGTCCTTTTGCCCCCTCCCGCCTGTAAGAAATCCTGTGGGAGTTACTATGTCTAAATTTCCCTTTAAAATTCGCTTATATACTACATATACATCTATATAGCAACTAGTTATTAAAGATGAATATATTTATGATTACAGCAACCGAAACGATTAAATTAATCGAGAGCCGTAATTAGTAGACACTACTTTACTCGGTTAGTGCATTGCATACATGACAATGACAACCAGCATATCTGAGAATGTTTCATAGTGTGAAGAGATAATTTACTTCGAAATATCCCATACTGCAGCTAACTTAATATTATATAAGAATTTCGATACTCGAAAAGAAAGATCAATTGAGACGTGCTAATTATCCTGAATAACCGAGTCCTGCAACCAAGAAAGAGGGGTTAAAATAGCTAATTGTCTACAACAGCTGTGCCAAGTGCCCGGCAATAATTAAGTGCAATGAGCAATTACAAAGAAGAGACGGTTATGGTTACAATTGTTATTCCTCTTGCTTAATGTAACCAGGTAAGTTGGTTAACACCTTTTGCTCTTTTTCTTGGTAACTAAAGTCCAGAAGGTATAACGTCATTGACTTCCCGCACTTGGACATGCTCGTCACTGAGGGTGTGGTAAAAGGATAGCCAATCACCAGCTACAATTCACCGCACTCAGCGAGCCATGAGTAACCGAGCTGGCAACTCCGCATAAACGTCACTACATCTTTTCGCGGGAAGCAAACTACGTTATACCTTCCGTATTATAGTAATCCAGGAAAAGGCAAAGTGTACTTTCACTGAAAAAAAATGAAATATTTAAGTTTTACGTCCCACGATTATGCCGGTTAGGCTAAAGGAGACGGTGATTGAGAAATGAATGAAAAGGTGGAATGAAGAAAGTGGGAGGAAACGGGAGAACCCCGAGAAAACCCACGCACACGTGTTTGTCCACCACAAAGTTCACTTGGCGGGAGCAGGATTTGAACCCGGGACCCCAAGCACCAGAGGTGAACTGTACTTTCACTGAGTACTGCTCGGTTACTATTTGGCTACACGATTTCTAGCGTAGTTTTAACCGAAATTCGACTACTAGCAGCTAAGTTTTCATTTAATTCTTACTCTGCACACGATAAAAAAAAAAAGTCATATGCACCCGTGGTGTGAGTTATTAGTTAAAATTTATTAGTAATTTGTTACAATTTTAGACAATGCCTTTTTTTTAAAAACAAGACAATACTGCATAAATTCTAAGGGGAGAAGTGACACCAGTGCTTATAGTGTAAATCTTCGTACATATACATATAAGCTCTAAGACAGCCTTTCCCAACCCGGAGTCCACAAGCCAATCTGAGAAAGGCACACACATACACAGTGATGAGAAATACACCATTCACACGATGCGAGCTGGGTTCGAACCAGGGACCCCAAGCGCCGGAGATGAACGCTCTACCACTGAGCCACCGCGACCCCCGGATTAGACTTGATGTTGAGGCGGATCGTCACTTAAAAGTCTCTTTTTTTGATCCTGACATTTCCAAGTTAGTGGCTGAAAGATAACACCACCCATCACATTAATGAAGTTGTGTATCTCGGTGAGTCATACACTTAGTGTCAGGTTAATTTGTTGAAGCTAATACATTTTATATTCTTCCAGGAAAAAATACGTTTTTCTATACTAGACAAGTAGGCTATTGTGGTTTTGTGTTGTTTACGTACTGGATTTATTTGCAACATCTTAGTCAAGATATCCGGCCTGAGATTTGAAACCAAGGACCACCTGATTACGCGATTGGCATCATACAACTCTAACATGATTATACCACTGCAAAGAAAAACAAACACACCCATATATGCACTAGCATGGGAAAAAATATAAATACTAACCGTATATTATTGCAAGGAGTCCTTCACATGCATTGTAGACTCTGAAGTAGGCCGCAGTGTGGAAAAGGTTGGGAAAGGCTGCTCTACGATATCAAGGGTTGCGGTGGCTCAGTGATATAGCGTTCACCTCTGGTGCATAGGGTCCTAGGTTCGATCCCAGCTAACGCTATATGAACTTTGTGGTGAACAAACACTGTCTGCGTGGATTTTCTCGGAGTTTTCCTGTTTCCTCCCACTGTCATTTCACCCTTTCGGTAATTTCTCATCATCGTCTCCTTTAGCCTTGCCGGAATAATCATGGGACGAAAAATTTTCACGATATCAAATAAAGAATATATCAATTAAATAAATTTCCGGTATATCACATTACAATTGTTAGCGTATATAGGGAGCAAATTTTTACTTTGATTCGGACAGTGACTGCAACCAATTCACCTGACCCGGTTCCCGGAGCAGTTTAGGAATCACAGTGAAGTTGCTCCACCAGGTCGTGATGTAAGGTCATGTGGTATTATCATGAGGTAAAAGTGGAATAAAACAAGCCCTGCGGGACTTCTAACCCAATTTGCTCGCTAACGCTCGCTTAGCTACGTTTCGTTGCGTAAGTAAATCACTTTTTTAAAATTAAATTTGTGTTTGCAAAATGGAGCACCAAAGGCATGAACAATTCCAACAAGTGACTGAGGCACAAAACATTTCCAGGAAGTGACTGAACCTATAAGAACCGATTGAAGTTACTGTCTGACTCAAAGTAAATTCTTGTCTAATGGGTATACTCGAGCAGACGGTTCTAATAAACTTTGACATTTCTTGTAGCCTATTTTCAGGTTAGGTAAGCGTTCACTAAATGAGGAGCTCCATTAGTACTAGCAGATTGACTTTAGAAGGGCTCATTATGAATACAATGTGAACGTATGTCATAAAAAGTACAGTTCATAAAACACGAACCAACTTATGCTATGTGGACACTAAAAACCACAAATGCTATCTAACCGAGTCAGGGCAGGAGTGAAGCAGGGGCAAGCGTTAGCGAGGGGGTGAGTCCGTAGAGAGCAGAAGATACTGGAAGAGCACACTTACACATCCAATACTTTCACTATCACTCAAAATTCATTTCAATATACTGTGCATTGACCGTAATTACTTATATACACACTCGCATCACTTCACGTGAAATGTTTCACATAGTAGTTTACCTTTAAATTTTCTATTTGCTAGAACCGTCTGCTCGAGTGAACTTTATGTCGGCTCTTTGTGGCCCAACATTTTTGGTAAAAATTGGCTAATTTTGGTTAGGTCACGTTAGTTTAGCTTAATTTAAGCCAGGTCTAGTTTGGTATTTCGTAGTAACGTAAATTTGTACAAATAGAAAATTTATAGGTAAAGTACGATGTGAAACTTTTTTTTTTTTTTTTTTTGTGAAGTAATGACCGTGTAAATATAACCAATTACTGTCAGTGCACAGCATATTGCAATGAATGTTGAGTAACAGTGAAAGCATTGTATGTGTTAGTGCGCTCTTACACTATCTTCGTTTATGCGCATAACCCCCGTCGCTGACGCGCCTGCTCCCTACGGACGCACCCTCTTATCGCTCGGGTTTCCGTGCTCCACTCCTGCCCTCACTCAGTTAGGTAGCATTCGTGCTTTTCAGTGGCCACACAAAAAACTGGTTCGTGTTTTATGCACCGTAGTTTTTATGCCCTACGTCCACACTGTACTAGTACTGACCTCTCCTGATGTCAATCTGCAAGTAGTAATGGAGCTCCTCATTTAGTGCATGCTGTTAATAGAAATACAAAGCTCTACCCTAACCTGAAAATGGAAGAAATGTGTTAAAATTTCGTACAACCGATTCCTCGAGTAATGCCATTAATCTTCCCAAAAGACCAACTCTTCACTTTGTCCAACGTCACCTACTTTCAATTGTTTGCGTGTGGATGACAGTTTAATAGTAGTAGTAGAATATTTATTCTCATTAAACAACATTTTTATTATTATTATTTCGGAATACCTCAGCATTGCGTTTCTATTGTATGCAGCACTTCACAAGTTTTTCACACATCAATACCCTTCTAAAGCACGAACTCATTTCTCCTGTAAACAATGTTTTTTTAAACCTACTTTTGGTTCCAAAAAGCCAATTGTCAATAAAAACAGTGGATCTTACCTTTGATGTTCGTACTAATACGGACGTACTCTTCATTTTTTTGTATTTTCGTTGGTCAGTTCTGTATTTAAATATATATAACACCACACAAACCTATAGTTTGAAGTTCACCCCACCACCACAGCACCACTACGACATTCATTTGTTAAAAAAAACTCGCTCTGAATTCAGTGATGCCAGTTTTGTAACAGCGAAATTTCCGTCCGAAACCATAAATTTCCCGATTACATACAATATTTACCGTCAACTTCAGTAGATATAATTTACAATATCTATAGCAGGCCAAAATTTAAAAAAATAAATAAAATAGAATGTACACCATTTTTACGAACAATATGGTGTTTTTTTGTGTTTTTAAGGGATGTTATGTTCAGCAAAGCAACACTTAATTAAATTGTATTAGCCTTAACACGATTCTGGTGTTGCTTGCACACCGCTTGTTCCTTGACACAAAAATAAATAAATAATTATTTAAAATGTTTAAAAATGCAGCGATAAGTAGGGTATTTTCCAATAGTTTACATTAGCTTGATGTTTCAAGTCTTTTGTGTGTTTGTAATGTTCACTTTTACCCAGGGATAAAGTAGATCTCAGAAGGTAGGGGGGACACATTACGTAAAGCCGTCTCCTGTACCTACTTTTCCCATTGTAATTTTTAGAAGCGTGTGATGTCACAGATATTTTCTGGAAGTGAGGAGACGACATCCACCTGCGTTCCCCCTCACTTTTAGCTCTGCTTTTACCCAAGGGTAAAAGTGGATCTGAAAAGGTGGGGGGACGGTAGCGGCATGACGTCACGCCGTTCCCCCTGCCTATCTTCGCCCATTGTAATTTTGTTTAGGAATTGAGGAACGCCGTATATATTTTTTCGAGGTGGGGGGACGGCGTCAACCCGCATTCCCGCACTTTTATCCCTGCTTTTATCAAGAAAGCTCAATGTTGCAGGCTAGGTTGTTGTACGCCTAGAAAAGTTGAGAATGCAAGAATTTCCCGTTTTCAGCCTATTTAAAAAAATCTCCGCATTCCCGTCAGTGCTCAGAATTTTACGTTTTACGGGAAATTTCCCGCCAACTGGTATTACTGACTGAAGTTGAAATACTTGCTCCCTGGTGCTGCAAACTACATGTAATAGAATTAAGTTTAAAAAACATCCACATGTATCTTAACATCGTCATTTTTGTTATCATTATTTAACATAACAAATGACGTTATATTTCTTTGCCTGATGTAATTTCATGACCAACATTTGACGTTGTTAGGACGTAAGTGTGCTACTAAGGCCGAGTTCGATTCCTAGCGGGAGCCCATTTAGTTAGGATTCCACGTTAATCAGTAGGTTTCTTTAAGAAAATTTTCCTCGAGTGACAAAATTTTTCCTTTTCTTATGAATTTTCCCTGGTTTTTGAGTGTCCAATACCTATGACAGAAGTTATGTAGTAAGATTAATTTAGCTATATTAAAGGAACTACTTACCGTATTTGTTTTATTCACTTGCTTTTTGCTTCTATTTTTTCGTGTATTTTTCATACATTTTTTTAAAAAATATACACCGAAATACACCAAGCCAACAAAATGAAATGAAATCTTTTGGTTTAACGTCCCACGTATATGCCTTTAGGCTGAGAGAGACGAGGATTAAAGCAAGTGAACGTTAATAGAAGAATTGGTGGAATGAGAAAGTAGAAGAAAACGAGGGTACCCCGAGACAACCCACGGATACGATGTTGTTTACAACAAGCTTACTTGGCTGAGGATGTAAAAAGGGACCCCACGAACCAGAGATAGGCGCTCTACCACTGTGAAACCGTGACCCCCCCATTCAGCCAAGAATGGTTGCAAATTATGCTACTTTCAGCACACAAAATCTATATCTATTGTATTGGTTTACTTCTGACGAACAAAGAAAAATTTAAAACATTGATATTTGAGAATTTCCGTGGATTTTTCACGTTTTATCGAAAATTTTCCTTTTTGTTAAATTTACCTATGAAATTTCCCTAGATTAGGGAAATTTCACTCAAACTACGAACACTGTAGAGATGCGCACGAGACAAGATTTGTGGCTGTCTCGTCTCGAAAATGTTCTGTAAAAGTGATGTCTCGACTCGAAAAACATATATTTTTCTATTGGTAGAGCCGTGTCTCGACTCGAATTTTGTCAGGAAATTCCGGTCTCGACTCGTCTCGTGCGCATCCCTAGAACACTGATCAGTAGTCCATGCCCCGCTCCTAAAAGGAACGTTAAACTCAATATTAACTCAACAATATATATATATATATATATATATATATATATATGTGCTTATGTGAATTTCCTCGCTTCTGTATGGTTAGCACATACGCCTTGAGCGCGGGAGACCATGGTTCGATTTCCGCTGGGAGCTCATGTAGTTGTTATCCCACATTAAACTGTAGATCCATGTCTCAAATAAGCACACATATATTATATATATATCTTTGGTACATTTATCTTCTAATTCGTCGAAAATTTCGGAACACAGTGTCCCACAGACCGAAAAGTGAGTAGCATGGGTACAGAGAAAACTAGTCATGGAAATTTAAGCTTTTCACGCTATGTTAATCCTTACATATAATGAAACTAGCTTGACCACGTTACAATGGAAGAAATGCAATCACCTGCAATACCTTGATAGCAGAAAATATTCTCCAGGTATTATTATCCCCCTCTCCTGCAGAATGAAAGCCCTGACGAAAACGCAATATTATTTACATATAACTACAACCTTAAAAAACTAACTAACTCTATAGCCTATGGAACCCGGAGGTTCAATGGCGCGTTCACAAAAGCTCTACACTGACTTCTATCCTTAGTCAGTTGGATCCAGTTTCTACTTTGTATTCCTATCTCTGCGAGGTCCATCTTAATATTGTCCTCCCATCTGCAGCTAGGTCTTCCTAATGGTCGTTTTCCGAGTGGTCCTCAAGTCAAAACTTTGAAAACGTTTCAACTTTCTTCCGTTCTAGCTACACGACCTGCCCACCTAAGCCTTCTAGACTTGACGATCCTAACAATGTTGGGTAAACCGTATAAATTATGTAGTTCCTCGTTATGAAGTTTCCGCCATTCCCCATTCCCGTTCCTCTTGGGTCCAAATATTCGTCTCAGGATCTTGTTCTCAAATACTTTTAGTCTATGTCCTTCCCTCAGGTAAGCGACCATGTTTCGCAACTATACAGAACAAAGGCAAGATTATCGTTTTATATATTTTAACCTTCAAATTCCTCGACAGAATTCACGACGACAAGAGATTTTGAACCGACAAGAGATTCTCGAACACGAATTCCCTGCTTTTAGTCGACATTTAATTTCTTCGTGAATATGATTTTCGTCTGTTAATATTGATCCTAAACATTTGAAAATATCCACTTTATCAAAAGTATTATTTAATATGTTAACGCCTCCACAATTTGCCGTATTACGGTCCCGACGCACTTCCATGCATTTAGTTTTCTCTGCATTTACTTCTAAACCCATGTCCCTGCAAGCATTTAATAAGATCTCTGCATTTATTTTTACTGTTCTCCTATCATCCCCTATTAAATTTACATCATCAGCATATGCCATAACCTGGTGAATACCGTTCAACTCTAGGCCCTGGTTGCTATCTTTGATTTTCCTTATGGCGTATTCCAGCATAAAGTTAAATAATAATGGCGACAACGCATCTCCTTGTTTCAGGCCATTTTCGACGTGAAAGCTCGTGGACAAAAATTTTCCTACCCGGACTTTACTTTGGGATTCACTTAAACATATCTTAATTAATCTAATTAGCTTTCTCGGTATTCCAAGTTCTGTAAGAACGTTGTATAATGTTTCTCTCCTAAATGAGTCGTAAGCCTTTCTAAAATCAATAAATAGTTGATGTACCGGGGTATTGTATTCCCACTTTCTTTCGAGTATTTGGCGAATGGTAAATATTTGGTCGATAGTTGATCGATTTCGCCTAAATCCGCACTGATAATCTCCAATAATTTCATCTGCATATGGGGTCATTCTTGATAATAGAATATTTGAAAGGATTTTATAGGATGTTGACAGAAGAGAAATGCCTCGATAATTATTACAGTCAGTTTTGTCGCCTTTCTTGTGAATTGGAACAATGTAACTACAACTTTACTTTGTGTAATATACCAAACAGTGGCGGTTAGAATCCAGTCTTTCTTTTTTTTCAGAGATCCTTCCGAGGGTTCGCTTCCATCTCCCCCTCCCCCAAGAACTAAAATAAATAACAATTGCGATTACTTTTTATTTTTGCACAAGGGACGAAATTAAAGTCCCAGTTCAGCACCTTCACACTTAGATTTTGCCCCTGGAAGAAATTTTCTGGAAGAAAACCTATTATCATTGTTTCTTGGTCTCTCATGTGATCTCACATACATAAACAAAGTATAAGAGTGTAGAACTTCATATGCCATAGTTAATGGAAATTTTCTCCTGAAATCAGGAATTCTTACACGGATAAAATTAAAGGATGGAACATGTTTAGAGGGCTTGCTCGTGACATCTAACTATAGTTCTTAACAAATGTGTTACAAATGAAGATGTCTGACTTGCCTCTATTTTTTGGTACTTACGTTTTATTTATTTTATGTTCCTCAAATTCATTGGGAAGCAAGTAAAGATTGTGCCTGTGTGCGTGACAAAACATAAATGCACCAGATAATTATTTCTTCACTTCCATGAAAAAAATACAAATTTAGTCCATCTCATATCTGCTAACAAAAGGAGGTAGCAGACTAAAGATAGCCGCTGTTTATTAAAGGTCGTTATCTAGCAGAGGATTCATTCAGTCAGAGGGGAAAGAAGAATAATTGGAAGTTTCTATATTCGTTCGAACTGCAATATACAATTATTTTAAGAACCATTTCCTTGCTATTTGTCTGCATCAGGAAGGAAACGCCATAAAAATCACTAGAATGTGCAGATTTACCCGAAGTACATACTAGATCACTAGTTCAATAGCAAATCACTAAATCTATGACGAAATTACTAAACGTGGCATATATATTAGAGACATGCAAGAGCCGAAGTTTTCGCCCCAAGCCTAATCTGGCTCGAATGTAGCTAGGCCCGGCCCAGCCCAACCCAAGCCCGGGAAAATTTTGGAAATTTTTAGCCCAAGCCAGACCCGGAACAAATTAATAGTGGAGCCAACCCAGCCAAGTCCGGTCACTAGGGAGAACAATTAATTCTCTATATAGCAAAAATGGAGCCGCTGAGCAATACCAACTGTAAAAGTTGCATTGTTTTTAATACCTTTCAGTCTTCATTTTTTTTTTTTTGCAATCACCATTTAATTAAAGTCAATAATTATTAAAGAACTGCAAATAATCGTCCGAGCCCGGCCCTACCTGAAGCGCAGGCCCGCCCAAGCCCGGCCTGGGCTAAGGAAACAGCATAGCTGGACTTCCCAAGCCCGACTCGTGCAATGCACACACACACACACACACAAACACACAAACACACACACACAAAACATTGGATATTTTTTAATGTTTTGGAGATTATACACACATACACATACACACACACACACACACACACACACACATATATATATATATATATATATATATATATATATATATATATATATATATATATATATATATATGTGTGTGTGTGTGTGTGTATGTGTATGTGTGTATAATCTCCAAAACATTAAAAAATATCCAACATAATATCTAAGGATATGTAATTTAAATTAGAAAAATGTTCCAGAAACATTTCCTGTAAAATTGATTTTAGGTACAACAAGGTATATTACTTTTATGTAACTGAAGCATATATTGTGAGAATAATGTGAAAGTATTTCTTTGATATATCAGAAAATATTATTAGCTAAAAGCACAAACTATATTTCAAAAACGCGATGGTAAACAGTTTCTATTCATTAGACCCTATTAATGTATGTTTTAACTGTTTAAATTAAACATTAGATAAAATATTCTGAAAATAATTCTAAAAAAATGTATGAAAATATTTCATTTAAGTTACAGGAGAAGGTAATAAAAACATTTGCATACAAAATTAATAGGCGTTTTAAAAACATTTCTGGAAAATATTTCTAATATTACGAACGCATTTATTTTTAAAATACTCGAAACATTTTAAAAATTGTATTTCATACGTTTTCTTGTAACAAAGAAAAGATTGCAAATACTACATTGGGAAATATTTATAAAATATATGGAATACATTTCCTATTCTGTTTTCTATTATGTATGTAAAACATTTTTAGTATTACTTCGAAAACATTTTCTCTCTCAACATTGAAAACATTACATTACATTCAACACAATATTTCTAGTACAATTTGTGGAAATTTTCCTTACATTATTTTTCCATAAGTAGAAGCTTTGCTTTGTTATAATTAAATATAAACTAATTATTTGCTGAGCAAAACTATATATTTTCATTAAAATTCAACATGTGTTACAGTTTCGCCAACTAACTCTTTGGCTTCATCAGACACTATGTGATACAATATAACTGTACAATCGTATATACAGTTTTGCTCAGCAAATGATTAGTTTATACATTATTTTGCTTCTAACTTTCTAAAAAATATACTTCCTTTACTTCATAAAATGTTTTCTAAACATTTCTTTAAAAACATTTCCGGTAAATATTTGGGATATTTCTCAGATATAACGAGGAATATATTTTCTCCAGTAACGGAAGAGTATATTCTGAAAACAATGTAAAAATGTTTCTATAATATATCTGAAAATCTTAGTAACTAAAAACACAAAATATTTTCCAAAACATAACGGAAAACATTTTCTATTCATTTTTAATGTGTTTAATTTTCCCTGTTTTGAAGTTTTATATTCAAAATTCGATAAAATATTCTGGAAATATTGTACTAAAATATTGTACGAAAATATTTTATTTAAGTTATAAGAGAAGATTACCAAAATACTTTTGTAAAAATTAGGTAAACCTTTTTAAAACATTTCTGAAAAACATTTCTTATACCACGAAAGAATTTATTTTTAAAATATTCTAAACCTTTTTAAAAATATATATTCAATATGTTTTCTCGTAAAAATAGAAAATATTGCAAATAACGTATTAGAAAACATTTTTTAAATATATGGAATATATTTCGTTTCATTGTTTTCCGTATCATATATGGAAAACATTTTTAGTATCATTTCGAAAACATTTTCCTTCTCAACAGTGAAAACATATTACATTACATCCAAAACAACATTTCTAATATATTTTGTGAATATTTTCCTGGATTTACTTTCCGGCTAGCATTCTCAAAATGTACTCTCAGTAATTTCTAAAATGTTTTACAAACATTTTTGAGAAAATATTTTCGGAAAATATTCGGAATACATTGGGGAAACCAGCATGGAAATCTCCAGAGAATGAAAACCTTTTGGAAACCAAGGAAAATATTTTCTTTTGATTGAGGAAATATTCCTTGCTGTGTGGGACCTTTTAATTACGCAAACTTTAAATTCCAGCACCTCGTGAACTACGAAGGCAATTGAACCGATTTCGTAGGGTTGGAAAAATTGTAAAAATAATCACTCGTAATTGCCGCAGACACATGAAATAAAAATATAAAAAAAACTTTTGTTATTTAATATCTCTACTTGAATTTCAGTTATTGACATATACGTGATTTTTATGATTTTATGCATTACTGGTATTGTAGTTACTTTAAATTTCCTTTTAGGAAAGAAAACTAAAATTTCTCCCCCACCCCTCTTCAAATATACTGATAGGAGGAATATGTGTATATTTCATTTAATTTCATTTTCATCCATAAGTCATACATGAAGCTCGAAGAAAGAGGAGCGTATGAATTGGACGCGTCAATAAATAGATACAAAGAAATAGTTATTACATACTAAAAGACAATAACGCTATGGTATTATATGAGACAAAATTACACTCTAC
The DNA here is from genome assembly GCF_964235325.1 of Thermobia domestica. Taxonomy (NCBI): domain Eukaryota; kingdom Metazoa; phylum Arthropoda; class Insecta; order Zygentoma; family Lepismatidae; genus Thermobia; species Thermobia domestica. Next base: position 22,648,235 of record NC_137470.1, read on the forward strand.
AATCTACAAGCTGATTTAGCAGATAGATATTCATCTACTGAATAAAAAAAATTGTCCAATAGATACTTCTTTGTAACTGATTTAAATACATTCATTGATTCAATGTTACGAATATCTTTGGGGAGGTTATTATATAATGTTAGACCTAAGTATATGGGACCGTTTTGAAACAATGCTGTACTGTGATTTTGAATGTGAATATTTTCCCTATATCTAGTATTTCCTTTATTGGCAAAGAATATATTAAGATTTTGGAACGTGAAAATTCATAACTGTAATATATAAAGACACGGCAGTGGTAATATTTGTAGTCTTATTACATGGTTCGTTTCCCTTGAAGTCCATTATTTGTCATAACAATCCATGTAAACCGTCCTTTCTAATTCCAGTTCTTACTCTAGGAGAAAATAAAACAACAAAAAAAAAAACTTACATGGTGTATCTAATTTAAAAGAGGGATTTCCCCATCATTCCCAGATAATTCGCAAATTGCTGTGGAACAATAAAGTTAGCATTGCTAGAATTCCTAATATCCTTTCCCCTCGTATGGTGTAAACATGATTGGCAGCTTGTTCTATTGGACATGAGTAAAGGCGATTTGCTTTTATTCGAGCTCATTTAATTACATATTTTCGTATTTTGTTTCTCCATTAGCAATTTGCCGGCGGGGTTGATAGTTTTAGACTGGTTGCTCAAACAAAAACAGTTGTTGTGAGTTATTGGACTAGATCAGGCCACCTTTCTTGAATACAAGACTGTTTCAAATGACTTTTGAATTTTTAACTACATATACGGTACTGTGCATGTTTTGGATTAGAACTAAACCTTGACAAATATTCGTTTGTAACTGGATTTGTGACTTTTGAGAACTTCCTTTTTACGCCAAAAAATTTAATAACCCGAACAGCTCAAGCAAATATTCGGATTAACGCGCGCTTCCCGCTGTAGTTATCGAAGATTATTACTTGTCCACATATTGTCCGAACAGTTACCATGAAAATAAACAGATGCGAAATAATGTTACTCCTATTGACCTTCCAATGTCCCCAGTGAGTTCCGGATTCGATTCCCAGTGGAAATATAAGTTATTTGGATCCTACTCTAGGTCCCGTTCTTAGGACATTATCATCGTTTTATGGAAGCTTATGGCAAACCATCATTTGTTCATTTTACCCAGGGACTTTCAAAGGTCGACCTTCGGACAGGACACTGCATCATAATAATGAGCTTCCACTAATCGGTCATTGCGTCCATTGTATATTGCTGAGGTGTCGTCAGTGATCCTATACAGAAAATGGCGGCTTCTAATGTACTATCTTTGTATGGTATTCAATATATAGTATTATTTATGGCATTAAGTGTCTTCTGAATCACTAACGAAATATTTTTACCCGTTTATTTTATGTTGCAGCTTGTATGGTTATAAAGAGAACGTTTAGGGCAGTTACTCTAACACTTGCTAAGATAAGTAAAGAAAATTGCAGTCTCTCTTCTGAAGCAAGGCGTCTATTGAGTGAAGTTAACTTTCAGTTTGTATTCCAACTCAACTTGTTCACACTTTTTATTGGAAAGTTGAAAATATTGTTAGATTATCTACAAAATATGGAGAACACACTGGCCAATGCTGTTTTAGTTACGAAGGGTGTAGTGGGTTATTTTACTGAAAGTCGAAACTCAGTCGAGGAGTTCGAAACAATTTGGAATGAGACTGAGTCTTGCTGAAATTAATTGTATATCTCTAATGGGTCCAATGTCCAGAACACGATCACTGCCCCGTCATTTACGTCAGCATATTATGACTGAGCAAATATCGGTTGAGGAAGAAGATATCCAATCCCAAGAAGACTACAGACTTAGAATATTTCTTCCTGTACTTGACAGAATGTTCACAGAAATGAATAGGCGTTTTACAGAAAACACAGGTAGTCTATGTGGGATAATCTGTCTTCACCCTAAAAATGAACACGTTCTCTCATTTGAGAAAATTGAAATACTTGCACATCATTATGAATGTGATGTCGATAGTGTAGAGGTGGAACTGAAACTTCTCGTGAAAATTTTGAAACGTTATGAGGAGGAAAAGCAATCAAAATTACATCCGTTTCTCAGTTTACTGAAGTAATGGATCGTTTCAAAATGGCTTTCATGAAATTCACAAGTTATCAGTGATTGTTGTCATCATTCTTGCATATAGTTCACCATGTGAGCGTTCTTTCTCGTACCTTAGACGGGTTAAAACATATCTAAGAAATCGATTGGCAAACGGTCACCTAACCAATCTATGTTTCCTCTCAGTAGAAAGAAAACTTGTAATGAATATTTCTGTATAGGATGTGGTAAACGCATTCGATGTTGACATAAAAATTGACGCATTTCTCTTCATTAATGTGCAGGTATGAAAGTTTATTGTAAGCCTGTTCGTACCATGGGATCAGCCCTTCATATTTTAAAATACATTATTCTTTCTGTGGATCATGACGAAGTTTTGTTAATTGCTATTTACTTATTCATCCAATATATATATATATATATATATATATATATATATATATATATATATATATATATATATATATATATATATATATATATGTTCCTAACTTGAATTTCAGTTTCAAAGATACATATGTAAGCTATGATCAAACAATCATGACGTCGAATTTCCTTATTATTTTAGTAACATAGATCTTTGCTGCTGCATATAGAGATCACGTCAAAAAAATCTTGTTTTACTTTATCTACTTATTGTGTCTTTTATTTTATTAACAAAAGGTAGAGTATTATCTGTTAGTCTGTGTTATTAGAACCTTCTTTTATTTTTATGCATTCATGTGCATTCTTGGAGGGAGAGGAGATAAAGCTGACTTGAACTTCATCGACTACAGAATACACAACGTTACCATTGTTTAAAAAAAAATCTGGAAATAGAGATAGAGTGTCTGCCACACGGAATTCCGTACGATGAGCATATATCATATACTCCCATCCGAAGTCCTGCATTTCTTCAGTTCCAACAGGCGAATGCTGGAATTGTACCTTCTGTTAGGCCAAGACAGCTGTTTTCCACATCCTTGTTCCTCCGCTATTTCTGTCTGAGCCTTAGCTAACTAAAGAGTATAAAAAATGAAACTTAATTATTGTCAAAAACATATCTACAATGCCCAATTCTCATTTTCATTGTCCGCCCACCCAGCAACTAGATCCACCTCTTTCCGCCCACCCCATCAAGCGCTTCTGGCGCCGTCCCTGAGTTATTTTTACTGCGTTTCGGACTGCATCTAAAGCCAAATCCTAACTTACATTCATTACTGTGATCAATGTGTAAGGTTGATCCACAAACTCTACCGTCTTCAATTTCATTCAAGTATTTCATGTGCTTCACATCTTCTGCTTTTGCGATAAGACCACAATGTTGCAAACATGAAATTGCATTTGATTCCGAAGAAAATTTGGCTAAGAAATTAGCATATCTAATGCCATCAAGATCAATCGACGTTGCCATCATTGAAGGAAACTTTAAATGTTACAACTCTACGAAAAGTATATTTGATCAAAACGAGTACAAATCGACAATGGCAATTTTATATGTTTAGAAGTTATAATAGTGGGGGTGGGATCTACTTGTTATTTTAAAATTAATTGCTACCTCCATTTCGCATAGTTTCAATTTACAAGTTTCTTTCATAATCGGCAAAGTAATTCTTGGAAATAAAATTAAATGAGGTATACTTTTTTAATTATTTTTGTCGGAGGAATACAAAGAGACCGGACTTAACAAACTACATAAATAAGTATAAAAGAAAAAAAGGCCGCTTGAACGCGGCGCGTCTTGAAATTTGGAATTGAGTATATTCGTATGGTAAATAAGACTATTGTTGGTTGTTAATCTTAGCTCTTTGGCATTGTTTATTATAGAAAAGTAAACGCCGGTCTCCTGTGCAGTTTATAGATGTATTGAGAGATTCAAGGAAAGAAGTGATGTATGATTTGAAAAATAAATAATAATTTAACACTGTATCCGAAATATAACTCCCGAAACGTTCACTGTAATACACGGTCTGTGAGAAATTCTGTCAGGTGCCTCCTTACGAAGATATAATCCGCCATTTCAGTCCAGTTGACAGATCCTTGTTCGTTGTCCTTCCTACTCTAGGTTTCACATGTCTTTGGACAAGCGCTTCAAATCTATGAAATCATTATACTCCAGAGATTTAGCATTGTATGGCTGTTTACGTCTACACAGTCTGAAGATAGGAACAAGCTGTGAAGGTTCAAAGAGATCGCCCGATTTTTTAATAGCCCTTGAAATAGAACCGTGTGCTGAATCTCCCTTGTTCTGTTCATGGAATGCCTCAAAAAATAAAGAGTAATTTACTCCATGTTGGCCAAGTTTTGCAATCCGTAGAGAAATATTCCATCCATAACAATTTTTATTTTGTCCATTGCATCCATTCACAAAATGAGAAAATAAAAGCGATTACTTTTCCATTTGCCATTATGTTTCATGTTTTCCTGTCTTCTGTTTGGAATTAGAAGAAGAAAATGTCTAGCGATGTATTCCCTTTGAAGTTGGAGATTCCTCAGACCCTAAAATGATGTAGGCTAAGTATTTTCTCCGTTTCTTCATCACTGAAAACAGAACATCTTCTTCGACCTCTCTGGCAAAATGTTCCAATGCATCGAGTACCAACTCTGCGACACTAAATTCATTCTATTAGCGTTATGTATGGTTTTTAGTTAAGCGGAATTGCTTAGCAATTAATCCTTTATTTACTCTCTTCTTGTTCAGTTGTGAAACTAGTTTTATTTGTTCACACAAAGTAGTTCTGAACAATCTCTCGGGGCGAACCTTCAACGAAGTACTCGTTGTAAATGTTAACAGCTTATACTTCAGAAGAAGTTGATCATAATGACTCTGTGCTCTTCTTAGGTACGTTTCCTTGTTGTCCCTGGATATTTTTTGTGAGCTTCATAGGTGGTTGATTTAAGTGATAGGCATAGCTTCTCTGAAGGTAGGCAGCAAATATGTTTTCTACACTGCTCTCAGGTGCCTACAGCAGTTTTATCGCACATTTTCGCACTACAAGGTCCCAGGTAAGATGGCTCTTCATCTTCATCTTCATCATTACCAGTTTCAAGACAGCTATCTTCATCGCTCAGTATTTCCTTTCTGTAGAGTTTTGGTGTTGTATTCCTAAGGTTACGACAACTCCTTGAAGCAACAGCTAACTGAGACTCAGATGTGAAGTAGCAAATAACGTACAGAGTTTTGAACGTTCCGTTGGGCTTTCTTCATCCTTTTCTGGATATGTGAAGGCACAACATCACTATACTAGAGAGTTTTACTTGGAATCAATGGAAGATCATCTGCAGATGACCACGAACTTGAACTATTTTGGGATTGTAGCTCACACGACTCTTGCAGATCCAATTATTAAAATAGTTTAATTTGTCCACAATGTAGTTCTGAAGAATGAATGTCATTTTTTGACAAGTCGTTCCATTGCACTAGAACATCCATCTGAACATTTCAACGAATGAAACGAAATGAACTACCAACATTGGATTAATCACGACAATCTTGAAAGAGCACTTCGAACAACTTAGCGTGCAGTTTCGAACAATTTCATGCGACGGAGTTTAAACCAAGGTGCACACATACAGAAACAGTTCTTTGGTGAATAAGCAAACCTTTCTTTGTCCTGGTACCTTCAAAACAAACTTTGAAGTTTTTATGTACGGAAAAAATAAAAATTAAAAATCCGATAGGCTAAATCAACTTACAGTGTTTTGGGGGAAATATCACGATCACAAATAGGCGTAACTTAATTTACGCCTCTTTGTGTTCTCTTTATGAGATACGTCTTTCTGTTTTTAACTCATAATTTTTACACTAATGGGAATTGAGCCATGCAGATTTGAGAGCAAAAAGATACCACCGTTGCTCATGCTCCAATGGACTTACCTCAAAAATGATATTTTTGAGTTACGCCCTTTCGTGATCTTGACGACGATCTAAGATTACAAAATTACAAAAAATGCGCATGTTCCCCCGGTGCAATTTCGATAATTTTGGTGCCGTCGTGTTTATCTCGTCACATACTACAAGAACCAAGGGGAAAAATGGGGCCCACTTTGCTCCCTCCCCTTCATTTTCTATGTAAGACTACAAAATTACCCAAATTACCCATGTTCCCCCAATGCTATTTCGGTAATTTTGGTACCGCCGTATTTGTCTCGTCACATACTACAAGAATCAAGCGAAAAAAGATGGGGGCCAGTTTACTTCCCTCTAACCGACTACGCTCCTTTGTTAAGTTTTCTATTTTTTTTTTTTTTGTTTATTAATTAAAATTGCTTTGAGACTCAAATAAGGTTTTTGACTGATTTACAGCCAATAATAAATCATAATTAACATATTTTAAAGTGTGCGGTACGAAGATAGTTTATGATATGTATTCCATTATACTTCCATGTCTTCATTTTTATTATTATCGAAGTATCTCGAAAAAAAAATATACGTACGTATATGGCAGTCATATATATATACAATAAAAAAACACAAAAAAAGAAACTATCAAGTCTTATTCATTTTGCCTTTCGCCATAATAGCGGTCGAAAGCTAGTCGTTAAAAGTCAACTTCCACCATTGAATATGAAATGAAAGAAAATGACAATAATAACACAAGTACTTTTACTATTACCAATTATTATTATTGTCATTGTTCCAATAGCAATGAAATTGTGTAGTATTACCAGTTGAATTTTGTTTCTAATTGAATCTACTAAACGATTGACTTACCACAATTTATTGTTACCACCCAAGTGGCGACCGTGAAAAATGTTTTTCTGCTAACCACAACAGTCACATTGTTAGAACGGGAAAGAAAAGAACATGAGAAATGTATTCTCCATGAGGAAAGGAAGACGGGTCTAGTTGAGAGTTGTGTGCAATATGAATCTGGACAAGAAATAATTTACTATACTGGAAATAATTTGCAGTAATGAGCTGTAATGAAGCTTCATATTTGTAAAGAAACAATACTCATTTGTATCACATGAACAAAATTAAAACTGTTTTCTATTGCAGGAAGTTCAGGGATCAGATTCAGCGTTTTAGATTACATTACGTATAATAGAAAAAATCTACTCTCTCTTTCTCTTTCTCTCTCTCTCTCTATTTATCTCTCTATTTATCTATCTATCTATCTATCTATCTATCTATCTATCTATCTATCTATCTATATATATATATATATATATATATATATATATATATATATATATATATATATATACATATATATATATATACATATATATATATACATATATATATATATATATATATATATATATATATATATATATATATATATATATATATATAGGGGAGACCGGGGATGGTTGGCAGCAGGGGCTGGTTGACGAACTGCATATAACTCCTTTATTAATTAACATAATGAGCTGTATCTGCTGTCATAAAAGAGCGACCTATGGATGCAGCTGCCACCTTCATATGGAATTTGTAACTCGCGGATTATGTAGTCTATTAGATAAATAGTGTTTTTGCCAGTCTGTAGTATTTTTTCAGTTCTCCGTTACAACATCAAAGAATTGTCACTGCGTGGAGTACAGAGGTAAGTAATATAGCATTAGTTAGATCTGAACTTCGTTTTTATGAATATTCAAACAATAAAACGTAAATGCTAAACAATTGCTGATAAACAATCTATTATATAAAAGAGAACGCACAAATCCTTTGTTAGCTCATCACGCTAATACGGCTGAACCAATTTCTTTCATTTTTGGGGGGTTATTAGGATTTGGACCCTAGATGGTTTTTATAATATCACTTTAATTTTTAATTACCAGTGTCTTGAGATAATTGACCATTCAAGTGTCCATAACGTACAAATCCTTTGTTAGTTCATTATAGGTATAAAAATAAACGTATTTATATGCAACCCGCATGACCGTGTCACTCGGAGGGTTAACATAAATGACAGGCGCTATAATGTTAACATTTACTGCAATTTGAAAGCGAAAAAGTAAAAATTATCTAAGTAACAAAGTTTATTGCGTTCCGGGGTGACCGCAGCGAAGCGGGGTGAACGCTGCTAGTTGCTGATAATTACGATTTTGTTGCACAACCTGGGCTTGGGGTTAGTTTTATAGCATTTGGGGTTGGTTGCCAAGTGCGCCAAACAACGCCCGTGTGGAATTTCATTTTACTTTTATTGTTACATTGTTTGTTTTATTATGTTGTTTACAGTTCTACCAATCTTTTACTTCAATGTTATAAAATAGCATGCACGTATTGGATTACTGTCAAAATTTAGAAATCGAGATAAGACTGTATGCCGGACTCTGGATTTTCTGAATAGGCCTACTCATGATCAATAATATTTTGTATCTGCTCTTTTGTTACAAAATAGAGGCCTAGCTATTAATGTTTCTTTCTTTGTGGAAAGTAGGAAATAACTGTATTTCTCGATAATTCAGCTAACAATTATCTATTAGCTGTTTCTATTAGCTACTTTGTGAACAGCGGGAAATAAACTGCGTTTCTTGATAGTTCAGTTATTTTAATTACATTTTGAAATAATATGAAGAATTAACCTACACCAAATCATATTAAAACTGATGTGGTTTGATAATCTTGTAGCTTTCAATGTCATGACAACCAAGCTAGAATGAAAGAAAGAAGTTTTCATATTTCATAATGCTGTTTCTTTTAATGTTGTGAATAAAATTAATTTCAAACTTCAAATAGCCTACTTCATTGCGATATATATAATAGAATTTAGAAATATAACGATTATTATTTATAATAAATCCATTTTTTGTTTGTGTTTTGCTATATTTAAAGTATGTCAACTAGCCCCATAATATCAGCCAACCAGCCCCTTACTAGGGGTCGGTTGGCATACTCCATTTTAAAAGAGAGAAAAATTTATTTCTCGAAAACTGTAAGCAACAAAACAAAAACAAAATTGAATTTATTAGAGGAAACATTGGTCTGTCCGTACACATCCATTACATTGCAATACAGTGCACCATCTGCTCATAAAAAGTAAAGAATGAAAAATTTGCCAACCAGCCCTGGTCTCCCATATATATATATATATATATATATATATATATATATATATATATATATATATATATATATATATATATATATATATATATGTGTCAAATTAGCGACCTCCTTGGTGATTTTAACAAAATTGTGCTGTAACGAAGCTTTGTTAATTCAAATGAGTTTTAATGTGTTTGATTTATTTTCTATACTTCAATCAGCACAGTCATTGATGAATTCACCAAGTACCTTTCCAGAATCCCGGTTTGTTTCCTATTATGTAACACTTGCATCTAATGGAAAGCATTTCCACACTTTAATGCCCTTTAGCTTGCAGAGCTTTCTTTAAGAGTCACAAATTATACAGCATTACCAATGGAAAGTCGGTTAGGTATAGAAGCGTGAGATAAAATGAAGTACTTGTAGGATTTATATAGGTATATTCTGATAAGAGAGAGCAGCTGCTATTGCTTGTGAAATATCCATATGTGGTTGCATGTATGAGGGATAGAAAAATACTTCGTTGCTTTTAGTTACTTGTAGCATCAAGAAACTTTACTGTTGTTCCGTAGATATTGCCCTACAAGTTTTAATTTGTTTTATTTAGCTTTTTTAGTTCCATTACACTGTCCCAAATATGTCTTATTTTTATGTAAACGAGAACCAGTGTCACTTGTACATAATGTAACAAAGTCTGGTTTCTATGTAGTGATTTTTTTCAGTTACTATTGAAACCGGAAGTGGTAGTAGATTTTCACCACTTTCGGTTTTAGTAGATATTTAATAGATTGTTGACATCCTTAATTGATTGTAGAAAACCGCTTCCTAGTATTTCTTACCATTTTACTGTATAGGAATTTATGCTAAAACTAGAAGTGGTTATTTTCTTTTTAGTATAGAGTTTACGGTAGAGAATACTTCCCGTTTTATTAAATATAGAATATATATATTGTTGGGACGCTTAATTGATTGCTGAAAGTCGATTCTCGGTATCTATTACCGTCTTATATTACTGTATGTGGTGATCAACATCAAAACCGGAAAATATTGATTTATGGCACTACTGCTTTGAATAGAGAATTAAGGTAGTGGATGATACATAATCTCAGAGCATTAAATTGATTCAACGAAAGGAGAAATTGTTTCTCTCTTTCTGCTATGTTTACCTCTGAATATATCAATATTAAAACAGAAACGTACTTTAAAAATCAGGAGTAAAAGCTAGGAGGAACGCATGGGTATTTCGTTCCATTACTTCCAAAAATTACTTATAGCGCCCCCACTTCCTCAAAACACAATGGGCAAAAATTGGCACGGAGAACTAGGGATGCGCACGAGACGAGTCGACACTGAAATTTCCTGACAAAATTCGAGTCGAGCACAGCTCTTCCAATAGAAAAATATTTTTTCGAATCGAGACATCACTTTTACAGCACATTTTCGAGACGAGACAGTCTCAAATCTTGTCTCGTTTGCATCCCTACGGGGAACAGCGTGACGTCATGCGTCCCGCTATATTTTTAGATCCACTTTTACACATGGCTAAAATGGAGTATCTCATGATCCATTCAAGTTGAGAAAATGTGACTCGGTTTATAATTTTCTTAATAAATATGCGTTGACATGTTTCAAATGATTTTCATAGATTTTGCTTCTGAAGAGGACAATTTCCCATATGTTTTAATTTTCAATTTTTTTAATTCGTAAAGTGATCAAAGAGAAGCAAAATTATTTTTTCTGCGTAGTTGCTACTTGCGCAGAGCTGAGTTTTTAAGGAATTGAAAAAAAAAAAAAACTGAGCTCCTTGTAATGTTTGACTTTCATATCTATCTGTGGTATGAAATTCGCGGTGGCGGAAATCTTACAGGCTCACTCCTTAAAATGTATCATAGTATAATGTGCATATGAAAATCTGGAAGATGGCATTGTCGGCAACTTTGACTGTATTGCGGCCTTTAAGTGTATTGTTACTGTCTTTACCATGACATCAAGAGTTTGTCAGTAACGTTGGTTTTGTGAATTATATACAATTGAATGGCGCTTGATTTTTTTCATTTTTGTTTCACTTTGATTTAAATACATGTGAAAAGAGGAAAAGGGGATTCAAATATGCTTTTGAAACACTTTTCAGGAACATTCTTCCCGTGCAAAGAACGGCAATTTAACTAATAAATAATTAAGAGCCAAAATAATGAATCAATCTGATCAAGCAGCCATATAAAACATTCAATTAACCAAACATTCAAGCAATCAAACAATAATTTAACAACAATTTTATCAAACTACGAATCAACTAAACCGCAATTAAACAAACAAACAATGCATGCACTTGACACTGGTCCTGTATCAGTGAAATAAATTATTTATATTTAGTACCATATTTTCAAAGTATTGGTTGTTTGTTTCTTAATACTTTGTCGAAATTGTACCAAAAAAAATGTCATAATGGGACATTATTGTCAAAACTATCGTTACACAAAGTTTATGTATTTAGATATGTGAATTTTGTTATTGCCAGAAGATAGTTCCAATGTTTTACTTGACTTTTCTGCAATATTTACTTAATTAATTGATAGATTTAGATTTTTATATCCCTTTCTTTAGTTCTATAACCTACAACTACAACTAAAGTTAGGACACATACCACTAGTAGGGATTTCATCTGACGCGAATAGTCACACTTGGATTCGAACCTGAACAATATACACAAAAAACACTTGTCAATGAAAATACTCTTTTCTTTGTGGGCGATAGTGGTATAGCACATAGAAAATAGTCTATTATGAAAAAAGTGGGTAGGTACAGGAACAGATTATTGCCTTGGTCATCTAGATGTTTTCTGTTTAGATCCAAGACCACATTTGACATTGTTTCTTAGTCTTATGGTACCAGTGCTGAGATGTACGTTCAATCAATTTTAGTTCATTAAAATGCAAATATATTCTAGACTTCTGCTCTTCGTGTTTCTTGTTAGCAAGTTAGATTTGACACTGGATTGCTTAAACAAATTAATTAATGTGAGTAATAATAAATCAATAAATTAATATTCTTTTAACTAATTGTTAGCACTTACTAGTATAATAACTTGGTACTAGTAAATACTATTACTGAAGTACTACTGCTGTACTTAATACTAATAAAAATACTAGTACTGTGAGGGCAGCGGTGGCTCACTGGTAGAGCGTTCACATTTGGTAGATGGAGTCTTTAGTTCGATTATACCTCGTACCACGTGAGATTTGTACTCGATGCGTGGGTTTTCCCCGGGTTCTCCATCTTGCTCCAAGTATCTTTACTCCACCACCTCATTCATTTTTTATGATCATAGTCACCTTTAGCCTAGCCGGAATAACCGTGGCACGTAAAACTTAACTAATTGTGTTAACTTACTAACAAATTAATAAATGTGTTCATTAGAATGTAACTTGGCTATTTTGTGTGATGATATTAATAAATTAATAGGTTAAGATACTGCATATACTCGAGAGCTCCCTTGTGTCTATGTGGTAGCGTTCGGTTTCAATTTCCGGCCAAAGCTCAGGTTGTTCGGATCAAAAGTTAAGCTGTAGATTTATGTCTCATATAGCTTCAGTGCTGACAGGGACAATACTCTGCAAATCTTAAAAAAAACAAGCCATAAAAGATAAATATTTTAAAGAACACATTTTTACTCTGAAAACACAGCAACAATATTAAAACAATTAATGAGAAATTAATCGGAAAAAAAGAGAAAACAAGAGGTTCTTTGAGGAGTGAGAGTGCTACACCTGTCTGATGTAGCTTCAGATGATTTCTCGGAGCATTCCTTCAAGCTAATGATCTTTGTCATGATGATACCTCGAAATGCGTGACCTTAGATAAGAGAAAAACAAAAGAGCAAATGAGAGCTTTTATATATAATGCCCTCCCTATGTATCCTCTTCGCTAAAAGTGCCTTTACATCACCGTGATTGGTATGTGACAGCGCAGTACTCTAAGGAAGGGATGGTTGCATAAGAATGTGTGATTAATTTTGAAGAGTATTTATTTTGACTAGGGAAATAACGTAGGTGTAGGGAGTAAAGGCACAGATTTGAAGCATGAGTGCACTGTCATCTCTGAAAAGATTCGTATTCCCTTTTTTTCAATTTATTGCCTTATATGTTAAGTCATTTTTGAAAAATCTTTTGAAAATCTCGCTCCCAATAATAAACTCATCCTCGTGCACCTTTGCTCCTATTGCAAATTGCAGCACCCCGAATCACGTAAGCTAAACACATCTGAATTGTTAAGAAATTAATAATAATATTATTAATAATAATAATAATAATATAATTCAGCTTGGAATACAACAAAGTTACGTCCTTGAGAACATCAACAGAAGTCAATAGAAGGAATTGGCGTTAAAGAAATGATTAAGTTGACGGTTATGGACAAATTGAATTGACACACATTCTCATTAGTATTAAAGAAAAACCTCTTGAGCCATCTTCTAATGTTATAAGATCATTGCAATTACAATAACAATACGGTCAATTCTAACTAGCAGTTCTAGCTAAGTATGTAATTCGAAAGCAAACTAATCCAGAAGCTGTAGATAACTATTTGAAGGAAACAAGCAAACATAATAAAAAAAATCTATAGAATTTCCAAGTTTTCCGCCCCTAAATCATCTTATAGTAGAAGGTATGAGCGTGTTGTTGTGTTTCAGATACTTATTTCAGATTTGTTTCACATGCTTAAAATACCATCTCACTTTTTCAGTTGTACGAAAGAATGCATTTTTTCTGATTAATTCATGCTTGGTTCTTCTTTCTTTTTACCTCTTAGCTCTATGTGTATCTCAAGTGGGAAAGAATAGAAATATTCTGGAATTAAAAAAAGGAATTCATATCTTAAAAGAGTCTGATATTGATTTTATCTTTTTAAAATAAAACGGAACATGGCACTATCGAAGGAGTGAATCGCATCTAGAATTATACATCATTCACATAATCATTAATAACTGACCAACTCTTGCTTCTATGCTAACAATAGAAACACTGCCTTTAAAGGGAAAACAAAGTCAAAGTTAGCAATAATGAGAAGTGACAGAGATTCCTCTGTATAATACTTCACAGTAATATAATTCTTCGCATTCACAACTGCTAATCAGCGGTGTGCCTACAACACACCAGAGAATCATCAATAACTGACAACAATACAATGGTAACGAAAGCAACAATGTGTTAAAGAACGATTACAGTCAAAGTTACCAATAATAAACATTTTTAGAAATTCTTATACACATAATACTAGACTAGTATATACAATAATAGGATAATGGGCTTTGAGTCTACACCATTTCCGCCACTCCAAATTGGTGTAGGCTCACAACGATGAGGAATAGAAAAAGCTCAATTTTTGGTTCGCTTCTTAAAAGTCAAAAGTGGCAAAATCAACTCTTTCTTTTTAATAAAATCGTACTATTAAAAAAAAATAAAAAGCAAAGTAATCGGCGTTTCCGATCCTAGAATTATGAACATCGTAGTTCCAAAATTATATTCGTTAGGTGTCGGTAGTTGGGTAAGAATTTGCTCCCGTTTGATTTAAATCTCATGTAGATGTTCTCCACGAAGCCAAAAGTACTGTTTTATTTACGAGAAGATACTAAAAATTTTACGAGCCTCCTGCAGAACACATATTCACTGAATACTTAATCTCAAACACTTTTCCAGTGTTACATAATTTATAGCATAAAAACTCCATATTGATTGATGTATGAACACAATGTGGGGTATTTATCAACGTTTAAAGTTAAGCAACTCATTACACAATATATTCCAAATATAAATATGGTTTAAATGTTATATCACACTCTTGGTAGACTTGTCGTAGTGTGAAAGGTTTCTAACTTCTAAATGATATTAAGAAAAGATCAGAGTATAAATTGTGTACATAAATTTACAGAAAGAGACGAGAAAACGTTTGAGACAATACGAATAATGTTTCGACAATCGAGACGAGACGAGAAAGAATTATTCGAAAAATCGAAACTTGCTACCGATTTCCACTTCTAAAACTATATAGCTTCTACCATTCAATAAAAAGCTGTATGTTCACTGTAACATTTCTGTAAAATTTAATCGATTTTAATGGAACTTTTCATGTTCAATATTTCATCCATTTCATCCATTAGAAATAAGGAGGTTGCTTGAAGTTAAAAGTTATCAAGAATAAGAGAGTGGTGGTGTAAACCACTGTAATGTTGCAATTTTGCACTCATACATAATGCAATAAAACAGTTGATCTTTGGTAAAAAAAAAAAAAAAATCATTCGAAAGTAACGTAAACCAGTGTGTATTTTCTTTAGAGCTTCTTCTCGTCCCTGGCTGATATTGGTCAAGAATATGGAGATGAAATTTGGTAAACTTACTTCAAGTTGGAAGCTTCATTATATACGCCAAGTGACAGCAAAAGAATTTTTTGGGGTAATTTTTGTAAATATTAATAAATAATATTCAATCAATATGGCAAATACTTGATTGGAGACGCCTCAAATTTCCCTACTGCGTGCAATTGAAATAAGTCTAAAATGAAGGTTGATTTACATTTCCATTTTTTAATATGGCCTTTATATACATATATATGTTTTATGATGAATTTACTAAAATGTTTCCGAAATTTAAGCAGAAAATTAAAAAAAAATAAGCGTTAACTAAGTATAATGACGAATAGAATAAAGAAAGTGTAGAAGAGTCTTAGTTCTTCCTGGCGAAAAATATTAATTTACTCTTAGTCGAAATTTTATCTAGTATATATTTAGAAGGTATCCCATCCCGCGAAAATTGTAGAATTCCCTGAAACTAAGGGATTTATCTTATAATTGTAGCAAAACAAAAATGTGATAGATATAATTTCCCCATGGAGCTTTAAATACCTGAAATCTAGGAGACTGGAAAAGACACTTCTCCTAGTTCTTTGTGAAACTCTGGAAAGAATGTCAAGACAAAGACAAATATATCTGGAAGTTGCATAACTTACGTACATCCAAGAATAACAGTCATGTAAACAAGGGTAAAGACTGGAGCCTTATTCGATTTTTATCGTAATAAATTTAAGTATGTACTTATAGTTTTCATTTTCATCTATTCACTTTTTTATCCAAAGATAGCATAGAGACTACACATTCTAATCTGGAACAATGGAAGAAGTACATATACAAGGGCGGATTCTCAGTGCCCTTTACTTTATTCTATGTAATGAATTGAGATAAAATTATCCTTTCTTCATCAGAACGCTACCAAATGAGAGTTTCATTACTGTGGCAGTTTTGATAATACTTTAGTGAAATCTTCCATGCCATACAACGCAAAAGAAGAAATTCAACATTTGTCAAAATTTCTAAATAATGTCGGAAGCCATTGCTCAGACTAATAATAAACCATTTAATTATGGAACAAATGCACAATGCTATGGTTTCGGCCCAATTGTATCCTCAATATCTATATATCTGTATAACATTTCTAACTTTTCTGCTTTTTTCATAAAAGCAATAGAAATAACGCCTAATGCAGAGAGAAACGAATAGTATCTATCGTATAAAAAATGGGTTTTAATTACATATTTTGCATATATTTCTACAGTATTTAGAATTGTTTGGAGATACAACATTTATCTAAGATTGGGTGAAATTTTAACATTTTGTAGTCAATGTTAAGAATAAGTATTGTGCCTATTTTCAATATCATTGCAGAAATAGAACCAAAAAGGAATAAAACATATGACTGAATTGAAAATAAAGAATCAAGAAAGTTTCGTACTCTTTTCATTTCCCATGTAGCTATCTATAATTTTTCAATTCGTAATATAGCCAACCAGCTGGTAACTACTGTGATTCCATTACAGATTCCTGTTTCTTCTTCTTACGCAGAGGAAGGTGCGGGAGATGAGGCGTTGTTTTTCCTTACATACTCACCTGGAGGAAGATAATCAGCGTAATTCGATTTGAGAGAAAATTACCGTTTCATGGATCACAACAGTACGTTCAACTATCACGGTTTCAGTTTAAGGAAAGAGCTTGTAGTTGCAATGTAGTTACTAAATAGAAATGAGACTTCGAAGCACTCAAGCATCAAAAGAAACAAGTTTAGAATTCTAATATTTTCTTCCACAGAAGTCTTCCGTTGCGTTCTTTCAAAGCACAATTCTTAACGGTATTGAGTTCCATTCTCCTTATATTTGTATGAGGATAAAACACATGGTAACCTTTTTTTAATAAAAAGGGAAAATATTATGTTATTAAATAAATTCATATTACGGGAATATTTTATAACACACACCAGATATTGTTTAAACAATATTAACGCTGCTCATATTGATTACTTGTTAGGAGCGGAAATTTCACTTTCAGGCTATGTGAAATATGGACCCATCAATTTATGTGAGATCCAAAAAAAAATATGTTCTTCACCGGATTAGGATTCAGGTTCCAAACAACAAAGGTGCAACTGGTTATCATTTGAGTTCTAATAGTACTCAGGTAATAAACACTATCGTGTTAGTATTCAGCTGAGAAAATCCTAATAAGTTGAATCAAATATTAGTGCAAAAATAAATTTATTTTAATTTACGCATATTTATTTTAATTTAATTTATGATGTAAAAGAGTGGTATGTATATGATCAGTGTTAAAAACATGGACTTATGTTGTCTTCTTGCAAATGTTTTAACTTGTAATCACAGAACACATAGGATTGTCATCTTTACATGTAATATGTATTTGAGAACGATCCTACACGTCAGCTGCACAAGTACTCCATGCAGACTAATCAAGAGGTTCTTAGTATATGACACAATGCGATGAAGGTTTAGGTTCCTTAAGGCACAAAGTTGTAATATGTGCATAGAGAGACTATAGGCGCTGAAGCAGAAGTATGGGTGTTCCTCCTTATAAATATATCCATGTTGGCATAAATTTATTTGAAGAGCAGAATGTCGTATAATATAACCTGCTTCATGAATACATAAAAATCGTGTGGGTTAAAAAGCTGTTAGTGTTCTATGAAAACATTAGCCGTTCACACAGAAATGAAAAACTACTACTATTCACTTTGAATAACCTGATAGACCAGTGGCGTATTTAAGGGGGGCTTCCGAGCTTAAGCCCCCGGAACTTTATTTACTATATGAAATGAAATATCTTTCAGAATTTTCACATTTCCAAGACTAAAGTTGGCAACGCCCCTCCCGAAACAAAATCGTAAATACGCCACTGTGATAGACAATCGAAACCAACTCTCCTTCTCTTCACCTCTTTGCCATTGCAAAAGGAGAAAACTCGTCGCTAATCTTGACACAAAGGAGGACTATGGTTTAACGAAAAATCTAAATTTTTACTCCAGTTTGCTTGCACCTGATTTTCAGAAGGTATTGCTATTCCGTTTAGACAGTATGAAAGCCTGCTAACAAGAATTATCATTTCTGATGTTGGCTTTGTAAAAAGTATTGAGTATTATTTACGTACTAAAGATTAGACAAAGTCGTATTTAAAAATCGAACTTATGGAAATAAAACATCATTCGTTTTTAAATTATTTTCAATATTGTTTCATTTAAGAGTCAGAATAAGTTGTGAATAAAACAATACTGTTGAAATTCGACTTTTTTTTTACTTCATCCTTTTCTATCTATAAAAGAGCCGAACGAGACACCTGATATATTTCTTATCATTTCAAGTTTCGCCATTATCATGTTAGCGTCCTGGTACTTATCTCATATACGAGATGGTTTTTGCTCCTGAATTGCATATTAATATGAACTTACGTATTGTGTGAATACAATAAGTATCCATTCAATTCCGAACCCTGTCATCGCTTGCAATTCCAACACCAATTTACAACCACAACAACAAAGACAAAATTTACTGCTCATTTAAATTTGTATTGTGCTGAAATATATGTTATTTATCTCATTACTACAGATAAATGTAATAAAATATCTTAAAATACGTAGATCATTTATAATGGTTACAAATAATTATTTAGATATATTTATCTCTGCTTGCTAATGTTGATAGTAGGAAGAGAAACACTAAAGTTCATGTTTACCAGATCAAATCCATATTTGCGAAGAAATGTCGACAAAAAGCAGAAAATTCGTGTTATTATTCAGTTCAAAACTTTTTGCCGTCGCAAATTCTGTCAAGGAATTTGAGATTTACAATATGTAAAATGATAATCATGCCTGTTGTGCTGTATGGTTGCGAAACATGGTAGCTAAGTCTGAGAGAAGAACGCAGACTGGAAATATTTCAGAATAAAATTATGAGATAAATATTCGGCTCAAGAGGTACGGGAATGGGGAATAGTAGAAACTTCATAAAGAGGAATTGCATAATTTATACCGTTTACCGATTAGTAGGGTCATCAAGTATACAAAGCTTAAGTAGGTAGATCATGAAGCCATAATGAAAGTAAGCAGGAATGCTTTCAAAGATTTAACGGGAAATCTAATTGGGAAACGAGTATTAAGAAGACCGGGCAGATGGGAGGACAATATTAAGATGGCTCTGGTAGAAATAGGATTCCAAAGTAGAAACTGGATCCAGTTGGCTAAGGACATAAGTTAATGGAGAGCTTTTGTGAATGCGGTATTGAACCTCCATACGTTATCAGCTTATCTGGAATGAACTATAAATAGTTTTAAAATGTTGGCTCGAGAAAAACGGCGAAAGATCAGTGCTTCCAGTGGAAGACAAATAACTAAGAACTAAAGGAGTAATAGTGTGGCAAATAGTAACGATTTACTAGCCCTCCCGAATCCTGGGTTTTTGGGGTATTTTTTTAGACTTTCCGTCAAGCAGCTACTGCATCGACACTATTTATCCTAGAATCATGGGTCATACGTCATTCTCTTTGGAATGGAGCAGACTTTCAAATGGTACCACTTGCATGCCCATATCATATACCAGGAAAGGGAAAAGTGATGTCAGAAGGAAAATTCCGGGGGGGGATTTTTGACATTTTGGGCCTCTCTGGAACGGCCCTGTGTGAATGTAGAGATCTCAAAAAAATCTGATAAATACTAATCGGTAGAGTAAATGTGGGTGCCAAATTTCAAGCTTCTATCTTGAATATTAAGGGCGGGAGAAATTTTGACAAAAATCCCTACAATGCCCCAGAGTACCGAATAGTCCATGATCTCAGGTAAAAATATCCTGAGACATCTGTATTTACGCTAGGATTATAATCCGCCAATCATTCTCTTCAGAATAGAACTGCCTTTTATTCGGTACCATTGACATGTCTGTATCATGTATCTAAGGCGGGAAAATCTTAAAGAAAGGGATTTTTTGGTAAATTATCCCTTTTTTCAAATTTTTGCCCCTCTGGACCCCTACTGTTTTAACTCAGAGATCTGAAAAAATCTTTTAAATACTACTCAGTAGACTGAATGTTCGTACACAATTTCAATCTTCTAGGTGCAAAAGTAAGCCTGCCAAAAAAAAGTTATACCAACAATACCTCATTTTTCCCTATACAGAAGAATATTTTGATAAAAATTCCCTGAGACATTCCTAATTACCCTAGGATCGTGGTTCGCCCATCATTCTCTTGAAAATAGAACTACCTTTAAGGCGGTATGACTCACGTGTCTTCATGGTATATCTAAGGCGGGAAAATCCCGAAGAAAAGATGTTTTGGGTTAAAGTATCCCTTTTTCCAACTTTTTGCCCCTCTGGACTCCTACTGTTTTAACGCAGAGATCTGAAAAAAAATCTGATAAATACTACTTGGTGAACTGAATGTTCGTGCACAATTTCAATCTTCTAGGTGCAAAAGTAAGCCCGCCAAAAAAGTGCGTATACCGACAATGTCCCATATTCCCGTATACAGAAGGATATTTTGTAAAAATCCCCTGAGACAATCCCTAATTACCCTAGGATCACGGTTTGCACATCATTCTCTTCAGAATAGAACTGCCTTTGACACGATACCATTTGTGTGTCTCCATCATGTATCTGAGGCGTATAAATAGTGAAAAAGAGATCTTTTGGTAACAAAATCCCTTGTTTAACTTTTTGCCCCCTGGATTCTCCTTCTGCTAACGCAGAAATCTGGAAAAAATCTGGTAAATACTACTTGGTGGGCTAAATGTTTGTGCAAAATTTCAATCTTCTACGTGCAAAAACGAGCCGGTCCAAAAATATCGAACACATGCTTAATAAAAGAAAATGTATTGTTTAAAGTTATGACGTCATCACCTCCTATGTCTCGACGCAGGAAGATGTGAAACCATACGTAAGGTCTTCTATAATGCCTCTGGACTTAGAAAAAAGAAAAAAGAAAAAAGCGGACGAAAAATTTCAAATAGGAGAGTTATAACGCAATGTAGAGATCTTACATATTCTATCTTGAATATTAAGGGCGGGAGAAATTTTAACGAGAATCCCGACAATGCCCCAGAGTACCGAATAGACCCTGATCTCAGGTAAAAAAATCCCTGAGATATCTCATTTATGCTAGGATTATAATCCGCCAATCATTCTCTTCACAATAGAACTGCCTTTGTTTCGGTACCATTCACATGTCTGTATCATGTATCTAAGGCGGGAAAATCTCGAAGAAAGGGATGTACAATGAGTTATAACGTGTAACCGATTGGAGTTCAAATCGCTGTCCGGGCGGCCATTCATTTGTAACCGCCCGATGTTCGTGGTCTCTATAAATAAGTATTCTCCTGAGACTGGAACTAACCTGGACAGGACGATGAAGGACCTCTCCAAGAAGAGTTACGAACTGTTCCCAAATCGCTCGCCGGTCTCAGTAATGAGATGAGCATTAGGCGCCGAGAGGTTCGGGGGTCTCGTCTCGAAAACCTCACTGACGATCAGTGTAACGCCCCCATCCGTAGCCTAGCGGACAAGGTGGGAAAAACCAATTCAGCCTGGCCTCAGAAGGGGCTTTACACGAGCAAGCATCCGGATAGCTCAGGCTGTTATTTCAATTCGGAAATCCAGAGGAGTAATAGTTCATAAATTAACAGTAAATATATATATAAACAAATAACAACACAACCAATTCAGGAATAAATGTTTATTACAAATAAATTACAATAATTAATTTGTTTTCTCGCTTCCAAGTCAAAATCTGGATTCAATAATTATTTTTTATTTCTCAGTTTGAGAAAAGAGAAAAAAATTAATATAATTCAAAGAATCGTCCGCTGAATCGTAAATCTTCAAAAATTGAATAATAAAGCAAATTCTCCAGTCAAGTCAGGAACCTCTAAGTTTGATGCAAATATTCGAGGCCAGTCAAGGACCTCTCACATTTAACTCCAATATGAATACTCAAGGCCAGTCCAGGACCTCTCTTGTCTAGTACTAATATATTCCTTTCTTTAAAAATAAGAAATAAATTCGTACCTTTAATCGAGTGAAGATTTCCCTTTCTTTCAAACCGAAGAACAAGTTCCATAAATACTTATCATAAAAAGAAATTATTTTTAATACTTTGTCGCAATTTACTTTGAAAAAGGAAATTTCCCGACGAAAAACAACCGCAAAGAACTTTGCTATATCCAATTGAATGCGTTGCAACATCGAAACATTTCAAACACAAACCGGTCAAACATACTTCAAACAGCACGAACAAGTCAAACGAAGAATTACTTTTTAGAAAAAGAGAATTAAATTTTACTGTCAGTTGTTCAGCATTCAAAAACAGCATTAATAAGCCTTTCGGATTTTACTCTTTGAATCAAAAACAAGAAATTCAGACCTGTAACGAACATAGGGTAAATAACACATTTCAAAGTTTTCGGGTACAATCCCTCCACCTTTGTTCCCCTGGATTTGCCGAGCTTATTCGCGATAATTATATATATTCCGCGGAAAATCTAACCAAATGGAATCCAACAAGACAACCCACAGAGTACACAAAATGGACGTAGACAGACAATCTAATAGAAAAATTGAAAATTCACTCACCTCTGAAAATCCACGTTTTTACCTCAACTTTCTGTAGTTTCTCTGCCCTCAATCGTCTCGGACTCTCTTATCAAACAAGAATAATCCACTGTAAGGTGAGGATATGCTCAGGATTCACTTTAAATGATCCCAATTCAATCAGAAACTCAAATGAGAAAATGGGACGTAGATCCACAATTTCCCACATTCACGAAATCGAGAAAAAAATGCAGACACAATTATAATTACGTGATTCTGAATATTACTCATGCATCTTTCTGTAATTTGCTTACTAATAGAAGCAGAGAGAACTGAACCAAGCCTCCCTTCCAACACTTTTATCGATTTTCCAAGCAACACTAATTTCACTAATTTTGCAAAAATACGCAAATACACTAAATATTGCAGTAAATGAAATATCACTATAATCATAATCCTCACTTGTAATGGATATTCTTATTTCCTTCTATAACACACTCTTCTACAAACGAAGACTTCAATACAAGAAACGTGAACCAACACGAAACGTCCATTTAGATTCGTAATCCATTCGAACAACTGAATCCTTCCAGATGTTACCCGTTCGCAAAACACAGCCCAAGTCAGCTAGCCGAGGCCAGCTGCTTGCGGCCGCAAAGCTGTGACCATGCGCAGTCGACGACCAGATCATAAGCCAAGACCTTGATATTTCTCGGTTACGAAAGGCAAAGGAAATCTTCTCACAAGCGTTATTTTTTTTACATTCAATTCTTTCTCTCTTAATTTAAAAAAAATCGAAGATGATATTTCTTTTATATAAGCTTATGTCTCCTTCTGTAACACAATATTAAATACATAAATAGTAATTTTACCATTTTCCTTATCGAAGATTTACATTTTTATTTTTTTTATAATTTCTTTTTTTTCCCTGTGACTTGTAACGGGCACGTTACAAACTCGCCGCCTTGGAAAGAAAAATTCTCAAACCAAGAATTTTTCGACATCATCTTCTTGGCAAGCTACGGAATTCAAAAAGATTATGAGACACAAATTTTTAAAACAAACATATATAAAGAACAATATACTGACTAACAATATTATATATATATATAACAAACAACGTTAAATATTCTAGACTATTTTGAATTTTTCAAAAAACTTTACTTTAATATATATATAAAGTTATTTTACTATTATTTACAAATTTTGTATTTCACTATGATTCAAAAATTGTATTTAAATATATATATATTAAATTATTTACTGTATTTACAATTTTTTTGTTTCACTATGGCCATAGCAAAATCTATATTTACAAGTAATAAATAATTATTTACAATTTTAAGAAAAATAGCAATAATACTTATGAATTTAAATATATACTATCAAAATTAATTCAATTGCAATTGCATTAAACCATAAACTAGACTTAAACTTTTAAGGATAAAGCAAGGTCTTTCAAGGAATTCTAATTTTCGTCCCCCACTCTATCTAGGTTTCTTCTATCTCTATATACCTTTACTTCTGAAACATGGGATCGGCGATAAGAATTTGGAGAATCATTTTCGTCAGAAACAAGTATCGTATTCGGAGTTAAGAAACTCCTCACTACAAACGGACCATACCACTTATCTGCTAAGGACTTAGCTATTTTATCCTTCAACGAAGATTTAACGTGAGTCTTCAATAACACCTTATCGCCAATACTGAAATTTACAGGATTTCTTCTTCTCATCATAAGCTTCCGCCGTTTACTCCAGCTCTTTTCCATGTTTTCAATAGCGTTATTCCACAATTCAGCCGATGACTTCCCACCATAGTCTGAACTGACGATGTGCCATCGATTCTCTAATGGTGTAGAATATGGACGTCCGTAGAATAATTCGATAGGACACATCTTCAGTCCCTCATGCTCGCTGATATTCAGTGTAAACTGCAATTGCGGAATCAGACTGCTCCATAGATGTTGCCTTTTTGATATATAGGCACGTAACGCCGCCTTTAAGGTTTTTATAAATCTCTCCGCTGCGTTTCCTCCCGGGTGATAGGGACTGAGTCGGATATGACGAATCCCTAGTCCAAACAAGAAGGTTCTAAATTTCTCAGACACAAAGATGGAAGCATTGTCAGTCGATATGGCCTCCGAAAAACCAATTCTACTAAAAATCTCCATCATTTTATTTGCCACCACTGTTGAATTTATGGTCCTCAATTTTTCCAACACAACGAAGCTACTGGCGTTATCAACTCCAATCAAAATAAACTTATATCCCTGAGAATTAGGGAGAACACCTACAATGTCAAACATCCAATGAGCATTTATTCTTTTACTGAATTCGGAAGCTAGATGCCCCATCTTCTTCTGATTAACCTCTTTGGATTTCTGACAAATATCACATGTAGAAACATAGTCTCTAACATCCTCTTTCATTTTTTCCCAAGTAAATTTCCGCATCAGCTTTTTTAATGTCTTATAAGTACCAGAATGTCCTCCGACTATCCTGTCGTCATGATGATATTCTATCATAACCTTTCGTAGTTTTTTAGGAATTACCACCTTATATGGATTCATGACAGATTTAGTCTTCTTCATAAGTATTTTATTATTAAGTAGGAATCCTGAAATACTTTCCCCACGCTCTAACTTCTCTATTATTTCCTTCAGCTCGATGTCTTCTCGCTGTAATTTATCAATCGAATCTTCTACTAAAGGAAGTTTCCACTTATTGGCTATTTCCATGTTCTTCTTGAAAGCAGCTAGTCCTACAGGTCCTTCCATAATGTGGAACTCAAAAGGATCGTACATCCTGGTCAGAAAGTCCGCAACGGTATTGTCTGCTGACCTGACATGTTTTATCTTAAAATTAAACTGACAAAGTATTTCTAACAATGGACCATATTTCAGGAGTCTCTTGCTATTATTCAAAATCCAAGTTAACGCTTTGTTGTCGGTGAGTACGTCAAATTCATTTACCAGATAATGTTTATGACGTGAAATAGTTTTAACCAGGCTGATAAACCCTATTTCATATATGCTTCGGTGCTTATCAGCCTCCGAAAGCCGTTTACTAAAGTAGGCAACAGGTTGAAGATTGCCATTTTCATTCTCCTGAGAGACGCACCCAGCCACACTCTTCCCAGAGCCGTCCACGTTGACAATGAACCTCTTGTTCAAATCCGGCGTTTTTAAAACGACATTTTCAATTAAAATGTTCTTTAATCTATCTAGCAACATTTGGTGCTCCTTCGTCCATTCAAATTTCACCTTGGGAGACTTTAAAGCACTCAGCGGTCCCATTAGTTCTTGAAATTCAGAAGCAAATTTGGAGTAGTAATTAAATAAACCTAATATTTTCATAAGATCACGTCTATTTCTAAGATGAGGAATATTTTTAATGGCTGACACCCTACTAGGATCGATTTCCATTTGATCCCCTTCTATCACATATCCTAAATAGTTAATACGTCTATAAAAGAACATACATTTGTCTGGGGATACAGTAATACCATAATCTTTAAATCGTTCGAATACCCTTTCAACAGTTTTCATATGTTCTTCGATGGAATTGGAAGCTATCAGGACATCATCGAAAAATAATTTAACACCCTCGTCTCTCATATCTCCTAATACCTTTTCCATGGCTCGAGACAAAATATTACTTCCCGTCTTAATTCCTACTGGAAGACGAGTATACTGATAGCACCCTTTTGGAGTTACAATAGTTGTTATGTCTCGAGAACCTTTATCTAGCTGGATTTGGAAGTACGCACGGCGTAAATCTATTTTCGTGTACACGCGCTTATCAGCTAAACCTGTAAGGCATTCCTCTAAATTAGGAGACGGATATACGTCGTTCACAATAAGTGAATTAGCCTTAATGTAATTCCCAACAATACGATGAGTGTTATTTTTATTCCGAACTAGAAAACAGCTACTGGCAAAATTAGAGTGATCAACTTTCTCTAGAATACCTTGATCCAATAACTCTCGTATTTGATCATAAAAAATCTTTTCTTTATTTTTTGGAATAGGAAATGGTGTGTTCTTAAATGGTTTATTGTCCTTAAGATATAATCTGCCAATAAAATTTTTTATACACCCTACTCTATCTGATATCACGTCTTTATATTTAGACTTTATAGAATCAATGAAAGAGATCACCTCTGGTTTATTGAATTTCCAAGAATCCCGATTATCATTTTGGTTTTTCAACTGTGTGCATTCCTGATTTTCCACCTGCATGGTAGCCTGATCATGTAAACTATCGGATGTACGAGGCTCGTCCGAAATAAACTTTTTATTTCTCTGAATCAACTTGTAAAAGTTTTCAGCTTGATCGATATCAATATCCGATACCTCAGAGCCGCTGCTACCATCTAAAGAATTCAGCTTATCCACTTTATTCACTGGACCACTGCTATGTCTAAGCTCCACTTTCTTTTCAGCTAAGTTTGTATCCTGAGTTACCACTAAAGTCTTATTCTTTGGTCCTTTCTTCCTACGATTACTACGCTTGATTTTCTTTCCACTAGCCTTCGCATCGGGTTTCACAACACTATCTTGATCCTTATCTGGCAACCTAGCATTGCTCGCCGAATGTTCACTTCGACCCAGTTCAACATTCAAAACGGCAGATTTTAAATCAACAACCAAAGGTTGACTCGAATTTTCTTTTGAATTACTTTTACTTCCTAATTTGTCAATTAACCGAGAATTCGCAATGCACTGTCCCGAATTCCCCAAGTTAATTACGGATATTTCATTTGCACCACTCTGATTTCCATGAAAACTATAAATCACTGAGACACAACTGCCCCTTGAAGATGAATTATTATACTGAGTCCCAACTGGATTAGTAACTCCGGACTTTTCAATCGCACCACCCAGTGTTTTCCCAAAATTCGTACGACTTTCATCCTTCCACATGGATTCAATGGAATCTTCGATTTTTCGAACGTCTCCAACTTCTGAATCAATCATAGATCTCAGATGATTCAGCTGGATAGCACTAGGCGCTGGAATTTCTAATAATTTGGATTCAAGATCTAAATAATCCAAATCACACTGAATACTCGCATCTTTTTTCCGAAAATTAAATCCATCTTCACAAATAAAAATCGATACCATAAAGTTCGAAACAGAAGAAACATGTCGTTTCTTAGAGTGATGATTAGTTATCATTTCTTCCCTTTGGCCAGACTCATCACCAGATTTAAATCCCCTAAGATGTTTGTTATGTTGAATCATCTTCTTATAATTTAATCTAACCCGTTTCTTTCCACCGCGTAGAATCAAACAGTTTCTAGCATAATCTATAACTGAGTTTGTTGATCGTAAGAAAGGCGTTCCCAGAAGACACATGCAAGGCAACTGTTCCACTATCTTAAATGATATTCTCTCAAAATGACCTGAGAGATTCAAAGTCAATATTATCTCCCGATTTGTTGAAAAATTTAACCCGCACGGAGCATTTACCACCTTTTCGGGAGTCAATCTAATAAATTTTTCCAATCCAACAAACCGCACTAAGTCCAGTCTAACGATGTTAAAGCTTGAACCTCCATCCACACAAATGTCTGTTAAGTAATTATGTATTTTACCAACAACAAATGAAGCGACGGTATTATCCAATTCACTAGGAATTATGTTAACTGAAGCATTAGGTGCTTTAAATTGATCAGACTGTTCATTCGGAATCTTGTTTTTTCCATGAACCTGAGGTTCTACTTTCAAATGATTCTTTACATTAGTAGGGTAAGAATTATTTAATCCTTTATTCAAAGAAAAATTTTTATCACCGACAGGAAATTCTCGATTTTTAAAACCTTGATCAGGATTTAACATTACTAAATTAGTCTTTTTCCGAAAAGAACCCATCTCCCTATTATATTCCAATTGATTTCGAAAGTTTAATTCATGCTTATCAGCAATATCCATTAACTCGGATCGGGTAGCTGGAATGTAATAATTCAGCATTTTATATCTATTGTTTGGATTCATTCCACATACTATGATATTAACCATGTCTGACTCATTATCCATAAAATTTAATACATTCATTGCAATTACTATAGATCTTACATACTGAGTAACTGATTCAGACAGGCGTTGACGTCTATAAATTCTATTAGAAATAAGTGAGTGCTATGCAACAGGCGTAATAAAATTCTTAACAAGCCTAGATTTTAACTCATTCCAAGCTATTTGATGATTTAATGCTAACAAAATTTCTTTTAATAATGAACCTTCACATTTCCCGACAAGAACAGAAAGAATCATACTCAAAGAGTAGCTAGTATCCATTAGACTTTCCTCAATTTTGGCTAATATTTCAAAAACTTGCAAACTATTACTGCCATCAGTTGTTTTAAATTCCTTAAATTTTGACTCTAGAAAATCACTAGTTCTTTTAAATGTATACTTCATCAGGAGATTATGCTCAACATTTGAAGATTCATTAGTACTATGCAAAGTTGGCAACCCTGTTAATACATTTTCACCCATCTGAGTTCTCCTAGGTGGAGCACCATACCGCGGATGTAACGAAGTCTTGGGAGTGGAATTCCTAATTTGAGAAACCCTTCGGTAATAATCTCTAAGATTCAAGTACCTAGAAGGAACCTCATTCTTATCAGGACCTGAATTTCCAAAATTTATCGAATTCCTATCATTATTTGAACCAGAACTCATTAAAGGCTCATTGAAAGTAACTTGCCTCTGATCTCGAAACGATTCATTCAAACTCCCAATATTAACAAATCTACTAAAATTATATTCATCCGCAGGTGACTGCGAACTACCTCCACATTCTAAATTATTAGCTCTCATAGCAGGTTGTCTAAAATGGAAACTCCCTTGAGTTGGCGGAGTAAGTGACATATTCAACTGTCCAAAATCAGATCTAGTATCTGTTTCAAAATTGCCGGTTCTATCTACCGTTATCAAGTCGGAATATTGCTCCGGAAAATCAATACTGACATACTCCATCGGATCACACATAAGTAATATTATAGAACAATACAAATATAAATACAACATAAATAATATAATTATAATACATACAAAATACAATACTAACTACGAACACTACTGCGACCCAGACTTTTTTGACCAAATGGAAATAATCCTAATAATTCCTTGCTTCACCTTAATTCAATTTATCAAACATACTAGTAATTTCTAAATGAACAATAAGTTATAATTATCAATCACGAATTTAATTCTGAAATGCAAAAGCAAGATGTGAACTACCATAAATAACAATCAGCTTAATCCTTAGATCAAAAGTAATAATAACGGATGTGAAATACTTACAAAAACAAAAAATTTAAGAGGACTTACCAAACAAAACAAAAATTTTAGAACGGACTTACAATACAAACCCAAAAATTTTAGTAAGGACTTGGGCTGTGTTTCAAATTTGTAACGCCCCCATCCGTAGCCTAGCGGACAAGGTGGGAAAAAACAATCCAGCCTGGCCTCAGAAGGGGCTTTACACGAGCAAGCATCCGGATAGCTCAGGCTGTTATTTCAATTCGGAAATCCAGAGGAGTAATAGTTCATAAATTAACAGTAAATATATATATAAACAAATAACAACACAACCAATTCAGGAATAAATGTTTATTACAAATAAATTACAATAATTAATTTGTTTTCTCGCTTCCAAGTCAAAATCTAGATTCAATAATTATTTTTTATTTCTCAGTTTGAGAAAAGAGAAAAAAATTAATATAATTCAAAGAATCGTCCGCTGAATCGTAAATCTTCAAAAATTGAATAATAAAGCAAATTCTCCAGTCAAGTCAGGAACCTCTAAGTTTGATGCAAATATTCGAGGCCAGTCAAGGACCTCTCACATTTAACTCCAATATGAATACTCAAGGCCAGTCCAGGACCTCTCTTGTCTAGTACTAATATATTCCTTTCTTTAAAAATAAGAAATAAATTCGTACCTTTAATCGAGTGAAGATTTCCCTTTCTTTCAAACCGAAGAACAAGTTCCATAAATACTTATCATAAAAAGAAATTATTTTTAATACTTTGTCGCAATTTACTTTGAAAAAGGAAATTTCCCGACGAAAAACAACCGCAAAGAACTTTGCTATATCCAATTGAATGCGTTGCAACATCGAAACATTTCAAACACAAACCGGTCAAACATACTTCAAACAGCACGAACAAGTCAAACGAAGAATTACTTTTTAGAAAAAGAGAATTAAATTTTACTGTCAGTTGTTCAGCATTCGAAAACAGCATTAATAAGCCTTTCGGATTTTACTCTTTGAATCAAAAACAAGAAATTCAGACCTGTAACGAACATAGGGTAAATAACACATTTCAAAGGTTTCGGGTTCAATCCCTCCACCTTTGTTCCCCTGGATTTGCCGAGCTTATTCGCGATAATTATATATATTCCGCGGAAAATCTAACCAAATGGAATCCAACAAGACAACCCACAGAGTACACAAAATGGACGTAGACAGACAATCTAATAGAAAAATTGAAAATTCACTCACCTCTGAAAATCCACGTTTTTACCTCAACTTTCTGTAGTTTCTCTGCCCTCAATCGTCTCGGACTCTCTTATCAAACAAGAATAATCCACTGTAAGGTGAGGATATGCTCAGGATTCACTTTAAATGATCCCAATTCAATCAGAAACTCAAATGAGAAAATGGGACGTAGATCCACAATTTCCCACATTCACGAAATCGAGAAAAAATGCAGACACAATTATAATTACGTGATTCTGAATATTACTCATGCACCTTTCTGTAATTTGCTTACTAATAGAAGCAGAGAGAACTGAACCAAGCCTCCCTTCCAACACTTTTATCGATTTTCCAAGCAACACTAATTTCACTAATTTTGCAAAAATACGCAAATACACTAAATATTGCAGTAAATGAAATATCACTATAATCATAATCCTCACTTGTAATGGATATTCTTATTTCCTTCTATAACACACTCTTCTACAAACGAAGACTTCAATACAAGAAACGTGAACCAACACGAAACGTCCATTTAGATTCGTAATCCATTCGAACAACTGAATCCTTCCAGATGTTACCCGTTCGCAAAACACAGCCCAAGTCAGCTAGCCGAGGCCAGCTGCTTGCGGCCGCAAAGCTGTGACCATGCGCAGTCGACGACCAGAGCATAAGCCAAGACCTTGATATTTCTCGGTTACGAAAGGCAAAGGAAATCTTCTCACAAGCGTTATTTTTTTTACATTAAATTCTTTCTCTCTTAATTTTAAAAAAATCGAAGATGATATTTCTTTTATATAAGCTTATGTCTCCTTCTGTAACACAATATTAAATACATAAATAGTAATTTTACCATTTTCCTTATCGAAGATTTACATTTTTATTTTTTTTATAATTTCTTTTTTTTTCCTGTGACTTGTAACGGGCACGTTACATCAGACGGTCATCCAGACAATAACGCACACAAACATCACTCATACAAACAACGAAAACACACTGGATTAAATGACACTATACTTATTTATTAGAACACTATTATATATATATATATATATATATATATATATATATATATAACAAAATAAAATAGCGAAGAGGAATGAGCACTGGACACTGAATATGTAAAATAATTTTCGTCACTGAAATCACACCTTGCCTTTTCAGTGCGCGATAGCTCTTTAAATATATAAGATTATAATTCGGATTTCACAGTAAATACTTCTCTCACACCTTTGACACACTTAGCGGATTAGCACTGGGGAAAAGTTGTCTGGATCGTCCCACGATGAATCCAGTTGCTGCGTCAACGATCCTGCAGCGTAGAGATGAATCTTCAGCAAATTAAACAAGAAATTCTCCAAAGTAGAATGCTGATGTTGGAGGGCGCGTGTATAACGTTTTAAACGCACAAGGTCTGCGGACCTGGGACTTCACTAGTTGGGGCTAGCCGTAAGAAAGCGTCCTTCACCGGCTAAATAGCTTGTGTCCCTTAACAAAAAGTCAGACTTGAAGCTCGACGCGAGATGCGTAGTTACGGCTTCCAGACCCGGAGTCAAACTTCCTGAGCACCGAAGCTCAAGGTACGGGTTGCAATGGTCAACTGAAAGTGTTGGGAGTTCATTTCAAAAATCACTCAGTTAACTCACCTATATGCACATACAAACAGAATATGGAAAACAATTTATGTTAATTTTAGTCAACTGCCCATAATACACTAGACACGGCGATAACTTTGGCGTGAGAAAGTACAAATAACGAGTACGAAACAACGCAGTTGGTGCCACTTTGGTTGCTGAACATCTGGTCAGCCCGTATTTCTCTAATCTATTATAATGTTTCCATAAGCGATTAAAGAAAACACTTAATTCAGTTCCCAATAACTATAGAATATATACTGTGCATATAATGAATCAGGGAGAAACACTGAAATGCTTCGTCACTAGCTGAAATGTTCTCACTAAAAGCAATGTTTTAAATATGTATATGAGAAAACGATGAAAGACTTCTTTGTCCAATTGTGTGGGAAAGAAGCAATTCTCACCAAAGAAAGAACTTATATGCGTTGCAGAATACAGTATAAATTGTAAATAATGATCACAGTCTTTACGAAATATACAGAGTGTCCACAAAATGTCCTTCTATAACCTGGTAGCGGTTATAAACGCAATGTATCCTCGTCGCCATAAGTGCCTTTACATCACCGTGACGTGTATGTGACCGCGCAATACTCCAACGAAGGGATGGTTGTATAAGCATTTGTGATTAATTTTGAAGAGTTTTTATTTCGACTAGGGAATTAACATAGCTATAGGAAGTAAAGACACAGATTTGAAGCATTAGTGCACTGTCATTGAAGCATCAGTGCACCAAGAGATTCGTATTCTCATTTCTTTCTATTTATTATTTTATATGTTAAGTTAAACACCACAATATGTATCACTGATATCGCAGATCGTTATATTTTTTAAAAATCGTGTGTGTAACCTATTGTCAAAACATTCATCTCCAGACATAATGTAGAGAGAAGAGAAAGAGATACGACATCTGTAATATAGGTATGTGATTCACTAAGTAACTGTAGAAATTAGTTAAAGGACACGTAAGAGAGTGAAAAGGAGGTCTAGAAGTCTGAACTTTTTAGAAACGTCCTAGATAGGTGAAAATATAGTTAAAAATTGCAAAAAATATCATGTAATTTATCTTTCTGTTCTTATATTCTAGTATACCTTTTCTTTCACATCCAAACATCTCTATTCAGAATTACGAGATAAAGGTGAAGAGAGAAACATTTCCATTTCAAGAATTACATCAGAAAAAAAAATTCTTGACTTAGACTAGATTCGAACTCGCAACTCTTGAAACCATAAGTCAGCGCTCTACCGATTGAGCAAACAACTGCTGCTGCAAAAGCTTGATTTCTACAAGTATCGGTTGCTGAATGGTGTGTATTAACGAAGTTAGCCGATATAATTGCTCCATATAGCTATCGCAATAATAAAAAAAATAACAATAATAATAATAATAATAATAATAATAATAATAATAATAATAATAATAATAACATACTTTAAAATGTCACATTTGTTAAACGTTTGACGTGCAGAGTAAGTCCTACTATGAGATTTTATTAATTATATATACGAGGGGTTGTACGCGTATGGTACTGTAGCCTTGCATCCTACAACCATGAAAAATGTTTCGTTTTTAACCTATGCGTGTCTTAAGAGGAAGGAGGAGATTGAAAGAAAAAAAGTGGTTTAGAAATTATGCAAAAGTAGAATATCTCACTAGGTGAGGTGATATAGAGTTCAGCGTGTCTTTCAGCTGCGACTCTATACAAGACGTGCATCTACGACTTAGCGTGGAACTTGAACCACACGACTCCTGCCGGGAATCGAAACTCGTATCACCTCTAGTTCTATCATGGGAGACACAGGAACATGTAAAAATAATCGAAAATGAACGATATTAATGTTAAATCCATAGTTTTTGAGTACATGAATTATGATACCCTCTATATCGTTCACATAAAAGTTTAGCATTATCGGCATGGAGGTTTAATGGGGGGGGGGGGGTGAAAATTATAAATTCCTAATTGAAAGATATGAGTGTTTATTCAATAGTTTTCGGGGTCGCTGAAATGAATAATTACACTCCCGATACCATTAAGCCCAAAGCTTTACTCTTATGTTAGCAGAAAATTTATTCATTTACTTAATTCAGGAGACCTTAAAGTTAAGGATATGAAACTCGAAGCATATATTTCGAATTTAAAATAATTAGATACGTATTGTAGCTTAGACTTCTAAGGAGGGGAAGGGACAATTTATGCAATGATTTCCTTCACATTCGAATAAAATACTGTCCCATTATATTGCGAAAACTCATTTCTAGTAGTTTCATTGCTAATAGTTTTCCGTATTTGTTTAGACCCCTACTCATTTATAACAGTATCTCACTTTTCCTGTGACGAGAGCAACACCTAAGAGAGCATTCAGTATAGTAAATGCCATTAAAATCTATATTCATAGCACAGTGGTGCAAATGAAGTTGAGCTCTTTGGCAATCTTTAGCATGGAAAGCGAAAAAAAAAAAAAAACACCAAATTGATATTGGAAAAGTAGCTAATGAATTCCTTTCCGAAAAAAATCACCCGCACATTTATTTTACAGATGGTGGTTTATAGTTATACTTAAGTTTTTTGAAATTGCTCCATAGTTCTGGGGGCGAGACACTGAAGCCATCCGTTATAAGGGGGGAAGTGACATGTAAAGGTAGTCAAATATGAACAATATTAGTATCGAAATCATAGTTTTCGTGGTCGCAGATGAATAGTGACGCTGTCGATGTTGCTTAAGTTCAAGTTAAGCCTTGGTTGGCATGGACGTCAGAGTGGGAGGGTGACAGGCAAAAAAATAGTTATAAATAAATAAATACATAAATAAATAAAATAAAGTAAAATCGAGAACATCCTTTATTTGTGTCTAATATATATTTTTCGGGATATCTGACATAAATAGTAATATTTCAGATGTGGTATGTGAACAAGGTCGGCCCCATTCTCATGCTGTTTCAGAGGAGAAAACCGGTGAAGATTTCAGAACAGTTCCTTTGACTTAAGTTTCAATACACTGCGAGTGAAGAGTGGTAATACACAAATACTGGTATCACACCCGGACCTTTCAGAAGTATGATTTCTGGGGGATTGTCGTTACTCCAGGAAGGCATTACCCCCTGATCAGTCCCTAAAATTCTTACTGCTTTACATTGGCGTAAGCAGGAATTAATTTCAGTGATCGAAAGCATTTTTAGGAGTAAATTGTTCAGATGGTTATGTATACGTATACTAAATTCGTTTGAAATCCATCCAGGAGCCAATGTTGCATCATACGTTCAACTGTGCTTTTTCTTCTAAGTCAAAACTCTCTCTCTCTCTCTCTCTCTCTCTCTCTCTCTATATATATATATATATATATATATATATATATATATATATATAAAACAGTAACAGGGGCGGTTGTAGACATTTCATAAGTGTAAGCAAACAATATTTAGGCGCATGCGCCTAAATGATAATAAAAGAATAGAATGCTGTGATGGACAAAAATTCTTCAGATAATTGTTACAATTACAAATTTCTTAAATATATAATAATTCAGTCTTCCTGTGAGTATTAAACGAAAATGGCGAAATTAAAACTAATTATCTGTGGATGAATCATGACCAAAGTTCCAGTTTTAATAAATTATATTATTTTTTATTAAATAAGCACAGGAAAAAACTAAAATGTATACCTAAGATGTATTTTGACAAATACAGTTAAAACATAAAAGTCGAAATAGAATAAAACTCATGAGCTTCAAGTCTAACATTATCACAGGTTTGATTTTGACAGAGATATGCTCTTACACTTCATTAAAAGCATATTTAAATAGTGTTTTTCTATGGTAATATGGTGATACAAATATGGTAATTAGCTTAATTTCTCGTTTTCTTTTTTACTGAAAAGTTCATGTTATAAAGACACTATTCTGCCTTACAGTTTGGCAAAATCTCTTATTATTGCATCCATATCGATTTCATTCAAAATGTCATTTTCAATGGCCATCAAAGCTAGTTCATTTATTCGTTCTTGTGATATACTTGATTTCAAATGATTCTTTATTAATTTTAGTTAAACTAGTTCAATACACAACAAATGACAAAAGTGTGCGTCTTAATTGATATTTAATTTGTCCCCGATCCAGTGGCAGAACATTAAAAACAGGTTTCTCCGCAAAAATTCTTTTCAGGGCCCCTTAGGCCTATAGAACAATTCAATTATTTCATCTTTCTTTCCAACATACCGGTAGACGTTCGAAATCAGACAGTAACACAATGTAAACACAAGCAATGATGCACCCAAGATTTTTCTTTGGGGTCCGCAGATATTTCGGAATAGCCTACAAGATGCAAATAGTTTTGTGTATTTGCCCCCTGAAATTGTGCTAATTGGGGGATTCAGACTCTCAGACTACCTGTGCAGTGTTTCGTCCACACATATTTTTAGGATGCAACTGCCCCCCTTCCCGGGAGGAAATCAAAATAATACGTCTATAATATAATAATAAATAAAAGAGTACCAGCAGTGGCCCTCTGAATACTAAGTGTGCCTCCCTGGAAGATTTTTTCTGAAAGGAACTATGCACTTATTAGGAATGAGCACGAGACAAGATTTGTGGCTGTCTCGTCTCGAAACTGTGCTGCAAAAGTGATGTCTTGACTCGAAAAATGTATATTTCTCTATTGGAAGAGCCGTGTCTCGACTCTAATTTTGTCTGGAAAATCTTGTCTCGACTCGTCTCGTGCGCATCCCAGAACACAAGTAACTAATAATGAAAACTCTACTTTGCATTTCAATTATTACTAATTTAAAATATCGTTCCACCTAAATTTAATACCAGAGAATGGATTAATAATTCTGTTATACTGTTATAATAAAACGCTGTATGCGCTGCTGTGATTGAAAGTGAGAGTACGAAAAAAAAAAACAATACTTGTCATCCAAATGACCTTTCGTCGCTTTCGATTATATTCTTTCAAGTTATATACTTATATGCCGCGTGAAAACTAATTGTATTCAAAAAATTTTTGAAATACATAAAATTTAATTCAGACCCGTAACCGAAATGACCGTATCGTTCCATTTTAATTCAATAATTAAATTACTGCAATCAGGTAAAATAAACTTACAGTTTCAAAAGAATGTCAACCTGCAAATTCTTCGTTAAAAGTGACTGGTATTGACAACTCCCCACCTCAACATTTGTATGATTTTGTCCAGAACTCGAAAGAAACTTTTTAAAGCCTTCGGTTGCCTCTTATCTTCTTTCAAGTTTTGTAGCTTTCTTTTCCGATAAAATGCAAATTTGGTTTTATATCGTTGGTCATTATTATTACATGAAAAACAAAGTACTATTAAAAAGTGAAAGCACACATCATCATAAATTAAAAAAAAACATAAACGAAACGACTTAGGATACATATGAAAATATTGACGAATGACAAATGGACTAATAGATATTAACAAAGTAAGCATTAAGCAGTGGAAAGAGATTGTGAGCCATTAGGAACTTGTTAAAATTTCCCTCAGAAATGATTTTTTAATAAAAATCCATTTGTACCGGCCGTCTTTTCTTAATATTAGCTTCACTCCCTGGACGAATGGACCTACTTGCTTGCATGGGGGTCCGAAGAAATTTTTTGGAGGTGTCATCTACTTGGTTGCTATATTACGTTTGGTATTTTTATTTGTATCAAGAAAATCTTAAGAAATTATGAATATACATTATACTTGTCATAAGCCAGGTGGGGCCCGATCCCCTCGTCCCCTTTTGGGCGCCCATGCTTGCATCAACTTCGATAATGTGCATTTCATTTACGGTGATCTTTCTCAACCCTTAACTGTGGTCATTGAACCAAAGCACTATGTGAAGGCACTGTTTAAGATAAGATGGGGGAGCACCCTTGGAGACATTTCTTTCTGCAGTGATAATGCTACCCAATCCATAAACAATACGTGCAGTTGAATTCCTTTTCTTTGTTGATCCATTCGGATTTTAAGAACATTTTTGACAATAATATTCTCTAGCAAGGTGTGGGAAGGATTGTTGAAAGAGGAATGAAGAGTCTGTTATATTTGTATTTTCTGCATATGGTGGTATTGTGGAAAGAATACCACTGTCTTTAGCCCTACAGTCATAGTGCTTAATACAACATCTATTGGAAAGCTAAATTTACCTTCATTTTATCTCATATTCGTGTAATATCCCTTTTCCCTCTTTAAAAGATCTATCCTGTGCCGTGGAAGTTTTCCTCAAGCTAGCATCGCTTGTGAGTGTGACATTGACATCATTTGATGTACGAGTCCATTTCATTTGTAAAGGGGTGTTTTACAGCCAACCCCGCAAAGATTCGACTTTATTGTCCATTTGATGTTTTTTTATCTGTATCTCAGTCTGTACAATATTTATTTGAAACTATATGAGGAAACTTTTTCATCATAACATTGTATTTATTTATTTATTTATTTATTTATTTATTGAACAAATTCCCAGATACAGCATAATTGTGCCATTTTACACAGGGAAATGTCAACAAGCGGGGAAAAGAAAGAAAAATAATATAAAATAAACAACAACAGTAACATCAATAGTATTAACAAAGAGTGCACAAGTAATATTATTTGGCCAGCGCGGGTTTTATTGCTCTTTCAAACACCGGGTAGCTCGAAAAATGTCCACCTAACTAGTTAGATTATTATAATAGGTCGGTACTCGGTGAAAAACAGACCTCTGTATAATTGTCAACCTAGGCCGTGCAAGATGGAATAGGTGGGTATTCCGGGTTTTGCGGGAAGGGACATGTAAGGATAGTTGTTGAATTAGGGTTTCTGATCTTAGATTCCCATTAACAATCTTATGAAGAAACTTCAAATCAGAGTTATTTCTGTGTGCTTTCGGCGTCTGGATATTAAGATGTCGCAAAATGTCCTCCTTAGGTACTATTCGAAGCGGGAACACGAAAACGTACTACTGAAATGAAGAAATTGAGAACAGACTCAAGTCTAGAGAGATGTGTAGGTGTAGCTATGCCCCATAGGGGAGAGCAGTATTCGATCTTGGGTGCTATTAGAGTTTTATAGAATGTTGTTAATGATGCCACAGTACGTAGTTTAGTGAATAGGTAAAGAAGGCCCAGCATACGCATTGATTTCTTGTCTATTGAGGAGATGTGGTCAGAGAACGAGAGTTTCCAATCAAAGATGACACCAAGATCATTCTGACTGGCAGAATGTGTTATAGGGGAATCGTTAATATGGTATTTGGAGGGAACAGGAGACTTTTTCCGTGTAATTTTAATACTGTCACATTTCTTAATGTTAAGTTTCAATTGCCACATTTCACACCAGTATACAAAGTAATTTATGTCTTCCTGTAGGACAATTGTGTCATGTAAACATATTTCTCTATATAATTTGCAATCGTCAGCAAAAAGCAAAAGGCCACTAGGATTAACTTTATTAAATATTCACATTTAAAA
This sequence comes from Thermobia domestica, assembly GCF_964235325.1. Taxonomy (NCBI): domain Eukaryota; kingdom Metazoa; phylum Arthropoda; class Insecta; order Zygentoma; family Lepismatidae; genus Thermobia; species Thermobia domestica. The sequence continues at coordinate 22,688,805 of NC_137470.1, forward strand.
GAAAATTCATTTTCCTTATTTGACGTCCTGTTCACCTGGCGCATCCTGCGAACGCGTAGTTTGCAGAATTCAAGATCCGGCCCTGCAGTAACAATGGAATTCTGTATTACCGCCTGACTATCTTTGTTGTGAAAACATTCATCATGATATGACGTAGGGAAATGAGTTACATTAAGGTTCTAAGATCTAATATCAAATTTGAAACATTGCAAGTAAAACAAAAACATGTAATAGCAAATAGTTTTGAAAATAATTTCAGTTTAAACTAATTCAAAATTGAACTTCTGGAGCACAACATATGAGCGTAGCTAAAATAGAAAATCAATAAGAACAGTCGGGATTTGAACCTAAGCCATACAAGTAGGAGTCTCTTATACTAACCATTCATCTACTATGTTTTGTTTACTAAAATATTTTGCATGCAGCAAAATGCCATTTCACACTGAAACAATAACAACATAAGAACAAAGATTTCAAGAAAATTTGCCAACGCTTATGTATTAAAAGTATCCCGGTATTCGCCAAGTGGTACTGCAAAATCACTAGTCAGGATGCCTCGTATCGAAATTTGAACCTGGAGACTCCCAATTACAAAGCGTCAACGCTAACCAGTCACCTACGTTCACTCAGTAAATGTCATGAAATAACTTTTCTGTAATTATTTTTGGAAAATGTTTATTATTTTAATGAAGTAAAGAGTGCATCTTCTACTTGGGTTGAGAACTATATCTACTATACTTCTAAGAGACAACTAATAATTTATGTTCATTATTTCTGTCGATTTTCTACGTCTACTAAGTTATTTCACTTTTTATAAGTTTTCCCTTCCGGTTATGACAATGATTAGAAATGAAGGCTCCTCTTCTTATACAATTCTTGATCATCGTAACATTTTTTAGTCAAAATTCTGAATTATTGAAAATATTTAAATTAGTTAGAATGAAGAGGATAATACTAAGAAACATGATTAGAAAAAATAAACATTGTTGTTTAACGAATTGATAGAATCAAGCTTTTCAAAACATAAAAAATACTGTATGGTATGGGATGATAATAGAAAAAGTAAAACTAGCCATCGAGGACACACTCACCAAGTACTGTAAGCAGATAAGTCAAGGTTCGTTAACTTGGTAGACGTATATGAAAAAACCACTAAGAGAAAATAGCTGATAGCTTTACGCCTAACCACCTCAGCGACCTCGAAACAATAAACTCTACATTAACATCGGTTGTCGTTTTCGATCGTTTTATATGTTACTCCCTTCCATTCCTCCAAGGTGTGCACGGTGTCTTAACCCTTATCCCAATGCATGAAAAGCAAATTATATTTTCGCAAAAACAGCCACGGACAGGGAGGGAGTAACACAGAACGCACACAGCTCGCTGTATAGCTATAGGGCAAATACCTAAAGGCACAAGCAATAGCACACACAAAGGATATATCCTTTGTCTGTGAGCAATAGGCCACTTTACCAAGAGCAATGTTGCCAAACGTAAGACAAGGTAAGTCCACACGTAGCGTCTCTCTTCGCGTGACATTAGCTTCGACACAAAATCACTGACCCTTCGAACAAGATAACCTCGGTTCGGCTCGGTGGTGACTGGGCCGTGAGCCGAGCCGCTCGAGCCGTTGACAACACTACAGTCTAACACTTCAGGTTGCTTAACTACACCCACCGGCTTCCACTGTGCCATTACGGCCCCTAGCTTTGTAATAGTTTGTAGCAATATTCATTATCTTCACCTTCGCAATCAGCTATCCAGTCACGGTGGTTAAATTATACATATGTATTTTATTTATTTATTTAATAAAATATTTACGATACATCCAAAAGATCATTATTTTTGTAAAATGTTTATTATTTTCATGAAGCTATGCTTGGGTTTAGAACTATCGCTACTACACTTTTAATTGACAACAAATAGTTTATGTTCATTATTTCTGTCCATTTTCTATAAATTACTTGCAGAAACTATTCGGAGTAAATGTTTTATTTTAGTAATGTTTCATTAAAGTTTAGTCATATGTTAATTGCCATTTCAAATATTTATAAGTTTCCCCTTCCCGTTATGATAATGATAAAAAATGAAGTTTCCTCCTTTTATAAAATTCTTGATAATTGTAATACTTTATTTAAAGGACGTAATTCTGTATTATTTGGAAATATTCAAATAAACTAGAATGAAGACGATAATACTAAGCAACATTATTAGAACAAAACATTGTTGTTTAAGAAACTGACAGAATCAAGCTTTTCTTTACCAAAAAAAAGAAAAGAAAAAGAAAAGAAAGAAAGAAAGAAAGAAAAGGAAAGAATGGAAGTGTAGTCTATGCGATTCGAACTGATGATCGTAGAAAAAACAAAATACTCTGAGAGCATGCTGTAACCGTCTAGTCTACGAAGGTATGTTTAGGTTTCTTTTATCTTAGTAAACTCATATTAGAACGAATTTTAATCACTGCGACAAACTGCCTGATCGTTTTGTATATTTTGTGGCTTATTTCTTTTCATTTGTTTGTTTACGTATAAAATGTTTAATATCTATTATTATTAGAGCTGCGCAATATGTATAGTAACTAACATTATGAAAGATTTACGTTGTATTTCTAATAAATCATAAAATTCCCTGTCTCTCTGTAAATTTCGCCGCGCATTTGCCACGCTTAGGAAAATGGAACGTAGAATTGTGCGATGAGTTTCGGAGATGTCTTTTATTAATTATCGTTTTTTTCTTAATATTTTACAGAAATATATATATATATATATATATATATATATATATATATATATATATATATATATATATATATATATATATATATATATATATATATATATATTTGGAAATACGTGGTTTTCTTTTTCTGCATATTTCTAAGAAGACATTTAACATTTTCTCTCATAAGAAAGAGAGTTATTTCTATTTATGTAATTTTGAAAGTCATGCAAAACAAAAATTCTGGACAGAAGTGTAGTTTCTTCTCTTATTTATTTATACTCCATTTCTAGACACAGACAAAACAACTTTCCTCTATTTTATATATTTTTTAAAACATATCAAGTAATGACCCATACCTTTGGTTCAGTCTTACTTATTAGCTCTAAACTTCATGCGTCTCGATTTGTTTGTTTTTTCCCTTTTTTACTTGTGCTGAAGAAATAAAAATGGTTCTGCGTGCGCGGGAATTCATCCGTGGACTAGAACATCTTCAGACCACCTTGCTGTCCAATACTCTCCGAGGGAGAATGGCCAGAGCAGAGAAACTATTTCTTTGTTCAAGAGACATACGCACATTACTCTGGCTTCGTTACCTCAATCTGTGTGCGAATTTACACAACTAACTCGGTCTTCAAATTTTACACGTGTTTTCTCTAACAAGTTATTATTAGCTTAAATGCTACATGCAGCGTTCATAAAACCAGGGGCGGATCCAGGACTGACTTCTGGGGGGCGGTGGGTTGTCATACTGCTATTTTTAAGGGCTCCAAACTTTAGGATGGGTTTCATTTATATATAAAAAATAAGAAAGTTTCCTCTTCTGGGGCGGGCGATTGCCCCAATCGCCCCCCTTAGATCCGCCGCCTGGATAAAGCATTAAAGGAATAACACAAATTACAAACAGTGATCGAACTTATAACTCTAGTCACAAGAAGGATTCTATTCAAGGTGTCACCTCACCTTCCTATCTAGCAAACGACCCGGGAGTAGCTCATCTGTTTCGGATTCCACGTTAATCAGTAGGCCCCATCTCCTATAGCCTTCCTGCTTAAAGGGACATTAAACTCAAAATCAACTCAACATATCTAGAAGAAGGGCGAAACGAAATTCATTAATACTATCATCTAACACATATTTACACTCCATTTTTTGTTCTCATAAAATAATAATTATATCTGTCAATCTATAAATGGAACAATATTATTACTTTCATGTGTAAACCTAAAAAGAGTCTCTGACATAAAATATATCTCTTTTCTTCCTATGAATGTGTCTTTTTCTTTCCTTGTTTTGTCATTCTAATAATAATAATAATAATAATTATAATAATAATAATAATAATAATAATAATAATAATAATAATAATAATAGTAAATGGACACTGTTTTCTTCAGAAACTTGCGACTTTAAGGTCTACAGTGTAGAGCTCTGCCGAAGACAACACACTGGACATTGTTTATAAAAAGTCCGCAAAACATTATTCGCTAACTTATTGTCTACGGTTTGAACTGCAAGAAATGGTCATATTTCTTCGCGATAATGATTAAAAAAGTGAAATGTTGTATTTCTACATAATTTCCTTTTTTCGAATGACTGGATAGTTTAAAAAAAAACTTCTATTGTAGTAAAAAAATAAAATATATGTCTTCAGGGGAAATCGATCTGAGGACCCCGTGAACTTACGCCCACGGTGTAACCGATTACACCATCAAGTCCTGCTTGCAAGGAAAGCCCTACATTGAGTGATATGTTGAAATAGTCCAAGCACTTTACATCGCATTGTATATTTTTCCTTTTTTTGTTTTTATTGTTTTCACTCTGTTTTTTTCGTAGAATGCACGGAAAAGCAAATACATTTTTCGCCACGATGCCCAGGAATACTGTTCTAATTGATAGGCAAATAGAAGCTACTGGCGAAATGATTTGGGGCAATGTGTACTATTATATTTTCATAGCAGCAAGTTGCAAGATACTATCCCATGGAAATATGCATAAACATTCTTGACAGAGAAAACTTGCAGTTTGAAAATCGAAATCGAACCGAATGAAGGTCAAGGAGCAATCGGAATTTGAAGGCTGAGATAGTAGTTTCCTGAAACTAGTGTTGTCAACGACTCGAGTGGCTCTGCTCAAGGGTGTCACCACCGAGCCGAGCCAACAGCTCACCCAACCGAGCCGGCTCGAGCCCTCGCCTCAGTTGGGCCGATGGCTCACCTAAGTCAAGCCGAACCGAGCCCATAGCTCACGTGAGCCAAGCCAAACCGAGCCAATGGATCATGGTAACCGAGTCGGCTCGAACCGAGCGGAGCCGAGCCGGCTGACATCACTAAACAATACGCATATTTTACCGGAATATATATATATATATAAAATGAAGATCAAATGTATTCATTTAATACGCACGAACTTGAAGAACAAAATCTTGAATTTATAGCTGAGAAGCTAGCTTTATGTCAAGGACCTGTTCAGGGACTACAGTGCAACTGGACAAAATTTATCATCTTAAAAGGAGGACTAACATTTTCATCAAAGGAACTTCTAGACACAATCAAAATAGCCAACAAATATTTTCTTGAATGTAATGGAGAATTTATTCGCAAAGGAAAGAACATCATTAGAAAATTAACAGGCGTCATAGAAAATGAATTTGTTAGCAAATGTGAAACGGGGGTTTTAATATTTTATCCCATTTAGAACATACATAAGAATAAATAAAAGAAACAAGCAACTGAAAAGTTTTTCCTCCAAAAGAACATTTTACAAGAAAATGAAGAAAGTGGTGAAGGGAGAGAATTAAAAGTTTAACAAAGAAATATGATTGAGAAACGTAAGTGGATTAGGCCAACTGGCGACACAAATTAAGGAAAAAAAGAAAATGAAATATTTGAGTTCTACGTCCAACGTTTATGCCAGTTAGGCTAAAGGAGACGGTGATGATGAGTAATAAGTTAAATGAAAAAAGTGGGAAGAAACGGGAGAACTCCGAGGAAACCCATGCACACGGTGTTTTTCCACCACAAAATTCACTTGGCAGGGGCTGGGATCGAACTCGGGATCCTAAACACCCAAGATGAAGGCTCTACCACTGAGCCACGGCGGCCTTTAACCAAAAGAAAATAAAAGCGCATCACGGAGGAGAACTTGCCAAAAAGACTTTTCTTTTTATTTACATTTAAAAAGAAGTACAATATATTTCCATAACGGAATAAAATTCCACTAATATAACAGACATCTAAATTAGAAATAGCAAAGACAACTGAAAATGAGGAGAAAACAGTAATTTCACATCAGGTTCCAAAGAGAATACAGAGCAGCAAGCGAGTAAGCAGACAACAGCGTTACTCCTCCTGTCCCGAGCGTGTGTCAAAGGTCATGTCATTGCACGAGTGGGACGGAAACGCGTTCAGCGATGAACTTACCAAGGCAGTAACTACTGTATTTACGCCACGGAGTACGAAACTCTATGTGCATTTTATCTATAGAGGATTATGCGCGATCAACATTATAACTGTTACATTTTTCATTCTCTGTTGCAAGAAAACAATTGACATAAGGATAGGACCTGCACTTAGACGCAAAATTACGTAAGCGGTCTGTTAGTTTTAGTTAGAACGATCCGTCAAGTGGAGGTGGGGTGAGTTCTCAAACATTTTGATTGATTTGGTTTATAGTTTAGCGTCCCGTTCAGCAGCGAGGTTATATGAGACGTGCACCTACTGATTAACGTGGAATCCGAACCAGATGAGCTCCCGCCGGGAATCGAACCCAGGTCTCCCACGCCAAAGGCAAGTTCTCAAACATTTAAATATGCGACGTCTTATGTAGGTGCACTACGCAACCAGTTACTACATAACAAGCCCCGAAGTAGGACTGGTATCAAAACGAGGCAATACGAGACTACTTGCACTATTAGTCTCCTTTCAATCGACAAGTAGCGGTCTCAGTCTGGTCTCGATAGTCTCTAAATAAATTGTGTGAAATTATTCCACACTAAATTTGACAGTAGATAACTAAAATATACCTCAAATAGTTCTCCCTATTATTTCAGAATATATCCTGGATGCACCATTTTCTACTAGATAAAGTATGAATTAGCAATTCATATACACCATTCAAACACATATTTCTATTTCCATTAAATATACTCATTCTTTCTTAAATTATTTATTTACTAATTGAAATACCCGGCGTTCCACGGAAAAAAATAGGTTTATATTTCAAAGATATAGATTACTTTTCCCAGTAGAATGCGTATTTGAATCGGAATGAAATAGTACATCAGGAACAAATAAATAAACTTGCCGCTAACGAAGAATAAATCCTTGGGCTTTTATGGTATCGGGTGTTTCATTATTCACGACCCGAAAACTATTGAATAGACACTCGCATCTTTCAATTAGGAATTTTTAGGACCTCGAAAGCTATAGATTTAACATTAATATCGTTCATTTTCGATTATTTTTACATGTCCCTGTGTCACCCATGATAGAACTACAACGGGTTTCGATTTCCGGCAGGAGTCGTGTGCTTCGGGTTCCACGTTAAGTCGTAGATGCACGTCTTGTATAGAGTCGCAGCTGAAAGACACGCTGAATTCTATATCACCTCACCTAGTGAGATATTCTACTTTTGCATAATTTCCAAACAACTTTTCTTTCTTTCAATCTCCTCCTTCCTCTTAGGACACGCATAGTTTAAAAAAAAAAAAACATTCTTTATGGTTGGAGGATGCAAGGCTACTGTACCATACGCGTACAACCCCTCGTATATATAATTAATAAAATCTCATAGTAGGACTTACTCTGCACGTCAAACTTTTAACAAATGCGACATTTTAAAGTATGTTATTATTATTATTATTATTATTATTATTATTATTATTATTATTATTATTATTATTATTATTATTATTATTATTATTGCAATAGCTATATGGAGCAATTATATCGGCTAACTTCGTTAATACACACCATTCAGCAACCGGTAGTTGCAGAAATCAAGCTTTTGCGCAGCAGTTGTTAGCTCAATCGGTAGAGCGCTGACTTATGGTTTCTAGAGTCACTAGAATATATGAATAGAAAGATAAATTACATGATATTTTTTGCAATTTTTAACTATATTTTCACCTATCTAGGACGTTTCTAAAAAGTTCAGACTTCTAGACCTTCTTTTCACTCTCTTACGTGTCCTTTAACTAATTTCTACAGTTACTTAGTGAATCACATACCTATATTACAGATGTCGTATCTCTTTCTCTTATCTCTACATTATGTCTGGAGATGAGTGTTTTGATAATAGGTTACACACACGATTTTTAAAAAAATAATACGATCTGCGATATCAGTGATACATATTGTGGTGTTTAACTTAACATATAAAATAATAAATAGAAAGAAATGAGAATACGAATCTCTTGGTGCACTGATGCTTCAATGACAGTGCACTAATGCTTCAAATCTGTGTCTTTACTTCCTATAGCTATGTTAATTCCCTAGTCAAAATAAAAACTCTTCAAAATTAATCACAAATTCTTATACAACCATCCCTTCCTTGGGGTACTGCGCGGTCACATACACGTCACGGTGATGTAAAGGCACTTATGGTGACAAGGATACTATGAAACACCGGTATGGTACAAATTGCACCACAAGATCCGGAAAGGGCTAGAGATGCAATTAAAACAGAAAACGAAAGTTATTTGGATATTGTTTGAAAAGAATTTGCATTTTGAGGGACGTCACAGAAAAGGAATGGTGGAAGCAAATAGGAGGGGATTAAAACTTTAATTCCTACCAGAAGTGAAAGAGATTAAATGAGAACCTTAGTGCGTGGGAGGTCCAAGTTCTCACAAATGACTTGCCAGTGACAATGATGATGGCGATATAGCGAATACCATGGTTGTTCAAACGTTCATATCATTTTAATCCTAACAAAATATTAAGGTTGGTATTTGACTTTTATCTGCGGTACACATTTTAAAATACAATAACAACATCAAATATAATTTAATTTTCTGTTGAAAGGTGTGGTTCACTTTGGTTTTAATCTCTTAATTGTAGACTGAGCGGGAGAAACAGTATGCCAAAAAACACAGGTTTTCAGAAAGCGAGTCTTTATTTTTACAAAGCATAAGTATGAATCGCTTATACTAACAGTACTAAAAACCGATTATTCAACTCACGTTAAGAATTGGCTTATAACAAGTTAATCGAGGTGGAGCATAACACATAGATCTCCAATTTTGGTTTATCTTATTAGAGCCAATTTCTGAGTTATACTGTTTCTTCCCCGTAGTCTAGAATTAGTCAATAATATGTTACTTTCTTCCATAATTCATTTTTATTTCCCCATTATTGTTTAGATTTCTTTTCATCTTAAAATCCATTTCGAACATATTTCATTTTACTTTTTTGTAAACATTTAACTGTACTACATATATATATATATATATATATATATATATATATATATATATATATATATATATACACGACCATTTATTTTGATATTCTTAATTTAATAAAATAATAATAATCTGAATAACTACTGCCGATTGAAGATAATTATAGCAATGGTGAAAGTGATTAATTTTAAATATTATCAAGTTTGCGAAAAGCATGTTTTAGTTTTCCTATTTTTTTTAAAAAAACTTATTGACTCCCTTTTCCCTTAACGAACACTTTGTGAAAATTGTGGAAAAAAATACTGTGCTATATATTACTGGCAGTCAAAATGAAACTTTTTCGTTTCGTTTATTCTAAGAGGAAACTTCTTGAATGCTATTTCTGTAAATAGCGATTAACACAATTCTTTAAAACAAAAACCTTATTCGGGAAATATAAATATATATATATATATATATATTAAGTTGATTTTGAGTTTAACGTCCCGTTCAGCAGCGAGGCTATATGAGACGTGGACCTACTGATTAACGTGGAATCCGAACCACATGAGCTCCCGCCGGGAATCGAACCCGGGACTCCCACGCCAAAGGCGCGTACGCTAACCGCTCAGCCACGGAGGAGCTCATATATATATATATATATATATATATATATATATATATATATATATATATATATATATATATATATATATATATATATATATATATATATATATATATATATATATATATATATATATATATATATATATATATATATATATATATATATAGATAGATAGATAGATAGATAGATAGATAGATAGATAGATAGATAGATATAGATATATTAATCCATGTTCCCCCAGTATTTTTACTTTTAATAATGAAATTCAATTTTTCTTAAAATCTTCAGTTCCATTTCGTCAATTCAATTTCCAGTACCGAAAGCTATAATTGAGTTATATATAACTTCCTAATTGTTTGGTAAGTTTTCCCTTCAGTTATACAATTTGCTTATCTTTTCTGTTTACGTTTCAATCGATTACATAGAGTGTTTCTTGACAACTTTCTTAAAAATAAAATGAAAAGGTGGATTTCTATTTCAAAGTTTCGTTACTTCATTTTCTGATTTACATTTCCTTTCTTGCTTGCAGGTAACGTATTATCTTGTAAGTATTAAAATGTCTGGCTTTCTACTATTCTTGTGTACATTGCATTGAACCCATATATTCTTGAAAGGGTTGCTCCATCCAGTAACTTCTTTATTAAACAGTGAAATAAAAATGTTTAAATTCGAGTAGCACAAGAATAAATGTTAGTAAGTATATTAAATATAACATCTATTTTAATAATAATAATAATAATAATAATAATAATAATAATAATAATAATAATAATAATAATAATAATAAAAAACTTTGTTTCTACGTGCTTAAGGAGTTAAAATACAACACTTTGTCTTATTCTACATTATTCTAGCACTATGAATAGCGTTATTCTAGCGTTTAAACAGTATTTCTTTCAGAGATGACCAGGACTGGAGATATTTACCCCAGAGCACAAAGCCTCGACGCTGAAGTTGGCAGTTAATTACATTTTCCAGACCAGGTATATCGGTCTCTGCTCCGTTTTAACTTTGGAGCATGCATACGCACATGAAGTGCGTGTGTACGTGAGAGATAGGGGAGAGAAGAGAAAGATGGGAAGACAGGATAGGGAAACGTCAAAAAAAGAGAGAGAGACGAATATAAATATGAAACATACTTATCATTACAGTGTATGATGAAGAACACACACACTGTTTATTCGAATTCTCGCCAGTGATGCTTTGTTAGTTCTCTAACAGAAGGTTTGCACTGTTAGCACTTGCAGCCACTATTTTATGCGAAAAATTTATATTACCTGACGGGGAATCGAACCTAGACTTACTCCTTGGAAGTCTGGTACTTTACCACTACACCACTTTTTTATTTAAATCTTCTTTATTGAGAAGCAACAAACAAAATACATGAACATATTAAAAATTTAAAAAATAAGCAGTATATTTAAAAAAAAATATGGTAAAATTAAACAAAACAAAAAGGAGAAAAAACAAAAAGAACATGACATAATGAACAAAAACAATGTATATATACATAGATGTCTGCACGGGGCAGGCAAGTTACATTACCATTAGTAGTTTTACCAGGAGTTATACCTACATTATCATGAGCTGATGTGACGAAGGTATATTACAGGGTTTTCATGTTTGTTTTATTTTTTTTAATATTACATGCATGGACAAAGACTCGGTAAGAACAGTTAAATAGTTAGCAAAAAATTTCCTTTTTCGTGTAGGAGAGAGAAGGTGGGCTTCATATTTCAAATATTGGTTGTATAATTCTATATGATACGGCCTATTAGTATGCACAAGAAACATAATTGTCTGTATAGTGATCCAGATAATAGCATTGTTTTTAAATGTCGGAAAATAATTGAAATCAAGCCACAAGATAAGTTTTGTTACAGTAAAGCTATGAGGTGAAAGATGACAAATTTTACTAATTAAAATACAAAAATACGTCCAGATGATTGGTACGTTGGAGCAGGCATAAAACTTATGTGCTAGTGTATCGAGATTATTGCAGTAGGGCATATATTACTATTTACAATACCTATGTTGTGAAGTTTTTCCAATGTTTCGTATACATTATTGACTATAAAATACCAGGTTGTACGTTGGTTGTGGGTGAGAAAGGAAGAGATGATGTTTTTCCATATAGCATTCCAATTTTTGTGTGGGTGCTTTAAGACGACATTAGGTATACTAGGAACCCACAAGCGAACATAGCGGCAGTAAAGCTTGTTGACCGAACCACTTTCAATTGGATCTTTTGCTAGCAAGGCGTATATCATATCAAGTATGACATCACGTAAATGAGGAAATTTGTAGTTCCAAGGAAACACATGTACTGGCGCCTGAAGTTCTAAACAGTGGAAGCAGACATAGATAATAGCAGCCGTAATCGAAGTCTCGTGTTCACAGACAAGTTTACAACTTGTATGCATAAGAAGGACACGTGCCTGTGCTTATATGTGCAAAAAACTATGCCTCCTTCACGTGAGGGGAGGTAGAGTTGATTCTTAGCCACGTGTAAGATCTTGGAATGCCATAAGAAAAACAAAGCTTGACTGGTTAACTGGTTAGATATTTAACTGGCATTGGTAAAATCTGTGCAATGTGGCTGAAAATACTAAAAGCAGACGTTTTGAGAAATAAGTTTCTACTAAAAATGTTCATGTTTCGCTGTCTATGAGTAATAAGAAGACTTCGGATTTTATTTGCTGTAAGATGATGACTGTTCTACGGTTTGGTTGATATTATTGTACCACCATACACCAAGTATTTTGACACTTTGAACCCTATCATAGTAGTTGCTATACGAAGCATTGTATTCTGGATGAATACATAAAATTTTTGTTTTTCTATGATTGAGTTGCGCTCCAGAAGCCTGTTGATACAAGGTTAATAAACGTTGTATGAAATTCATGTCTGCCGGATTTTGTAAACAATAGTAGGAATTATCTATGTAACTTTGTACAGTTAGTTTGGTATTGTAGACAGAGACATCAGGGAGTAAACGTTCAGTCGCTTACATAGGTGGTGCAAGGTACTAACTGAATAATAAACTTGACATTTGGCACCTTGCAAAATACCATTATTAATGTTTATTGGGTACTTAAGCCACCATTAACCTTGATTTTTGTCAATCTATGCGTATAAATTCCTCGTACAAAAGAAACAAAAGAAGACCCAAAACAATATTTCTCAAGGTTTAAATAAGTATTCATGGTTAATCCTATCAAAAGCTTGAGAATAACAAGTGGCTAAAACAGCAACGGGTGAAGGAGCAGTGGATTCGTGGTAGGAAATGAAATCTCTAAGATTTGATTTAGCCTTATAGATCGAGTTCCTTTGGCCTATTCCATATTGATGTGAACTTAGCAGTTTGTCACTAAACACTTTTATTCGTGCAGTAAGACAGCGTGTTAAAATTTTGAAATCCGTACACAGAAGGGAAATAGGTCTTAAATCATTAACACTGGAAGTGCGAGAATGTTTAGGTACTAGAACTGTAACACCTGTGCGGAGAGATTCACCTAGAACAAGAGTCTGCATATATTCATTGAAAAGGTTTGTAAGAAAGGGTGGTAATATATCGATAAAGGTTATATAGAATTCTAGAGGTAGGGAATCAATCCCCGTAGATTTTCCTCGACGGCCGGAAGCAATTGCTGATTTAACCTCTTCTACTATAAATGGACTAGATATATATTCTTGATCCTGTTCCTGTAAGACTTAGGAAGATAGTTGAGAATTTCAGGACTGTCACAGAAAAAAGTAGGCTTTGCATACAGCTATTTATAATGATTTGTGACACAATGTATTACTTCCTCGCCGACATACACGTCACCTGTGGCATCATTAAGCTGAGATATAAATTTCTGCTTTCAGCGCATGAGTTCTTTGCTGATTTGTACAATTCCGGGAGTTTCTAAGTCGTCATATTGATGTATTTTACTTGGATGCGGCGTTTGTGCATGGCTAATATGTGGGCTTGGATTTCTTGAATTTGAGGTCGAAAATTGCTACTTTGAAGTTGTTCTTTCATGTAGTCTCTTAAGTGTAATATTGATACTGAGTACAATATGAAGCATTCCGATCCCGATAATATTGTTGGGTAACCACTCGAAACTTTGGTTTGACTCGCTTTTCCCAGAAATGCATAAGAGATCCTTTGTAATATTGATGACGGTGTAAAAGGGCTGCCCATTCTTCGTGAATAAGATGGATCTAGTCAGGCTCCTGGAGGATGGAGGTATTAAAATACCACAGACCTCTTCGTTTTAAAAATTTTGAGACGGCTGGTTCGATGGTCATTGCAACTGCCAGGTGGTCACTAAAGCAGATGGGTCTAATTTGTACATTTAGAACACCTTGAAGAAGAGATGTACTGATATAGAATCTGTCCAATCGAGAGGAAGACGATCCAGACGTGAAGAATGTATGTCTTCGTTCATTAGGATGAAAATGGCGCCACACATCCACTAAGTCATAGGTTGTTATTAGTTGACGTAGAGCAGACGAATCACTGAAATGAGGATAAGCATCGAGGGGAGAAAGGGTGCAATTATAATCCCCGGCAATAATGCATGGGGACTGACCATTATACAAAGCCGGGGGAGTTCAGTAGCAAAGAAATTATTTCGTTCTCGTTTATACGAAGATCCAGATTTAGCATAGACACTGCACAAACGAATATGTTGTAAATCTCTGGTGGTAATACGTTCACTGCAATGTTGTAAAGGTGCCAAGAAATTGAGATCGCTGCGATAAATAATGGCGGTTCCTGAAGCTGTTTCACTAACACTGGTAACATGAGAATGATTCGGTATTTAATGGAATTCCGTGACTGCGACTTCCTGAGCGAACAAAACATCTATTTCTTCTTGATGAATAAAATCACTCAGGGTATGTTGCTTAACTAAAGAAGTGAACTTATTGAGATTAACAGTCGCTAAACGGAACGTAAACATAAAAACGAGGAGAGACCAGAAATATATGCAAGCGCAACACCACATGAGAAATAGGAGGTAATATTACTGCAGAAAGAATAAAGAAAAATAACACAATACAGTATTATGATGTCACTACAATTTTAGGTACCCCCTCCTTCGGAATTAACCACTGATTTAAACTTTTTTTTTTGTGAAAGCTCGCGTTTGGCGTGCATGATTGAGAAAGATCGTGTATGGGACTCAAGTCCTTACTACACACACTACTGAGTACTTTTTGTTTACTGAGTTTGCGTTTATCACTACGAATCATTTCTGTATCTGAGTCACTTGTGGAGTCACTACCGCGAGAGCGTGATTGTAAGTTGAGAGTCAATTCTGGTGGAACATCTAAAGGTACTGTCTGAGAGACGGGACAGGTTTCTTCGACTAAACCAGAATCACTTACCGTAGAAACTGATGTTACGACTGTTGAAACAGCTGGTGCGGTGCTGGGTGTTATGGGTCCTGGAATAATTTTAGTATCCTGAGTTTTTTCCACTTCCATGGTATTAGAAGGTGAAGCTTCTGCAGGAGCCGATTCGGAGTGAATGTCGGGATCTGTTGGCTGGTTGTCTGCTTCATTCAGTGGATTTCAAGAAGTTGATTCCAGAACATTCTTATGAAGCATGGGAAAACACTGTAACTACCGGTGTCAGAAGCTGATGGATCCACTGGTAAATTATGAGGTACTCTTACTATGGGAGAAATGGAATTGGTTGATGTAGGTGGCACAGTAAGACGTGAATTCCTCCTCTTGGAACACCCCTGAACAAAATGGTCGGGGGAGTTGCAGATGGCGCAAGTTTGAATTTGACCAGGAAAGCTGGTAAACAAACGTAAACCACAGACCGTGATAAACGATTTAATGTTTCGTTTAATAGTCATTTTAACAAGCTTACAACCCGTTCTGGTAGCATAGACATATTCCTTTGTATATTTTTCGTCGACAATACTAGTGACATCGCCATATTGGGAGAGTACACGTGATAATTGCATGTCACTAAGTTCCATGGGGCATAAGGACACCTTGACAATCACCACAGAATTATCCGCCAAATCAATAGGCAACACATGGTCCCCATTATTATGTGAGTAGGGCACTACTTCATTAGTATTAGCTAGGATTTGTTCACATAACACTTTGTTAATTAATCTCAGATATAAGTTCTTACGTATAAAGTCCATTTCAATGGACAACACCTGATCAACAGTTAACTTAAATACCTTACGTATCCATTCATGAACGGCAATAGACGTGGGCTTTAGAGTCACCGTGACAAAGTTAATGCGCAATGTATTAGCTCGTATGCAACTCATGGCACTAATTCGACGATAAACGTCACCAAATTATGAACAATAATAAATATGCACTGAAAATGCTTATAAGTTATAACTTTAAACTGAAAATAAGTCACACTGAAACTTTAACTTCTCACAAGAAAGTAGCGATATAAAGAAACACGCGCAACTGGAGCGACGGCAGAGACGATGTTACTCGCCTCGTTGCGAGCGCTGAACTGTATTCACCGATTGGTTTACCCAAGCTTTCTCCAACAAATGCTGTAATATTTCTTTATTGTAATGATAACACGGAAAGTGTTTACTGCAGATCAATGATGTGTTTCGAATATCCTGGTAAATCCCTTGCCCTTTCCCAACCAACATTCGTAAATCGTCTCTATAATGATAAAGGTGTTTGTTTCCACACTCTTAAGCATTGCACGTCTAATATGAGAAATATATTCTTCACTATCACTTTGTAGAAAATCAAGTTTAGCGTGAATAGGATTCGAACCTATGCCGCACAACTCCATTAATCGTAACTCCATTACGTTACCGCTACACTACCACGACACCTGGAACTGAAACCGATATATTACTTACTTTAGCGTTGATCTTTGGAACGATCAAGCTTCTTCCTGTAAGGTTATTTGCACCTAAGCGCAAAACGAAATTAATTTATTCAATGACCTAGAGAGAAATTAGTGCGCATTAGTAAAGGAAACAACATACTATCCAGGAAAATTACAGAAATAAAAACATATGGATTAATTTCGCCCTGCAAGTTCAAAAGTACACGAATAATAATAATAATAATAATAATAATAATAATAATAATAATAATAATAATAATAATAATAATTATTATTATTATTATTATTATTATTATTATTATTATTATTATTATTATTATTATTACTAGCATCAACTGGCCGCTTTGCTGGGCTAAATTGAGAAAAAATAATAATATGCTCCGTTGTTCAGTCACTTTTTCTATAACTAAAGCACTCTTTGATATCGGTCATTTTCGATGAGTTTTACATTTTCCACGTTGCGGAGCACGGAATTTTTAGTGTCATTGTTTATCTCAGCCACTTGGAAAACTGAATTCGACAATGATATTGGTTATTTTGATCATTTTTTATATTTCTTTCCCTCCTCCATGTTGCGGGAGGAATTTGGATTTAAACGGCATCAGATTGGTACCGTGGTTCAAGACTTATTAAATTATATTTATAACTTTGCCATTTTACACAGGGACATGCTAACAAAAGAAAGAAAAAAAAAACAAGACAACAATAACAACAACATAGAAAAAAATAGTGTAAAAGTAAAACTATTCCGTCAAAGCTCGTGTAATTGCTCTTTCAAACACTTGGTAGCTCGAAAAAATGTCCACACCAGTCGTTACTTGATTATAACAGTTTGGTATTCTATAAAAAAGAGACCTCTGTATAACAGCCAACCTAGGACGGGCAAGATGGAATAGGTGGGTATTCCGGGTGATGCGGGAAGGGACGCGTAAGGATAGTTCCTGAAGCAATATTTCCGATCTTAAGCTTCCATTAACTATTTTATGTAGATATTTCAGGTCAGAGATAATTCTGCGTACTTCAGGAGTTTGAATATTAAGATGTCGCAAGAGCTCCTTCTTAGATAATATTCGAAGTGCAGGAACACGAAAACGGACTATAACGATGAAGAAATTGAGAACAGAATCAAATCTGGAGAGATGTGTAGGTGCTGCCATGGCCCATATGGGAGAGCAGTATTCGATCTTGGGCGCTATTAAAGTCTTATAAAAAATTGCAAATGAAGAAACAGTGCGTAATTCGGTGAATCGATAAAGAAGTCCCAACATTCGCATTGAATTCTTTAGTATTGAGGAGATGTGGTCAGAGAAGGTGAGTTTTGAATCAAAGATGACACCGAGATCGTTATGACTAGCAGAATGTGTGATAGGGGAATCGTTGATATGGTATGTGGAGGGAACAGGAGACTTTTTCAAAGTAATAGTAATACTGTCACATTTCTTACTGTTGAGTTTCAAGTGCCACATTTCACACCAGCCTGTAAGATAATTTATGTCTTCCTGTAGAGCAATTGTGTCATGGAGACACGATATTTCTCTGTATAACTTACAATCGTCAGCAAAAAGCAGAAGGCCACTATATATATCCCTTCCCCATTACCATTCTCTAAGCTCTAGCGTCAAAGTGAAATAATAAAAAAACATATCAGGCCCGAATCTCATCTGTGCTAAAAATTTGATCGAGATAGGTCGCCTGGTTCAAGAGTTATTAAGTTTTATTTATTTTTATATATCTTTCCCCTCTCCTCCTCTCCCCTAAGTTTTATCGTCAAAGTGATATCACAAAATCTATTCCAGGCTCGAACTTCATCCATGTTGAAAATTTGATGCAGATCTGTCCGGTGGTTCAAAACTTATTAACTAATTAACCTAGCCACTTCTATTTTTATTTGCATTGATTTTTGTATATCTCCCCCTTACCTACATTCCACCATCAAGGTGAAATGGTTAAAAGCATTCCATGCACAAACGTAATCTATGTTGCAAATTTCATCCAAATTGGTCGTTTGATTCAAAACTTATTCAGTTTTTATTTTTTATATATATTTTCTTCATTATCACCCTCCCCTAAGTAACACCATCCAAACGAACAGATAAAAATACTTCCAGGTCTGAACATTATAAATGTTGAATATTTTATCGAGATCGCTCGGGTGGTTTAAGAGACTATAAGTCACAGTCACTTTAATTGTATAATATAGATTATTATTATTATTATTATTATTATTATTATTATTATTATTATTATTATTATTATTATTATTATTATTATTATTATTATTATTATTCGCGTCCTTTTGAATTTGCACGGTGTAATTACTGCATAATATGTTTTTATTTCTGTATTTTTTTCTGGATTGAATGTGATTGTCTTTATTAGTGGGCACTAATTTCTCTCTAGGTCGTCGAATAAATGAATTTCGTTTGCGCTTAGGTGCAAATAACCTTACAGGAAGAAGCTTGATCGTTCCAAAGATCAACGCTAAAGTAAGCAATATATCGGTTTCAGTTACAGGTGACATGGTAGTGTAGCGGTAACGTAATGGAGTTACGATTAATGGAGTTGTCCGACATAGGTTCGAATCCTGTTTACGCTAAGCTTGCATCTTTTACAACGTGATAGTGAAGAATAAATTTCTCATGTTAGACGTGCAATGCTTAAGAATGTGGAAACAAACACCTTTATCATTATAGAGACGATTTACAAATGTTGGTTGGGAAAGGGCAAGGGATTTACCAGGATATTCGAAACACATCATTGATCTGCAGTAAACACTTTTCGTGTTATCGTTCTAAAAAAGAAATATTACAGCAGTTGTTGGAGAAAGCTTGGGTAAAGCAATCGGTGGCGTAGTGGTAAAGTACCAGACTTCCATGCAGAAAGTCTAGGTTTGATTCCTCGTCAGGTAATATAATTTTTTCGCATAAAATAATGGCTGCAAGTGCTAACAGTGCAAACCTTCTGTTAGAGAACTTACAAAGCATCAGTGGCGAGAATTTGAATAAACAGTGCGTGTGTTCTTCATCATACACTGTAATGATAAATATGTTTCATATTTATATTCGTCTCTGTCTCTTTTTTTTGACGTTTCCCTATCCTGTCTTTCCATCTTTCTCTTCTCTCCCCTCTCTCTCACGTACACACGCACTTCATGTGCGTGTGCATGTTCCAAAGTTAAAACAGAGCAGAGACCGATATACCTGGTCTGGAAAATGTATATAACTCCCAACTTCATCGTCGAGGTTTTATGCTCTGGGGTAAATATCTCCAGTCCTGGTCATCTCTGAGAGAAATACTGTTTAAACGCAAAGGAATAAGCAAAATATATTTTTTATCATCTTGGTCACAAAGTCTCAGTCGAATTACTGGGTCTCTACGGCTTTGAATCCTCGACCAAGTGGTGGTCAATAATCTAACCAACATCATCCGACTGACACTATGATCCGTTTGAGCTTTAGTGTGTTCATTCTATCTGTGCAAATTACAACGTTATATCCGGAAGAGATGAAAGTGATGCTAGATGTTTGGAACAGATAAATCTTCGGAGAAGACTAGAAAATGGCAACCTCTTTTGTTATTTGAAAACAAAATTTTATTTATACTAGTTTGATACAAATCTGTTTCCATCCTATAATTCAATGTGATTTATTCACGTTAAAGTTTGAAACATGCAAGTTTTGCTACACCTATAAGGAGCATCCAATTTTCCATATGAATATTTCTAACTTTTCATAATGATACGGTTTGGACTTTTAATATATTGTATTTCTGATAAAATTTTACCAGTAAAATAGCACTTATTCAATTTTATCTTTCTTCCTTTTTCTTTTCGTTTTTTTCGTTTTTTGTTCAGTTTGCATTAGTAATCTGGAATGGAAGATATGACCTACGCTACGTACTGGGTTTATTGGAATGTGGTTTGCATCGGTACGTTTAATGAACACTACCGAATTTACAACCGAACCACGCGGAAATAAAGCATGTGTTAAATTTTTGACATCATCTTAGATGTGTTTGTGAGATCTACAGCTCTACTGGAAATTGAGTATGCTATCCTTTTTGAAAGTGACTTAATGAATGTTTCAAGCATCCTCTATATATTCGAATAGTTCTGAAAAAAATATAAAAACAAACGTTATTCCTATATTACTGTTGGATTTCTGGTAAGGTAACTTTATAATGTTAGGTTGTTTTTTTACTAAGTTTGAAATTCTTCTCTCTCTCTCTCTCTTTCTGGCTCATTTCTGAACCTCTGTTTAATATACTTAAATTCGTTTCAATTTTTCATTGTGTATGTTTCAGTTTCTCCCTAAATCAACTTATGAATCTTGTTTCTTCTTGGTTTTGTTATTCCATTTTATTGATACTGATGCATGTGTATTTTGAAATTAGAATTGCGCTCATGTTGTTAGCTAATTTTAGTTATGGAGAGAAGAAAGGAGGGGAGAGAGATTTACCAGACACGATTATGGGATAAGAAGGTGTATATTGGGTGGCCTATGTGTAAGGCGTTAGGTGTCGCAATTTTTTGATGCGGAGTGTACCATATGTGGTAACTTTAAAATCCACATTTAGTTTATATATACTTCGAGGTACATCGGTTATCAAGTATCTTTTCTACAAATACAGAGTCAACAAAGACAAAAATTTTTCTCCTGTCAGCCAGTCGTTCGAATTTAAAGTACATTTTTCAATATTCATAAATGCTAGGGTAATAGTTCAGTCGAAAGTTATTCTACTACTACTACTAATTGTAATAATAATAATAATAATAATAATAATAATAATAATAATAATAATAATAATAATAATAATAATAATAATAATAATAAATCAGTTTCACAACAACTTTTTATTTGGGATTTACGTTTTCATGCCAAGGAAGTGAAAAATTAGGAAAGTTACATAAAAGTTTTTCAAGACTCATTAACCCCTTTCGTTACAGGTGTCATTTTCCTATGTAATACCAGGTTTTCGTGTACTTTTTAAAAGACTCTCTAGTCCGTTATATAGAGCATAGTTAGTGTGCAAGCCGGAAGATAGCATTCACATCACTGTTAAAAAGCATTTGCATTGTGAAATATTTAGACTGAAAAAGGGAAATGACATGACATCCACATGAATGTCACTAGAATGCAAGGGGTTAATTATATTTTGCTATATCTGCTATTCAACACCTAAACCACAATTCATCTCTCATTCTAATTCCGATAAGATAAGCTAATGGGTTCATTAGAACCTTGAACATGTACTACGTATAACATTAATTTTCACTCAATTACGACGAAATCTAAGCAACAAATCCACAAACATTTAACTGATTATAGTATTATACCGACTACAGATGAACATAGAATTTTTGATGAATTTCAGCATTAATAGAGCGCTTTAAACTGTTTTGTTTCGTGGAAAAATGATATATTTTAGTTTAACGTCCCACGTTTATGCTCTTTAGGCAAGGGAGACTATGATTAAATCAAATGAATGATGATAGAATAATTGGTGGAACGAGAAAGTGGGAAGAAAAACGAGTACATGAGAAAACCCACGGGTACGATGTTGTTCATCACAAACTTACTTGGCCGATGATCGAAACAGGAAACCCACGCATAAGCGCTCTATCACTGAGCCACCGTGTCCCCTTTTTGTTTTGCTGAGGAAATGAGAATATAACATGAGATAGTTGCTCACCTGAGTTATCCCACTTTCTTTAAAAGTTTAAGCATATATTAAAATACTTTCTAACTAGACTTTTCCATCACATTTTTCTCTGCTGACTATTGTTACATTTTTATAATTGAGTGGATTGCAGACGATGACCAGTAGCAAGCAGTTTTGCGTTTCCTCACATCTAATGTTCTTCGTCTCGAAACAAGTTCCGTTTATAGTTAAACAACGATATCTGTAGTTTTATAAGGACATTATTACTTTTATTTTAAAGTTTTGCTGCTTCGTTAGTTCCTTCAGACAGTATCTTCTCCTGAATCAACCGATTTGAACAAAGAAAGGTGAAACAGAAAGCACTAGCAACTCTTCCCAGTGTTGGAATCGACAATATTTTGTACCCCTCCCTACGCCTCTTCCTCGGTATCCTCCATATTGAATTCACAAACAGCCATGTATTAGATACACATTTGTGTTCACCGTTATGTACAATTTTATCTACCTAATAACTAGACGTACTTACATTTCAAAATCGCATATTGAATATCACGTTATCAACAGTGTATCACTTACATTATTGGTTATAATGTCTTTTAATACCCTTTTTAGTGTGTATAATTTTACTAATATTATTTATAGATTACTTAAATACGTTTGAAGCTATTTCAATTTATCTTAAAATTTTATGATTGTGTGGGTTCATTTATTCTAAATTTTTATTGTGAGATAACTTCATCTTTTAAGCCGATTACAAAGTAAAACTCTGGAAAAGATTACACCTTCAGGAGCACTATCTAAAGCTGTTTTCAGAATACGCAAAACCCGTTTTACAGTTGGGAAGTATTCCTGGTCAGCTGTAACACTGGTTTTTAAAATTTGAGCGTTTGGTTCTTCTTCGGTTCTGGAATACTGTCTTTGCTAAGATAGAGTGGATTCAGTAAAGGGTTCAGGACCACACAATGAATTTCCATCATGTTGCTCCATAATTTCCATGTTAAATTAGCGTCCTCTAGTAATTGTTATGTAAACACAAACAGATTGCACTAAACATCTCCTATCTTGCCTCTGTTTACGATATCGATTTATCGTCTGCTGTCGAGGCTTCCATTTTGCCTACGTTTTACGTGCGGCCATTTCTGAGAATCCTATGCCCTCTGCGGAATCGTATAACGTCTTAGGTTATATAATAGCCGTGAGTTCGTTACCTTAAAGTTATGGAAATATTTCAAAATTAATTCAGACATCAACTGTTCAAATTATAACACAAGAAATTGAATTTATTTGAATTACTGAATTTTTCGAGAATTTTCTGAATTTATTATTTTTATAATTAATCTTCTTTATGATGAACTTACATACATTCACTCTATGGCTTTCTCTTCTATTATATAGAACTATCCAAAATGAACGAGCTTTACTTTTATTGG
Organism: Thermobia domestica; assembly: GCF_964235325.1. Lineage (NCBI taxonomy): Eukaryota > Metazoa > Arthropoda > Insecta > Zygentoma > Lepismatidae > Thermobia > Thermobia domestica. The sequence continues at coordinate 22,712,477 of NC_137470.1, forward strand.
CACCATAAAAAAAATTATATCATAGGATACAGACTACAGGAAATGACACCATGAGATACAGACCATCATCCTTAATAACATATTTCTACAAGTTAATGTTACAATCCCGCGTGCACCTATTGCACATTGCTGAAATATACACGTTTGAACAGCGATAGGCGTTACTTTCTGTATCCGCTTACAGACCAAAAATTCCATGGTTCCTAGTATGCAAAGTAATGTATGTTGAAATAAGGTATTTTCAAACAATTTTGGAAAGGATATGTAATTTAAGTGTGTAGAGATTTTATCAGAAAGTGCATTGCAAAGTTTTGCGTTACATCTTCCATAATATACTAGATGGTTTTATAATTATAGAATGTCAATTTCATGCTTTTGTTGGTAGTTTTATTTATATTCAATTCTACAAAAAGAAACATCAGTTACTAGACACAAAAGGAACAGGTGCGTTGGTAGCAAATACACGTAGGAAGATGTTTCAAGTAGTGCTGACACAGCTAACAAGAGCAATTGTTCCATGAATTTCTTCAGTCGTTCACTGCAGTCCTTCTTCAGATTTTATTTTTTTTTTGTTTTCTTCCTTTGACGTCACGTTGTTGTTGTAGGTCATTGCAAAGACGATGCACAATAGAATAACGTAGCTCCTTCGCTTTCTTTCTCTCGTTAGGATCGAGTTGCTCTTCGCAGATGATGGCTTGGGAAAGAAGTTACAAAAACCAGCAGAGATACTCATCCGCTAAACGCCAACACAGAAAATGCTTAATAAAAATCTATATTTACCCATAAATTCATATCATATTCACCTTATGATATAGGGTGTCCCAAATGTCCTTTGTGCTTCCTCGTGACTACATGTTTAGCATTCCTGCTCTTTGAAATTGGGATCCATTCGTAGGTGGATATAAGTGGATTCATTGTCGTTAGCCTTAAAAGCACAAACCAAGCATCCTTTAGCTCTATTTCACAGGAATAACCATAAGAATAGCTATTCATTAACTGATACATTTGTTAGTGTGAATGTAGCTAGCTACTACAATTTGACTCGATCGCAATTTATGTCTGGCTATCCGTTTGTTTGCAATTCAATCTATTTTTCATCAACCTTTCGCAATAACCCATCCAATGAAAACCTGTGAAGTAAAATGGAATTAAAACCACCTTATGATATAAGTTTGAACAGACGCACACAAAATACTTACTTTTGCAATATAAACTGCTTAAAGATTACTTGATTTTGACCAAAAATAATGTATAGTTGCCTTAGTATGTTCCAAGTATCTCCACAGTATGGGGGTAAAATCTGCCTAGAATGAAAGTGCTAATTTATGACCATCCTCAATTAAAAAATATGTCCCACGATAACTTAATAAAGACGTCTGGTTTCGATGGAATATAGCAATTTAATATATATTTATTCCCAATCACCCTTTTTCTGTTGAATTAAAAAATGAAGAATACAGGAGTGGATTAACTACGAATATTATTTTCCCTTTCATTAATGTTTCAAGACAATTTTTTTAAATGAAAACTTATTCTATTATGATTTGTATATTTTCTTTAGCATTTCCCCTCAATCCATATTGCCTAGAATTAAATGAAGTTCAGATTTATTCACCCTATTGGAACAGATTAGCAACTGAATAAGAAAAATGTTTTATTATATATTTCGTATATAAGTGTTAGATTTTGATGAAATTTGAAGCATAATTTTCTGAGACTTCAGAATCACTTCCACTACTTTCATAAATCAGTTATGTGAGATAAATATGAGTTAAACCAATCGATTACACAAGAGAGTAAACTGTAGTAAATGTTGAGGCAACTTATCAAAAACCTTAAAATTTAAAGATAAATCGCATCAATTTTAGCTCTATTATGAACTAGAGGAAATATTTATTCATTTAACTTGATAAACTAGTTAAGCCTGATATATCAAAAATGATACAAAATTTAAATTTTTTATTTTGCATGCTTTTCATAAGTGAAAGGAGATAATAACTGTGTAACGTGGGTTCCTGTCACCACGGCATGGCGCGTCCTGAGGTTGCGGATTGAGGAGAAGGCATCTAGATATAGAGGTTAGCTGCGAATATACGGAATAAGCAGTCGTGGACAGCCGACTAGGAGGGTCCTCCAGCTTGGGGATTTGGGTAAGGCTAACAACCTCATCCTGTAAAAAAGAAACACTTGTTCAGAAATATTCACAAAAGCCTCGAACAAGGACTGATAACTTGGCATGACTTCAGCAAAAGAAAATGGACATGAGATTTGGAACATGTAATATTAGAAGTCTTTATAGGCAGGCGCATTAAAATCTGTAACGACTGAGGTGGAGAAATACAGGATGGACGTAGTAGGAGTTCAGGAAGTTAGGTGGGAAGGAAATAGAGCTCTGAATTCCGGAAATTTTACGTTCTTTTACAGGGAAGGAAATAAAAATCAGCAGTTAGGAACAGGTTTTTTCGTTCACAAACGAATATTACCAGCAATTAAACGGGTTGAATTTGTTACTGACCGACTTTCTTTTATTACTCTTAAGGAACGGTGGTGTGATATTATTGTTTTAAATGTACATGCCCCAACTAAAGATAAGGATGATGATATAAAAGACAGTTTTTACGAAGAAGTGGAACGGATATTTGACCAACTCCCGCGATACCATATGAAAATTTTATTAGGGGATTTCAATGCGAAGGTAGGACGAGAGGATATTTTCTAACCGATTATAGGGAACGAAGGTCTACATATGGAAAGTAAAGACAAGTGTTAGACTCATGAATTTTGCAACATCCAAAAATCTAATCACGAAGAGTACAAAATTCCCAAATCGCTACGTTCATAAATACACTTGGACATCAGCAGACGGAAAAACACATAATCAAATTGATCACGTTTTAACAGATAGAAGAAGGCAATCCAGCATAATTGATGTCCGGTCGTTTAGAGGAGCTGATTGTGACACTGATCACTACCAGGTAGCAGCGATAATACGAGAGAGATTATCGTTGAATAAAGGCAATATTCAATGTCCGAAAATATTCTATTAGCAAGATTGGCCCCATACGCAGATGAAATTATTGGAGATTATCAGTGCGGATTTAGACAAAATCGATCATCTATCGACCAAATATTTACCAATCGCCAAATACTCGAAAAAAGTGGGAATACAATGCCCGGTATATAAACTATTTATTGATTTTAGAAAGGCGTACGACTCGGTTAGGAGAGAAACATTATACAACGTTCTTACAGAAGTTGGAATACCGAGAAAGCTAATTAGATTAATTAAGATATGTTTAAATGAATCCCAAAGTAAAGTCCGGGTAGGAAAATTTTTATCCACGAGCTTTCACGTCGAAAATGACCTGAAAGAAGGAGATGCGTTGTCGCCATTAATATTTAACTTTGTTCTTGAATACGCTATAACGAAAATCAAAGATAGCAACCAGGGCCTAGAATTGAACGTTATTCACCAGGTTACGGCATATGCTGGTGATCTAAATTTAATAGCGGATGATAGGGGAACAATAGAAAGAATTGCAGAGATCTTATTAAACGCTTGCAGGGACATGGGTTTAGAAGTAAATGCAGAGAAAACTAAATACATGGAAGTGCGTCGGGACCGTAATACAGCAAATTAAGGATGCGTTATAATATTAAATAATATTATTGATAAACTGAATAGTTTCAAATATCTAGGATCAATATTAACAGACGAAAATCATATTCACGAAGAAATTAAATGTCGACTGAAAGCAGGGAATTCGTGTTACTATTTGGTTCAAAATCTCTTGTCGTCACGAATTCTGTCGAGGAATTTGAAACTTAAAATATACAAAATGATAATCATGCCTGTTGTTCTGTATGTTTGCGAAACATGGTCGCTTACTCTGAGGGAAGAGCATAGACTGAAAGTATTTGAGAACAAGATCCTGAGACGAATATTCGGACCCAAGAGGAACGGGAATGGGGAATGGCGGAAACCTCATAACGAAGAACTACATAATTTATATGGTTTACCCAACATTGTTAGGGTCGTCAAGTCTGGGAGGCTTAGGTTGCGGGTCATGTAACTAGAATGGAAGAAAGTAGAAAAGCTTTCAAAGTCTTGACTGGAAGGCCAATCGGTAAACGACCATTAGGAAGACCTAGGCGCAGATGGGAGAACAATATTAAGATGGATCTCGCAGAGATTGGAATACAAAGTAGAAACTGGATGCAGTTAGCTAAGGATAAAGGTCAGTAGAGAGCTTTTGTGAACGCGGCATTGAACCTCCGGGTTCCATAGACCATGGAGTTAGTTAGTTAGTTAGAACGGAGATAATAAAATGTAACTTACTACAGTCATAGCTAATTATTCTACAACAGAAGAATAATTTTCAGTGTTGTCATCTATAGAAATTGCAGTATTGCCAAATAACAATTCCCCCAAAATCTAAGTAAAGGCAGCGACTAAAGGAACGAACTCAACTGCATTTGATTACATATCATGTTATTTTGATATTCTGTGAACTATCTTTTAATAGTAGTTGTATTTATTTTGTAATAAACAAATTCGTTTTAACGTACAGTTCTTAAAATTACCAATAACGTACAGTTCAAAGGATACCAAGACAACATGATACGCAATCAAATGCAGTTGAGTTCGTTCCTCTAGTCGCTGCCTTAACTTACATATTGAGGGAGTTGTTATTTTGGCAACACTATAATTTCTATGGATGGCAACACTGAAAATTCTTCAGTTCATATTTTCTGTTGTAGAATAACATCATCTATGATTGTAGTAAGTTACATTTCATTATCTCATTTCACTTATGAAAAACAAGCAAAAAATATATAGATATGTAAATTTTGTATCATCTTTAGTAAGTCAGGCTCTTAACATTTTCACTGTAGCAGGTTATATGCATATATATTTAAACATTATAAATTATAAATACAACATTATATGTATTAGATATTACTGAAAATAGGGATCTGAAATCATTGAAACAATTATCCTTGACTTTAGAAAGACATGCAATCGCTGCTATTTCCCAGATATCATAACATTGTGTCCTAACTAAATACTGGGAATGAAATGAAATCTTTAAGTTTTACGTCCCACGGTTATGCCAGTTAGGCTAAAGGAGACGGTGATTATGAGAGATGAGTGAAATGGTGGAATGAAGAAAGTGGGAGGAAACGGGAGAACCCCGAGAAAAACCACGAGCACGGTGTTTGTCCACCACAAAGTCTACACGGCGAGAGCTGGGATCGAACCAGGGACCCCAAGCACCGGAGGTGAACGCTCTACCATCGAGCCACCGCTCCCCCTAACTAAATACTGGAGCTAGAACAGATACAATATTTTCGTTTATTGCTTCCAGAGCAAAAGCAGGGACGTTATCATTACCATGGGTTAATTTGATCTTCAGTAATTTAAAAGCATTCAAAACATGATCAGTCATAATTCCAGCTACTTTCCCAGCATAAATGTTATTGGATGACAATTGAAGCAGCAATATCATTGTTAAGAAATGTTTGAGAAACCGATGCAAAATATCTTTGCTATTAAATCAATCAATAGTTTACAATAAGATATTAAACGCTATTATTATTATATCATATGATACATTAGTAATAACACCGGCATTTATTGGGAGCAGCACTTAAATAATTTTGTTGTCTTATAAAGGATAAGTTTAATCTTTAAGGACTTCGTTTAGTTCAGGGGCGGATCCAAGGGGGCAAACAGGGCGATCGCCTCCTCCCAGAATAGGAAACTTTCTTATTTTATATATAAATAAAACCCATCCCAGAGTTTGGAGCTCTTAAAAGTAGTTCTAATTAGCAGTAGTACAACCCACCGCTCCTCAGAATTCCGTCCTGGATCTACCCCTGTTTCATTTTATTTTAAAAACATCTGCGACATAAAGAAAAACACTGTACAATCATTGTAATCTAGAACAGTTTGAATGCCTTGTTTGCTAAATTATATGTTTTTATCAACGAAATAAGTTTTTCAAGTACCACAATAATAAATGTATTAATAATACTAGCTGAACCTGCGCTCTCTACACAGTGCATCATTCACGTATGAGCATGAATCTCCTTGTCATTCCCCACAACATCTGTACAGACAAAAGTGAAGGATATCTTGATAACAATCAACAAGGGGTATCATAAAGGAGAGATCTTTTTCGATTATGTTTTCAAGATTTGAGCCTACTTCCGGTTGAAATTTCTAATTCATGTATGATCGGTGTTTTCTTTCTTCTTGTATGCAGTATGTAATAAGCAAATATATTACATGCACAATTAATTAGGGCTGTACCGTGTCAGTGATAGGCCTATACGGTGTTCACTGGGCGAAATACTACAAACAATAAAGATTCATCTTAGACTGGGAAAATAGTTATCCTTCAGTTTTCATTATCATTTGGCCATGAAACAAACGCCGGAGAAAGTATACAAATGTGGTATATAACTCATAGGGTATGATGCTTTCCTTTTTAAAATTTCATTACTTCCAGTGTACCCCTAAAAATGTAATAAAGAAATAACGGCATAAAGAAACATAACTGAACTATACACAATAGATCAGTGAAAACAGCATTTTTGTAAACCTTGTGGTTTCCGAGATATCATTGTCATAATACTTGGCCACAAACATATAAATTTTTCTTAACCACAAGCATATATACCTAGCGTTTTAATATATAGACGAGTGGTGATGATGTTAATGATGTGAGACCAGTGAGAATGTTGATTTGAAGAGCAGAAAGTTATTGTTTTTTTTATTATTATCATTATTCAATGCTATTTTATTGAGTTCGGGAACAAATAAGAATCTTAACCATCTTTGGAGATACTAACACAAAACGCAGACAAGAAAAAGATTGAGCGAATGATTATGTGGGAGGACATCTCCTGACTGTCCACTTGCTGTCAGGATTTTAGAAAGACTTGACTTCCTTTCTCTCTTGAGTTAATTTTCTAATGGAATAGCCGCTATTTCGCGGAGGATATTTGAACTTTCTGGTGGAACAGAGCAATACATTTTCACTGAAGGATATTATCTCAAGGAAGAAGATTGAAAATAGATTTCTATTTCGTTTTTTGTCATAGTCAGATAATCACATCAGAAAGAGAAACTTAGTTTATATTTTTAAAAAGTAATACTGAAATTATTTAGTTCATGAAAGTATATTGTGTGAAGAAAAAGGTTTCACCTATTTAGTAGTATACCAGAAAAAACTCCAAATATTTTTACCATAGTGCATCTTCTGCAACAAGAACAGAACGAAAATGAAAGTTCAAAAGTTAGGGAAAAGTCGAGAGAACAAGAACTTAAATATAAATGTGTTCACTAAAGATTATGCTTCCTTACAGAGTAGATTCGAATCAAGTCATTTTGAATTTGATTTCATATGTAGACGCTATCGCGTACTGCTTACATTATGAACAATGAAAGTTGTGTATGAGCAGATATGTCAAAATAAGTATCAATTTTAAGTGTATAAAAGTACGTTTTTTACAGTTTCAAGGTTTCGTCATTCCTCAAATTGACTAGGTATATGTGAATCTTTTAACGAATTGAAACTGTGGTTCCTGTTGGGATATTTAATTCGTTATTGTAGTACAAGCGTTGATCTTATAAAACTTTCTTCTGTAGATATTTGAAAGTATTTATATGAAATAAATTATGTAATCATTTTACTTTACGTAATTATAGTGGTTTGGTTTTAGCATCATACTGGACACTTCTACTAGACTTGTTTACTAAAAATGATTTTAGGGCCGTTTGTCCACATAAAACATTTTGTTCCACTCATGAGTTCAATCTAACAAAACTGGATGTTCAAGCTATGCTCCTCACTCGTGCGCTCAAAATTAATTCAAAGGGTTCTGGAATTATATTTGAAAACGAAGGAAAGATAAGTACTAATAATTTTTGCCTCAAATTTAAATATTCATTTTATGAGAATTAGGCAGCGCAGGACTTACTGTTCTGCCGAAAGATAAGATTAGGTGAAAATTGTGTTACCAAATGCTAGAGGGAAATTAAGCAGAACAGGAAGGAATCCAACCTACATATCTAAGGCGACCATACGTCCCATTTTGACCGACGTTTTAGGAGCGTGTCCCGACCGTCCAGTTAGATTTGTCCATTTGTGTGGGGGTTATGACCGTTTGTGTGGGCGTTTTGACATTTCTTGAGTGTGGGGGTTTTGGCTGTGGGGGTTTTGACCGGTTCCCGATGTGAAAAAGTACTATTTGTCCCGTTTTATGCAAACGTAAGAAATAAATAACAAACCCAGTACCTTTACTCCTTGTAAAGGTAATAATTAATAATAACAGAGGCAAGAATTAAATTGAAATTTCCTACTTTAAAAATGATCTATAGTTCGTAGAACTGCTCGAAAGGCAGTAGAGGTTTTAACAGTTGCTGGTTTGCTTTTGAATAATTTACGCAATGACGTCTTAATCATTTCTTATGATTTTCAAAAAAAGAACCTGTTCCGTTTTCAGTTGAAAATTTTAGTCACCCTACACATATCCCAGTTTCATTAGTAATCAAGTGTATGGAATCTACCTCCAGATATAAAACATGCTCTATAAACAAGTAACCTTTCAATTACGCAGAGCATGTTTAAATGTGAATAACAGGATTCATGCTGAATCTCTTTGGTGGAATGTTGTTTGAATATTTTTATGACATGAGAGAGAGAGAGAAGTTAAAATTAAGAGCATGGGTGTTCATTTCTCCTATGATTCAACCGTTCAGTTCCATAATGGAATTAATTAAGGAACACGTCTAATGCACGAAACTTGTATACCTACATGAAACTTCATTTAATATTTACTCTAACGTTTTTCTGTAATGGAATGTAGAGTATTTTATAATGGTTTTATAATTATTTTTATTAGTATATTTAGTGCATTCTGCTTTAGAAAAAGCAGAGATGATCATAAAAAGATATATTTATTAAAGACGTAACTTTTATAATGACATGTTTTCCAAAACGTAGAAAGAATAGCACTTAATAATAATAATAATAATAATAATAATAATAATAATAATAATAATAATAATAATAATAATAATAACCAACATATGGTATTTTGCTCGCAATTCAGTACAATGTATTATTGTGTAATTGTATATATATAGTGAATCAACTGGTATAAATTGAAAACTTTGGGAGCAATAGTTTCTGGGGTTGGGTTTTTCCAGCGATTCCACATATGCAACATATATATCAATAAGTTCGTCTTGACGAAAGAAATCGATCAGTACTAAAGTTGGTCAATTCTACCTAAGCACTTCCGGTGCGCGAACAGCGAACATATTATATAGGATTAAGGTTCGATGAGATAGGGAGTCAATTCATATGCTGTAGCTCCGTACAATGTGCTTCAATAAAAGCAAGTAAAGTCCTGATTCGGTGGTACCATGTATTGTGGTTACTGAAAATGCTGTCTCCGTTTGAGTAGAATTGTTGCACGCTAGGATGTAATGTAATGAAATAAAATCTTTAAGTTTTACGTCCCACAGATGTACCGAGTAGGCTAAAGGAGACGGGCTATTATGTGCCGATATTTTAACACTTACAGGTACGCAACGGATGTCACACTGCGGTTGATGCACACCAACAGTATCAGTCCATGACAACAGAAACATTTCCAAACCACATGGTCACGTTAGCCTGCCTATACAGTAAGCATCATGTTCTGTTCTGTTCTGTTCTGTTCTGTATTTGACAAGTTTAGCTGGTTGAGTTCCGGGTTTCAGCAAAGAAACCCCTGTCTCGCATTGCTGATTGTGTGTTTTTTGGCACCTAAGTTCATGTTTGAGACGAACTGCCGCAGACTCTTACAAGGAACGTATGAGAACTGTGACAGCTAGATATTTGTGAAAATAGGTACTGTGAATAACTGTGGATCACTAATCATCGTAGTGATAGTCACTCGGTGCGGAAATTCCTTATTTACCCGCTGCGTATAATACATATAACAAACAGTGACCGGGTGAGTCTGTGCCGAGTTATACCCCAAAAACACCGGAAAAAAAAGAAAATGAAAAATGTGTACAGGTTACCTGATACATATTGGAAGGGGACACGCGACCAAGAACATGACAGTAGTGTCACACAAGCAGTGTGACCAACCTAACACAAACTTGTACTTTTTCTTAAAAAAAATAAAACGTATATCGTTTTATGGCATTAAAACAATTGGCATAAAACGTGAAAGAAAATAAGCAAAAAGTAGGCTATCAGTGTTGTCAAATAAGGGAGATACGAGACTGTAAAGTGGAGACATTATGGGATTAGTACAATGAAGTGAGCAAATGTACGTACAACAAGACTGCAGAAGGAACAAATGTATAGTATCCAATAAAGTGGTTGTATGAACATAAGGAAGAGAGAGTACTATCAAGGTTTGAAGATATCCAAATCATTAAACCTTGTAATAAATATGGTTTAAATGTCGTTGCATCACACCTTTGGTGAACCTCTCGTGGCACGAAAGGACTTTGTGAACTATTAAATGAAACTAAGAAAAATATCTGGGTTCAAATTTTGTACACACATTTATGAAACAAGACCTGAACATGTCCGAGACGAGACCAAAAATGCTTTCCAAGAATCATGGCGAGACAAGAATGAATTTTTCGAGCATCGAGAGGAGACGAAAATTCGACCAAAATTTACAAGACCACACGACAAAAACGTTTCTACCGAAGCGTCTCGTCTTACATGCAAAACTAAATGTCAATTCGCGACTAATATATAAATATTACATCAGCGCATAATGCAAGGAAACAGGGTGGATATTATTAATACTAATAGAGTGCTGTAATAATACTAATAACATAATAACATGTTGTAATAATACTTTGGCATGAACAATCTTTTTATGACACATCAGTTTGCTCTCATATTATCAATCTCAGTGCAATTATTTTCTGGATGCTTCTCAAAAATTAAATTGTAAAATGTCTCAAAGAATGTATGGGCGTTTTTGGTATGGGTATTCTTTTTTATGGCTTATCAGCTTGCAATCATATTTAAAATCTGTGTGCAATTGTTTGACCATGCACCAAGGGAGGTGAATAATTTAAAGCAAGAGAAGTGAAGTATACAGGGTGTTTCGAAATAACACCGACAACGTTTGGGAGGTGATGCCTGACCCCGAGATAAGGCAAAAAGTATAGAAGACAGTGGGTGCAGAAAACCGCCATTTTGGAGTTATAGGCTACCGAAAACGTGAAGAAATGAGCAAAATGAACTTTAAAGGTCCATAGTTCAAAATCTATGGGATATATCGTAGTCGGGTCAATACTTCACTTAAGTACTAGTATATGCCGTATCGAAGTATCCTGCGATATTTACGCAACAATTTTTATAAAGGTAGTTAGTGCGTACTTCAAATGATATGCCCTAGCCAAACTTCCTCTATAAAAAATGTTGCAGAAGTACCGCAGGATTCTGAAACGTGGATATTTAGATAGGGCATGTACTAACTAGTTCATATGTCAAATCTTGACCCGGCTACGGTAGATCCCATACTTTCGGAGGTATGAAACTTTAAAGTTCACTTTTTGCATATTCTTGGCAACCTACAACTCCGAAATGAAGGGTTTCTGCACCCAGGTTGGTCTATACGTTTTGTCTTATCTTGATGTCAGGAATCACCTCCCAAAAGTGATCGGTGTTGTTTTGAAACAACCTGTATATTTCTTAAATTTGACAATCTATTGTAAACCTGCACGAAAAGCAATTCTTTCTACTTAAGTGTCAGCTGTTAAAATGTATTAGCTCTCTCAAAAACATAAAATATTAAGTTTGAATCATAATTTTTTACGTTGAATTTCATAGAGACATGTTTGAGCAGAACACATTCTTAAGTTCTCGGTTCTAATGGTAATAGTTTGAGACACAGTTTGCATTTAAAATTCGCAATCGATGTGAGTTTCAGTTGAGGCATTGTTGTGATAATTCTAATAAGGATTAGCACACTGTACATACTGTATGTGGGCCAAATGCTGTTAGACTCACCACACGTTGGTCTGATTTTCACGAATTAACTCGGGTGATTTCGCAATGAGAAAAGCGTGCTGACCCAAGTCAACCCGGGCTGGAGTTCCAGTTCGAAAATGCCTTATCAGGACAAAAGCTACTGAAGACTATCATTGGTAGAATGAAGCTGTTCATGTTCAATTACCTAATCAGCTCTAAACAACAGAAACAAGCAATCAATAATCGAAAAACACAGTATGCTCTATGAACGAAAGTCAACTGTATGTGTAAGAAGACACTTTCCTTTATCAAAACCAATATAGAGATTTCTCTGTATTTCGAAATTAATTTAGAAAATACGGAAAATAATGAATATTCGAAACTAGTTTTTATATGAATAATAAGTATGAAAATTGGTTGAAAATAAAATATAATCAATAAAATGAACCTATAGAATTATCAATATTGAATTTAGAACTGAATTTTACGAATTTTAAAAGGAAAAATAATATGTCGAATAATTCGATAAATTATTAAAATATTGCTGAAATATTGATATTTATCCAATTTTGAACAAAAGCTATTAATAAGATTTCAAATAACAACTGAAACAAATTAGAAAGTATTATGAAACCTTAAGAAGTATACTGATGTGAAACACCTCATCGCAATATGTGCGAGGTTACAGACGCTTTCCCTTGACGTTGATAACAGTGTATCGGTGGAAGCGGACGATACTTAACGGACACAATATCCAAGACACGCTGAAATTTGTATAGTGCATACTGTACACTATCAAATGAGAATATGTCACCTATTATTTCATGCCCAATAAAATTGTTATAGGCCTATGTCCTCATCGTTTTTTGTCTTCTGAATTCAGTAAGATACAATACGTACCGTACCATGTAGATATAGTGAATGGGATTACTTTCGCTAGATAAAGGACAAATCAGTCTGTTCTGACTAAGACTCTGCATGATTTCCCTCAATCTCTTTCACATGAATATTTCTATGAATATTTTACAAAACGTTGGCCTACCCCTTGCAATATAAACAACCTAACATGCAGAAACAAAAGAATATCGATAATTATCTAACTAACAGGGAAGCAGTAGCAATCGGAGGATTTGACCAAACTCAGTTTACAAAATGATATCACTTCTTTTAATTACCTAATCAAAAGCGATAAGGGAAGTTGATAAGACTCTGAGTTTTTTGTTTATTCAAGTATACGTACGCTTGAATTTGGTCGACAAACTTGTCCATGATTAAGGCTATTGTTTAAGTACAAGTACTCAAAACTATCGATAGCAGATTTTGTTTTAAATGAAAGGCAGAGGATACAATGTTTTAGTAATAGTAACGCGTTCTCCTCTTATGCAAGTCGTTCATAATTGAATGCCAAGATATGTGAGTTTATGGTACAACAGCGAGTGTGTACAGGAGAGTGTGCAATTCATTTTAGAAAGTTTCCTGTTCCCTTAATCGGATTCTTCCATGTCTTATTTGTCCCCGTCTAAAAAGATTATCATGGAAGCTTACCCAGTGCCAAGAAAAATAGTAATTGGCTAATACAAAGCAGGACCTTGGAAGATGGATAATAAGAAAGATCTAGCATAGAATATAATCCAATTGAGGCATTCTTCCCGCGACGATAAACGTACAAGTTTGTCAGCCCACAATGTTACATAATTATTACGATCAGTTGGATAAAGGTATTTAGGAAAACCTCTGACTTTGACATATTCCATTATCTACTTATGATATGGGTTAAAGCCTGTTGTCAAAAGTTAAGGCAACTCACTTGTAGAACAAACAATGAGTTCACCTTCTATGCAAACAGAGGTCGGGCTAATGAAAAGTTACTGATCAAAAATGTAGGGCAATCGCCTGACTTCATCCCTTGAGGAGAAGTAAAAAGTGATTTAGTTGAGCCTTCCATAAAAATGAAAAGATATTCATTCATTCAAATTCCTCCAACTAGTAATGAGGTTTCATGCCTCTTTTTGTTTTACTTTTAATAAAGAAAAAATGAAACATTGCAGTGGAGCTGAAATAGGTAACGAATAGAAACAAAAAAAAGGGACAAAATTCACCTTTTGAAACGTCTGTATATCCTTCCAAAAGGCTTTTCAGGGAAACTACTTGCTGGCGGTTCACGTCCCTCCCTCTCTGTCTCTCTTTGTTCTAGTTGACTTAAACTAATGTTGTTTCCCCCTGTCTGCCAAGACTAAAAACAACTTCAGTCTTTTTTTTTTTTTTGTGTCAGGTTCCTTCCTAAAGACTTGAGAATATATCGTGCAATCGTGCTTTCTTCCATACTTGCCAGCTTTCAGAATACGTATTATCTCCCTCCACGACCAATAAATATGTCTCCCTATTTCACAAGCAGATGGCTACTGCCAAGGCCCGGCCCCCCCAAAGCTCATGTGGGCCGTCTATTGAATTTATGAAAATATAATATTTGGCAAAATTTGAACGCAATTAATATTAAAATCCTCATATATATATATATATATATATATATATATATATATATATATATATATATATATATATATATATATATATATACCTTCTACATCTGAATGCCCCCCGTAAACTTACAGAAAAATCTGAGCCCTTGGCTACTACAGTCACAAAGAACATATTTTTCATTTGTTATTAAAGATGTTTTTTGCCATAAGCAATTTATTTTCAGTAACTCTCTCAAGTAATGGATTTTCATATGCTTATCTGTAGTCACGGCCTATAAAAAGTTGTATTTTATGCAATAATCTTCATATTTATACGTATATTGCTCTGGTTGTCATACTCTAGAAAATTTTGGAAGAAAACTGACTATATTCAAACTTAGGAAATGAAGTACTCCAGTTGCCGAATTTACTTAAAAACTATTTTACCAGTTGAAGTTATTTTTTGTAAAACTGATCCACCAAGTCCGCAGCCCAGGAAATACAACCTCAGGCTCGTTTGTTAGTGAAGGTTTTGCTGAACAAATAAGAAAAAAAAGTAATATGTTGTTGAGTTGTAGCTTTTCGCTTCACTTTAATGTATACCGGTAGCTTTCAGGAACACCAATAATGTGGCTATTGCTTCACTAATGTACTTTAAATTAATCTTGATAAAGTAGCAAGCAAAACCATTGGTCACAAAAATCCCCGTTGAACAAAGATAATTAAGTGCCAATGCAAAACAGTTCATGGGATGAAGTCATCACCATCAAACAGACAACTTTACACGCAAACAAAGAGGGGAAGAAAGAAAGATCTACAGAGCAGTTGCACATGCGCCGTACATTTTTCCCTTCAGCAACTAGGGATGGCCATTTCCGGAAAAAGAGTTTTCCGGTTTCGGGAAATCACATTTTCCGTTTTCCGTTTTTCCGGAAAATTTTCCGTCTTCCGATTTTCAGGAAAATTTTCCGTTTTCCGATTTTCCGGAAAATTTTCCGTTTCCGTTTTTCCGGAAAATTTTCCGTCTTCCGTTTTCCGGAAAATTTTCCGTCTTCCGATTTTCCGGAAAATTTTCCATCTTCCGATTTTCCGGAAAATTTTCCGTTTACGTTTTTCCGGAAAATTTTCCGTCTTTCCTTTCTAATTATCCAGTTTCCGGAAGAATTATATTCCGTTTTCCGTTTTCCCTGAAAATGTGGTCATCCCTAGTCTGTAGGAAGTTTAACCTTTTAAAGAGTTCTGGTATATTTATATACAATGTCGTACTATCGTCTTTGACCGCTTATTTAGGTTCTATAACAGATATTTAAGCCGGGATTTTTTTTTATTTTTCAAGTCAAGGATGGACCAAAGAACACCGCAGATGCGTTTTGGAACCGGATGGTCAACTTGGCGGCGCCAAGTGGTGCGAAGGGACGTGACTTTTTTTCTTAAGGCAAATTTCAAATTTTTTTCACGCCTTTAGTTTTCAAGATATCAGATTGAAACTTGCATAAGAATTGTGTGTAGACCTACCTTTGGATATTTATCATTTTTTTTTAGATCCCTACGTGAAACCGGGGACGGGCCCGAGGGGCGAAAGTGTTATGAAGGGGTGATTTTTTCAGAAAAATTCCGTTTTTTTTTTCGATTTTCCGGTTATAGTTTATGATACCGACACGTGGTACCGTTGGTAAGTATGCCCTATCGTGAGAAAAACGAGGTATGAACCATGATCCTACGATAAATAGTAAGGAAGCAGTAGCTGCTTGAGTGAAAGTCTAAAATTTTGGACATCCTTAAAGGGTTAAACTTCTTACAATCTGACGTCTTTGCTACATTTCTATCTGATAATTCATTGTTAAGAGCTCTTCTTTGTTCTATCAATCTCTCAAGCATTTCATGTATGCTGTTCCACCGGGTTTTAACTTGCTGTATAAGGAAATGTACTTCCAATCCTAATAACCTTTACTGTTTTTCCAGTTCTGACGTTGCCAACGTACTATGTTTAAAGTGGAAAACAATCCGACTAACAACACTTAACATTTTCTCGATTTTCTCTATTGCAAGTCCCTCATTTATAGAGAGTTGTAGGGTCTGAGCAAAACAACATATGCTTGCATATGGAAGTTCTCGTACCGCACTTGTGATATTACTAGCATTGTCATAGACAATTGCATGTATTTTATCTAAAATGTTCCACTACTCTGCAACATGTGCTAAGTGCTGAGTTGGGTTTACCCTTGTGTGCCTCACTTCTATTTCAATTATTTGAAGGACTGAACTTATTGAACTTAGATGGAAGCATATAGTGGGCTGTGATTGTAATATAAATTTCCGTAGCCTGCGAAGCCCAGCTATCTGTTGTCAAATCAATCGATTCCGCAGCCACACTTCTCCTTAGACAACAAGGCCTCAATACGGCGAGTTACAGTTTGCCTGGATGGTGAGTGGTAACTTGGTTCTACTTCATTCATAAATTCAAGAAACCGAATTGCTTCAACGAAAGGCAAAGGAAGAAGATCCTTTGGTACCATATTACTTATTTTACTATGAAGCACCTCTGCTCTTGCGGAAGAACAAGGTTTAGGGTCTCTGAGATAATACAGAATTATTTTCTGTTTCTTACGTACTACTATGTTCCCTTATTTGTAAAACATTTTTTTTGGATCTTTCTGTTACTTTAGATGTATTTGAGCGTGCGCCAGGTGAAGCGATAATCTGAGATATAGAGGTAGCAGCACCTAGATTATCATCTACGTTTATGAAATAATAATAATAATAATAATAATAATAATAATAATAATAATAATAATAATAATAATAATAATAATAATAATAATAAAACACTTTGATTGCATTAGTTCATAATTTAGTAACAAAACATGAATGTAGAATAATAAGTAGAGCAACCTACATTATGCTTTATTTTTTTTTCCAAATTATGCTTTCTTATGCTTTATTATTAATTTCAATCATCGTTTTACATTAATCGTTTTTAACGTATAATATTTACTATACATTAAATATTCTAAATATCTTGATCTATTTATTAATATTTTATGCAACCAGTTTCTTTCATATTTAATGAACTTTCTACCTAATGCACTGTAAAGAGAGGCTTTACTCGAGTGAGTTTTTTTAATCACTTGTGTGCGCCTTAGAGGTGCATATACAGTATACAGAAAGGGAAAGTAAAAGATGCCACCAATAAGTACAGAAAGTGCTCAACTTCAAGAGGTACAGATAACAGTATAGTGTGGAGTTCTTGTGTACTATTCATTGTTGGTGGAAGTTTTCTTCTTTTTGTCCTTTATTCTTTTCTCCACGTCAAAAGATTAGACCAAAAAGTTTACAGAAATAAAAATAAGCTTTTCATTGTTGCATTGTTATGTTCTCAATGATTTTGCATTGTAAATATTGTTTCTTAAAAATATATGAATACAGTATGTTAAACTTGAAGTTAAAGAGATTTTTTAAAGAATTGTGCTATATCTTTTAAATTATGCTTTATGCTTTATTTTCTAAAGTTATACTTTTAAAATTAGTTTCTTCTGGACCCTTAGACAGCCACAACCATGTTCAAGGTACCAACCATACGTGTAAATAGCTATTATGCTTTTTATGCTTTGTATGCTTTTGGGTTGCTCTAATAATAAGTAAAACTTTCAAATGCATACAGAAACATAGATAATAAGTCAGCATGGAGAACTGAATTGATGTATCGATGACTAGGTGGAATCGTCCTTCAGTTTAAGAAAAATTAGCGGAAAAAGGTACGAAGATGTGGAATAGATCATTATATGAATAGCTGGCGCTAGTTTCAAGTAGTGCTACATACAATGGTATTTATAGTCAATAGTACCGGTATTTGGAATTTGTGACGCTTATAGTTGCAAGATGGTAACACTAGGGTAAAGTGTAAATTTGAATTACATCAGTAGAATTGAATTTATCTTACGGTTAAAAGTCTATGGCACAGGTCGGATGTAACTGAGTAATAAACTTACAAAAAAAAAAAAAAAAAATCGAGACGATAGGGTGCTCGAATCGAACATCGGCCTTCTGAATGTTAATCCGATGTTCTAACGCCTGAGCTCAGTTGAAATACATAGTGTACTCCCGCCAATACCAAAGTGACCAGAACTTTTACTTTCAAAAACGGGACGCATACGAATCGGCGACGGGGGGGGGGGGGGTAACTTCCACATTGCATTTTGGGACTCAGTAGTGTTTTCAATTTACAAAATACACAAGTAAGAATGATAACACAACGTTTCTAACTTAAGTACTACCCAAAAACACTTTAGCTACTTCAACTCTCAGAATTACCACTCGATTCCCACTTGAACCACAGAATACTCAATTCTCATTTGAATATTCAGAAGTTCTAGGCACGGCTGAACCTTCCCAATGAGTGTCGGTACAGAAGAGCGTAGAATTTGGATTGACCATTTATATTTTGAATAATAATTACGGCACATCTGGTTCATTTTTGCTTAAAAACGGGACATTTAGGCGTCCCGTTTGAGAATCAGAAAGAAACGAGACAACGGTTGAAAATAAGGGACTGTCCCGGCTAAAACGGGACGTCTGGTCACCTTGGCCAATACTACTGCGTGTGGCTTCTATAGAATCAATCTAAGGCGCCGATTTCTCTGTAACTTTGGGGATCCATTCAGATGCAGAAGGTATATATGAGGGTTTTAAGACAAACTGAATTCAAATTGTGCAAAATATTGTATATTTATAAATAGATTGCGGGGTCCACATGAACTTTGAGGGGGCTGCCCCCGGCTCCCCAGGATCTGTGACCTTGACAGGTCACCGTGATCACGATAAACAATGAAGAAATGGTAGAGCATTGCCTCATTTACAGGTTGTTTTCGCGTAGCATTTTTCGTTATATTTCTTAATGTAAGACGACCAATGTCACTATTCCAAGTGGACATTTTCATTTTCCGGAAAATTTTCCGTTTCCGTTTTTGCGGAAAATTTTCCGTTTCCGTTTTTCCGGAAAATTTTCCGTTTCCGTTTTTCCGGAAAATTTTCCGCCTTCCGATTTTGCGGAAAATTTTCCGTTTGCGATTTTCCGGAAAATTTTCCGTTTTCCGATTTTCCGGAAAATTTTCCGTTTTTAATTTTCCGGTTTCCGAAAAAAAAAATTTCCGTTTTCCGTTTTTCCGGAAAATGTGGCCATCCCTATCAGCAACAGGTGTAGGTACCAATGAGTCGGCATATTTTCTGTTCTTTGGTTGTACTGTATAAAAAGGTAGGTGGAGCTACGAACATTGTTGGCAACACAACAAATAAAAGCAAGAGTCACGTCTTGAAGAAGGGCGCCGATCCTGGGGGAGCGAGGAGCCCCGGGCCCCGAAAGCTCATGTGGGCCCCCTACTGTATTTGTGAATATACAATATTTGGCATAACTTGAGTGCAATTTGTCTTAAAATCTTCTTATATATATATATATATATATATATATATATATATATATATATATATATATATACCCCTTCTGCATCCGAGTGCCCCCCAAATTTACAGAGAAATCCGCGCCTTCGGTCTTGAATTAACAATTTCATGTGATAGGCTTGGTGGTAATCAAGAATTCAACAGTGAAAATTCTTTATATTCCTCTTTGTATTCCTCTTTTTATAGCGGAAGATTGGTTGCTTGCCTGATTCAAGTTTACCATCCGGCTCAGCAGGGGGGGTATATGAGACGTGGACCTACAGTTTTAGCGTGGAATCCGAATCGAATGGACTTCCATCGAGAATCAAGCCCGGGCGTACCGCGCCAAAGACGTGTTTACTAACCATATTACCACGAGTTTGGTTTTGGTTGAAATTGCAAAGAGCCACCGACAGACATACTGCCATGACATGAATGCCAGATTACACTCAAACGTAGTAACAGAAGTGATCTAGTAGACCGTCCAAAGGGAGGCACAGTCGCTCAGTGGTAGAGCGCTATTTTCTGGTGCGTACGGTCCCTGGTTTGATCACTGGCTTAGTAAGATTGTGGTGGACAACATCGTGTAAGTGGGTTTTCTCGGGTACTTTCGTTTTCTCCCACATTTCCATTCCATTAATTCTTCCTTCATCATTTACTTGCCTTAACCATCCCTTTCTTTAGCCTAAAGGTAATAACGTAGGACGTTAAACCAAATGATTTTATAGAACGTTTAAAACCTGTTTTACAAGTGCGAGCATCATAATATGCGAGCAAGGATTAGAGCATGCATCATGCTGCAAAAAGAGGAAAATAATGTATTTCACAGAAACATTTTACTGTATGTAACGACAAATGCCACACAGATAAGTTCAGACCAATGTAAATTTCTTTTTCAATATCTGATGTTTTGAAAAATAATGACACTGGCAACATTGAAATAAGACATGCTTCTTCTTTAGTAAATGCACCATAGAATAGTGTTTCCATAAAGGGTGGATGCAAATACTGGTTTACTTATAAAAGCGAAATAAAGAAAGACAAAAAATGAAATCTTTAAGTTTTACGTCCCACGCTTATGCCGGTTAGGCTAAAGAAGACGGTGATGATGAATAATGAATGAAATGGTGGAATGAAGAAAGTGGGAGGAAACGGGAGAACCTCGAGAAAACCCACGCACACGGTGTTTGTCCACCACAAAGTTCACTTGGCGGTGGCTGGGATCGAACCCGGGACAAAGAAAGAAGGAAAGGTAGGACTGAAAGAGAAAGGCATGTAAACATCCTGTATGCAATTCAGTCTGCTGTTGATTTAATATGCTTGAATATATTAATTATTTACCTTTGTTGAGCTTGAAGCTTCTTCTTTTACCTGCAAACGACAAAATCAAAATGTCGTCCTTTACACATATGTGCAAGCTACAGCCATTCGTAATGTTAAAAGAAAAGGTCCAACACATACGGAATTAATTAAATATGGGAACAAGGAAAATTACAATAGTTGAGGTAATTCTTTATGTCAGTGGTTCCCAACTGATGAGTCGTGGAGTCGCAGAGGGTGAATCGCAAAATGTTATAATTTAAGAAATCATAAACGTTTTAATTATTAGCTAAAATCAATTTTGAGACAGATTTTATCAGTTAACGCTTCCACTGGCTGAAACGATCCTCTTACTACACTTTGTCACCAGTTTATAGAAACTTTATAGTCTGATTTAATTTATAATATTATTAATAAAAATCAAACAAGTTCGTCGCAATGACGTAGGCGTTATGTAAAATATCAGCCAAAAGAAGGTTGGGAACAACGCTTCATGCTATCAAACATTCTGATAAAAAAATGTACATCGTTTTTCTATCAGTACTCAGAGTAAGAGGACAATGACCAGTTTCTTCCCCTTTTATTTAATAATAGAAAAGATTCATGAAATGCTCGTACGGAGTATCGTAGAGCATAGTTCAGAAACATGGACAATACGTATAAATTATGTAAAACGACTGGAAGTTTTAGAAATGTGTGTACGGAGAAGAATAAAGGGAAATAAATGGGTCGAACGGAAAATGAGGAGGTATTAAAATTGGTGGAGGAGACAAGAACATTTTAGATATTATTAATAAAAGGAAAATAAATTAATTAGGATATTGGCTAAGAAGGAATTGTATCATGGGGAACATCCTAGAAGGTAGCCTATATTGGCAGGAAGAAGAGGGAGAGGGCGAAGGAGGCTACAATTAATGGACGATATCAAAACCAGAAAAATCGTACGTGAAGATGAATAGGTTACCTGAAGACCACATTAGCTGAAGCTGAAGACACGTTCCTCCGAACACGAGGGACCATGGAACTGGCGATTCCTAAGGCTTACGACTTCTCACCAGCGATTTCCGTGTTTACTGTTGTCAAGACTTATGAGGGGGTTTCAAGAAGTTGGTCCAATTAGCTAGAATAAATCCGCTCTGGAGAACTCTCACACCATAAGGGTATTCGTCCTTCTCTACGTAGTCACAGTGCTTAACTTCGTCACTTTCCGTAAGCCCATTTTGTAAAAGTCTGCAATTTGTTTACCAAACCACAATTCAGTGTCAGAAATGACGTCATCTTTACTGTTAAAAATCCCCTGAGTGGATACTTCATTTCTGAGGAGAGAAAGAAGTCATTTGGTGCTAGGTCCGGTGAGTAGGTGTGGGCAATATTTCATATTCTAGTTCCACTGAGCCCATCATGGATGCATGGGCGGAATGAGCTGGTGCAATGTCTGTCAGCAGCAGCACAACTTTTGTGACCAATCCACGACGTTTCTTCTTCATTTCCTCTCCAAACTTAGTCAGGAGATGGGAATAATAGGTAATACTTATAGTTTGCCCCTGTGGTAGATAATCTGTCATGATGACCCTTCATAATTCCAGAAAACCGAATAAACGGAAAGCATCACCTTGGCTGCAGACTTCCGCACTCCTGCTTGTTTAGGAGTGGGGAAGGGGTGGGTGGGAATTTCCATTGTTTGCTCATTTCCTTTGTTTCCGGACCATAAAGAAAAACTGAACCTTCATCCATTGTCACTAGTCTGTCGAGAAAATCCTCTTCATCAACTTCACAGCGAGATGCAACATTATCACGATTCTGGAAGGGTGTGAATAGTCTTGACACCCACCGTGCTATGCAGCTGGTTGTGAATGATGTTCCAGGCAGACCTACAACTCATACCTATTGCACATATAACAATCCTCTTGTTGTTCATTATGATCTAAATTTGTTCCGTCAAGGCGGTATCATCAGTGCAAGATGGTTTTCCCGATGTGGAGGCGCCCGCGGTCTCATAGGATGAGCTTTCATTCCCATAGACTTCTTTGACCTCTTCGTGGATCTGCTTTGCTGTTTTCCCCTATCTAAAGAAAAACTAGAAACATTGAAATATAATCAACTGATTTCTCCCACCAGCGTGTTTACAAATCTATTTTCTGTCAGAACTACCAACAAGAGTGTTAATCATATTATTAGCTGTCGCATACTGGATGTTGCATTAAGTACAGACAAAATCTCACCATAAATATTTTGTCGCGGCCACGAACGGTCTCAAGGGGAAACTAGACCTTCGTGGTGGACTGGTAGGATTCGCAGTGTTAGAAAGTTGTAAAAACACCGCTTCTATCATTTGCATTTAAAGAACAACGAATAGTTTGTTCACGCTCCCAAGTAAGCTCTGGTAGAATTTAAAATATAGGTTTTATATACACGAGCGCTTAACTAATTTATGGGCGTACTGACAGGGTGTGAAGACACCGATATAGAGAACGATAGCCAAGAACAACAAGTATTTATATACCGCCAGAGGATAATTATATCACAACAAGATTAATTCATATCAGGGCCACTATTTATGTGGGCCAGGGTTCGAATCTCAATGTAGCCACCAAATTATGTCAGCGGGTACATATCCCAACGATTCAGTTATCAAATTATGTGCGTGACGCGAGGTATCGCATGTCACAGGCCGACAACAATTATGTCGCGCGTGCACATTCCACCAATCTGTCACCAAAGTATGTCTTGGTGGAGGAGGTTGTTATTAGCACAATAATAATGAATAATAGCAAGAGGTAGCCTTGAAAAAGGCTGTTTATATAGGGACTTTAAATTAGTCCATGTCAAAGAGGAGCTATGCAGCTCAGATGATAGATGGTTAAATAACATACAGTTTCAATAACAACCAAGTCAGGGCGCAAAGGCGCAGATGTCCATCTCAAGCAAATAGGCTATCGAATGACCACTCGTCAAGGGGACAGCTTTAGGGTCCCGTAACAATACAAATAACAAAAGCAGGGCGGTGTTCGTCAAAGTAAGGACGAGGGTGGTCAGTAGACAAGAGAACGAATGATTACAAGTATTATGACATTAGTGAGTAGGCGTCAGCGAGTTGGAATACCACTGCTATCAGCCAGTTCAGAATACTTAACAAATTAGGATATCAAAACATATTATATCATTACAATTAAACACGAGATTACTGCTCGAATTAAAAGAGATCTTGTAAAGCAAAAGTAATTAGCAATTCATACAAGCGATATTTAAGCAACAAAAGGTTTCAAAGTAGGTAAGCAGAATCTGAGTAGAAGTAACTAAGTTTGTAGATTGACTGTATACTCACAGTGAGAACAGAGGTACTGTCCAGTTGAGCACTTAGGATTGAATTAGCGATAACACACACTGCTCGTCTCCAAAGATGAACCTTTATGATTTGACCGTGGTGAAAGTAAGTCCTTGCGCGTAAGTCCTTACGCCGTATGATGGAAGTTAACAGTCACTGCCGACACAATAGCACAAGTCGGAGAATGATGTAACAAAGTTTCTCCCGACCGAAGAACGGGCTAGAATAAGAGTGTCAACGTTCCGGCGTAGTTCCAAGTTAGACTGCGGACGATAAGTCCATGTCGTGGAGTTTGATGGAACTTTAACTGAAGGGGGCATCAAGCGGGAGCTTGTGCCTCTTCGAAAGGTTATCGGAATTCCCCCGAAGGGGGCAACGGGCGTAGGCCCGCGCCTCTTCGAAAAACTATGGAGTTATTCCCCGATGATAATACCCCAATGACTCCCAATGACCCCCTCAAAAGAGAGATGTACTCACTTTTTGTTTAGCCCTTATCAAGTTCACACGGCACTAGGATAGGGACGTGTAAATACAGGGGTACGCCAGGGTTTTACCTGATTGGATTTCTAATTATTTATGAAACGAATTTAAGAATCTGCGGCTGCGCAAGCAGTCGGAGGGCGTATCCTAAAAGCTTCCTTTACATGGGAAAATTTCTTGATACAAAAACCCTGATAACCTGAGAAGGTTAACATTTGACCTCATGTGTACAAAGAGTCACTTTTAGTTACAGATAGTACAATTTACTAAGACAATTTTAATTACACCGTGACTCTACAGACACATTATATTTTCAATAAAATTTCAAGAGTTCAAAAGTTCAAACTTTGCAAGTGTGCTTGTAAAAATAATAACTTAGGTCTGTGACAATTTATATTACTAAAACGTCCAAAAACAGAGTGAATAATCAAATTTATAATCGAACACTTGTGGTTGTATTACGGGAAGATGAGACTCTGTGTCAGAGTTATTGAATATATTACTGGCTAGCAAAATAACCTTTTTAACCTTTAAGATAACTAAATGAAATTCGGATTAATTCTGTCGTCTCTATTTATTTAAGAGTGTGATAACCAAAAGTAGGAATCTATTACTTTCCTGTAGGAAGAAATATTATCTTCTCCAGACGAGAAAGGTTACGGTTTAACTGATTCTTGAGGCAGACAGTCAGCTGGCTGGGAGGGATGAAGCAGACAGAATATTTCATCCAACAAAAAATAAAGACAGCTGGAAGGATCTTGAATGCGCGAAGAGAATGACTAACACTTCCCTGTTCTCTCGCTTTTCCTTGTTTTAAGATTTAAGAAAAAATAAACTTGTCTACGCAATTAGAAAAATAATTGTCGTTAATTGTTTGAGTAATTGTGGAGTGTGGCAAAAATTTTGGCGCCAATTGAGATGGCGCGTGTGGCACACTTCAGTCGACGCCCCTTAAGGAAAAAAAATTAGTTTGCTCCGACAAATCTAAACATTTTTTTACTTAGGGCTAATGGCAAAATAAATTTCTGAAGTTGGCAACACTTTTCATGGTAAATGAGTTTTTACTTTGGGTTGGCAACATTGACTTAACCTATGGTAGGTTGCAACACTGTTGTATGTTCGAGCAATACTACATACTAAAGTTAATTAAAATTCAAATATAACATACTCTAACTCAATATAAGAAAACTCATATAGTATATAGTGACAATTCTATAATAAGTACATAAAACTAAGAAATGACACAATTAGTGAACTTTAAACTGCATGATTGAATCATAAACTCAATGATACTAATCAATACGCTATACCTATAGACATTTACAAAGTATGTATATAAGCTGATACTAAATGCACTAAATCTTTAACCTTTATAGCCTTTTTACATATGTACCTTAAGATTTTACAAGTAATTTAAATGATATTCCTCTTAATAATGATTTCTAAAATTATTAAGATTAACTGACAAATGTGCTTATAAAATTAAAATAATATGAGACCAAATAATTCGTAAGCGATAGCAATACCAAATTGTATTTGCAAAGATACAAAAACAAAAGGAAACAGAATTTACCAATTCTTGTTTATCTAAAGAAACATAATAAGGAAGTAGACACATAGTTGACCTTACTGAACCCAAACAAACCATTAAAGGATAAGAGATGAACTTGACCTACTTTTTAGATTTAACGGTACGTTTTCTTTTTTAACTTTTTCTTTTTTCTTTTAAAAAGAAACTACCCTAAACCATTAATACATTCAGCTTGGCCTCGAGCTGAAATACGATATTTTCTACAGAGGGGTGAAAACACAGAAGATGAAAGAATTCAAGAATCTGTATATAGACGTATGTATATATTCTTCAGCTACACACAACTAACCTTTGAGATTTTTTTTAAACTGTTTCTTGTCCCTACGTTAACGGAACCATTCTATTTGGAAACAGATGTTTCGAGGTTGTACCTTTTACAAATATTTCTAATATATTGTAAGCGTAAATTACGGCTACCTTTTAGAGGTACGTTTAACAAATTAATGATGCAAATTATAATTGCCTTGAATTACACAGAATACTATTGTCACACTTTTATTCCTATACAATTAATATAACGTACGAGGTATTATGGACCTCCTAATTTAAAACGTTAGCGTTTTCAATACGATTATTATTAGCATGGATGTTGTTGGCAACATCAATATTAATACTATTATTACTAGCAACAATGTTATGACGGTTATTATTTCATATGCATATTGTTACTTTAATTATTTCGAATTTATAGCTACAAGCATTAGTAATATCAGTTTGTATCAATTGTTATAAAAATATAATGAACCATTCATAATTGATTTACAAAATGGCAAAGCTTACGAAATAACATGAAAATTAATTATCTCACTGAAAGAGTTTTAGAGTCCTGGTGAAAGACTTTTTGTACATTTATATGGGAAATATAAAACCACAATGCCACAATGATATTATGAAGATAGAGAGCAAGAAATTACAGATATGAAAAAAATATAAGCTATTTATGCGTTATGATCTTATGAATCCGTTAAATAATGCATAAATAAGTTAAGTAAGTTAATTGTTATTTCAATGATATTAACTTACGAGTAATTAAAGGAGATTTCTGAACAACAAACAATAGATAGTTCTAAAATTAATTAACATACTGACTTCTAGTATGGTTGAAATAAATTATATTCTTTGCGCGTGGGACGCAAGTTGCACAATTTAGTTTAAATAGAGTATTTTAGAAAGGGATGATTATGCCTTTCGTACTAATGACTCAACATAAATAAATCCACGAAAGTTTAATGATTAGGCAATTCATAGACACTTCTCGCTTGAAATAATAATGTTTGAGTTATAATTGAACATTTACAATTAACGATAAAATACTAATGTTTTTAATTCGCGAATAGCTAATTAAGGTGAGCTCGTCCACGCTACTGGACTAGGTGAGCGGTTAGAAGACATTTAAACTATCATAATATTTCTATATGTATTGCCTATTATTAATTACACATATTACCTTAAAAGCTTTTTCATCACATTATAACTACATTGTTAACAAGCATAGGCGATTATTTGAATCAATATTTGGTTTTCAATTAATCGGCATCAGATAAGGGTACTTAATCATACTGAATTCATACATTTTTCATCCTTATTTAAGGGCACAAATAATACACAATTAGATCACTACACTTGAATTTCTTACTAAATTCGCATTACAATTAACCTCTAGATTAAATGATTTTCAATTACATATGGCGAGAGCTCGAAAATCCTTAAGTCACTGTTGTAGATCAAACAATTGATCTTCAAATAACAAATTAACGATAATTAAACTTCGGATGAGAGAGTTTTACATTAAGATTTTCCTTTTTGATAGGGGGGCGGCTTGGCTTTTTGAATGAGATTGGATGACTTGTTACGTTTAGTAATAATTGCATGAATTTTATTAGCAATTTTGAGGCGTCTGATTTCAACGCAGAAAAAGATAATAATGGCTTAATTTAGTAGAACATTAAGACAAATACACAATTAACTCGGCCGTGGGCAACTTTAATAGGCTTTCTGGTGCGGACAACCTTTTACTGAAGGAAGAATGAATGGAACTGGTTATTGGTGCTCCTAAGATAACTAATACGCAATGAAATAACACATAAAACTAACTTCAATATATCTCAAAGATTTTCTCGCTTGACAATAACCTTGGAGCGGATGGCGCTCGGAATCATTTTCATTCATCAGAAAACTTACTCAGTATAGCAGGCCTGTTCAGAAGGGCCGCTAATTCGCACTTTTACCACATTTACATATTTCTGCAAAGGAAACAAGACACTTGGCCTCCTTTTCCTTGCTTCTATTCGCCTTTTAATCGCATTTTTGCCTTCTGGGAGAAGACAGAAGGGCTGCAAGAAAATGCGCCCAGGTCGGTAAATTTACGGACCTATTGAATCAACATAAGCATGGCTGGACCTAGACTGACGCAAAGAGGTGTGGTCACTCCGAAAAGATGACGACAGCTGTTTGACGCGAGTAGGCAGCAATTCGCAATCGCTATTTCGAGGACAGCTCGAAGGTACTGTCAATAGCAATTTAGCACAAAAGGGAGATATGTGTTCTACATATCAAACGCAATTTATACGAATTTACACAAGATGCGAGGGGAGTACTTCTCATCCCCAAAACACTACCATTGAAAATGAGCGAGATTAGAAATGAACGGAAGCACCGGAGTTTGATAATTACGTCACATGGGCTGACGACATTTTTACGTCCGACACAGTTACAATTAGATTTTTCAAATTGATACTTTCCACATTACTTTGATATTATACGGCCATTGCAATACAAAGATATTTAACTTGAGCGGTATACAACATTTTCATTAAATAATAGGTTTCAATATTCCTGAACAAACATACATGAATGCACGCAATTTCTCAATTCATGTCTAATAATACTCATAAATGGATACATTTTCATTGAAAAGTTCTACATTTGCCGCGAGGTTTAAATAATTTCTGTTACTAGAAACGATTAGGAACGCTAAATCGTTGTACAACTTCAAAGATTTCAAAGGGTCATCCGTTTTGACACATTTAACTAAACGCAAATCAATAAGAGGTGATTCTAGGTGTTTGACCACAAGATTTTTGTCGACTAGGGGTAATAATGCAACAATTTGTATTCTCGGACTCGGACCAGAGAATGCGAAAAGAACTGAAGGTCGTAACTCTTCATGATACTCAATTAAATTAGAGAGATAATGCAAAGACATGGTTTTGATGCCGTGAAATATAATTTCTGAACTATTCGCTAGGCTAGTCTGGAAATGCAATTCATACCATTTTCGAAATCGTAAGCCGCGTAGATTTTGAACAATTTCCTCTTGTTCTTGTAATCCGTAAGTGGGATTAAACAATTCAAATTTAGGCAAAACTGAACGTTGCGCAAGTAGGTACTTAAATGAAGAATCTTGCATGAGAACTTCGTCTTCTTTATAGACAGGATAATACAATTTATGATGTCCAAACATTTTGACAACTAATTTTTCCTTTCTCTCTCTCTCTACTAAACTACTGAAATACAAACGAGTGACGAATAAGTGAACGAACGAGTGGATATCGTCACATACATAAAACAAATTGAGGTTCTCTCAATGATCAATGACTTAAGTAATTAAGTTTTACATGAATCAAATAACGACTGACTTGAATGAGTTAAGAATTCTCACGCCTCCATTTTTCTTTAACTACTACTATTATACCTTCTTATTAATGTTACTAGGAAGAAGAAAGAAACTTCACCAGTTGAAAGAAAACAGATCGTTCTTCGAAAGGTTGCGGATGGAAACAAGTATTTCTTTCCGCTGTATTCGTTTTTTTTTTTTTTTTTTTTTTTTTTACAGCCGTGGGCTGACGACGAACGCAAAAGGAGAGGCTTTCTGTCCAAAAGATTGAAAACTTCCTGTCGCGGTCACTTTTCCTTCCTATTTTCTTTCTAAGTGTGAACCTTCTTTGATCTTGTTTTTCTTTTTATTTACAACTGACACGGGGGGGGGGTTGGGTGGAGAATAAACGAACAAGATGTTTCTGTGAGTGTTATCTTAACTTGAAAAGATTGGAACCATAGGTTCTGTAATGAAACTATACCTAACTCTCTTTTTAAATTTGTAAAAGAATGTAAGATTACGTTTACGTCAACAAAGCAAAATGAGAGATTTGTTGTGTCTCTACCAAACAACTATCTTGTGATTTCCAAATGAACAAAATCTTTTGAATTAGGTGTGCAAACTATTAAAAAACACACAACTTAAATTGATTTACTTTGAAACACACTTTCCTTAAATTTTAACTAAAATTACAAGATTAAATCAACACAGTATAAAGATTTACAAGATAGATTAAATTTTTCGCTATCACAAGCTGTTACCAAAAATTGCCAAAGTTACGCTTGTGAAGCGGGTTCGCATGTCACGCGCTGCCACCATTTTATGGCAGCGGGTGCATATTCCTTCTGCTTGCCACCATTTTATGTCACGGCCACGAACGGTCTCAAGGGGAAACTAGACCTTCGTGGTGGACTGGTAGGATTCGCAGTGTTAGAAAGTTGTAAAAACACCGCTTCTATCATTTGCATTTAAAGAACAACGAATAGTTTGTTCACGCTCCCAAGTAAGCTCTGGTAGAATTTAAAATATATGTTTTATATACACGAGCGCTTAACTAATTTATGGGCGTACCGACAGGGTGTGAAGACACCGATATAGAGAACGATAGCCAAGAACAACAAGTATTTATATACCGCCAGAGGATAATTATATCACAACAAGATTAATTCATATCAGGGCCACTATTTATGTCGGCCAGGGTTCGAATCTCAATGTAGCCACCAAATTATGTCAGCGGGTACATATCCCAACGATTCAGTTATCAAATTATGTGCGTGACGCGAGGTATCGCATGTCACAGGCCGACAACAATTATGTCGCGCGTGCACATTCCACCAATCTGTCACCAAAGTATGTCTTGGTGGAGGAGGTTGTTATTAGCACAATAATAATGAATAATAGCAAGAGGTAGCCTTGAAAAAGGCTGTTTATATAGGGACTTTAAATTAGTCCGTGTCAAAGAGGAGCTATGCAGCTCAGATGATAGATGGTTAAATAACATACAGTTTCAATAACAACCAAGTCAGGGCGCAAAGGCGCAGATGTCCATCTCAAGCAAATAGGCTATCGAATGACCACTCGTCAAGGGGACAGCTTTAGGGTCCCGTAACAATACAAATAACAAAAGCAGGGCGGTGTTCGTCAAAGTAAGGACGAGGGTGGTCAGTAGACAAGAGAACGAATGATTACAAGTATTATGACATTAGTGAGTAGGCGTCAGCGAGTTGGAATACCACTGCTATCAGCCAGTTCAGAATACTTAACAAATTAGGATATCAAAACATATTATATCATTACAATTAAACACGAGATTACTGCTCGAATTAAAAGAGATCTTGTAAAGCAAAAGTAATTAGCAATTCATACAAGCGATATTTAAGCAACAAAAGGTTTCAAAGTAATTTTGAAACTACTTGGGAGGTGATCCCCTTTACAGTTAAGCGACTTGATGGAAAAGATAATGCAAATGACAGGTACATGAAAATATTAAATAAACAGTGGTAACCCACCTGAGGTCCGTGGTCCTACCTCCAGGCACTCCAAGTCGAGATGGGAAGACTGGGTTACCTCGACGCTGCTGTAGCCGTTTCGTACGCACCAGGTAGCACAATCACTTAAAAGCACTAAAAACACTATTACGATAAACTTAATCACTTGTACTTCGAGCGGCTGAAATACAAGAGCAGGATAGACGGACGATGATCAGGACTTCATGTAATACGATGTCGTCACTGAGCTTCGTACGGGATTAGAAGTCTTCGGAAATTTGGGACTTCGCACAAGCTGGTCTTCTCCTGGATGGATGATGGAATAGAGGTGAGACGAATGGAAAGTGCAGTTCCCAGGTTAGAACGAGGTCCAACAGGATTTCATTCCAAAGGTCATCTGCTGTCTCCAGTAGACTACAACATTGGGCACGTCGATACGAGGCGTTAATATAGATATTGAGAAAGATTATGAAACGTTCACCAAAAGGAAGTATTGAGATTGTTTTTGAATGACGTAAACAACGCAAGTTCGAGTTAGGAAGAATTTTATTAGCTGGCTCGAATAAGTCCGTGGACTTGATACAACACAGGTGTGACTTCCTACATGAGGTCTCCTATGGATACGTAAATCAGCGTTATCACAGGTTAACTAATATTGTATGAGGAAGCGTTTAGGTACACAAGAGTTAAGGTTAATGAGAGATCTTGAGGAGATCCGTGAAGAGCCAGTGCTCAGATTAGGTAAGCAGAATCTGAGTAGAAGTAACT
This sequence comes from Thermobia domestica, assembly GCF_964235325.1. Taxonomy (NCBI): domain Eukaryota; kingdom Metazoa; phylum Arthropoda; class Insecta; order Zygentoma; family Lepismatidae; genus Thermobia; species Thermobia domestica. The sequence goes on from NC_137470.1 coordinate 22,745,447, forward strand.
AAGTTTGTAGATTGACTGTATACTCACAGTGAGAACAGAGGTACTGTCCAGTTGAGCACTTAGGATTGAATTAGCGATAACACACACTGCTCGTCTCCAATGATGAACCTTTATGATTTGACCGTGGTGAAAGGAATACCGTCCTTACGCCGTATGATGGAAGTTAACAGTCACTGCCGACACAATAGCACAAGTCGGAGAATGATGTAACAAAGTTTCTCCCGACCGAAGAACGGGCTAGAATAAGAGTGTCAACGTTCCGGCGTAGTTCCAAGTTAGACTGCGGACGATAAGTCCATGTCGTGGAGTTTGATGGAACTTTAACTGAAGGGGGCATCAAGCGGGAGCTTGTGCCTCTTTGAAAGGTTATCGGAATTCCCCCGAAGGAGGCAACGGGCGTAGGCCCGCGCCTCTTCGAAAAACTATGGAGTTATTCCCCGATGATAATACCCCAATGACTCCCAATGACCCCCTCAAAAGAGAGATGTACTCACTTTTTGTTTAGCCCTTATCAAGTTCACACGGCACTAGGATAGGGACGTGTAAATACAGGGGTACGCCAGGGTTTTACCTGATTGGATTTCTAATTATTTATGAAACGAATTTAAGAATCTGCGGCTGCGCAAGCAGTCGGAGGGCGTATCCTAAAAGCTTCCTTTACATGGGAAAATTTCTTGATACAAAAACCCTGATAACCTGAGAAGGTTAACATTTGACCTCATGTGTACAAAGAGTCACTTTTAGTTACAGATAGTACAATTTACTAAGACAATTTTAATTACACCGTGACTCTACAGACACATTATATTTTCAATAAAATTTCAAGAGTTCAAAAGTTCAAACTTTGCAAGTGTGCTTGTAAAAATAATAACTTAGGTCTGTGACAATTTATATTACTAAAACGTCCAAAAACAGAGTGAACAATCAAATTTATAATCGAACACTTGTGGTTGTATTACGGGAAGATGAGACTCTGTGTCAGAGTTATTGAATATATTACTGGCTAGCAAAATAACCTTTTTAACCTTTAAGTTAACTAAATGAAATTCGGATTAATTCTGTCGTCTCTATTTATTTAAGAGTGTGATAACCAAAAGTAGGAATCTATTACTTTCCTGTAGGAAGAAATATTATCTTCTCCAGACGAGAAAGGTTACGGTTTAACTGATTCTTGAGGCAGACAGTCAGCTGGCTGGGAGGGATGAAGCAGACAGAATATTAGATCCAACAAAAAAATAAAGACAGCTGGAAGGATCTTGAATGCGCGAAGAGAATGACTAACACTTCCCTGTTCTCTCGCTTTTCCTTGTTTTAAGATTTAAGAAAAAATAAACTTGTCTACGCAATTAGAAAAATAATTGTCGTTAATTGTTTGAGTAATTGTGGAGTGTGGCAACAATTTTGGCGCCAATTGAGATGGCGCGTGTGGCACACTACAATTTGTATTCCACGATAATTGTTTCAGGAATGTGAGAAATACCTTCTCTTGACATCAACACTAATTTTGAAATTTTGCACATATTTCTTAAGTTAATTCTCATTTCATGCTTGTTGCAGTGGAACTGACTGCAATGGGTTCGATTTTGTGTATTCAGCTCTCATAAGAATCCATTGGGTAAACTTTAAATAATTTATTATTATTATTATTATTATTATTATTATTATTATTATTATTATTATTATTATTATTATTATTATTATTATTATTATTATTATTATTATTAAAGAAACAGCTCCTGAAGAAAATATGTCATTCCTGAAAATATCTAAACATGAAGATAGCTAAACCTAAGATAACCGAATTATAAACAAAGATATTCCAGCCATAAACAAAGAACTATCTCTTGTAGAATTAAATCATGAAGAACAGACATTTTCTTTCATCATAAGAATTACCAGCTAAATAATGCGCAACATCAGCCTCTAAATACAGATAAATCATAAAATAGACATTTTTGTTAGTTGTTAAACAAAGTTTAATTGTAAACTTCCTTTTTAACTACGACGTGAAGAATTGGAAGTTAACAATAAACATGTTTACAAGGAAAGTATAAAATTTGCTTTCTCATTCATAACTCGAACAATTTCAACCTCTTCTCGTTGTGTGGTGAGAGTTTATAAAGTATTATACCGTACATTGTTCGTTTGTCATTGCTGCAGGGAGGCTTATCATTAGCATACATCTGAGCATGTAATGTTTCATTGAGTAAACATATTTAATGAATTACTGTTTACGTAGAGTGAAGATTAATTTGCACTTATTAAATTATTTATTCCACTTTTAACATGCTGCAAATTCATTAATATTAGTGTCATGACATTTGTAACAAGGCCGCCGTTTACATGCCTTCCCAGATAATTAGATCTTTAATTTTTTCTCTCTCTTCAACTCATTCTTTGCGTTGTATAGTGTTCCTCTCTCTCAACACAGTTCATGTTTATGGTTGCAACTGTCCGGTATTTTACCGAACAGTTCTGTTTCTGACCTCCTTGTTCGGTGTCCGGTGCGATCTCAAATCAATCATTTCCAAGAGCGCAGCTAGCACTGTTCCATTCTCAGCCACATCTCACAATTAAATAATGCATGTAGGCAATATAAGACGTTACCAGCCCCAGCGAAGCTGATTAGATTTATTTTTCAAGTATATTGTGTGTATGCCATAATTTTGTTGTCATATATATTTGCTATTTTGTTTTAAATACGATGAATTATTGATGGTAGACTACAAAAATCACATTTGCGGACTCAACCAATACTGGAAAAAAAGTAAGTTTAATAACTATTTAAAAAGTAACTAAAATTATTGAATTCGAACTCCAAGTCGCTCAATTTTATGTGAAGTAACCAGTTTCAAGTTCTACACATTTTTAACGAGCGATGATGTCGTAATCTTAAGAGTACGTGCTTCAGGAGGGTGTCCGCTATTTCTGTTTTCAAAAGTTGGAACCCTATTCATGTTATAGATTATTTAGTAAAATCTTGGTTTCTCTAGATATTAATTGAACATGGTATACTTCAGTATACGACTAAATAAGTCAACTCGTTAACCTGCCATTTTATTAATATTTTTAATTTTCAAATGAGTAGCCCACATCCAAAGAGGTCCTTGTCCACCAAGAGAAAATTTTGAGAAACTGAAAAAAAATATCATTATTGCTTGTTTTTTCTGGGGGGGGGGGACTTGCAATATTTTAGTATGCCTTTCTGAAGTAATATATAAATGTTTAATTCATGCAGCACATGCACAAAATAACTGTATACCATTCTTAAATTGAGAAAAAATATTTGGACAAGGAGCGTTTTGGAACTGTGCACAGGACAAGAGGCATTTTTGATTTGTACAATATGCATAAGGACCTGTTTGCTTTTGTATCTGAAAAAGCACCAATTTTATTTTCAAAGAGCAATGTAATACATATAACAGAATATTGTAATACAGACAAATTACTTTTTCACCTATCTCAGTAGAGGACCTGGAACACTGTAATAGAATGTGTTGTGATAAAGGATAGTATATACATATTGGTGAGATCTATAAACGTAGTAGGCTAAGTCAGAAACTGTTGATGTTCAAATCCAGTGAAAGACAAGGTAAGGCTGTATTGCTACAAGAGATTTCACGGTGCCTCTGGTTAGATTTCAAAACATCTGGTGGAATCTGCGGACATCTTGCAATGTTAAAGCTGAACAATGAGTCTTTTCTCTCTTTATAGTCACATTTTGGAAGATTGTCTAAGTTTATTTTTCTTATCCTTCTTCCACATGGCAGGAATACAAGTTTTCTTTAGCACTTAATCGGAGATAGTAGATCTAACATTCACTCCCTGATTCATTTTAACTTCAGCTTCATTGGCAGATATATCTACATTCATGATCAACATATATCCACAAACACATCGACTACTCCAAAGAATAGTATTTTGGATTGAAATTAGACTACACTGACGTATTATGACCAGCAGTCACAAAGACCCGAAATCACCACAGAATAACAGAAAATATAAATCAATTTTCGTTGCTCTATTGTTATTATTATAAAAACCTTGTTATCAATGAGCATAAAAATGATGTACTGTGCAGTGCAAAATGAATGCATTCTTAGAAATAATTTACGAAGGGTAGCTACTTCTGTTTCAACCAAGCAATGGAGAAAAACCACTTTCGAAATGGACTTATTGATTTGATGGTCGAGTTCACTAGACAAGAAGTATTTTGATTCTGTAGAACAGAATGTAAATGAACGCGCCTTATTGAGTGGACAAGAGTCCTTTTGGAAATGGACAAAAGATATATTTTTATTTTTAGTGGCTTTAGAATCGTTTCATTCGAGTAACAAGTATATCATCCTATGCAGATTTATGGGAGGAATCCAACGTTACTAGTACCTCAAATTCCAAAATTTTTGGGACAAGGACCCCTTTCGAAATGGGCTACAGAAATATTCGGGAGGACAGAAAAATGCATTAATCAACATTAGATACATTCTTGCTGGGTATCCTTCCCTCCTTACTGTTTTTCCTTCGTAATGCTTGTAAATCTATTAATTTACAATTTGGAAAGACCTCAGAACCTTACATCCTCCCCTTAGTCAGTAACGTAGGGAATCAACATATTTTATAGAATTTGTGGATGACTATCGTCTCGTATAAATTAGCGGCGAAGCAGGTACACTTCGCAACGAAAAAATTGCGCACAACTTCATGTGCGTGTGCGTGTTCCAAAGTGAAAACGGAGCAAGAGACGGATAGACCTGGTCTGGAGAATGTAATTAACTGGCAACTTTAGTGTCGACTGTTTCGTGCTCTGTGGATAACATCTCCAGTCCTGGTCATCGCTGAAAGAGATACTGTTTAAACGCAACGGAATAAGCAAAATATGTTTCTCTATCATCTGGTTTACCAAGTCTCAATCGAATTACCGGGTCACTACGGGTATGAATCCTCCACCCAGTGGTGGTCCATAAGCTAGCCAACACCATCCGACTGACACTTAAATCCGTTTAAGCTCTAGGGTGTTCATTCTATCTGTGCAAATTACAACGTTATATCCGTAAGAGATGAAAGTGATGCTGGATGTTCGGAACAGATAGATCTTCGGAAAAGATTAGAAAATGGCAACCTTTTTTATTATTTGAAAACAAAATTGTATTAATACTACTGTACTTCGACACAAACTTGTTTCCATCTTATAATTGAATGTGATTTTTTCACGTTGAAATTTGAAACATGCAAGGTCTGCTACATCTATAAGGACCATTCAATTTTCCATTTGAACACTTGTGACTTTTCATTATGATACGGTTTGGACTTTTAATATAGGATATTTCTGATAAAAATTTACCAGTAAAATAGCACTCATTCAATTTTATCTGTCTTTCTTTCTTCCTTTTTTCGTTTTTTTCTTTTTTGTTCATTTTGCGTTAGTAGTCTGGAATGGGAAATGTGACCTACGCTACCTTCTGGGTTTATTAAAATGTAGTTTGCATCAGTACGTCCAATGAAAACTACCGAGCTTACAACCGAACCACGCGGAAACAAAGCATGTGTGTTAAACTTTTAACATTATCTTAGATGTGTCTGTGAGATCCACAGTCTATTGGAAATTAAGTACGCTATCCTTTATGAGAGTGACATAATGGATGTTTCAAGAATCCTCTATATATTCGAATAGTCCTGAAAAAATATATAAAACAAACCTTATTTCTATATTACTGTTGGATTTCTGGTAACGGAACTTTACAATGTTAGGTTCTTTTCTTACTAATTTTAAAATTCTACATTTTTATCTGTTCTTCTTTTTCTTTTTCTTCTTCTCTCGCCTTCTCTCTCTCTCTCTTTCTCTCTCACTCCCTCTCTCTTAGCCTCATTTCTGAACCTGTGTGTAATATATATCTATTGGTTTCAATTTCTCATTGTGTGTTTCAGTTTCTCCCTAAATCAACTTATGAATCTTGTTTCGTCTCGGTTTTATTTCATTTTATCGATACTAATACATGTGTAGTTTGAAATTAAAATTCCATTCATATTGTTAGCTAATTTTAGTATGGCAGAGAAGAAAGGAGCAGAGAGAAGGTGTCTCTTTACCAGACACGATTATGTTACAAGAGGGTGTATAATGGGTGACCTACCTGCACGGAGTTAGCTGTGGGAGTGTACAAATTTTTTGATGGGGAGTGTACAAAGATCTACATCTAATAACAAAACATTAGATTCCCTTTCCTTACGACTGAAGAAAAGTATCGAATCGTTTTCTTCATTAAAACAATTTATCATCTTTTCTGCTGATTTTTTTCATTTGTACCTATTTTCAAGCGTCATCTTCTATTCATCCTTTTTTTTCGTACGTCTTGTCTTCAATTGAATGAAGTAAGAGATAAAATATTTAATTACTGAACGCCTTATACACATGATTAAAGCATAGTTTTTAAAAAACAAAAAACGGACTTTTTTTGTCATGGATTGAAAAGAAAAAATAGCAGCAGATATGATGAAAATAATTAACTTTACTCTCCTCCTAATTTAACGTATAACTTTTCATTTTTTATTTATCTTATTTATTTTTGTTACATAATACAATTTTAATGAATTGAACCTTTGTTCCTAACCGCCATTGTAGCTGTAACGTTGGTGTTTAATAAGCTGATTAAGTTTTTCGTAAGTATGATACGGCATATTTTAAACGAGTTCTTTGGGCAATGTAATTTTGTTTCTCCTTTTTTTTTTGTAAGTAAAAGAAATTGTTTCATTAATGAAACATTTTTTGTTTCTTGATTTACGCTAAATAAAGAAACATTAAGACATGAATTAGGTAATGAGCGGAGTGTTATACTTTTTGCCAAAAATAATTGACATAAAATCCGCCATTATATTCACATAAAAATTAACATATGACTTCTAACTCCCGAGATGAAATTTAATATAATATAATGTATCCTAAAATTATTGGGATAAAATTATTATAATTAACAGTATTCTTTCTTTTGACAGATTCTGGGAATAATGACTTTATTATTATTATTATTATTATTATACAGCTGTATTTTAGCTGTTCTCAGCACGTAAAAAGTAAAGTTTATTATTATTATTATTATTATTATTATTATTATTATTATTATTATTATTATTATTATTATTATTATTATTATTATTATTATTATTATTATTTTATTTAAGGCTAGAACCTGGAAGTCTTTCTTTCACGTTTCTCGACCTTCCGCTCAAGATGTTTTCAACATTTTCTTCTATTCTTCAAACCATCAATCACTTGAGTAGTTCTTCTTCCTGCTCTCGGTATGAAGAAAACAATTTCTTCGGAAGACGTGTCCAATCTAATTGGTCTTCCTAGGAAGGATGCTGGCTAAAAGAGTGATCTTCTGTCCTTTTTTTTAAAAAAAAGCATCTTCGTTCGTTTCTCTCTCTATCCATTTGACGTTCTTCATCTTCCTCTAACACCACATGTTCGAAGCTCTCTAAATGTTTCTTCTCTATCTTTCGTAATGTCCAAGTCTCTGAAACATGCAGTCTGTAACATACATACAATAGTTTATGAAAATGATTAGGATTTGATATATGCATATAATTATTTTGCTTAATTTGCGTATGAGATGTTTTGTTTACTTATAATTATTTTTTTTATTTAGATTTAAGTAGTTAAATAAAGGATTAGTTGTGGAAGTAATAGTATAGGGTTAAGTTCATATTTATGTATATTATTATTAGTGTTTGGTATCATTTTATGTGTGAAGGATTTAAATAAGATAGAATTTTATTAATAATAATTGTTAGTGACATTTAAGTTCAAGGCGAATATCTAGATAAACTCTATATGGGAAACACATGAAGTTGTGGAACTCAGCTCTCATGAAACGCAGCACACACACACAGAAAGAGAGAGAGAGAGAGAAGTTTAAAGACAAGTGTCTTTGTCTACAGGAAGAGAACACACTTGAGTTTAAAACAACTGGTACATCGTTGGTAACTCTATTATTCATAGTATAGTTGATTATGGCTGAACTTTATATATCTAAGGTAATTCAAAAGGCACAGGCAACAATGTTATTGCAGTCGGATACGTTGACAGCAGGAGACACAATATGGACAACAGCCATTGTCAAAAACGCTTGCTGGAGTTGAGAGGCACATGTGAAAATATGGAATATAAAGAGGTGTGAAAGAAGGAGAACATGACCAGATCTCACACCTATTTCCTCGGAAGCATCATCTCCAACGAACATTTCGCCAGCTCAGTGCCGATCTAGAATTTTGAAGCTCCCCGCCGCTTGCAGTAGAAAGACCAAGAAGAGAGCATTCCCTGTAGAAGCCTTCACCCCTGTAAATAATTATGCTTCCACAAGTGTATTCTTTATAGATGTAAAAATTTTCTTCAAGTTTTCGATATTGTATTATGTAAGATAAGTTAGTCGTATTATACTATGATTTAGAAAATAAATAAGGAAAGGATTATTTCGGTTATGGACGGCAAGTCCAACAGTTTAAACCTGAGGAGGATGCATAGTAGATGTAACAGCGACAAAGTTCTTGTCGAAGCAGCAGATGTCCTGGGGAGAAAAATAGCACCCACGTCAAATAAAATCATGCTGTACTAAGTTATCATGAAATGACAGCATGTCATATGTTTATAATATGTGAATCTATGTGTGTAATTACTTATTTTAATATGCTATATATTTACAAATAGTGCAATAACCTAAAAACATTTAAAATCAGGTGAATATCTCAGTTGCGACAAACCCTCATGCAGGTGAAATGCCTACGAGTAATCCCGACACGTGGCAGCTCTCGCTAAACAAAGTGTGAGGATGAGAATAACTCAAATTAAATAGATGTACATAGTGTTCATAACTAATTTGTGTGCTTACTGTTGAAATCTCCATAACGCGCTGCATATCAAACGAAAGCCTGATCTGTCTAGTTTGCAGTGCAAGTGACATAATTTAAATAGTGATTGCAAGTTTTAGATAATCAAAGTGAGAAGTAGGCAAAGTGCATTAATGAGGTCAGAAAGGACAACGACCTGTGGTGGAAGCCCCCTGTTGCCGCAACCACCCCCCGTCATAAGATTCGCGGTAGGCAGAAAACGAGAAAGGCATTTTGCAACTACAACGGATTGTTAAAAGAGAATAGCTGGGGAGAGTCAGGGTAATTCGGGTCTGGTCGTCGGAAGAGAAGTATCACTCTTTGCATGCTCGTATATTGAAAATTCGTGTTTGACTTCAGTTGAAGAAACATTACTCTTCGCGCGCTTATAGTATATTAAGAATTCGTCTTTGATTTGAGTGGAAGAAGTTACACTCTCGAAGCTTTTTGCTCGTAATAGTGATGTGACTTAACAACAAAGAAATATACATTTAAGAACATTAGGGTATTAGTCATGCTCAAAACAATTTGACGCTTAAAAGTATAAAAGTTAATCGTATGCAACTATGTACTTTGGTACAGGAGAATAACAGTTTTTTTTAACAGTGGCAATGAGTTTTACTAAAACGCTGAATGCGGAAACTACCAACAATTGTTGTAGCAAGTGCTTTGTCAAATGATTGTCATCTTCCCTTTTGTATTAGGGTGATGAAAGTTAGCTAGCCGCACCATAGTTATTTAACGGACTGAATCGCGCTAGTTAGGCGAAACAAGCTTTCACTACACAAACAAACTACACTACGTCACCGGAGAATGGGAAACGTCAATTATTCCCTAAAAGACTAGGCGAAATAGAAGTGTTGCAGAAAAGTCTCGTTCCAATGGGAAGAGGAGTGAGGCCATCGTTGGGCCGAAGACTCGCTAAAACGGAAGATAGTGAGGGCAACGCCGGAACCATAGGGCATGCAATCCACAGGAACCACCAGGAACCAGGATCAGGATGTGTAATGTAACGTGAACGAACTCTGATAATAATTAAAGATAAGCCTAAATTGATAAAACAAACTTATCGGCGAAACTACATCAAAATTCACGATTCAGAGTTTTTTCTCTGTAAATTAAGTGTAAACTGTTCATCTCATAACGTGTGCTTACTGCATATTAAAATCCATTCATCCCAATGAAATCAGAGTGGGTGATTTCTCCACCAGAACGTCTATTAAGGTATGTGGAAATTGTGTCAATATTATGTATCTTTTTCAGCTGTCCTGGAGTTGTCCTAGTCCAGTGCGATATTGTTGACCAACATCTTTATGTTGTTGCGTGGGTAGGAGATAGTATTGACTCATTACACCTGGAGTAAAACTACGTTTGTGGCCCTGATAATTAGATGCTCATATTTGCTCGAAATTTTAAAGTAAATAAGAATTCATTTTGTTCAGCATAATATATTTATCAATCTAACTAACTTTTGCTCTACCGACTTTTAATTAGCTCTACCGACTTAATTAGTAAATTTGCATATTATTTAAATTAAATTCCTTACCATATTCAAATTTCATTATATTTACATATATTCACATCTCACCCCTTTGATCTCACGATTACAAAAAGCGGCTACCCAACCTTCCTGCCTTTGTGTATATTAACAAGTCTCTAAAACCGCATATATAGAATTTGACCAGTTTCTTCCTTAGTCCAATATTAAACCTATTAGTTCTTGTTGAAAGCTTCTTTGGCTGTGGGAATTCTTCACTTGATGTCTTTGGTGCAGTGCGAGTCTCTTGTCAAAATAGTTCCTAGATACTTTAAATGATCCACCTCTTCAAGCTTTTTTTTTTTTCTACTCTGACCAGTAACTATTAATTTCCTTACGATATTCTGATGACTTTCGATATTTCGATGTTGATTTCCAATCGACATACAGTAGTTTCCCAGTGTCAACTATTTTGTCAATCGTATCATCTGTATACGTGATCTTGTTAATAATTTGCTCTCCAATATTGAAATCTCGAATTCCCATTAATGAGTCCTTCATTAAACATTCACTGTAAATGTTTAATAATGGGGTCGAAATACTACATTCTTGTCTGACTCCTCTTCCAACCTTCACACTATTAGTTTCAATTTATTTAAGTAATTTCAGAAGTTTGGTTAAATCATCCGGTTGAAAGCTTTTTGCTACTAGATTAACACACATAACTTTTCCTTTATGTCAAGATCTCGTTCTGAAATAATTCTCATCAACACAATAGCATATCTGTTTTTTTTTCCTTTCCGAAATCCAAATTGGTCTTCCTCCAGCATCCCTCCTATCTTACTTTTCAATCGTTGTTCAGTATAAGTGCAATAATCTTTCCAGTGCTTGAAATAAGGCTGATGGTTCTGTGATAGCTGCACTTACGAATACTTGCGTGGTTTTATTTGGTTAATGCAACTATTGTAACATCAAATAATTCTTTGATCGTTCTCTACTTAGGTAAATCTTGTTAATAAGTAAAGTCAGTACTTTCATTGCTTGTCTCCTAATACCTTCAAAAAATCTGCTAGTATGTCGTCACCTCCAGAAGCCTTCCTTCTTCGCATGTCTTTTATGGTTCGTACTACTTCACCTTTTAATACATTTTTCTTTCTTTCTTTAACTCGAGTGGATAGTTCCGAGACAGGTAGTTGCGAGTCTACTATACTTCAATTTTGGGAAATAGTGCAAACAGTAATAGCGGTAGATTAAATTAGTAATAAGAGTAGTATAGGCTTATGACAAATCCAGCATGACTTGTGCGGTGCAAATTGAAGTTTTAATATCATTCAAAAGCTTCGTAATAGAAAATATATCTGCGCATTCGTTTATCTTCATGCTTGAGAGGAAATAAAGTCAAAACACAAATTTTGCAAAATCTACTTTTCAAAGTCTACTATTTAAATTTAGTCAAAGAAGAGCCCAAATAATTCTAAAGTTTAATGAAAACCAGGGTTAAACTAAGTCAAAATAAGCGAACATACGATAAAAGGTTGATTATGAAAATTCTGTCGTGATGACTGACAGGATAAGAAAGATTTCTAACGTTGTTCGGTTGTTGGAAACTACGAATTGAAGCTCATATCCGAAGTAGATCTCCGAGAAATGACACGAAAGGTTGTAGAGAAATTGAGCGTTGATGTTTCAGCTGTAGCATGTCAATTACGGAATGTAGGAAGTGTGAAAAGACGGACAAATTTTCCAAGGACCAAAGAAATCGAAGCCTTGAATATGCTCTGCACTTCAGCTAATTCTGCGCTATTTCTTGAACGCATTCACATAGTTAAGGAATACTAAATCTTTTACGATAACTAATATTCTATCATTGTTTGGAAGAAGTCATAGTTGATCAGTCGATCTTCATGTAAAGTGGTTTAATCCCATCTTGCCAAACGGGTATATACCACCCACTGATATCTGCAAGACAATAATTTCCTTCATTTTAGGGGATATGTTCATTGCCATCTCGCCTAAAATGGTGATAAGGGAATTTCTGTACTCATGACAGAAATTTCCCTAGTTTAATAATCATTAACACTACAAACGAAATTGTGAATGATATCAAATTTAAATAATTTACATTATTTAAAAAAAAGTTTAAATAAGCTATTAGAGATCGTACTCAAAATAAAGAACCAGTTATAATAGTTTGTGTCACCTACATTTTCAACATAGAAGATGGATTTCAAAAATATAATTAAAAGTATTAGAGTTATTTTGGAGTTTCATAACGATGAACTGCACAATTTATACCGTTCACCAAACATTGTTAGGGTCATCATGTCTAGGAGGCTCAAGTGGGCAGGTCATGCAGCCAGAATGAAGGAAAGTAGGGACGCTTAGCAAGTTTTAACTGGAAGTCCAATCGGAAAACGACCATTAGGAAGATCAAGGCGCAGATGGGAGGACAACATTAAGATCGATCTCGCAGAAATAAAAAAAAAACTAAGTAGAAACTGGATCTAGTTGGCTAAGGACATAAGTCAATGGAGAGCTTTTATGAGCTCCGGTACTGAACCTCCGGGCAGGCCATAGAGTTAGTTACTTATATTCGAGTAAATCGATTTTTGGTTTTCATCTTATAGTGTACTAACTGAAATATCTACTCTTCACATCGGGGCTCTGTTTGGAAGTCAACCACTGTGGGAGTATCACCATTCATCTCAGCAACCGCGAAAACTATGGATTTGACACTAATATCGGTTATTTTGGATTATTTTTACATGTCTTGGTACCCCTCCGCACGCGAACCCGGCCCGCATACAATGGTAGCTGAATTTGAAAGTCATCGGCAATGAAAGTGTCACCATTGATCTCAGCGACCGCGAAAACTATGAATTTGACACTAATATCGGTCATTTTCTACTGGGTCTGAGACTCTCCTGGTTCGATTAAGAAAAAAACGCTTAGTCTTGGTCTTAGGGCCTGGGCCAGGAAATCCGTAACGCAAATTTGGTAACTATCGGCCCCCTTGTCTGGTCTCCAGGCCGCACACAGACACACAGACGAACAAACTCTTCCATTTTATTTATATTAGATTACTCGTATTCTTGGAGAACGAATTTCAATCAGAAAATCACCTTACAAAATTTTGTAAATGCCTTAAAATTTGCCACATTGACATATTTAGATAAAATTGGATGAACGGAAAAACAGGTATCTGAGGGAAAGCAAGAGAGAGAAAGAGAGAAAATCAATCAAAAATAACTTTTTCAGTATATAATGGCCATGATTTCTAAACTAGTTAAAGTATAGAAGTCGATTATTTTCACTGTATCTCCTATTATTCTTCAGAAGCATATAAAGCACTATAAGAAATTATTCCGACAAGAAACGGAAAGGTAAGTATAGCTTCCACTCACGCCCAAAATTGATGCATGAACAAGTGTTTCTGTATTCGAAAGATATTTTTAAAGTAGTCACTGACCATAGTCAGGTTGAATTCTTTCATACCAAATGTAACAACTATTTAATTACTAATTCCTCTTAAAATAATTTATTATTATCATTTAATACTGTAACATTTGAAGGAATAATTTTGGGGAGGCGTTCCTAACCATTTTTATAACGCGAATTGAATTTACTTGAGTACGTCAACTCGCAATAGTGACTTCCTCCTCGCCCCTGATCTTTATTAAAGCATACATAACATGTCACCCTTCAACATAAAATGTATAGTCTCTTATAACTCTCTTTCCGCATATTAGGAATAGGTGTAATCTCATAACACAAAATCAGTTCAAAACATAGTTACACATCTTTTTCCGAAATCTAAAATAAACAAAATGACGAAGTCATTTTTTTAACAAACACATTTCTCAGTATAGGTCAACATGTTCTAGATTTAAGAAATTTATGGACTTGAGGAACAGAAAACCAAGGTCCGATACGCGATCTGAATTTAAATCTGAATGAATCAAGAGAGAATGTCCTCTTTTGAGAAGAATAGAGAATGAATGACATTTTTTTTAATAAGGACTGAGACTACACTTCCACCGAAAACTTTGAGAAAATAATAGAATATTCTTCCCACTGTTATCTTTGTAGATACCTTTTCTTGTTACCGATCACATTAAAGGGAGCCAACATTGCCATTATTAAACTGGAAGTATACCTGCTAATTTTGTGAAATTAAACTGACAACGTAATTTACAAAATTACTACTTAAAGAAAATTGTATAACTTGGTTGGTTAATAGCATGCCAAAAATGTCAAAAACTCCTATAGAAAAAAGAACATAAATATACGAAAGGAAGCAGAAGTCTTTTATATACTTAAAAAGGAATAGCCTAGTTGTTTAGTATTTGTGAAATAAAAAAAGAGTAAATTATATACACTCAAATTTCTAAATCAACTTTCAAGAGCAAGATTTTTTAAAAATAATTAACAAACATAATTCAGAAATCATGTCTAAAGAATATTTGATGTTAGCTGAATGTAGAAAATTGAATATGTTAATGGAAAACTATGTAATTATCACACTTTTGTTTGTAGCTGCAAAGAAGAAAATTCAATTTTATTTTGTTTGAAATATGCAGCTACTTTTAACTTATCATTTAATTCTAACAAGCTATTTGTTATTCACCCATAATAACAACTTAGATACTAATACCTAATTATTTCTTGTGCGAAATCTTTAGTATTTAAGGCGTCAAGATAATATAGAGGGGAGGGGAATCTGAGACGTTTCCCCTTTCTAACACGTCATGAAATAAATGAGTGGCTCCGGGGAAAACACAATAGTAATACTCTTCCGATGAAATTGAGTTAATAAGTTAAACGAGTTGGAATCGAATCACAGACTAGTGTGTAGCTAGTTTAATATTGGAAATGTGCAATTCTACCACCAAACGCAGGAATAGTACCTTTAAGTTTAGGCCTTTATCGACTTTTTTCTTGGTTGTAATGTAATGTCTATTCGAGTATTCCATCTCTTCGCTCAGTATTTCATACTCCTGCAAACAGTTCATTTTGGTGCAGCTTACTACCAGTCAATGATTATGTATCTCTGCTACATGTGCTTACGTTACACTCCTCACAAATAGTTCACCATGACCCTTATATTGGTTTCCATAGTTAACACATTGAACAACTCTTAATACATGATTGTCGTGTAGTGTCTATTCTAACAAGGGACATCACCCAATTGTCCAGCTCCGATTTCAAGGAATTTTTTTGTGCTGATATGGGACATGTATTCATTACTTGTGATGACAGAATTTTTTGCCATGGTGCATGTTTTCTATATTTCTATAATTTTTAAGAGTTGTGATGTGGTTAATAGAGATTACTGCAGATGTCCCTTACTACCCTTTGTAAACGAAGTGTTAATGAAAGAACAACCATGTAGATACATATAAGGCTTAGGAGAAGCCGTATGGTACGTATGACATTGACGGTAGCCATCTTGGAATCCGCCATTTTGAATTAAGGTCTAGTTTTTTTTAATAGGAATATGGTAATATGATACATAATTTCGGACTAGAATTTACTCAGGAAGACAAAGGTGAAGTTTTAAGATATGCCCATTTGGGTAAATGTTACAGGCATACTAATTGTTTATACTTACTATGTGGGTAATTCCCTTACCCCCGCTTCTAACCCGCGTATTAATGATAAGAAGTGGATAAACATTTCGGTAATACATATTATGCCTAGAGGGAAGTGATACGGTAAGGGTATCCTTTACTGCAACCATCTTGAAATCCGCCATTTTGAATTAAAGTGAAGTTTGAAAAATGAAAACCATTTAATAGCAAATTTTCCCCAAAAGCCAATGATATGCTTATTTTTGTTCTATAGTTAACCAGTATTAATTTAAGACTGATTCTAACGTGCACCAAACGTCCATTATTCAATCTTTCAAATTGGCAATGTTCCTAAATTTCACCGCATGTTTTAAGATTCCAACTGGCACTTTGCAAGTGTTGCCATGGCTCATGTTCTCTAAATTCATTACATTTTTGTAAAAGTTACGATTTGTCATTTCTTGAATAGTGTTGTGATAAGCATCCAGCAATCTTTCTAAATTTGAAGACTTGCAGTGTAATTATTTATTTTAACCCAGCGGAACCTATAGACCTATGTTACTTAAAGAAATACAAATGAAATTATAACAAATTGGTGTTATGCGAACACAAAATTATCATGAAATATAGCCTACATGTTGCGCAAACGAAAAACAGTACTTTTTAAAAAAAATAAATACAACTTTAAAGGAACAGCAGCAATGACAGAAAATATCAAAGAGACATAATAGGACGGTTCCCAACACGCTGTTTGTACCATGAACAAAATAAGAAAACAGGAAACTTGTTTATAAAGAGGTGTAACTTAATCGAGTTCCCGATCAATATTGATTATAAATCTTACAAACATAAACCATCGACAACAATCGATAGTAAACGAATGACTTTTTTTATCTGACTAGCTAAATATTGCCACAGAAAAGAAATAAATAAGTATACAGTAAACAAATAAATATAAAACAAAAAAGATCATTGATTTACACAACAAGCATATTTCGCTTTCTTTTTTGAAGTGAATTTTCATTTGTATTCTCGTCTCATGTACTATCCTTTACAACCTACGTTTTCGGTAGTACCTGAATGCAAAGTTGGAGTTCTCTCGTTGTGCGATGATTCATGTCAGTAAACGAGTTTTCGAAGGGCAGGTATAGGAAATAAATAATTACATTGCCTAAGAAATTAATAATTACATTGCAAGTCTTCAAAATTCAGAAAGATTGCTGAATGCTTATCCCAGCACTATTCATGAACTGACAAATCGCAATTCTTAAAAAAATGTAATAAATTTAGAAAACATGAGCCATGGCAACGCAAAGTGCCAGTTGTAATCTTAAAACATGCGGTGAAATTTAGGAGTGTTGCCAATTTGAAAGATCGAATAATGGACGTTTGGTGCACATTAGAAGAGTCTTAAATTCATACTGGTTAACTATAGAACAAAAATATACATACCATTGGCTTTTGGGGAAAATTTGTTATTAAAATGAGGTGTCACATACTATGGTTTTAATTTTTCAAAACTTCACTTTAATTCAAAATTGTGGATTTCAAGATGGCTGCTGTCAAGGATACCCTTATCGTATCACTTCCCTCTAGGCATAATATGAATTACCGAAATCTTTATCCACTTCTTATCATTAATACGAGGGTTAGAAGCGGAGGTAAGGTACTTACGCACATAGTAAGTATAAACAATTAATATGCATGTAACATTTACCCAAATGCGCATATCTTAAAACTAACTTTACCATTGTCTTCCTGATTAAATTCTAGCCCGTAATTAGGTATCATATTAAAGTATTCCCATTTTAAAAACTTGACCTTAATTCAAAATGACGGATTTCAAGGTCTCTGCCGTCAAGGTCATACCTACCATACTATTTCTCTCTAGGCCTTATACGTATCTATATGGTTATTCTTTCATTAACACTCCGTTTACAAAGGGTAGTAAGGGACTTCTGCAGTAATCTCTATTAACCACATCACAAACTTTAAAAATTATTTAAAGAATAGAAAACATGCACCATGGCAAAAATTTGTGTCATCGCAAGTAATGAATACATGACATCGGACAAAAAAAAATGAAATCGGAGCCGGACAATTGGGTGATGTCCCTTGTAAGAAAAGTACAAGCATTCCGTTCTCTTGGCTCAGTATCACGTGCTACTGCAAACAATTTATCTTGAGCTACCTTACGACCAGTCTATAATTATACATCTCTGCCACATCTGCGTACGTTACACTCCTCACAAATATATTTTCCTTATGATCCTTATATTGATTTACATAGTTAACGCCTTGAACAACACTTATTGTGTATGTCTGCATAGTTGCACAGGTACACTGAGAGAAAAACAACTGTTTTTTTTAGTTTAGGATTTAGAATGATTCTGTATCACGTACAATATTTTTGTCAGACTACGTACAGGTTTGTTGGTTAGCCTGGACCAATCTGTACACGTCCAAATAGACGGAAATAATGTGTTTCCTTTACCACACCTGCAAAATACAGAAAGTTATTATGTACTTTAATAAATACTACCTGGTTCTGTACGGACGTTACGCAGTTCCATTGATATGTAAAAGCTAGATTTATCCTTCTGGCCGGAAATAAATAAAAGCTTCATTTAGGAGATCTGTACGTAACCTACGGAAAAAAAAGAATTGAATACTAACAGCATCTAAAAGACCTGTACGGAACATACGTGCAAAGATAAAGAATATGTATGAAGCATCTAAACTAACCTGGCTCTACTTCTTCCAACACACTACAGAAAATCTGCACTGCAACACAGATTGCAGTTCTCATGCCGTGGAAGGAGCAGCCACAGGAAAGCCACCTGTTCTACGGATATTCCTGCTCAATGTGTTCCATTTTTTTCTCCGTATAATACTTATAGAATTAACCAAACGTACTGTATTTACATGAATATAAGCACCACACCTGAATGAAAGTGACCCTCTAAAAATTAAAATATCTGCTTTGAGAACACGTTTAGTAAGCGGATATAAACATCCCTGTACGACCACAGAGAGAGTTAAGTAGTACCTCTATCTAACTCATTAGGTTTCCAATGCTTGATGAATGAGTAAATAGACATTGTCGGTAATTGTTCGGTAATAATACATTGATTATATTTTATAAAGTGCAGCGTACAGCTCATCCCATGTCCAAGAATACTACAAAAGTGTTAATAAGTAGTACGCTTAAGTAGTTCTTGATTAACCGTATTTTTTGATACTGTTCCCCATGTTGTAAAGTTATTGTTATAAATTATTTACATTTACCGTTAAAATAGAGATAAAAACAGCAATCTTAAGAAAAGCTAGCAATTGGACAGGAACTATGTCATTATAAGTGTCCCACCAACAATTTTAGGCCTTTAAAGAAAAACAAATAAGCCCTTATATTCAAAATACTGTCTATTCTAAGTTCAGCATCTGCTTAGACAGAGGAATGGGAATAAAAATAACCAATTATGGGTAACTAACTCACTTCATGGTTTCTGAAATCCGAAAGTACGATTCGCATTCACGAAAGCTCTTCACTGACTTCTCTCCTTAGACAACTGAATCCAGAGTCTACTTTGTATTCCTATTTCTGCGAGATCCATCTTAATATTGTCCTTCTACCCATGCCTAAGTTTTCCTAATAGTCTTTAATCATTCACTTTCATTCACCATTACTTTAAACCTATCAACGCCCAGCGTCCCCTACAGGGGACACTACTTTAAAGGCGTCTTCTTGTTTACGAATTGTCCACCAGAGGGTTCTAGTGAACCACAGTAGCACCAGCTACTTACCTATGTATATTGCATCACCACACACACAAAAAAAAGTTTCAAAGTCGACGTATAGTACAAGGAAGAAGATGCCTTTAAAGTAGTGTCACCTGCAGATGACATTGGGGGTAACGGGTATGAACCATTTTCTTATCACTTCATTGCCCAATTACTGAGTTATATTTCTGGAGAAGTTGTGAGTTTTCCTCAAAATAGTGGTTTCGATTTTGCTGTAATGAATAGATCCCGTTTCTCGTAGGCTCTATGCTGAAAACGAGATATAAAATTGAATCAACCAATCAATTAACGAAATTCAGTCCTTAGGTCGCAGTTGACCATAATTTAGCAACCATTTTAAAATATTTGTTAATGACCCCCAGTAAATCTTCTATAAAACGTTATCATGTATAATAAAAGTATGGTATATTCTGTTCTGCTCTGTAGATTGTGAAAAAGAATGATAAATATAGAAGGTTTTGAACGTTACTACCTTCATTTCATCTTCGAGAAATGTTTTTCTTTTTATTTCTTTATTTCATTCTTTCCTTCATATTATATATTCGTTTTAGTTTGTAATGTGATGGCTCGGAATTCAAATTAAAGAAAAAGAGTTTTTTGTTTGTTTTTCACCATTAATAATAATCCCTGTCCACGTCCATAATCCTTCTTTCTTCAGCCCTTTTTATTATTTCTCTTCTTTCGGTGGAGTTTTTTTTCATTCTAGGTAAAGTTATTTCTTCTAGGCCTCAATTTACTTCCTTTTTTATTTCAAAGTAAAGCAAGTTTTGCATCCAATGGAAAATCATCTTTTTATGTGATTTGTTTATCTCTTGGATTTCTTTTCATATCTTTTCAAAACATGACTGTGTGATCTTCTTCAACCTAGAACAATTTTCGTATTTTTTCTATTCAGTAAAATCAAAATGGAAGTAATTTTCTTCTATTTTATTCAACCTCTCTTCGTGAATAGCTGGTCAACTTTTCGTTCGTCTGAATATAGTTCAATTTATGCAAAAAAAAAGAAAAAAAAGAAAAAAAGAAAAAGAAAAAAAAAGAAAAATAAAATCATGTCTTATTGGATTTACTTTTGTTGCAAGAGATCTAATACATTTATTACCCTGATTTCAAACTAACAGCACTTGTAAAGTACTTATTATTATAAAATACTTTTATAAAATCAACAATGTTACGTTTAAAAAGTAATTGATCTCTTTTCACTATTTTGGAATAACATTTTAGATTACCAGAAATTACTGTCAGGAAAGGATTCATAAAACATGGTTTAGGTCTAATAACATATTCTCTTTTCATTTTCTAGAAAATCTGTTTTATTTTTAGTGGAGAGTACGTGGCTTAGAGGTAAAATGCTTATATCTGCTATGTGGGTCCTTGGTTCGATTCGTGACCAAGTAAATTTGTGCTAGACGACATCGTATTCATGCGTTTTCTTGGGGTACTCCCGTTTCCTCCACCTATTCTTCCATCATCATTCACTTGCCTTAATATTCTCCCTTAGCTTAAATTTGTGCTTGTCAACCGGTATGTCGCGACACATTGTTGCATTCACGACACATTCGTGAGCAAAAAGCTAATACACATGTTTTCTGTAAGTGTGTTTTCTTATTGAAATCCCGGAGGGGAGTGCTTTCAATGGATACAAATCCGAATTGTGCTTTAATCCCACTTTAAGCATGCAGTAGTTTCAGCTGATATCACCCTGATGCTCAGAAAGGACGTCAAACTTCAATAAATCATTACTGGCTAAGGTACGTCCTGTAAGCATGAGTCATGAGTTAAAATTCTTTGCACGCAGAAAATTCTGTAAAACTAGGCACGTGATGGGTACAGCCACTTACAAAAGTATCTCTCGCCCTAAGCACTCTAATTTCATTACTTGGGGTCCAGGTCATTTGCAATTGTGAGAACGCCTAGACAGGTGCTGTGTATGTAATGTATTATTTTTATATGCTGTATATTCAAAGAAATAAAAACACTGATCACACGTGAATCATGAAATCCTTGAAAGTAGCTGAAAATATCAAATTTAGAACAACTGTTGGAAATAAGTTTGTAAATGATTGCCTTCACTGACAGACCTTCTGCAATTCTCCTTACTCCAACATATTTTTCTTTCTAGGGAAGAGAACATCTTGCTTGTCACACTGAGTATGCATTGAAATTGAACACTTGAAAAGTTTCAGCCTGGCCGGGATTCATTTAAACCCAGGCCATTTAAACTTCCACCCAAACTAATACCTAGTTAAAGTCGCTTCATGGTAAAATATAAACAAGATACTCAAATATAACAGAAACAAACAAATATAAACAAAATATAAATAAAAATATAAACAAGAAAATATAAGCAATTTGTGTGTCTTAATGACTTACTCGAGATTTCCTTGTTTGACTCGAAAACAAGTTATATAGACGCTCCTCAATGAGGAAAATATCACGAAAAGTTCTTGAAGTTGAGGCTACATCATAGGCAGAGCCGTAACTTGTGGGGGGGCAAGGGGCAACTTCCCTCCTCCAGAGAAGCTCTCCGCTGTTCGAGGGTGCCCATTTTGAGACAAAATTTTTTTTACTCCATATACGATACGACGTGAAATTAGAAATGAAGCAACAAATAGGGTCGCTACATTATATAAACAAAACAGCACACAAAAGTTCAACAAAAATGAGTCATGGACCCATTTCAGTAAAAAATGTCTATTTCTAGAGGCTGTAGAAACAATATTTATTTGTATTTCTTTGAGGTTTATCAATATTGTCCCCTTTTATATTTTGTCATGTATGGAATGGGTCCAGGGAGTAACTAACGGAACCGCAGACCTTGCCGTGCGGGAGGCCCCACGGGCTCCGTGAGGCACATAAAGATTAAGAGAAGGTTGGGATGAGTTGGTCAAATAATTAGTAAAACAACATTTTCTAGGGGGGCAAATAAAGTTATTAATGATTGCCTCCTCCCAGAAAAGAACCTAAGCTACGGTGCTGGTCATACGTAGCAGGAATGGTCCCAATTTGCATTACATTTCGTCTTTACCGTAACTTCTAATTTCGAAAGAAGAAAAGATGGCAGAATCTATTTTCACATTCTTTGAATTGTATCAACACGTGTAGAAATAGACAATTCTGTGTTTATGTTCCATATCTACTAGTTTATTTTCTTATGTTCATATGAGTGATTTGTGGCATATTAAGCCGGTGGCACTAGCCGAGTAATCTCGGGCGTTCGGCTTCTGATCATGAGGCGCAATCCACTAGGGGTTCGAATTCCTCTGAAGAGCAAGCTCGGAATTCTAATTGTCCTCTCTATTTCTGTGTTCGTGTCCCTGTAGTGTTTGGAATACGTCGAAAGTACATGAAGTACAAGTGGCGAACAATACTTCAACATTTTTGGGCCAAATCACAGCAGTGAAGACGTGTTTAGCCTTTATGTATTCATCAATTCTTATCCATGCACGTTACTTCCCAGACAGTTACGAATGGAGGTTGATATGGATGATGTAATTTTCTGTTGTTGGCATTTCACCTGTTAAGGAAGTCGTTTCAACTCTTAGACCGAGAGAAATTGAATATTTTTCATGTTAGTATACATCAGAAATATTAGTGTTAAATATTATAAAAAAAAATCCTGAATTGCCAAAGGCGGAATCGAACTCGGGTCCCCAACATTATGAAACAAACGTTTGAGCCACTACTCTAATACATCACTGTTCTAGAAGAATGTAAAAACTGGAGATGTAGTGAATTTAGAAAATACACACTTTTACGATTACAATGTTATAATGCTGAAACTTTCTGATTTCAGTTATGATAAAATAGTAAAGAAATATACAGAAAGAATAGTCCAGAGAATTCAACTTTAAATTGACAACTCATATGTGCGGAGGCGCTGCCGCATGCTCTCGCTTCGGGCCATGATTTTTCATGGCACGGCATTAGACAGATACTCATATGATTGGAATCTGGTGTTTCAGTGCACTGGATTATTTTCTTTAGCTAACTAATTTAACGAACCTTCCTCAGTACCTTGTTTCCTATATTTACGCGTTTTACTCACTTTTACAGTTTTTCCACTAACTCTTTAAGAACAGGGACAAAAACAAAGAAACATTGAGGACAGTAAAAATCACAAACACTGTTCGCGCATTTTTCCCTTGCCTGAAGTAAAACAATAAAATATGGTGAACATGCCATTTTTGGTGTTCCATCTTCCATGTGGTGTAAAATCCAGAGTTAGCGTGGGTCAGTGGGTCAAATGGATCGAGTTTTCTGAGTGGGTCAACAACATGTGACCCACTGTGACCCATCATCCACCGTTACCCACTGCGACCCACCGCCCACCGTGACTGACCACTCACTATGACCCACTCTGACCCACCGACCCACTATGCTCACTACATTGTAGACAGCATTCTGAACAGCGTATTTTTCACCTTCGACCCTTGCCATAGAAGCTACAAACACGTTTCTGATTGGTTGCAGCTTGCGATTGTCCAAACCTTCTGCTGTCTGTATTGTGTATTATAGTAGTGATAAAGGAAAATTGTCACTTTGAACCCACACCAAAAGCAATTGTAATTACTAGCCCATTGCGCTAGTACTTTCGGCCACGCAGACCGCCTGTAACAGATATTTCATTTTTGCTATATTTGTGCTACCTGGCGAGAAACGGATAAGTCCAAGTTACCAGAAACACGTATTTAGCTCCTATGAGTAGGGTCGAGTGTGATTTAAAAACATGCTTCTGGACACTGGTCAATTTGTCTACGTTTTACTGTCAAGGCCTCCGTTTCCCTGATTCATTTGTTTCTGTTTACTTACCTGAGACGAGTATCTCTAAGCGAAAAAAAAAACATTTTTGGATATTGATATTTGTAATTGTAATAAAGCAATAGGATGTATACTACTACTTGGCTTTCGAGACACACAGCCTGTGAGTTGTAGAGAAGCTAACTACTGGAAATAATGCATTTTTGAATCACTATAACACATAAATTAGTATATAAAAAATTGAATGTAACTGTGTGTGCCTAATGATCACGGCCAAATTGCAGTCAAACCAAATATCTTTAGGCACATATTTAGGCCTTAATCCAAACTGTGACGTTATCATATTGCGTTCATTATAATAATATCCTAAGGGATACTTGGGATCCGAATATTTGCGAAAAAATGAGTATCTTACAAGCGTTTAAACTTACGGAGCTAAAATTCAGTATATTAAGTATTTATTGAAAATAAACAGAACGTCTCCTAGCATTTTTAATATTCTCCTTTATGGGGAGGAATGCACTTTCTACATATGGTAAATAGATTGTGAGTTATTTTGTACAAATAATCGAAAACGAGGGATATTACTTGAGAAACAAGTTGAGAAAGAAAAAAATACAGCAGAGTTCGATTTCCGGTGGGAGCTCATGTGGTTCGGATACACGTTAATCCGTACCCTATGACATAAGCTTCGGTGGACCACTGATGGGCAGCTAGCTACATCTCGCCAAAACTGGCTGCCCCGCAGCGACGATCCGCGGTGGCCATCTTCAGTTTTGAATAATATACCACGAGTGGCAGAGACGCGACAAAACGTCAATAAACCACAAAATTACTCAACCAAAATATGTTAAATCGCCGATATATGTTATTTGTTTACATTAAGGTGAGTCTAAAAAACACTAAGAAGTACCCAAGAGAAGGCTCGAACCACCAATTTCACGATTACTGGGCGGGTGTTCTTCCGACTTCGCCACGGCTACTTCCGACTAGAAGACGTTGCTTGTAAAGGGATAAATAATTGACATCTTTTTAATTTGGTCAATCAGAGTGCTCCTTTAACTGTGTATATAAGACGAAATCTGTTTGGGATAAGATAAAATGCGTTCGCCATGTAATTTTATAAAAAGTGAGTCTATTTATTTTATTTCATAGTTCTCTCATACCCACTTTCTAATGATCGACTACAGTTACAATCTAAATTCATACAATTATCGCTCTTATCTCAAGATTTTTCACTTCATGATTTTGAGACATAGGTTATTCTTGACCCCCGAAGCTCACTTTAGGAACAATTAGTCAGGAAAAAGAATATATAATAATAACTGATTGCACATGACTGGCGATAGTTCGTGTTGGTCCCTTCGCGATTCTCTGCGACGAATCGAAGTATTGTGGACCAAAAGGAAGTTCTCGCTGCTACGTGGAGTAACTTCAACATCCCGTTCGAGATATCTGTTTCCACTCGACGAGACCCTGCCTCAAGTGGGACACTAGTGGCAATCCTTCGACTCAATACTGTAGAGACGATCGACGTTTACCCGCAAGTGGACCACTAGGTGTTGGTGACATTTACGGCATTGGGTAGGTCGACGTCTCATATAGCCTCGCTGATGAAAGGGACGTTAAACTCAAAATCAATTCAACCCAACAAAAAATACAGTGCTTTGCATCATATATCCATATATACTTGCCATGTGCTTTATAATAATTGCTGAAGCTTGTTTATTATATGGAGAGCTTAGAGCACAGGGCAATCAACCCATAAAGTTGTGAGAAAAGTAGACATAAAATTTGTAATGTAAGCTTCTGTAAGTTGGTCTACTTACCTTGATTTGGGACTTTCAAATTTCATCCGTTCTTCCACTGAGAAGTATCCATAATTCAACAAGGAAATAATTAGACCATAATAATTTAATGAAATTCATCGTAATTTTGCCACGAAAAATACTTTACCATTTTATATCGTAAAGGTTAGATCTATTGTTATTCTAACAGAGCGGTGTTTGAGCGATTGTCCGTGGAAATTCAAACTCCGATTAATTAGAATTAGACAACCTGGTTTTATTACACGTATAAATTCTTTAGTCGGTAGAGAAGAGGCCGTGTATCATTTGTCAGAGTTGATGATGGTGTGTTTTGGTGGGTCAGTTGTTCATGGTGGGTGGTGGGCCGGAGAGGGTCATGGTGGGTAGTGGGTCAGATTGGGCCACGGTGGGTAGTGGGTCATGGATCAGAATGTGTCAAGGTGGGTGGTGGGTCAGTAGGACGTTGGTCAAGTTTTCACTGACCCATGACATCTCTGATCAAATCTGTAAAACCAAACCAAACAAAGAGCAATAATAATGAAAAAAAAAACGCTCAACATATTAGCTATTCATGACGTAACTATTGCATGACCCGAGTAACTCTAGTATATCCACAAATCATAATTTGTCATATTTTACCGTAATACGTCATGACTTTTCCGACAACAAGATACTTTAAATGTTGTTCATACGCAAAGTTCATTGATCTCATCACTTATTCACTTACTCCCTTATGGTCACCAAACCTTTTAGGGTACTTCCCGTAAATATAGAAAGGTGAAATGTAGTATCCAGGCTTGGTGTAGCGTGCAATTAACAAATCAAAAGCAACATAATAATATTTCCCTACCCCATTCACCCTAAAATGGAGTATTATTATTATTATTATTATTATTATTATTATTATTATTATTATTATTATTATTATTATTATTATTATTATTATTATAAAAGAGTAACAGAATTACAAAATCAATTACTTAAACAATAAATTCCAATTAAGAAAAAAATATTGCCACAACGCAGGTCCGTATCTTGCGGGGTCCAGGGGAACCACTGCCACTAGGGAAGCTCTCAGCCGTTCGAGCGGGGCCCATTTTAAGACAAAATTGTCTTTCTCCAAATACGATACGAACATGAAATTCGTATGATACAAGTGGAGCATCAAATACGATACAAGTGGAGCATCAATCAGGTTCACTACATGACGTAAACAGAACAGCAAACACAAGGTAAATAAAAAAAAATGAGTCACAGGCCCATTTCAGTAAAAAATGTCTACTATTAGGGGCGCTAGAAATAACATATATTCGTATATTATTGTCAGCTTTTTTCAGTATTGTCCCCATAATTAATTTGTCGTTTATGTAACGGGCCCAGAGGCGTAACTAACGACCCCGCAGACCTTGCTGTGCGGGAGGGCCCACAGGCTCCGGGAGCCGATAAAGAGTACCAGAAGGGCGGAAAGAGGGGGCCCAAGAATTTGGTAGACGTCTTTTTCTAGTGGGCGCAAATACGCGTATTAATACTTGCCTCCCCTCCAGAAAACTCTAAGTTACGGCGCTGCCATGATGGGATTCGAACCCATGTCTCTGACATACGAGTTTCACAATTTGGCAATCTACCACAAATTCCTCATACAAAGATAAAACAGTAAACTAGTAGTTACGGAAGATAAAAATAGAACTTTATTTTCCTACACGTAAAAATGCAATTCAAAGAATATGAAAAAGTTGTCTGCCGCAGAGACGTAGCCAAGGGATGAGGACCGAAATAAAAAAAAATAAGGAAGGATGAAACAAAAAGAAACGAAAAAAGAAGAATCATCGTTAAAAATATAACGCTACGGCAAGCGTTTGGTTAATCTTTATTATGAGGAGCTTTGTGTGGGGGAAAAGGGGGAGTCAAATTAAAAGTGGATATTATTGTAACAGAGCATTTTGAATTCCATATAGCTCCATGCTAATCCTAAGTACTACAAATGACGATCAGATAGACTCTCAGGTAGAACTTAAGAAATACTAATAATCCCCAATAATACGAGCCTAGCAACAAAGATTCCAGTGACACTTGTTAATGAAATTTTCAATTTCAATGGCAACACTAATCCATTTCGCTGCAGAATGTTTTCACTGCCAAAAGAAATCCCGTTGCTATTCTTAACGGCATTTCATGGAGACAAGAAAGAGAAGAAGAAAAGACAAGAGGAACCAAGTTCGAAAGACTTCGAAACACTATATCTATTTCAATTTTTTAATATCCTTTTACTCGAGATTTCTTCATAGTTTGTTACAAAATACTTAGTAACATATCCTCATTTTATTGTTCTAACAAACCAATATGGGTACATTGTCAATAAAATAGTTTAGATTGATCGAGCCTCTTGTGGATAACCACTATATTTCTTGTAACGCCCCCCCCTCATTACAAAATCCTGGCTAAACAAACCAAAATATTTCATGAGTAAAATAGTTTAGAATGACACCCCTGGTGTGATAATCTCAATAATTCGTCACGGACCCCGCTATTACGAAATCCTGGCTACGTGCCTGTCTGCCGGCTTGCATTACCGCGGATCCCAAGAATTTCAGATATCCTCTTATTTTACTGGCCGATACAGATAGGACATCAATAGTCATGCCCTACATATAGCGGAAATTAAGGCCAAGCGCTGTCGGCCCTCGTAGGCGAGTGTACTAGTGCAACATTCTAGTAATGAAAATAGTTTTTGGCGTGGGTTCAAACCATGCCCAAAGATTTTTTTTCAATTTTCATAACTCTTTTTTCATTAAAATAAGCTTGCTCATCCATAGTAAAAGTTATAATAAAAGTAGTAGTAGTAGAAACGAGTTAGAAGCCCCGCAGGGTTTGGTTAAGTTCTGTTCTCTTGTTCAAATTTTTCTGTACATTTTACATGACAAACTTCAAACAACTGGATAGGGTAGCGCACGAACACTGAAACTCTTGGGATCGGCGTAAATGCTGCCTGCTGTTCTTCTTTGTAAATTAGAATTTACAAGAGGAAGAATAGTAGTAATTAAAATCGACGGCAGTTAAAAACGGTGAGGTAGCCTCAACTTGAAGAACGTTTCTTGATATTTTCCTTATTAACGAAGGTCTATAAAACTTCTTTTTGAGTTAAAGAAGGAAATTTCAAGTAAGTCATTGTGACAATCGTAAGGAACGTCTTCTTATACGAGCATTAGTATTTAGTATAGTATAACATGCAACGATTCTAACTTGCTAAAAGTTCAGAGAAAATATGAAGTGACTCGATAGGTAAGTGGTTAGCGTATTTAACCTGTTCGGCGGACCCAGGTTCGAATCTCCGCTAGGTTGAAAATTTTTGAAATATTTCAATTTCAATTTCAATGCATACTCAGTGTGACAATAGAGGTCTCTCCTCCAGAAAGAAAACGATGTTGGAATGATTACAATTGGAGAAGTTCTCTCAGTGGAGGCAATCATTTACAAACTTATTTCCAGCAGTAGTCCTAGATTATTACTTTCAGTTACTTTCAAGCATTTCCTGATAAATGCGTGGTCAGTGTTTTTATTTCTCAAAACATATAGTATATAAAGAAATAATACATTACATACATAGCAATATTGAGATTAATAACGAACCATAGAGATTCATCTTAGAATGGAGAGCTGTTTCGTTATTCACCTACTTTACAATTTCACCTGCATAAACACCTGGATCAGGTCTACCAACTGCTGTCAGTGGCGAGAAAAGTTACGTGTAAGTTGTGTTGCATCTGTCTAGGCGTTCTCACAACTGGAAATGACCTGGACCCCAAGTAATGGAATTAGATCACTTATGGGGAGAGATACTTTTGTAAGTGGTTGTACATTAGATTAAAGAACTTTTTTGGCAGCAGATAGTGTGCTCTTGCACCGGTGTACACATGAAGAAGTGTTGAATACAGATCAATCAAAAATTAAATGCCAAGGCTCTCAAAATTCGTTAATTGCATGAGGGTAGCAAAATATCATCGGAGATACTGTAACGGATGACAAATTTATGAATATCGAAACTTTGAGAGTTGATGGACTTATACATATTATACACGCGTTCAAACATAACAGTTTTCAGTTCTCACATTTTCCCTCTGCTCTACTACAATACTTCAGCTCTTTTGAATATTCGAAGCAATAATCTAGTTGCAATCTACAGTAAATCATTTCCACTGATATGGAAATTGGAAAATTGGAGGCGAAAGCTGATTTCAGAGTAGAATGCTAATCCAGCGACCTAGAAACTTTTCAGTGAAAGAAACTGAGAGTGGGGTTTGAGGATCCTTCATCTTGATGCATTTTACTTCTTCAATGAGAATCTATTTTTGAAGTCGTATTATTGGCTAAATCTAAACCATTCGTAAATAAGATAATCCTTTTCACACAGCAATTTAAAATTAAGGAGAAAGTTCTGATATGACATAACCTCAACGATATTTCACTTCTGTGACATACCTGTTCATATGGGAAGTTATAAATGAAACAGGTGTTGAAACATCATCATTATCTTAATTGGGGTAGTAAATAGATTCAATTCCTCATTTGTCCACTATACAGTTCGTATGGTGTTAAAGTGTACCAATACGTAAACTTCCAACTTAAAGGACAGTTGTGTCACAACCAAACATATAAAAAAAAAATTCAAGTCCACCACAAATCGAATTCAGGAACACTAGTCGCGAATATCGGTATGTGTTAATCTTTATTTCTTCATGGTCATTAATACAATAATGTATGTGCAGTAAGTTTTATTGTTTATAAAACCATATATATGACATATTTGTTGTAGTATAATCATAAATCGATATGAATAAAGAGAATTGAAGTGTTCGTTGTTAAGTTTGTTGAAATTGTTTTCCTCTTTTCTTTAATCTTGTTTTAAAATAGTCATTAATTAATATGAAAATTTATACTAATCACTCAAACAATAAATTGGTACAGTTAAATACTCTGATCTAATTCAGTGAAATGGAACATACCCCCAACAAACTAAACTCTCTCAAGGATTTCTTTAAATCAAAAGATCCAATATATTTCAGGCCAAAACTTTGTTATAGGCCTTGGAGAACTACATAAAGTGTAGTCAAACCCAAACTATCACTTAACTCAGCATGATGTGCTTATTCCTCAAAACATACGAAAACTCCATTTATTGTCTCTTCAAAAATTTTCTGGAACCCTGATCCAGAAACTAATTATTGGCCAAGATCGCAATCTTTTCTGAGTTTTTTTTTCATTTCTAAAATTCTTGTTGAATCCTCTTTTGCAAACGAACTGAGAAATTAAGTTTATCTCAAACGTACAAAGCAAAACTAAGCCATTTCTTAGAAATAAAATAAAGATAAGATGAATAGAAAATAATTGTGATATTTAAGAAAATAATGATTTTCTTGATTTTAAAGTTGTGTAATTGAGAAGTACATCTGTTAATAATTGCTTTCTATTCTCTAACGTCTCTCGCCTCTCTTAAAAGCCCTGGAAAATTTCTTAACTGAATTTCTACAGAAATAAAGGAAACAAAGCTCAAAGAAGACACTGAATGTTTGTAAAATATCTCTAACGGTTGATTCTTGAATCACATCCTAATTTTACATATTACCCAAAGGGCGTAAATAAAACTTGTAAGATGATAGTTTGGACCATAGAAGCTGAGAAAGAACTATTCTAATTTAAGTAGATCCTTTATTACTTTATTATAATGCAATATTACAAGACTCATAAGGTTATTAATAATACCCGGTGGTTAGTTAAAGTGATTGTTGTAACACTAATTTCCTTTATTTCTTTAGACAGTGATGAGCTTTAATAGATTCATAAGCAGAAACTCTAGTCTGCGTGAAAATATGTCATTGAAATTTATTAAATTTGTGAGGAAACATGTAACATAATAAACTCTGAACTATAGCTATAAAACAAAGTCAACTTTTCCAGAATATGCTTTTTTTACCTTTTTTCTTCGGATCTATTGCTACGGTTCCTTTCTAGAGAATGGCTTTCGATATTCAGACTTCTCTTTGATATTCATTAATTTTAAAGTAATTTTGAACAAGTTCTACTGTGCAGCTACGTCTTGTGAGCTTCAGTAGCTGCGAAAATTAGAGTGAATTTAAGCGTTGGGGAGTTCTCAACTGACAAGTCGTTCCAGGATTTTGCAAACTAAAATTATTGAAACTATTTATATATTAAGCAGATTGAAAGAAAGTACACGGGAAAGAAAATGGTGAAAAGGAAAATAGATATACCGGAAAGCTTAAAACCTTTGCACTTGCCTGATGTTTCCGTTGGACTTCCTGCCTTAGTTCCTTTGGTCAATCGTCGTCTTTTCATTGGTGCGTCTCTTCTCCTCTCATTGACAGGTGGGGGAAATGATGTGAGCTGCAGCTCAGTGGCGATGAACTTAGCTGAGATAAGAATACTTTTTAACTGATGAAACAGTTTTGTGAAATGTTTAATAACGTGGAGAATAGATAATGCTCATTATAGGTTGGAGCATAATTTGATATCCAAGTTGTATATTATTACATCATTATTATTATTAAATTTCAGTGTTGAATATCAAATTTTACTGTTAGATTTCTTGGTTTGTAGATATGTTTAGTCTACATATGTTTTTGTGATAATCCAAACTTTCAACCTACGAGTATCAGTCTCCTAGATTTTCTTCCTAAATCTCCCAAATAAGTACCGACAATGATCACTAAAGTTCACAATTGACTTTCTGAGAACATGCTGACCCTAATTGATATATCACACAACTTTCTTTCCATTTCAAAAAAAAATCACAGATTTCAGAATGGCGGATTTTAAGATGGCGGCGGAGATTCGTGATCTATTCTGCCTATTCTTATTTTACCAATATATGAAACTACCACCGTTTGTATTGTCTATATTTCACTATTTTCACGATTCAATAGTTTATTTGATGTATTTCAATAACAGCATAGCTCCTCTCCCACCAACTTTGACCCACTCCCCCTCCATTTCTTATGGCGCTCAGCAGCTATAACTTTGCGCATATATATATATATTTTCACATCCTCTATCAGTTGTACTACGTCCCATCTGGCTACTCGATTCAAACATTTGTACCCTTTGTTTGTAAGTTCGTGTAAGGTCAGGGGTAAATGACTTGTACAGGTCTTGCCAACACTCATTGGCTAGTGATCTTCTCTTGGTTTCCACTCGAGATACTCCATTTTCATTCGTTTTTTTTTAATGTAGGTAATTGAACTCTGAGAAAGGTATGTTTGTGTCTGTCAGTTACTGAGAAAGAGATACATTCTCTAGAGATTTATCACTAGAAAAGGAAACTAGCCTGGTGCACTTCACTGTCTGCTAATATCTTCTCCGCACACCTACCTTCTGAATGCTCTGCTTTGATTTCTCATCGTGCAATTACAGCACTTTTGGGGGACGTTTCACTTTGTTTCCATAAGCGTGCATCTACCTCTGTAATAATACCCAAGTTAATTAAAATCTAACTAACTCTATGGCATATGGAACCCAGAGATTCAATGCCGCGTTGACAAAAAAACTTTTCATTGATTTCTGTCCTTAGCCAACTGGATCAAGTTTCTATTTTGTATTCCTTTTTTCTGAGAGATCCATCTTTATATTTTCCTCCCATCTGCGCCTAGGTCTTTCTAATGGTTGTTTTCAGATTGGATTTCCAGTTAAAACTTTGAAAGCATTCCTACTTTATTCTATTCTAGCTACATAACCTGCCCACCTGAGCCTCCTAGGCTTGATGACCCTTTCAATGTTTGGTAAACTGTACAAATTATGCAGTTCCTCGTTATGAAGTTTCCACCATTTCCCTTGCCCGATTCTCTTGGATCCAAATATTCGTTTCAGGATTTTATTCTCAAATACTTTAACATTTTCCAAATCTAATGTGCTATGTATAGATTATTCCTAAAATTCAGACATTAGGACAATAGTTCTGATTGACATTGAACAGATTTGTGTATCTTTTGCTAGACCATCATGAATTTATAACTTCCAATATAAACATACGAGTTCAATCAGATTTGCATTATAGACACTGGAACTCATATTGGTAAAACCGTGATTATTTTCTTGCCGATTAAGAATCTGCCACTATATGATTGTAAATATGGTGTGTGATTTTATTTATTTATTTATTTACTTATTTATTTATTTATTTTTTGTATTGATTCCAGAGATTGTATTGGAGAAGATATTTAACACTGAAATGTATGTATCACTACTTTTCATACTGATAATAAGAAGAGGAATATAATATGTTTGCTTATGCACAGAGGCATACGCAGAATAAATAGGTTTGTAATTAGTAAGAAGTCGGGTAATTAGATCAATAAGGTAGAAAGGATAAAATATAAAATAGGGTATTGTAATTAGGAATGGCCTGGCACTTGAAAGGGTCTGCTTTTGTTTCTGTGTCGATGGTCTTTCGTGCATTGTAAGTCTTGAAGTTAGTAATTAAAACAGGTGTTGACAGATTTTAAAACGACTTGCGATCACAAATTTAAAGGAAGAAATGTACAATGAGTGGATAAGAATTTGGCGACATTGATAGTAAAAAAAAGAAAGAAATGACAGACAATTACGCCCCCAGAATAATGGTACTGATAATACTACTGTAAGATGTTATTTCTGTTGCTGTGTCAATAGCCTTTCGAATACCATACTGGCATAATAATAGTGGTTAAGTTTTATTCATGAAGATGCCTGCCTCTAGTAAAAGATCCGATCATTACGGTTTTAGTGTTACCACCCAAGAGACAATCATGAAAAATGAATTTTAACTTAAAAACTATAACAGATTGTTAAGCTTTAACTGGAGAAGAAAACGTGATCCCCTTACGCTTTACTTCAGAGCAAAAAAGGGGTGGGGTCTAGTGACGAATATGTATGATATGAATCTTGTCATATCTAGTTGTAAAGTATTGCACTGTGCTTGAGATAATTTCAAGTAATGAGCTATAGTAATACCATTTACATCTGTGAATATTGTATACATGAATGTTGAAAGAACGAAATTAAAGAAAGAATTGGATCTCCCCTGGCGACGTGATTCTGATAAGTTTTCTACAGCTGTCAGCCACTATTCACTTCCGACGTTTCGAATCCCTGGAGATGAATGCAATGTCTGCATTTAAAATGTCGGAAGCCAATATTTTCATCTGAACTATAGCCCTAGAAATTAAAATTGGTTTCTGGTGTTGGAGAGATGGAAAGAATAACATGAAACGACCATAAGCAAGAATACAAACTAACTGTCTAATTGCATAAAAAGTTGTCCACGCACAAGGAAAAACGCATTTTGAACCTGAACTAGATATCATTATAATACATTTGTTACTAATACAGTAAGTGTAATTATTATCTTTCTTTAGTAGTATAGTTATAATGCAAACCATGTCTGCATTATACAAATATTCCATATAATAATTATCTATATCAATGACCCTTTGTGACCGAGTAGGTAACGTGCGTGCCCTTTGTACGCATGCTTCCTTTTCGGTTTCCCGCTGGGATATCTATCTCGAATAAAACTCGAGTGGTGTCTTCGATCTCGCTTTAAAAAATGATCTAGTCCGTTGTTGAAAAGATACGTTAAACTCAATGTGAGTATTACCCCCATGTTCGAATTCGTTCTTCTGTTGGTGCAAAAACTCTTTTTACTTTACGTATGGTAACTTTACGTTTTAGGAGCTAAGTACACATTGCACGTATTACAAAGTAGTTTGGTCAAATGAAGTAGTTATAACTGCATATCCATTTATACAGAAAATATTTACGAAGGTCGTAAACATTCAAGGTCAAGACGGTTAAAATCGCGGAATCCAAGTTTTCTATTTCAAACGTATTGAGTCAATATTGCAGTAAAAAAAATATTTCTGTGAATAATGAGGTTTTACTACTGTTATACTATTTTAATATCATATAAAAGTTGCTGTTAATGGCTTTACTTTTGCCACCTTCACTTCTATTATAGATTCTAAAACAATATTTGAATCTTTCAGTAATTTTTTCTCAAGAAGAACAAAATGGAAGTGAATTTTTATACCAAAGCAACAGTGGTTTTGAGTTGTCTTTTGGTTTATGATATTTTTTCCTTGCCTGCCACTTTCAATTTAGGCAATCTGTAACATATGTGACGCCATGCATAATTTTCGTACATTTGTTAAGGTGAATAGGCAACAAAATGGACACCTGTGATATGTTGATTTGCATAACTTACATTTGCTGGGAAGCGAGGTAATGCCAGATTGAAAACCAATAGAAGAAGCCAGCCAAGGACTGCAAACAGCGAATGTTGTAAAGACACTTACTTAATTGCAGAATCCATTACAGGAAAACAAAGATGATTATTGCATTAGAAAATTAAAAAAAAGCCAAGAAAACTTAAATTTTCATTTTCCTCGCTACCCAAATATTGTTTTCATAGAAATTAAATTGCATCTCCAAAAGCCTCCTCTTTTATATTTCTAAAAAAACGAAAATTCATATTGTTTTAATGTTTGTATTAAAGCTTTCAATTCTAGAAGTTGGCATACAAGTAAATAAATAAATAAAATTCAGGCGATCTTAGGGAAACGAATTCTACAGTGTTCTCTTTTGTTCTGAGGCAAGCTATTTGTTAGATAATCCTTTTTTAGCGTTGAATCAGATGCCAATTATCTTTTCATTGAAAATAATGATTGCTTCCTGAGGTCACACTGGCTCAATGATAGAGCGCTCACCTCTAGTGCATGGGGTCTTTAGTTTCATTCCAGATCCTGGCAAGAGAGCTTTGTGATAGAGAAACACCTTGTGTGTAAGTGTTCTCTGGGTTCTCCTGTTTCCTCCCACTTTTGTCATTCCATCATTATCATCCATCTCATAATCACCGTTTTCCTTAGCCTTACTATATAACTGTGGGAGATTAAACTAAAATGATTGGTTCCTAGTTTCCTATCATATCACCTTCAGAAATAGAGAGAAGGAAGGCAGGTCCTGGAAAAAGCTACTTTCGAGTCTGGAGAAGATTCAACAACGCTTGATGTAATCAACGTTTGCTGCCTCCTGTCTTCTCTCATTTTTCATCTCTTTGCTCATTGAAAACTCTTCTTTCAGCCTCTCACATTTTTCTATTCCAAGCAAAGATCGAGGAAACGTAGATGAAATACACAAGAAACAACTAAAATTCTATTTCTTTTCATCTTCAGCCTTCTAACGGAAACGAGAAATCGCATTACATCGAAAAGGTTATCCCAAGAACTCCAGAGAAGGATATTGTGTGCGAAGTAGAAAGCATCAACTCTGCACGAAGTGCTCTTACTCTGGATTCAATTAAACTAATTGCTTCCTTTTTTCACTTTGTCAGTCCGTCACCACTCACATACTACACATTGCCTGAAGTATTCCTTTCCAAATTGAATTTGTGTGGTTTTCCATTTATCTTCAAAAATAATTAACCCTTAATACCGCAAGGTGTGTCCAATGGACCCATAGCTTTGAATTTTTGGATGCTGTATCTTTATTATTTTTAAAATTTTCTTTTCCTTTTTGGTATGCTTCTAACTATTCAATATCATTATATTACCAACGTAAGTTCGTTCTAGATGCTGGTTCTTGTTGCATATGGCGGGATTAATACTTTTATTTCGTTAATACCGCAAGATGTGTCGAACGGACACATATTTAAAATGTATTGAATGATTGTATTTCCAAAATTTTTGAATCAATTATCAGACGTTATATCCTCCCCTTGTTCTTACTTGCGTTCTTCTTTCGTGTTTCCTTTCTTCGTTTGTCTCTTTTTGATATTCATGTTCATAAAATTTAGTAAAGTATCTCTTGTATGTAGTTGCTTTCTTGACAGACGTGGCTGGCAATATTGTTATGCGTCTTTAGTAATTCATTTATTTTCCCTTGCTTTTGTGTTGGTGAATGTTATTCCAGATTATTATCTTTTGAAATATTCTCCTTTGTGTTTGTGAGTGTACTTTATGTGTAAATATGACAAAAAGAAAGCTGAATGACAAAAAAAAATGAACAAATACTTGCTGGTGATGAATCGAGTTCAGATTACAGTATAAACTCAGAAGAAGAATTGCTTTTTGATGAAACACTTGGAAATGATTCGAGTGAGGCGGATCACGTGAGTAATGTAAGTGAACATGAAAATCAAGAAAGTGCTTCGGATAGTGATAAATACATTCAAGTACCTTCTCGTTCAAGTGTAAGTGAATATGTAAGAAAAAAATGGGACCCGTTGGAATAAAGACGTTCCAACTTCTACCAAAATAAAAGCACGAAATTTTGTTAGAGGCAATTGCAATAAAGTAG
Organism: Thermobia domestica; assembly: GCF_964235325.1. Lineage (NCBI taxonomy): Eukaryota > Metazoa > Arthropoda > Insecta > Zygentoma > Lepismatidae > Thermobia > Thermobia domestica. Next base: position 22,784,077 of record NC_137470.1, read on the forward strand.
CTCTTTCTGCTGTGAAGCAAAGGCACCTGAAGATATGTTCCACTTAATCGTTGGGGATGATATTATAAGTGATATTGTTACAAAATCAAATCAGGAAGCTAATCGGATCTATAGGGAAGAAAAGAGAAAAAAGGTGTGGAAGATGGTGTCTGAAGAAGTTTTAGCATTTATTGGACTTCTTATTACTGCTGGTCATCTGAAATGGAAAAACATAAAGATAAAGTCCCTATGGAATAAGAAGTACGGTCCGCTTTTATTTCGCGCCACTATGAGTTGTAATAGATTTATTGGTCTACTGTCTTTCATCAGGTTTGATGATAAAACTACTAGATCGGAAACAAAGAAGAAGGACAAACTTGTTCCGATTAGAGACATTTGGGAACAAAATTGCAAAAACTTAACAAAATATTATCTTCCTGTTTGTTGTTTAACAGTCGATGAACAGCTTGTTCCCTTTAGAGGTCGTTGTCCTTTCAAACAATACATGCCGTCAAAGCCGGATAAGTACGGTATGAAAATTTGGTGGATATGTGACTCCAAAACCTATTGTCCTTTGAAAGGTATACCCTAATTAGGCAAAGAAGGAAGAAAAAGAGCAAATAAGTTAGCTACACAAGTTGTTTTATCCTTAGCGGAACCATATTATCGAACTAACAGAAATATAACTTGTGACATTTAGTTTACAGACATGGAACTCGAAAAGACCCTTACTAAGAAACGGTCTAACAATAGCAGGCACTCTGAGAAAAAAACAAACCATTTGTTCCTGAAGAATTCAAACCCAGCAAGAACAGGGTTGAGCATTGCAATGAGCAATCATCTATCTTCGGGTTCGCAAATGATTTCATATTAGTTTACTATTACTCGAAACCGAATAAGACTGTTATTCTTTTGCCAAGCATGCACAACACTGACGATATAGTTGTTGATAAACAAAAGAAACCAGAAATAATACTGTATTATAATGAAACAAAATGTGGCGTTGATAGTTTAGATCAATTAGTACACTGATACTCCTGCAAAAGGAAAACCAATCGATGGCCTCTAGCATTCTTCATTAATCTTCTGGATGTATCTGCTGTTGCCGCCTATGTTCTGTGGTTGAATATCAATCCTAAGTGGAACATAAAAAAAGCGAACTCGAAACGACATATGTTTCTTGTAGAGTTGGCAAAATAATTGGTTCTCCCTCAAATCCATCGAAGAAGAAAATTAGGCCTTCAGAGGCCTGTTCTTACTGCAATCGACGTGACACGTGATACTTCTGCAGCTCAGTCAAGGGTATCATCCACAGGTGTGGGCACACTGAAATCTACGCCTAAGAGAAGATGTTACATGTGTAACTCCTAAAAGTGCAGAATGCAGAGACAAGTGTGTTATAATTGCAAGAAGAATATCTGCTCTGAGCACTCAAGTGTTATCAGAAAGTGTCTGAAATGCTCCATGGGTAACTCTTAAGGAGAAATACAAAAATGTAATGTCAATGATATATCAAAGCATATGTACTAAGAAAATATTAAACATTTTCAAAGTTTTTCAAATGAGTTTTTCAAATGAGTCGCGTATCATACATTAGATACTTGAGGATGGAAACCCTGAACAATATATATAACATTAGTGTTGAGTTTTTCAAAGTAGTTGTTTATTTTTGATAGTACAAAGAGATGAGAACACTGAATATTATATGTTTCTCCTTATATTAGAGTATTTTGATGTTCAATGTACAACTTAATCCATGTTATGTCAATAATATAAAAAAATATATCTATGAAGAATATATTTGTCTTTACTTTTACAAATGTGTTGTCGCTTATCTTTCGTAATGCAAAGGGGTTGGAAACACTGAATATTATGTATTTGGCTTATGTTAAAATATATTGATTTTAAATACATATTTCTACAAAATTGCAGTAAGATAAAATATTAAAGTATTGAAAACGAAATGAGGTGAAACATTGCAATGTGTCCATTAGACACACTTTGCGGTTTTGTGTAACTGAAATACCTTGCTGTATTAAGGGTTAAAATAAGATATTGGAAGTTAAGAACTTTTATGAAAGAGAATAATCCATAATTTAACCCTTATCCGGATAACCGGGGCCTCCCAGGCCCAGTAGCTTCATTTTTCTCAAATTTTTCAATAACCATACGTATTTCGAAGACACAAAATACTGAATTCTTCTATCTTTCGTCGAAGTTAAAATCATGAACATATCGAGTTGGTAAAGCTAATGTTTTTTTTTTTAATTTGACAATCTTTTCTTGACGCAACCGGGCAACCGGGGCCTAGGAGGCCCCGTATAACTTTAGTGAAATTCCTGTCAAATATTAGATCAAATTGTCACATAATTATATATTGAACAAATGACTATTGTAACCTTTAGTCGGAACAGTATGCGGCAACAGACATTGAATTTTGAGGGTTCTGCACTTAAAATATATGCTGGGCCTGATAGGCCCCGGTTGCCCGTTTACGTTACAAAAATGTCTGGACCGGATTTGCTATTCTGCTTGGCGGCTTACAAAAGCGTGACACGAAGTTTCGCTACTTGACAAAAATATATACCGGTACATTCTAGACTAGTCTAAACAGTAAGTGACAATAGGCGTTGATTTTGTGTATTCTGCACTTAAAATATATACTGGGCCTCACAGGCCCCGGTTGCCCGTTTACGTTACAAAAATATCTTGCCCGGATAAGAGTTAAATGCAAGTACAAAAATTAAGTGTTTCATCCATATCTGTAATTATTGCAAGGTGAAGAAATAAATTGCGAAGTATACAGATTACACTACTACCCATTCTTCCACGTTGATCTCTTTAAATTGACTTAAATCTATGTCCAAACGCCGAGAATGCTTTCTATGCAGGCAGATCAATAAGGCATATGATGAGTTACAAATGATCTTTACCTGTGTCATGTGATAGCCTTTAAAGTTAATTAACAGTGTGCCGTGTCCATAGCATTCCTCTGCCATTCTTCGTCCGTGCTCTGGGTGCAACCACTTACAATGAGCAAAATAAGTATTCGTCCGGCCAGAACTGAAGTCCTTGTACGCATATAATTTGCATTCAACTCAATAGTAAAAGGAAGAACGAAACACAGTTATTTCATTACACTACATATATATGTACCAAACATAGAAATGGAGTTATTTCAGGCTCAAAGCATACGAAAACGTACAAATAAAATGAACATACTTCACGTCAAAAAAGTATTCGTCTACTAAGGAACACTATTCGTCTGCAATAGCTTGAGTTGTTGTTTTCCAAATGTTAATAATTTGTATGTTCTCCTTTTCGCAGTATGACCTCCTGCAACCTCCTTGGCATTGATCTAATTAATTCTCCGTTGTTACCCTGGTAATTTCCCTTCATTCTGCCGGCAATGCGTTTTCAAGATCAACCTTATTTGAAATATGGCGTTTTCGTATGTTTGTTTCCATAGATGTTGAATTGGATTTATGTCTAGTGATTGTAAAAGAGTTTCCATCCACTTCGGAGTATTCAATAAAACCCAGAGCTTCGTATTCAGGATAGTTGTGTTCCGGGTCGTTATCTTGAGTGAATATGTAATCCCCTGGTAGGCCCATTTGCTTAACACTCGTGAGAAGATGTGTCTTCAGGATGTTGATACTGTATATGCTCTGTGATCCATTATTCCCTCGATCAAACAATTTCCCAACCCCGTACGCACTCATGCACACTCACAAAAGTACTGATCCGCCCCATGCTTCACTGTAGCTGTAAGATTCTTTTCCTCAAGCTCACAATTCTTCTTCCTCTATATCAGAACTCGTCCATCTGATTGAAACATATGAAATTTCCTTTCATCAGTGAAAATTACCTTTTCCAGAAGTCGATTGTCTCGTTTCTGTGTGATGTTGCATACTTCTGGCCCTTCTTTTTGTTGATTTTGCTAATATATGGATTTCTGTGGGTTGTTCGGACTCCATATCCAGCTTCATGGGGGACCTTTCTCACGCTGTACTGACACTTTCTTTGCACACTTTTGTTCAAGCTCCGTAGCTATAAGTGGTGCACTCATTTTTGAATTTTTCTTAACTTTACGTACGATGAGATGTCTATCTTGCTACGTTAGTTGTGATGGATGCCCAGATCTCGGTAGATTTTTGAATATTTTTGTATTTTTAAACTTATATGTGAAGCTTTTAATGGTGGTAATAGGCCGACCAATCATACACTTACCTCACTAAAGGATTTACCCTTAACAAACAAGCGTATCACTATTCGTCTTTCCTCTTTCCTTGTTTCTTTTGATTTCGCCCCATTTTGTCTTTCCCTGGTTGCTTTCGGTTGGTTATTGACTTCAATAACAACACACACGCATACACTTCGACTACAGTTCTTCAATTGATACAAGCCTCTGCAGCTATAGTACCCAAAAACATGCGTAACGATGAGTATGTTGCTTGAGGTATAGATAGAAAACGAATACTTTCTTGGCAATAAAAGTGACGTCCCTTTGCTTTATTGTAACCCGTAGAAAACGAAAAACAAAGTTTCATTTGTTTCTTCTTTTATTTTATGCTGGGAAGTATACACAAACCTACGAGCATATTATTGTGCGATCGAGTCTTCTTTCCTTATATATATGAGACGATTTATATTATGTGCACTTTGAGACGAATACTTTTTTGTTCATTGTATGCATACCATACCGTGCCGTGCCTGCCGCTACTGATTTCAACAACATTTCCCTTGGTTCTGCTCAACTTCATGTTGCTTGGTGTGCTCCGAAGAAAACTGAAGGATAGCGGTTGACTAGCCACGACCTGGTTGGTTTCTCTTCAAGACCGGTGTAACGGGATAGACGTACCTTCCGTAAACCATACCCCCCGGTAAAAAAGTACTAGGATAGATATACCCCCCGGTAAAATAGTCCTGGGACAAACGTACCCACGGTAAAAAAAATCCTAGGACAAATGTACCTCCCCGGTAAAATAGTCCCACAGATAAACCTACTCTCCGGTAAAACTGTCCTGGGACAGACATACCCCCCGGTAAATTTATCCTAGGATAGATATACCCCCGATAAAACTATCCTAGGACACATATACCCCCCGGTAAAACATCGCCCAAAGAGACAACAATCATATTTTTCGATGAATCTTATTCACAAAAGGAAAAATTGTTCACTCACAATAGGGGGTAAATCTATCCTAGGATATTCTTACCCCCTTTCGGTTTTTCTTAAACTCAAAGAAAATGAAGACAAAAGATATAATATTAATACCATATTGAAGTGTACATCTACATCAGTGAATATATAACGGGGGATAAATCTATCCTAGGATATTCTTACCCCCTTGCCGGTTTTCCATAAACTCAAAGAAAATGAAGACAAAAGATATAATATTAATACCATATTGAAGTGTACATCTACATCAGTGAACATATACCGGGGGTAAATCTATCCTAGGATATTCTTACCCCCATGTCGGTTTTCCTTAAACTCAAAGAAAATGAGGACAAAAGATATAATATTAATACCATATTGAAGTGTACATCTACATCAGTGAACATATACCGGTGGTAAATCTATCCTAGGATATTCTTACCCCCCTGTCGGTTTTTCTTAAACTCAAAGAAAATAAAGACAAAAGATATAATATTAATACCATATTGAAGTGTACATCTACATCAGTGAACATATACCGGGGGTAAATCTATCCTAGGATATTCTTACCCCCTGTCGGTTTTCCTTAAACTCAAAGAAAATGAAGACAAAAGATATAATATTAATACCATATTGAAGTGTACATCTACATCAGTGAACATATACCGGGGGGAAATCTGTCCTAAGATGATCTTACCGCCCTGTCGGTTTTACTTGAAGTCAAAGAAAATAAAAGAAATCTATTTTTTTCTTTCAGTATCATGTGGTGTTGTTTGATTCCTTGGACGTTTGTATTTCTTATACACAGGAAAATTTGACATCCAACTAGGTGTTTTTTCGTGATTTTGGTTTCTTTAGTTCAGGTGCATAGTCAAGTGGACGTCATTCCAACAGGGTCATACGTACACTGTCTAGCTAGAGTAATGTATCCGATTGTTTGGACAGTTCCTTCAACAGTTCTCTCGCCGTTTGAACAAGTCTAATATATGATCTTATGTTTCCTCTCACGCAAGTGAACTCCCATAGTTATTGCTTATGAAATGTGTTGTCGTTGCTTGACAGTTGATTGCCTCCTCTACGCATTCGTCGTGTTGCAGGTTTTCTGAAAGCAAATACTTTGCTCCCACGTTTTTAACTTTTAGCAATTCTGCTTCACTGTGGCTATCTTGTACTAATTATACTAAGCGGATACTGTAATATTCTAATGAAACCTTAATTTATCTGTCTTCTAAGTTTGGGCTGCTATTTTGTCTTCTTCTTAATGTAACGTTTGTAATGACGAGCAGTGCATATTACAATTATAATACATTTAAATGTTCTTCTGTGTAATGTAGCTACGTGATACTTATTCAGGCATATTTACCCCCCGGTATATGTTCACTGATGTAGATGTACACTTCAATACGGTATTAATATTATATCCTTTGTCTTCATTTTCTTTGAGTTTAAGAAAAACCGACAGGGGGGTAAGAATATCCTAGGATAGATTTACCCCCCGGTATATGTTCACTGATGTAGATGTACACTTCAATATGTTATTAACATTATATCTTTTGTCCTCATTTTCTTTGAGTTTAAGGAAAACCGAAAGGAGGTAAGAATATCCTAGGATAGATTTACTCCCCGGTATATGTTCACTGATGTAGATGTACACTTCAATATGTTATTAATATTATATCTTTTGTCTTCATTTTCTTTGAGTTTAAGGAAAACCGACAGGGGGGTAAGAATATCCTAGGGTAGATTTACCCCCCGGTATATGTTCACTGATGTAGATGTACACTTCAATATGGTATTAATATTATATCTTTTGTCTTCATTTTCTTTGAGTTTAAGAAAAACCGAGAAGGGGTAAGAATATTCTAGGATAGATTGACCCCCCGGTATATGTTCACTGATGTAGATGTACACTTCAATATGGTATTAATATTATATCTTTTGTCTTCATTTCCTTTGAGTTTAAGGAAAACCGACAGGGGAGTAAGAATATCCTAGGATAGATTTACCCCCCGGTATATGTTCACTGATGTAGATGTACACTTCAATATGGTATTAATATTATATCTTTTGTCTTCATTTTCTTTGAGTTTAAGAAAAACCGACAGGGGGTAAGAATATCCTAGGATAGATTTACCCCCCTGTATATGTTCTCTGATGTATATGTACACTGCAATATGGTATTAATATTATATATTTTGTCTTCATTTTCTTTTAGTTTAAGAAAAACCGACAAGGGGGTAAGAATATCCTAGAATAGATTTACCCCCTATTGTGAGTGAACAATTTTTCCTTTTGTGAATAAGATTCATCGAAAAATATGATTGTTGTCTCTTTTGGCGATGTTTTACCGGGGGGTATATCTGTCCTAGGATAGTTTTACCGGGTATATATCTATCCTAGGATAGATTTACCGGGGGTATATCTGTCCTAGGACAGTTTTACCGAGGAGTATGTTTATCTGTGGGACTATTTTACCGGGGAGGTACATTTGTCCTAGGATTTTTTTACCGGGGGTACGTTTGTCCCAGGACTGTTTTACCGGGGGTATATCTATCCTAGTACTTTTTTACCGGGGGGTATGTTTTACGGGAGGTACGTCTATCCCGTTACACCGGACCGGACTGTCGGCGCACGGCATAAGAACGATACAGCCGCGGGAATCATGAATGAATTTAGAAAGACAACCCAATGAATTTTCAATGTCAAAATATAAAAAGAAATTTTGTTGACCACAGCACGGTATGGGAACGGATTACTATGTATGGATTAACCTTTACGATTCTATTCTGTGACAAATAGTCACCACTCGGATAAAAGTTTTCGACATGTTAAACAAAGCTGTAAAATACGTTATGATTGTCATACAAAACTCATTTTTCAGCTGAAAAGTTATCTAAGGAGGTCTTGCCACAGCATTTTAAAGTAAAGTTGTAAGTTGCAGTGTTGCAAACCTACTATGGTTATCGTCGTGTGTAAGATGAAAACAATTCATGTAATTCAAGAACACAGGGAACACATTCTTAGTCGTCAATATTATGTTACAGGAGAAGATGCAAGGGCTCGAAAAAAACGACTGTTTTGGAAAAAAAACTCGGTTTCTTCTGCTTCGCTTTTTCGCTTGGGAATTTTTTTCTTTCTTCAAAATTTTGCTTTAAATTGATAAAGCAGAGTTTGTTTCGCTTCTCTACAGCACAAAACTCATTTAATTAGTGGATGATCTAGGTAATAATATAAAACATAAAATAACCCATGAATTTCGAATTTTTAACATATTTACATTATGAATTCCTAAGGATTAACCAATAGATGTAATAATTTTTTTAACCTCTTATACACAAAAGTAAGTACTTTTATTTTTTTAAAGAATGATACACAAATAACTAGCAAAATTATATGTAGTATTTTTAATTCAAAATATCACACACCCTTTTTTGAAACAAAATTTTAAAAAAATACATGAGAGAAATACATTTATATGACAATCTTAAAGGCTGCACATCAAGAGTTTGGTTTCGGGTGGTTCTGCACATTCTTGAAACTTTTAAGTTTTCACTTTCATGTATGGATATTTCGAACAAATTTGTCATTCATTGATCACATACGTAATAATCTGTTACCATCTATCAGGGGCTTCGGATCTGTAAAATTGGTAAAATTTCGAATTCTATAATGCACTGACTGTTCCTTAAGCTTGTTTAGAATCAGACAAGTACCGAATTTTCTGTTCGTGGATCATATGCGTAATAGACCGTTCATCTGATTGTATGGTTTCCTAGGCTTATAATCACCATTATGGTTTACCCAGTCGTGAAGATTTCTGAATCTTAAACGACAGAATTCAACTTTTTTGTTAAAAAAAAACTATTACTTTTAAGAAGAAAGGAAAGAATCAATCACTGCTTCAATTCACAAGAAAAGCGACAAAACTTATTGTAATAATTAGCGAGGCATTTCTCTTAACATTATATTAACAAGATTGATTCCATACCCAGATGAAATTATTGGAGATTATCAGTGTAGATTTAGGTAAATCGATCAACTATCGACCAGACATTTACTATTCAATAAATACTAGAAAAGAAATGGGAATATATTACCCAGTACATCAGCTGTTTATTGATTTTAAAAAGGTTTACGACTCAGATAGGAGGGAAGTATTGTACAATTCTTACAGAATTCGGAATACCGAAAAAAGCTAGTTAGATTAATTTAAATGTGTTTAAATGAATCCCATAGTAAGGTACGAGTAGAAAAATTATTGTCCATGAGCTTCAACGTCAAGAATTGTCTGAAAGAAGGAGATGCGTTATCGCCATTATTATTCAGCATTGTTCCGGAGTACGCTATAAGGAAAATTAAAGATAGCAACCAGACCCTAGAGCTGAATAGTATTCACCAGGTTATGGCGTATGCTGATGATGTAAATTTAATAGGGGATGATAGGAGAACAGGAGAAAGAAATGCATAGTCCTTACGAAACGCTTGCAGCGACATTGGTTTAGAAGTAAATACAGTGAAAACTAAATACATGGAAGTTCACCGGGATCGTAATACGGCAAATTGTGGATGCGTTAAGATATCAAATAATACTTTCGACAAAGTGGATACTTTCAATAATCTATTATCAATATTAACAGACCAAAATCATATCCACAAAGAAATTAAATGTCGACTGAAATCAGGAAATTCGTGTTATTCAGTTCAAAATATTTTGTAGTTGCGAATTCTGCCGAGGAATTTAGAGCTTAAAATATATAGAACGATAATCGTGCCTGTTGTTCTGTATAGTTGTGAAACATAGTCGCTTGCGATGACGGAAGAACGCAGACTGAAAGTAATTGAAAATAAAATCCTGAGACGAATATTCGGATCCAAGAGGAACGGGAATGAGGGAAACTTCATAACGAAAAACTGCATAATTTATGTGATTTACTAAACATCGTTACGGTCATCAAGTCTACGAGGCTCAAATCGGCAGGTCATGCAGCCAGAATGGAAGAAGGTAGGAACGCTTTCAAAGTTTTAACTGGATATCCAATGGGAAATCGTCCATTAGGAAAACATAGGGGCAGATGGGAGGACAATATTATGATGGATCTCGCAGAAATAGGAATACAAAGTAAAAATTGGATCCAGTTGGCTAAGGATAGAAGTCAGTGGAGAGCTTTTCTGAACGCGGCATTGAACCTTCAGATTCCATAAGCGATAGAGAGAGAGAATATGTTTAAGTTAAGCACAACTGCACAAAAACCATGAGTTTTTGCACTTCTATCGGTAAGTCCGGGATTCAACCCCGAATTCGAGCATTTTGACAAAAGTTTTCCTTAATTCTATCTGTGAATGTAGAGATAGTACGTGTACTGTGAATCCTGGCCGACTTCCTTTATCGTTTTTAAATCGTTGTTATTACTAATTGCCAGCAGTGACGGATTTGCGAAGGAGGTTAGGGTAGGGATGTCTTACAGATTGAAGCCTGTACCCCGAAATTACGGAATTTCTAAAACAATCGAAATATTTGTATGCCTTTACTCATAAACTTCAAGCTCTCCTCAAATAAAAATTAAGTATTTTTTTTTTTAAATTAAACGTTAATATGGAAAAACCCTCTCAAAATATGTTTTCTAAATCCGCAACTGATTATCAGTATAAAATGGTCTTCAAGGCTGTATGCGGAAGATTATTGCTGAATACAAACAAAACGAAATATTACTTATGCCTATACTCATAAACCTGAAGCTCCTCTCGAATAAAAATTAGGAAATTTTAGAAATAATAAACATTAAGCAAAGAAACACCTCCCAAAATACTTTTCTGAATCCGCTATTGATTATTTCTATAAAACTGTATTCAAGGTTGTATCCGGAAGATTATTGCTAAATCATTGCACAGCTACAGAATCATTGCACAGAAGTTAAAATAAAGTTAAATATCGTATACAATTGCCCTCAAATACTACGTACTGTATGTTTACTTTAATTCATAAAACATAGGCTCTATCGTCATGATGGTGAATTCCAGAGCGAAATATGGTATTTAGGTCATGAAATATTATTTAACTTTACAGTATACTATAAGAAAGCTATTCAAATAGAAAAATCATGAAAATGAAAAAAGCCAAAATTCCCAAAATTCTCGTTTTTTTCCCCAAAAAGCCGGCTTTTTATGTGAAAAAAAAACATTGATTCAAAAAAGCCGGCTTTTTTGCATCTCTACAGGGAATTCAAGATCTGCGCTTAAGGTTATTACGCTAATCATAGGAAGATTAACGACCAGGTTTCTTTCTTCTACATGCATACTTTCTAATAAACAGTTAGGGTACAGGCCTTCACTGATATTCAACATGAACCAACATTCGTGTTTTCAAACAGAAATGATAGTTGATCCATTTAATGTAAAGTATTCGTTTTATTGTTTACTTCTGAACACGAACATGTTAGTAAATGTAGTCCTTAAATAAACTCAAGAAAGAATATTTTAAGAATAAAGTTAGATTCCACTTGTTATTAAAACCTTTTCTTTATAGAGCAAGGATGTGTTGTGTGTTCATAACTCTTGATAATAATATTTGGTTCAGTATTAAAATGAAAAGCAATACTACTCATTTTCGATTACAAACAGACGAAGGAAGTGATTTTCACATGCTATCTTTGAACACATTGCTATTTATGTTTAATTAGTACTTAAAACTACCTCTATGTATCCCAATTTCCTCTATAGAATACATTGTACTATTTCCTTCAATTTTAAAAACGTGCGCATATATTTTCCTAACATTAATAACATTAAAGGACCACTTTCTACAACAAGAAAAGGATTTAAGTACATACTAGTGACATTTCAACTAATTTTTAATCTCCTTTTCCTTTCCTTCTTTTCTTTTGTTTTTTCCTCCCGAATTTTGCGCCCCACTTACTTTGGCGCCCAGGGCCGTCGCCCCGCTCTCCACCCTCCTCGGCACGACACTGGAGCATATACTAGTTCCTGTGTAAATTCTTGGCCCGATTCTATAGCTCCCATAGTTCTAGAGCTAAGAAAATGTAAAATACTTCTCTTTGTTTTCGGTATCTTATAACTCTGGAAATATGCATTTTTCGCCCTACTTTTATTATTTTGCTTCTTTTGGGGTCTCCTACAAGGTGGCTATCTTACTATTATTTTACCACCCGGTATATTAATAAAATGTGTGTAACAGTTTTAGCACTGTAACATCGACTTTATCAGACACATTACGTACAGTCAGCGACAAAAGTTTTTTTTTTTCGTTTGGCAAAATTTATTTTGGGAATAACAGTGATATGGCTCAAAACGTACAGACAACTACATTATTTTTAAATTACTGTTAACTGTACTCCAATTGTCCTTTCACTCTGGAGTTACTTACGAAACTAACTTCATCTAAGGAAAAGAACTTTGGTCTCTGACTGTGCATCAGATTGTTACATTGGTAAAACTGTTACTCACGTTGTATTAATATGTATTTAAGTGGTTTGATTAGTTTAGTTTTATTAATATGTGTTCAATATTCAAAAAAGTTATAATAAACAATACACAAATATATATTCGGTAGTGCTGATTCATATTTTAATAAAAAATAATATTTCTCACTATCTTAGGGTGACCAGACGTACTGATTTTCGCAGTACAGTACTGATTTTTCAAAACCTGTCCTGCATGTAGCGAAGACGCCTAGAAAATAGAGAAAAGTTCTTATTTATTGAACCATTGTTTAGCAATATATTGTTTTTATTGAGAAGGGTCTGTTGATACTCTATATCGATAAGGTAGGAAAAAAATTTCTTTTCCAATTTGTGACAGTGATGGTAACCAAGTTAAATAGAAGTTCCCTCGGGTCGGTCTAAATTTTCCCTCATTACGTAAAATAATCCTAACCACCGAAAACCGATCAAAAAAAGTATTTAGCTCTACAATAAGTTTCACAGTACGTTCATAAAAATAAACCATTTTGTCATTCATCAAAACTTTTGGAGTTGTGTTGAATTCTTTCAATACTGTTTTGTTCAGTATTTTGGTAACAGAAACGAATGATTAAGTTAAGATTAACGTTAAATGAAATAAGGTTATGAGCATTACCAACGCAGTAAACTAGCATATACTATTATATTTGTGTCCTACTTTTCGCTTGTCATAATCTGGTCACCTTACACTATCTATTACAATTTTTCATAATGGCAATCAGTATTGAAACCACAAATCGTGAACTATCATCCTCTACGATGTGACCGTCTGCCCGGCCACAAAACTATGTTTTTGGACGACCAGTGTATTTCTTTTTAACTTTTATTCATGCAACGAAATTATTATTTTACTCAACTAAAAGCTATTTCTCTTTTGGTGAGAATTTCAACTCGTTCTGTGTATGCAGGTGTTCTTCAGTCGTTCTTATTGCTTCTCACGATAGAACAAAGAAGTTGTTGTTTTCCAATGCAACGCTCATCGTCTCAACGGAGTATTTCGTCGTAGCAAACTTATTTTTTTTTTGTAAAAGAGTTTCCAACTTATAGTCTTCGTCACCATGACTGTTTTGCATATGCGTTTTTCTTAATTACATTTATTAACATTGGGAATATTTTTGGATACGAAGTTGATATTGTGTGTGAATGATATTGTATTTATCGTGTTCTCATGCTTTCGCATTACGTCATCCGTCCTACCGTGAGAACAAACGTTCCTATCCTGCAGGAGTCGTAGGTGGGATGACTCATACACACCGTTACCATCGTTCGCTTCTTTCCACTGAACAATTTTACCTATAACAGCAGTGCATAAAAATCTATAACCATGGGAAGAATTTGTTAGTTAAGACTGCTACACTTTTTCAACTATTATTTCAAAGCTTCTTTCCCACGGGATCAAATTAAATGTTGCCAGTATTCTTTATTATAAAATCGACACATTGGCAATGTCTATGAATGCGGCAAACATTAACATTCTCTTTATTATTTTACATAGTGCATTGTCAACCCTGAGTATCGAAACGGGTTATTCCCAAGTGCGAGCAGAAGCGAGAAGTTAACAAAAGGAATCCGTTGTAGCAAGAGTGTGGAAAAGTTTGCCGGAGGAATAGGCAGTGCAAGACATCGTAAAGAAGGATAGTATGAAGAATTTTTTATTAGTGCTACATTAATATATACAGGATATGAAGCAAGATAACAAATAACTTCTGGAGATGTAACGTCTTTTAGGAATCAAGATACCTTAATCAGCAGTATTGCCCCCTTTTCCCCTCGTCATTATCACATAGTGAAAATCTTAGCATAATACGAAGAGTGAATATATAGTGCTCGTGATATTCAAACAAGGGCTATGTTTCTAGTGTTCATATAGAGTGTGTGCATATTTACATCTACCATGCAGTGTTAAAAGTTTATTCTTTATTTTGCTTATTAGATTGCCGTAGAGCAATTTCTTCTGTTTGAGCATTTAGCTCTGCCAAGTGAGAATTTTGTGTGCTGTTAATATATATATATATATTTTGTTCCGTACCCACATATATCTATACTCAATAAATAGGAATTTACCTAAGTAAATATCACCGTCTTCATTCATGTGTGTGTGAATTCCCGCGAGCAGACGGCTTGCCAGTTACGTGTATGTATGCGTGTGCATACGCAAAAGTAAGTATAATACAACCTGAGTCTCAAAAGCATCAACGTGGCTCATGTCAAATCACTGTTCACATTTCAACATTATCAATCTGCGCCCAACAGAGTATAAGCCTGGACCAGGATTGTTATCAGCTGTTTTCTTAGGGAGTTCTTCGTGAGCCAGCACCCAAGGGAAACTGTATTTAGCAATTTTAATGACGCCCGAACTAGCGACACGAGCCAAGACCGTCAGTGATTTGTGCATGGAGACAGTAGTTACATATGAATAAGTATTAATAATATTGAAACAGGAAATTTTACTAATCATATTTTCTTTTTACAGGTTGTCCCAATACAAATAATAATAGTAAAATTTAGCATTTTCGTACCCATAGAGTGTTCCGTAGTATATGTATTTTATTTGAATTTCATTTACATTTATTATTTGCGATTAGTAATTGTATTTTCATTATGGCTCACCAACAGGTTGACATACTTAAGATACTTGAACAAATACAAGTTGAAAATAGAGAACATTTTAAGAAAAATGAACAGGCCCTGAATGAGAATAAGGAAAACTTTGCAGAAATAAGAGAAAAATTAGATAGGCAGGAAGAAAAATTAGATAGGCAGGAAGAAAAATTGGATAGTCAGGAAGAGAATCTTGCCAAATTACGATCACAAATAGAAGCAGTTGAAATAAAATGCGATGAAGGAACCACAAAAATAGCTGAGAGAATACAAGCGTTAGAGAATAAAGTAGACCAAAATATTGAAAGAGTTCAGAGGGGAGTCGAACATAATACAACAGCTATTCAGCAGAACAGAGATAACATAGAACTTATAGTCCGCGACGTACATTCAATGGGAATGAAAGTAACCAAAAACACAAATCATTTAATGGGTATATCCGAAAGGTTAGAATTGACACAAGGACAGATAGAGGCTAATCACACCATTTGTAACGCTAATAAAGAACGTTGTCTCGTAGCGCACAGAGAAACGGAAAGTCACTTAGACGAAATACACGACGAAGTCGTAGATTTGAAAGAACAGGTTCGAAAGAACGAAGGGTCACTTCAGATGTGCTACCAAGAGATTAGACAGTTAGATTATCACGTTAAAGTTAAAAATGAACAGACTTTCGAGAACAACGCCGAAATTAAAACAGCACAGCGTGAAATAGGAGAAATTAAGCACGATTTGGCGTTAGTATACCAAAAACTAGAAAGAATCGAAAACAAATCACGGGAATCGGAACCTAATATCGATAGTGACATTCATGTTAGAACCGGATACCAACCTAACAGTGATTCAGCTTATACTGAACATAGTGAAGTTAGCAGTAGTGACGAAACTCATGTTAAGCTCATTACCAATAGAAATTTTAGACGTAATAATCGTGAAACTAGACATAGGGAAGTAGAAACAACTAAATTAAAAGACCATATTACACCGAAAATTATTGCGTATTTACCTAAGTTTAAAGGTGATCCCGCTAATGAGTCAGTGCACACATATTTGCGTAAGTTAGCATTAGCTGCGGAAGTTGCAAAATTGTCAGAAAAAACCTTAGTACAAGCCATACCTCATGTATTGGAGGGTGTAGCCTTAAGCTGGTACTATACACGTAATGAGGAATTTAAAACTTTAGAAGTTAAAAAAGCGCTAGTCGAATCTTTCGCTGGAGACGCGACGATACAGCACAGGTTGTCAGCTTGTAAAGCAACTCGATTTAATTCTAAGACTCATGATTGAGTACATGCTTTTGCTTTAGATCAGTTTAATAAACTTAGAGAACTGACACCGCAATTACCAGAGAATTTGATATTAACAGATATTATAAATATGTTACCTCGGAGATTTCGTACGGAACTTTATTTACATTCTTGCACTAACATTAGGGAATTTTTAGCGTCTATTCAAAAATTAGAAACATTGTATTTCCAACAAACTAGAGAGGAAAAACATTCACAGTGTAACAATTCTAACAATAGACAGAATCAAACTTCTCAGAATTATCAGAGATATTTCGGTTATGGTAACAATAATCAGAATAGGTATTACAATCAGAAAGTTAATAATACCAAGGCACAAAGAAACGGTAATTGGAACAGGGGACATGCAAATGATCGTGACAACAACGATCGACGACCACGTTCTCGTAATCAGAACACTAACCACGAGCAAAATCGGAATCGTAACCCCCACGATTACAATAAACGACCACAACCACGTAATGGTAATTCCAAAGATCGAAGAAATGACAACCGAAATAAGAAAGGTAGAGGTAATAAACCATTTTACGCTCGTAATAATGATAAGCAGAAAAGGAATAACGAACATGATTATAAAAGGTCAAATCATCGTAACGAACGAGACTCTGATTCTCAGGGAAACCGCTAAAAGGCTGTACTAGGGGTCGAGTATCAGCCAATGTTAATAATTTTACGGAAGACCCAAATAAATATTTTTATGTAACTCATACGCACATATGTAACTGTAAAGACCCAAATTTAGCCAGAAGTGATTGTGAATCGGACACCGATAGTATAGACCACAATGTTAATTCTAAGTCAACTCAGATTTCCTCAAAAATTAAAGTAAAAGTTTGTAATACAAATGTAGAATGCTTATGCGATACAGGTTCGGATCTCTCTCTTTTATCTTTGGCTCTTTGGAAACGTATAAGTGCTGACGTCACGGCACCAAAGCTAACTCCAGCCGATGACATTTTCCTAGTCGGTTTTAGTGGGTCTGTGAAAAGAAAAGTAAGAGGCTATACGTTAATTACAGTACAAATTGATAACATTTCCATTTATTTGAAAGTCTATGTTACCGAATCACTAAACCAAGACCTTATTCTAGGATTAGATGCTCTTACAGCTCTAAGTAGTAAAATAGATTTATCTCAGGGTACTATTTCTATGGAGTACAACAACTTAAAAACTCTTGTCGACCTTTTACCTGACCAGCACGAAGTAGAGGAAATTTCAGATGACGAAGAAGGTGGTATTGCCGACAAAAACTTTTCGATCTCAGCGTCCACATTCGTCAGGCAACAGGCTACAGATGAACAAATTCGAGATGCTGTGAATCGAACCCACAACCTTACATCACAACAAAAGAAACAATTACGTTTTCTTTTATCCGAATATAGAGATATTTTTACCAACTATCCTGGACTTTGTAAGAATTTTGTTTATGAAATGGAAGTCAAGACTGACAAACCCCTGGTTCGAAAACAGTACGCTATCCCACATAAGTATTTACCTGATGTTCGAGAAGAGATTAATAAATTATTAGAGCTAGGGTTAATTTGCCACTCTAATTCTATCCACAGCAACCCCATCTTAGTTGTACCGAAGAAAAATGGCAAACCGAGAGTATGTGTCGACCTGCGTTTGCCGAATAAATATATTGAATTACGACAAACTAAATCAGAAGGTATAGAGGACCTGTTGCTGAAGGTGAGGTGTAAACCATTCTTAAGCTCTCTTGATTTAGTGAGCAGTTACAATCAAGCGTTACTCACTCCCAAATCACAGGAATACACCGCATTCAATTTTGAAGGCCAACATTATCAGTATCGTGTTACATGTTTTGGATATAAAAATGGTAGTAGTGTATTGAATAGTATGTTACAGAGAGTATTAGGACCCGAACTACACGCTAAGATATTAACACTTTAAGCGCCATGTGCATATATTTTATGCACACTTGGTCTGTTCCTGGGGGCCATTGCATATATCTTATGCACACTTTTGTTTTCTGCTGGAGGCCAATGCATAAATTTCATTTTTTTCTGTTTCGGGTCTCTCTTTTTTTATTCTTTGTTTGTTAAAAAATATTAATTTTCTTGTTGTTTTATACATTTGATTATATTTTATGATGATTTTTTGCGAAAATACGAGTGTGCATAAATTATATCCACATGGCCCCTGGGATAAAATTGAGAAGTAAATTTTCATGTTATTGAAATTTACGATAAATTTATTTCAAAAGTTTGGCTAAATAAGTTCTTATAATTCTCGAAATTTCAAAGTATTTGGAGATAACATTTCAAACATATATGTTTTTCATATTTTTTTCTAAATATTCATTCTTAGCTTTTATAAACCAAGAGATAACAAAATATAAGAAAATAAGATAGAATATATAAGAAAAGAAAATATAAGAACAAATGACAGTTTATCTCAAGAGTTAGTAGGGAAATCACCACTTTTTTCAGTTTTTCAAACTTACACTGTGTTTTTCAAAAAAACAATCTTGGCAAATCGCTTTGTCCTCTGAACACGCGGGACACACGGTTAAAACTTACTTAGAGTGTTTTGCTGCATGTGCTCTTCCAAATCTCTGAGACAGCTTGGTATAGCATTCTGTACAACGACGCCGTTTCTTATCTGATGTTTGGAGAATGTGTTTTCTTGAAGAAGGTTGCCCATCGGGATGAACTGTATCTTCTTTCTTCTTACGAAATATCAAAGCAAGGGAAAGCTTTTCACGAAAGTCAGTAATTTGGTAAGTTTCGCCCGTCACCTTTTTGAAAATTGCGTGCGCATTAACTACAGCTGTGTTAGTAAGTAGTTCTATTGCCACTTTTCGGTACCATTTCACTCCCTTCCGTGTTGTTGTTGCATAAGAAGCCATCTGGTCGGATACATCAATATACGACTTAGCTTCATTGTATTCCAAAATCGTGGAAGGTATTTTTGTTGTGTTTTTGTTGTGCTTGTATGTAACTTCTGTCATGGTTGGCACATCTTTGGTGGAAAGAAATAAAACATCACGCTTATACCTCCACTTCCCCACAATCACATTGGTATTGCTTTGCAGAGCGATCATTTCACCTTTTTGGAGTTTCGCTGAAACTACTGGTTTTGGATTTCCTTTCCGTTTTTTCCTCAGGGTTCCTATCAAATGTGTTTGATTGCTGTTGAGTTCGTGAGCCAAAGCAACACTGGTATAAAAATTGTCTGTGAACAACGTTCTACCGGCATTCAATAACGGACTCATCATTTCCATCACTATCTTTGTTGACACAGCTTGCTTGTTGATTTGGCCTCCTTTCCTCCGTAGAGTTTTACGTACCAAGTGTATCCACCCTTGACACAAAGCTTGAATAATTTCAGTTCGTATTTGTCTCTCTTACCTGGTATGTACTGCTTGAAACTAAGTCTTCCTCGAAACGGAACCATTGTCTCATCAATACATACAGTTTGTTCGGGTATGTACACAGTCTTGAATTTTTCATTCAGCATGGCAATAAGGGGATTGATCTTACGCATTCGGTTAGATTTGTTTTCCACTGATTCGTTATCAGAGAAATGAAACATACTAAGAAGTAGTTCAAACCGGTTTCGAGACATACACTTACTAATATTGTTTTCATATAGTGGACTTTTAGACCAGTATTTCCTGATATTTGGTTTTTTATCCAACCCCATCCATAAAATCAAATCTAGGAACTGGAGTATTTCACTCTTATCTGTATCATACCACATGGGCAATCGTGTATGATCAGTTGACGTTTCGTTTTCAATATGAGAAATAATACATTGCTCTGCGTATCTGTTTGTTTCAGTTACAATTAAGTCCAATACTGAGTTATCAACAAATAGCTCATAGTATTTTAGAACGTCTTTTGTACCTTGCAAAATGTCAATAACCTCGTCCGTCACACCACTATCGAAATCACATTCGAACTCGTGCAAGTTTCCAGACACTGGATACCACACAATTTCTTTTGTGGAACTAGTTCCAGATTCGGTTTCCTTTGGGTCCGTTTCGGAATTACTCACTTGATGGCCACTAAATATTGATTCACTATTCTGTGATCTACGTCTTCTTTCCCGGCATGGCTTAAGGATATGTTCGTATTCTTCACCGCTAGAAGAATGACTGACAGTCTTGGGTGGTGAAAAAGGAGGATCATCAGAATTAGTAATGTTACTATATAATTCTTCACTTAAGTCACTCACATCACTTTCCATTCCTTGCAAGATATCTCTTATTGCGTCCTCGTTTGCCATATTGAGGTGAAAAAGAATTATTACACGGAGCAGGTGCTTCTCACAACAGCGTAATGTTAACTGAAATGCACTACAATTTAGCTTCTAACAACAATGAACTTTGACTGCCTGCAGCGGTACCAACTTTTGAGTAATTAACGGCCTGTCGCTATATGCTGTTTCCATGGGCCAGTACTAAATATCTGTACATTTGTTTCAACGATAAATGTATAGAAAATCTCTACACAAGCCTATAATCTGTACACTGAATCATGCAGAAAATATATGCACATGGCCCACAGGTAAAAACTTTTTGTGCATACAATTTATGCACATGGCCAAATAAGGGAAAATAGAAAATATGTAGTTGGTCCCAAGAGGAAAATTCTGATTTTGACCCTTGGCGCTTAAAGTGTTAAGGTACATCGACGACCTTGCATGTTTTACTGACACTTTTGAAGAACATCTTCAGTTGTTAAAACAAATTTTTCAGAAATTTAGAGAATTTAATCTTACTCTCAACATTGAGAAATGTTTATTTTGTACGGACTCTATTCCTTTCTTAGGTTTTCTCATTACCTCTGAAGGCATTAAAAAGGATCCCAAAAGTGTGGAAGCTGTACGCAACCTACCCCGACCTACTAACATAAAATCTTTACAATCTGTTATAGGACTTTTCAATTGGTCTCTTTCTTTTGTTCCTCATTTTTCAGAGAAAATGAAACCACTCTTCGAACTGCTTAAAAAAAGGTAAGAAATGGTGTTGGGAGGATGCCCACGAAAATGCTTTTCAGCAAATTAAATCCGATATATGTAAAGATGTTCTTTTATCACATCCAGATCTTGACCTACCCTACTATATTGAATCAGATGCCTCTCGGCTCGGAATTAGCGCAGTCCTGTACCAATATGTAGGAGATAAGAAAAAAGTAATCCAATTTATTAGTAGGACTCTGACGTCACCAGAATCCTGATACAGCGTGAGCGAGTTAGAATGTTTGGCGATCATCTTTGCTGTTCGAAAATGGCGTCAACTATTAATTGGTCATCATGTAATTTTCATTAGAGACCACAAAACCTCAGCTGGCTGGACAAAGCTAAACCTTGGAACACCCGTCTTTTAAGGTGGAGTATTGAATTACAACAGTTGGATTATGAGATTCGTTACCAGAAAGGCTCCGACAATTTGTGTGCAGATGCACTTTCACGTTTATTTCCTTCTACAGATCTACCCACCAAACGTGTTCATTCTTTACAGGTCATTCAAGATGAAATCCTTAAGGTATCACCTGAAGAACTTCGCCGTTTACAACGCGAAGATTTTGAATATTTACCTATTATTTCTTTTCTAGAAGGTGAAGTAATGGAGGAGTTACCTCGAAATTCCAGAAACTGGTCAAAATTCTTTTGTACAGAGATTTTCATTTCCCTGATTCATGGAAAATTTGTATCCCTAGATCTTTAGTGGAGAAAGTAATAGTTGCTTATCATGATCAATTTCATCACCCAGGTACTGATAAAACAGTGAGAATTATTTCGAAGTCATTTTACTGGAGAAAGATGAGGTCTGATGTGAAGAAACACGTCAGGGATTGCATCAAGTGCATGCAGTTTAAACCGGATCAACATCCACCTGCACGTTTATTGTCTACTAATGCTTACTTACATCCTAGGACATTGTTAGCTTTAGATTTCCTAGGGCCCTACCCCACAGGAAAAGGTGGCGCTCGTTTTGCATTGGTTACAGTAGACGTATTCACTAAATACTGTACAGCTTATCCTTTGAAATCTGCCACAGCTACTGCAGTTCTTAAATGCTTATTTGATATATATATGCATCACTTAGGTCTAGTGGAAGCTGTCCTCACTGACAACGCTCCAGTATTTCACAGTAAGAAATTTTTATCGAAGATGGAGGAATATAATATCAAAGTACATCACACCACACCTTATCACGCCCAAGCTAATATTACAGAACGGTCTAATAAAGAAATTCTTTGTACTCTTAGGTTGTTGTGCAGTCAGTCACATCAGCAATGGGCTGAGAACTTAACCAAGGCAGTTTTGTTACATAATTACTCTATTACAGAGAGCCTCGGAGTTTCTCCTGCGAGTATACACCTTAATATTAATTTTTCTCGTCCTATTTTCAAACATTTCGGCCTACAGATTTCTAAAGATTTTGATGAAGAAGATGGATTGATTGGTCAAACAAACTCCTCATGGCAGACCACCGCAGAAAATCGACTATCGAGAAGAGGAACAAGCGATGGAATCAAACCCAACAACGACGTCGCCTAGTGGTACAAGGTGACTTAATCTTTTTAAGACAACGGAACATTAGTAATCTACTAAAAAGGGAAATCTCCAAGTTTTTCGACATTTACAGGGGGCCCTTTCTTTGTGTAAAAACCCTTGATAATCGTGTTGTCGAACTTATCGATCCCACGACAGGTGAATATATAGGTCTGCACTCCATGGACAGGACAAAACTTTGGAATCCGACGCCTGGAACCCGCAAGATTTGGTTAACTTTGGCACAAAGGCAACTCCAAGAACACATTTTACAAGATTTAAATTTAGTAACACCTGACACTTCCAATAATCTTACTTCGCTTACTGCTAGTGGGAAATTTCATTTATCCAAACTCAATGAGGAAACAGAAGAGGAAAGTGTGAATGGTAACCCGAAAGATGATTCCCAAGTAAAGCAAGTTCATACCAATAATTTAACACCTACCCGTTTGTTAGCTTTATATTTAGGAGATCCTTTGTTGAAATATTATTTCAACACTTCTTACTGGCAACCTTCATTTGTCAAACTGATCGTTCCGAACTTGACTGGAGGACTTCTATTGAGAAGAGGCCTATTTTGAAAAAAAAAGGCCAGATTCAGCAGACTTTTTATTAAAGTTTTTGACTTTTAATATGATTAAGCGTGTTTGCGGAATATGGTGCAAATGTGTCTAATATGGTACATTGATATTTTGTATCGAGATATGTCAAACAATGTAGACTGTTTAGTCTTAAGATGTTTTACATTAAGATTTTACGTAGTTTTTTCCTTGTCATAGGAAACACAAGAAGATATGTATTCAAGACGTACGGTCGTATCCTTCGGTTGCGGTATTCACCGTAACTAAACATTTCTTTTGGAATCTAACCAATCTATTTGGGTTTCTTATTAACATTTCTTTTTGCTTCTTTAGCATCTTGATACGACCGATTCTTCGGGAAGGAATTTTAGGGTACATTAATAAGGGATGATTAAATTTATTTTCCAAGCTACATTCTAGGTAGACATGGCATGGTGAACCATGAAATACTTGGACACCCCAGTAATTAACCCATCATTTGGTAATTATTGGAAATTTTCTTCTTCCTTGTTGCACACGTTGGGATTTCGTTGTAACCTGTGTATTCGTATCCTGTATTTTAGACATATGTTTCTGTGCATATTGAATATTAAAATTTAATGATGTTTCATTGTATTATTATTATAATGTATTTTATGCTTGATGAATATTTCAATATTTGTGAATTTACCATACGTATTGATGCTATTTTCATATTTCAACAGATTTCCACGAAGAATCTGAAGTATTTCTGTGTAACTGATATTTTGATTTTGTGAAATATTCGTGTATGATATTTTGTCTCATGTATTTTAAGACTATGTTAGCATGTATTGTGATATATTTCAAATATTTCTTTTATTGCATTTCAGTAATCGTAACTTTTGTCTATTTAGTGGAACAAGAACGCATACAATTTGAAGAACTAATTACTCATACCATGCCAACTAGTTTCCATTAATATTGTCGATGCCAAAATTTAAAATCTAGCTAGGTGAAATAATATTCACGTTAATATTCTTGTTGTTAACCATTTATTTAGATTTACAGCTGAAAAGTGAAAAAATTTATTCGAGAAATATTATTAAAGTCTTTATCTTATTTCAATGTTTCGACTTACAGCGTCCTATTTTCATCGATAATGAATATTTCAGGAATGTTTACATCTTGTGTCTTTATCTTGATATCCTAAGGAATTACTTGTTATTGTACTTCTATACAATGAATTGCTAATAGGATTTTGTTTTAGGCATACGTTAGTTAAATCACAATTCGAGATGGCGAATGTGAATGTTACGATAAATATACATGTGTCATTGATGAACATGTTGAAGTATACTATTGCAGACTTTGTGGACTTTATGGAACTGCCGATGAGCATCCATTACGCCCAGGCTAGGCGTTTGTTTACGATGGAATTTTGCATCATGAGAGATGATTGCATTTATAATATGCCTATATATTGTTGTCATACATTGTTGATTTTGTGTTAACAAAATTTCATTATCCTATTATAAGCATTAGGGGTTGGACTTCAAGAATTTCCTTGGAAGTATTCAAGATCACTATTCCTTTACACTCTTATATTTTTGAACATGATTATGTTCTACTGACGTCTTGTGTAACAGCTCACTACCACATAAAGACTAATGAATATTCCTTTATATGTATTTTTCGATAATGGTTGACTAGTTTACTTTAATAAGACTAACAAACTGTTTAGATGGAACCTGGCATCTTCATCAGTTAATGGATGAGATTGGTTAAAACGAGTCAACGAGATATCTACGTACTGGCATGCGAATTCGTAGAGTGTTTTGGATACACTTGGATGATGAAATAACTCGTAAATGTTCTTCAAAAGAATTCGTCTTTATTGAAGGTATATATGTGTGTCTTACCCATATTTTGGGAATTTAATTTTTTTTGTTTATTAGTATGCAAGATTTTGTGTTCTCAGTTCACACAAAATTATCTCACGAATGTTTATTCGTCTGAACTTTTAGGATTGTTATGATTTAACATCCGTGTACAGGTGAATTAACCTATATTTTACGATTATTCACAATCACATTAATAAATCGATTTTTTTATTCTCTTTGAAGTTAACATACTCACCCGATATATTCCAGTATTTTGAAAATATTTAGCGTTTTCTATTATTACATTTTATCTATACTTGTCAGTTTTTATTTAAATATTTTAACTATTCAAGCATGAACACTTTTGAAAAAAAACTGTAGAACTAAATATATATATAAAAATAAATAAATAGAAACAAAACTATATAGCCCTATGAACATTTTCACATATACAGGTGAAACCACGTGTTCGTTTTCACGTAATCAGTTTAGCCCAAAGTGTTATACGCATCACAAACAAATAGTGAATATACCAAAGCATATTTTAAAGCAAATGTTCACAGTGAAGCGAGAATATTTATTCTCAGTGTTGAAAAAAAAATAGAGGTTTTCACTTATGTGCTATAATTGTCTTCGCACCCCATAACCCCAATTGTCAAGAAGACTGGATTTCACCGATCGGAACTTTCCTCGCAGAAGAAAGAAGAAAGAAGAAAGAAGACATCTGGATATGGAATTTTCAAGAATATCTCATGGAATCTGGAATCAACTGATAGTCATGCATCTGGATCAACAGTGTTCTAAACGAAATAAATAGCCCTAGTGATTCATAGCGATAAATCAATATTATTTTCGTTATTCACTGCGAATAGTGTTTATCGAAAACAGTGTTACCAGTGTTTTCCCCATTATCCTCCATACCCAGTGAACCAAGAACAGTGTTGCCAACTCCGTATTATGGAAAAGAAGCCACAACCTCCAAACTTGTTTTCCCATGTGTGTTTACCCAGGATTCTCAACACATTACTTCGCTAACTCGCAATGTGTTGTTCCCTTGCGGATCGCCAAGTTGTGACCGTCTGCCCGGCCACAAAACTATGGTTTTGGACGACCAGTGTATTTCTTTTTAACTTTTATTCATGCAACGAAATTATTATTTTACTCAACTAAAAGCTATTTCTCTTTTGGTGAGAATTTCAACTCGTTCTGTGTATGCAGGTGTTCTTCAGTCGTTCTTATTGCTTCTCACGATAGAACAAAGAAGTTGTTGTTTTCCAATGCAACGCTCATCGTCTCAACGGAGTATTTCGTCGTAGCAAACTTATTTTTTTTTGTAAAAGAGTTTCCAACTTATAGTCTTCGTCACCATGACTGTTTTGCATATGCGTTTTTCTTAATTACATTTATTAACATTGGGAATATTTTTGGATACGAAGTTGATATTGTGTGTGAATGATATTGTATTTATCGTGTTCTCATGCTTTCGCATTACGTCATCCGTCCTACCGTGAGAACAAACGTTTCTATCCTGCAGGAGTCGTAGGTGGGATGACTCATACACACCGTTACCATCGTTCGCTTCTTTCCACTGAACAATTTTACCTATAACAGCAGTGCATAAAAATCTATAACCATGGGAAGAATTTGTTAGTTAAGACTGCTACACTTTTTCAACTATTATTTCAAAGCTTCCTTCCCACGGGATCAAATTAAATGTTGCCAGTATTCTTTATTATAAAATCGACACATTGGCAATGTCTATGAATGCGGCAAACATTAACATTCTCTTTATTATTTTACATAGTGCATTGTCAACCCTGAGTATCGAAACGGGTTATTCCCAAGTGCGAGCAGAAGCGAGAAGTTAACAAAAGGAATCCGTTGTAGCAAGAGTGTGGAAAAGTTTGCCGGAGGAATAGGCAGTGCAAGACATCGTAAAGAAGGATAGTATGAAGAATTTTTTATTAGTGCTACATTAATATATACAGGATATGAAGCAAGATAACAAATAACTTCTGGAGATGTAACGTCTTTTAGGAATCAAGATACCTTAATCAGCAGTATTGCCCCCTTTTCCCCTCGTCATTATCACATAGTGAAAATCTTAGCATAATACGAAGAGTGAATATATAGTGCTCGTGATATTCAAACAAGGGCTATGTTTCTAGTGTTCATATAGAGTGTGTGCATATTTACATCTACCATGCAGTGTTAAAAGTTTATTCTTTATTTTGCTTATTAGATTGCCGTAGAGCAATTTCTTCTGTTTGAGCATTTAGCTCTGCCAAGTGAGAATTTTGTGTGTTGTTAATATATATATATGTTTTTTTTGTTCCGTACCCACATATATCTATACTCAATAAATAGGAATTTACCTAAGTAAATATCACCGTCTTCATTCATGTGTGTGTGAATTCCCGCGAGCAGACGGCTTGCCAGTTACGTGTATGTATGCGTGTGCATACACAAAAGTAAGTATAATACAACCTGAGTCTCAAAAGCATCAACGTGGCTCATGTCAAATCACTGTTCACATTTCAACATTATCAATCTGCGCCCAACAGAATATGAGCCTGGACCAGGATTGTTATCAGCTGTTTTCTTAAGGAGTTCTTCGTGAGCCAGCACCCAAGGGAAACGGTAGGTAGCAACGATTTGGATAGAGATGCAATTTTTTCCCGAGATGCTAAGTTCATATCTAGAAACACTTTTCTCGCTATCTTTTCTCCTATTGGTTTCAATAGAAGGAAAGAGATACAACTTATTGCCGAGGCTCTTAATCCATATGTAGAAACCTTTTTCTCGCTATCTTTTCTCTTATTGGTTTGAGTAGAAGGAAAGAGTTAAAACTTATTCCCGAGACATTTAATTCATATCTAGAAACCCTTTTCTCGCTATCTTTTCTCTTATTGGTTTCAGTAGAAGGAAAGAGTTAAAACTTATTCCCGAGACACCTAAGCCATATCTAGAAACGCTTTTCTCGCTATCTTTTCTCGTGTTGATTTCAGTAGAGGGAAAATGTCGCAATGTAAAAGAGATGTGAGATAAAAGCAAGTGACTGGAAACGGAATAATTGATAAAATACGAGAATGAAAGGAAACTAGTCAATCTCGAGAAAACCCACAGAAACAATGTTTTTCTACGCAAACTTACATGACTCGGACCAAACCAGGGCTCCCTCGCAACAAAGATGAAGGCTCTACTACTGAGTCATTCTGCTGCTTGTCACTTGCACAAAACTTACTTTGAGTGTTAATCTAATTGAGAAAAGGTAATGTTGCGTCATGAGCTGCTGCCGGGAGCGGTAAAGTTTCTAATTAGAGAATTTTTTGTCAGATAAAAACTAATTATTTTCTCTTCTATCTTGCCACTTATTCTACTCCACTCCAACCTCCGTCCTCTTATCACCCACTAAGTCTACAAATAAAACGTCTTCAAATCTCTCTCTTTTGAAGATCACCAGTGTTGTATCCTCTCTAACCAAAATATTGTTACGCTCTAACTAACAAAGCATCAACTGCTCATACAACCACTATGTGTTGTTTGAAGAGGCTTTCTCGTTCACCCTGGGGGAGGTTTTGGAGTGATCTGAGGCGCAATGTTTAAAAGGATATTTAAACACTACAAAATGTGATTATGTTGCTCAGTGTTAGAATGGCTGGAGAGTGAATAAAGAATTTCATGCTCAGAAGAGCTTTTACGAGCCAAGAGAGCGATTTTTGCTACAAAGAAACGCAGTATAATTTTTTCTGACAGAACAACTCATATAGTTGTTTCTACAAGGAATGTATCACTTGGCCCATTGTTATAATAGTCTTCAAAAGATAATATTGATGTAAGGCATTAGTGTGATCGATGTAGAAGGTTTTATTCCTATTTGTACAGTCACCCACATAAGTACCTGTACCCCTCACTGTTATAATTCCATTACTTGGGGTCCAGATACTTATGTGGGTGGCTGTACATGATGAATTCCCGAGGTGTACATGGCAAGTAGTAATCACACACACCCCATAATCTTTACTTGTTTTCTAGACAGCACTTCACAAACTCTTAATGCAAGTAACTATCCAATTGCTACACAATGCTGTAGTAGCACCAATAATTTAGTGATACATTCTGGAATCGAATCTGAGACGACACTATTAAAAAAATTGGGACATTCAGAGCACTAGAGAACCAAATCTATTTTTGTTCATTTTGAACGTATTTTACCTTTACTATCTCTATTTGAAGTTTGTTGCTGAACATAAAATATTTATGTCCAAATATTATTAAAAAAAAAACACTTTAATGTAGTGTTAATATTGTTAATACTTAAGTAGTATTGTGTTAATACTTAAGGCTAACAAATTTTATCTCTTTTTCTCCCAACTAAAGCTCTTAGCTCTGGAGTTTGGAATCTCTGGTTCAATAAAGGGCACCGATCCGGAGGGTCCGCCCCGCAATGCTCATGTGAGCCCCCATGTATTTTTATGAATATGTACCTTTATATGTATTTATTATTGTTATATTTATTTATTATGAATTCAAAATATTCGGCATAATTTGAATTCAATTTGTCTGAAGTTCCACATATATGCCTTCTTAGATCCTTGTCTCCAGCCAAACACACTTCTGAATGCACTCCTCCCAATGTTACAGAGAAATCGGCGCCCTTGGGTTCAATCTCCGGCGAAGTAAGTTTCTGGTAGACAACATCATGTCCGTGGATTTTCTCAGGGACTCTTTTCCTCCCACATTGTACTTCCATCAATTTTTCGATTATCATTCACTTCCCTTAATCATCCGTCTCCCTTAGCCTAAATCATGGCACATTAAACTAAAAGATTTAACTTTTTTCTCACGAGTAAGGTCATTTGACTTCGATCTCTAGTGCTCTGAATGTCCCAAATTTTGACTTTGACGTCTCAGATTCGATTCCAGAATGTATCGCTAAATTATTAGTGCTACTACAGCGTTGTGTAGCAATTAGACGGTTACTTGTATTAAGGGTTTATGAAGTGCTATCTGGAAAGCCAGTCAAGATTATGGGGTTCTGTGTGATTACTACTTGGTCATACTCTTTAAAGCATTAAATCACTTACATTTGCAAAATGTATATTGTTCATTGTTATTGCACTATTCAGGGAAATTCAACCAATGTTGTGGCAGTATAACGTAAAGCCTAGATCCTGAAGGTTTGTTCCCTAGAAATAAGTAGCATGCCTCATGTATACCCCTGAAGGAGTTTGGTTTGTATTGCGTGATATTCTTTTAATTAATGTTGGAAACGGACAGGCTAGTAAAATTCTACAACTTTGATTTATAACAGAGTGATTCGAGTGGAGGTGGAATATATTCTTAAGTAGTTTGATTGCAAAAGTCCGCTTTTTCCTTTCTGTTTTCAGTCTATAGCGATTAACGTTAAGCCCGGAAGTGGTTGATTTCTATTACTTGCCATTTGAATAAAAGTTACGAGATGAGATAGTGCCTGTTCTTAGAACGTTAAATCAATTCAAGAGAAACATTTTCCGGTATCTCTTATGGTTTTATTCCTATGTAGATCAATCAATATTGAAACCGGAAGTTATCTTTTATTTCTATTGAGGACAGAGAAGTTCAGTTATGGATAAAGATGAAATGTATTCTTTCAACGTCAGTTCCCTCTCTCTAAAGTTATCTCAGGACACCAGTTCTCTTTATCTATTACCTTTCATGCTCTATAGTGATAACCTTAAAAACAGAAAAATATTTAACCCTTAAAGGATCCTGGCTTTTTGGGCTATTTTTTAGACTTTCAGTCAAGCAGCTACTGTATCGTCACTATTTATGCTAGGATCATGGTTCATATTTCATTTTCTTCAGAATTAAGCTGGCTTTCAAATGGTACCACTTGAATGCTCATACCATATACCAGAAGCGGGAAAAAATGTCAAAGTGAAAATTTTGGAGGGAAATTTTTTTTCTCAAACTTTGCCCCCCCCTGGACCCCCCTGTGTGATCGTAGTCATCTAAAAAAATCTGATAAATAGTACTTGGTATACTGAATGTGTGTGGCAAATTTCAAGTTTCTATCTTGAATAGTAAGGGCGGGAGAATTTTTATCAAAAATTCCCACAATGCCTCAAATTACCATAAAACACTATGATCTCAGGGAAAAAATCCTGAGACATCCCTAATTACCCTAGGACTATAATCCGCCAATCATTCTCTTCAGATTTCTCTTCAGTCTTTCAGGCGGTACCATTCAAATGTCTCCATCATGTATCTAAGGCGGGAAATTCCTGAAAAAAGGGATTTTGGGGGGCAAAATTTGCCTTTTTTCAACTTTTGCCCCTCTGTACTCCTCCTGTTTTTACGCAGAAATCCGAAAATACTTCTGGTAAATACTACTCGGTGGACTGAATATTTGTGCAAAATTTCAATCTTCTACGTGAAAAAATAGGCCCGCCAGAAAAATTTCCCTACCATGCCCCACTTTTGCCCTATACAGAAGTATATTTGGATAAAAATTCACTAAGACGGCCCTAATTATCCTAGAATAATAATTCGACCGTCGTTCTCTTCAGAAAGGAACTGCCTTTCAGACGGTATGACTCACGTGGTCCTATCATGTATGTAAGACGGGAAAATGACGAAAAACGGGATTTTGGGGGTAAAAATCCCTTTTTTAACCCTTTGCCCCTCTGTTTCCCCCCTGTTTTAATACTGACATCGGAATAAAAAATCTGGTAAATACTACTCGGTGGACTGAATATTTGTGCAAAATTTCAATCTTCTACGTGAAAAAATAGGCCCGCCAGAAAAATTTCCCTACCATGCCCCACTTTTACCCTATACAGAAGTATATTTGGATAAAAATTCACTGAGACGGCCCTAATTAGCCTAGAATAATAAATCGAATGCCGTTCTCTTCAGAATGGAACTGCCTTTCAGACGGTATGACTCATGTGGTTCTATCATGTATGTAAGACGGGAAAATGACGAAAAACGGGATTTTGGGGGTAAAAAATCCTTTTTTTTTACCAATTTGCCCCTCTGGTTCCCCCCTGTTTTAGCACTGACATCGGAACAAAAAATCTGATAAATACTACTCGGTGGACTGAATGTTTGTGCGAAATTTCAATCTTCTACGTAGAAAAATAAGCCCGTCATAAAATATTGAACATAGGCTTAGAAAATGAGAAAAGAAATTTTTTAATTATGACGTCATCACCTCCTATGTCTGGACGCAGGACGGTCTGAAACCATATGTAATGTCTTATACAAGGCCTCTGGACTTGGAAAACAAAAAGAAAAGAAAAAAACGGACGAAAAAGCTCAAATAGAAGAGAAATAACGCAATGTACCATGAAAAACGCGTATGGTACAAATTGTACCATAGGATCCCCAAAGGGATAACTTTTACCACTTTCGGTTTCAATATCCATCTCGATTAGGGAATCCAATTCCTAAATTTTGACCCTGCGCAGCCTGTTCAAAATTGGTGGAGATTCATAAAATAGTGTTTGAAAGTTTTTTTGTCTTCCAAAGTTAGGGTCGTGTAAAGCAAATATACAAAGTGTGTTTAATAAGTTTCGGAACTTTCTCAAAATAAAATACTTAACGATGCCAGTAAAAAAATATTACGATGTGTTGTTATTTTTATTTTTATTTTTTTATTTTATTTTATTTTATTTTATTTTATTTTATTTTATTTTATTTATTTATTTATTTATTTATTTATTTATTATTTTTTTGCATACATCCCTTCCTTTGCCACACACTCTGGGAGTTGTGGAGGCTCTGGAACGCCCTGGGAAGGTCATCAACTAGAATGCTGATCAGCACCGCCGTCACATTCGCGAGACCGAGCCAACATTATGTTTATGTATAAATATAGTGACAGAAAACAAACGTTTATATCGTTACTCATCCTACCAATTAAATGGTATTGAGGTGAGAAATGTGAATCTTTTCGAAAGCGATAATTCATAAAGCATCAATTTGACTATCAGACAAGAAGCACTCAGAGAAAGGAAATAATAAATTAATCAGCAGAAAAGCAAGGAATGGACCAGAAATGCCTGGTGGAGAACCATCTTTGCTGAAATTTCTTTCTGTCAGATACAGAAATTGTATGATATTTACAGTAGTATCACGGATAATTTCTCCGTAATTGTGTCCACTTGAACACACGTAACATTTCGTATTTTTTTCTATCTAGTTCACAAAAGACTCTAGTCAGGCAAACTGATAACATCTACCTCGTAATTTGTGGTAGTTAATTATATCCCAAAGCTATACTTCTTTCCTTCTGAGTACTTATTGATTCAAGTTAAAAATGCTACAACTGCCTGACAAAACCCACCAGGTCATTCGTATCTGAAACTCCAATTGTTAGGTTAAAATATTTTTTTAAAAAAAAACATATCTTTTGAATAGTGAAGAAGAGTATTATGAGAGTGGGCCTCTCTTAATTTTGCTTGCTCCTTCCAAGTAACAAGAAACTTTTGCTTGACATTTGGCTATCTACGCTTGCCCTTTCAACGTGTGCTTTCATACAATCTGTCTTTTGCTGTACTTGGAAGCGATACTTTAGATTCTTCACAGAGCGTCATACAATCATTGGTCGTTCATTAGCTGGAACATTGAATGAAAGGTTGCCGCCATGTAACTTAATTACTGGAATCCAGCTTGCGGCATGCTTGCATGCTTTCCAATGAAGCTGGATTCAAGTTTGCTGTTCTTCCAATGCAAGCTTACAGCAAGCGGTTTGTAAGTTGTCTCTGTTACTAAAGTTTTATTTTCTATCCAGAATACTTCACAAAATTTCCAATTGACAACTAAATAAGACGTAGGATATTGTTTTCGATTTAGTTATTAATTCTATATGATGTACAGTTTCACTTTCTTTTTGTTTTATGAGTGACACTAAGTGATGTTGCGAGCTGAGACGTGAATAGAATTATAAGACATTTTCCAATCCTGCTTCAACTCATCCAGAAAATTAACCTAGAAGATTTCTTCTTTCCTGAGGGAAGAGGTCAGTCTTCCAGAACCACGATGAGCAAAACAAGTGAAAAAGTTTTCCACCTTATTTTCTAAAGATAATTTTCTAAAGGCATCATCATCGTCGTTTTAAAACAGAGAAAAACGTCTCTTGTTTGAAAGACAACTGCAGGATTACTTCGTTTATTGGTCATTAAAGTAGGGGTAAGAAGTCTTCATTTCACGATTTGAATAATCGGTTTAGAACACTAGAAAATCGATGTTAGTTTAAAAGTATGAAAAAAAATAATAAATATTTGTTTTCAGTTTACTTATTATGGAACATATGTCAAATTTTACGAATAAATAAACTGAATATAAAACTAGTTTAGATGATTTTTATGAGGCATTAATTTATTAGGTTTGGCACATATGCTTAAAAAAGAATGGAGCTAAAAGTAATGCATTATTTTGTGTTTAAGTGTTTTATTAATACTGTTATTATTTTCTGCTTTTTAGCACTTTGGTAAAATCGATTAATATTGTTCTTTTAAAGTTTTTATTATTCTGAAACATTTGCTGAACACCATCACTCAACTAAAACAATTTGTTATTTTTTTCTTGTACTAATTATGCACAATTTTTTGTCAAACTCATAAGCAATTTCTATCTTCCCGCTGGTCTAATGGCTAGGACGCGCCTTTGGCTTCGATTCCTGGTGGCAGGACATTGAACCCGTTATGGTGGTTCAAGTTCTACCTTAAACCAGGATTGTTTTGTTTAAAACAAAATGTTTAAAACAAATGATTAAAACTTGTTTTAAACAATTGATTTTGTTTAAAACAAAATTTTATATACATTTTAATTATTTTGTTTTTAACACGTGTATTTTTTAAGACTTGTTTTAAACATGTGTTTATTTTATTTTCGTATTTTTAAATAAAAAAAAATCTGCCAGAGAAGAAAATGGTCAAAAATGCTTCCAAGCCAGTAGCCAGGGAAGGACTAGAGAGGGCACAGCCCCCTCTAAATTATTTTTTGCCCCTTCCAAAAACACGCTGAAAAGAATTTTCAAACGGACACAAAACCAGTGAAATTCTTACTATTATAATTAACAAATTAAATTAAACTTTGCGAATTCTACCCATTTTTGTGTAAAATTATATTTCTTTGCTAGATGCACCAAACATCTTCAACTCCTTTTACCCATTTCCAGAATTCGAAACCATGCCATGTTATTGTAACCACAACAAGCACCCAAGAATACCAGGTGCACTTCCAAACAATAGTATCATAGTGCACAACGTTAGTTGTGAATATAAATAAACTGTAATGTCTCTCTTAATTTGGAAGGTAGAAAATTGAGTACAAACGTTCAATAAAACATATACTTCTATTTCGTGTTGGTATAATCTAAAGTTTCTGTAATATATTTTTTTCTAATGTTTAAAAATAAATACTTCCATTTTAATTAATATGAAACAAAGTACATCGCAAAGAGCTCGTATTAAGCACGCAAAAATGATACAAAAAATTACGTTCCATTATGCATATATAATAATATTCTCTTTTAAGTTTTTCTATTAATAAATGCAAGTGCTTTGGTCTCAGTATTTTATTTCATCATTCTTAGGAGTTAGTATAAAAAAGCTGCAGTAAAGGCTTACGAGAAATTAAAAATTTGTAAAACAATGCTAAATAATAGCCCTTACCGTTCGTCTAGTGAATAAAGTGCGCGTGTTTGAGTGTGATCTCGGGGTTTGATACGCGTGGAATTCTTTAAATCGAGAGCAATGTGGTGGTTTGTATTCCACTTTAAACTGCAAGCTTCGCTTTTTTTATAGCCTCGGTACTGAAAAAAGTTGCTAAATTTTAACAAACAAACAAACAAGTTGTCCTTCTACAAAATGAAAATGTGAAGGAAAATAGTAGGTTTTTATATTTAGATAAAACATAAATCATTTTTAATGAGCATATAATGATGCCGTTATACAATAAAAGTTAATTGGAGTGTTTTGTTGTGACAAAAATCTATGTCAAAATATTCTGTTTATAATATGTTGTTTTCTGCAAATGAAACAATTATGATTAGTGAGACGTGTGCTCACTCTAACATTCAGTTAGTTACCTTTTGTTTAGTGTAAATGCGACATACAATGACGTTCCTTGTAATCGATCAGGTATCGGGTCGCTGTTTGGGCTTCCATTTATTTGTAACCACCCGGGAATCGGGTCGCTGTTCAAGCTGCCATTTATTTATAATCGACCCGATCGCAGTCTGTCCTCCGTTGTCCTACCAAAAAGTATTCTCCTGAGACCTGAACTTACCTGGATAGGACGTTGAAGGACCTCCCGAAAAAGGGATTACAAAATTGTTTCCAAATCGCTCGTCGGTCTCAATGATGAGATGAGCATTAGGCGCCGAGAGGTTCGGATATCTCGTGTCGAAAACCCCACGGACGATCAGACGGTCATCCAGACCATAACGCACACAAATATCATTCACACATATAACGAAAACACACTGCGTTAAATGACACTATACTTATTCTATTATTATTTATTATAATACTATTAAAAGAAGAACGAAGAGAAATGATCACAACATTTAACACCAGATATATATATATATATATATATATATATATATATATATATATATATATATATATATATATATATATTAACATCAGCTAATGCTTATGGCAACAAATACTATTCGAAGCTTTCTTGCACCCACTGGAAAACGTGAAGTATATTAATATTTATTTGCATATATTGTTATTGTAGACTGTTCCCATAATGCCCACTGACTTCGATTTTACAAAATTTGAGAAATAAATTTCACTTTTTATTTAGTGGTCAATTTGAAGGTATTTTGTTATACTACCATTAAGAAACCCATATACATCATATTACGAATCAATCATTATGGAACAATCTCATGTGTGACACGCAGCAGTGGGCCAATCTTTGAAATTTCATTTACAACTTTTTTCCTTTTTCTTTTTTAACTGATTTTGTGAGTAATGGTGCATTCAGTATAAAGGTACAACAAGATATTCTCTCCCTCACTCTCTCTCTCTCTATCTCTCTCTCTCTCTCTCTCTCTGTGGGTGTGTGTTTTTGTTTCTACTTTCCGGCGTAAGCGTTTGGATACTACCAGGTATACTTTCGTGTGTACATATGCTAGTGTGTGTGTGTGTGGCGCGGGTATATGAAGTATTAATTGGGATCGCGTAGTGGAACTTATCGATATTAGTACGTACATACGAACGGCTGTTACTTCACACGATAACTTTGGACGAATGCGAATTTTTAAATTCTGCTTTTTGCAATAAATAAGTAGAGTGATTCCTCTCGAGGGAGTTCCCCTAAATGGTAGCCCCCACAATGTCCAATTGAATCACAAATTGCCGCAATCGTTTGTACATTGTTTGTACAGAAATATGCAGGCCAAATTTTCGTTTGTACACTATTAGGGGCGCCGCCAGAACGAAAACAAAGTGGGGGCTGTCTAAGTGGTAACCCCCCCACCAACATGTCCTATTCAATCACAAATTGGCGCAATCGTTTCTACATCGTTTGTACAGAAATGTGCAGGCGAAATTTTTGTTTGTACACAATTAGGGGCGCCGCCAGAACGAAAACAAAGTGGGGGCTGTCTAAGTTGTAGCCACCCACCATGTCCAATTTAAGCACAAATTTTCGGAATCGTTTCTACATCGTTTGTACAGAAATGTGCACTCCAAAATTTAGTTTGCACACAATTAGGGGCGCTGCCAGAACGAAAACAAAGTGGGGGCTTTTTTAATGGTAGCCTCCACCATTTCCAATTCAATCACAAATTATTTCAATCGTTTGTACACCGTTTGTTCAGAAATTTGCAGGCCAAATTTTCGTTTGTAAACTATTAGGGGCACCGCGAGAACGAAAACAATATGCGGGCTGTCTAAGTGATAGCCCCCCACCATGTCCAATTTAAGCATAAATTTTCGCAATCCTTTCTACACCGTTTGTACAGAAATGTGCAGGCGAAATGTTTAAACAAAATTAGGGGCGCCGCCAGAACGAAAACAAAGTGGGTCTGTCTAAGTGGTAGCCCCCCACCATGTCCAATTCAAGCAAAAAATGTCGCAATCGTTTGTACTTTGTTTGTACAGAAATGTGTAGACGAAACGTATGTTCGCACACAATTCGGGGCGCCGCCAGAACGAAAAAAAAATGGGGGCTGTCTAAGTGGTAGCCCCCCACCAACATGCCCTATTGAATCACAAATTGCCGCAATCGTTTGTACTTCGTTTGTGCAGAAATGTGCAGGCGAAATTTTCGTTTGTACATAATTAGGGGAGCCGCCAGTACAAAAAAAATGGGGGCTGTCTAAGTGGTAGCTCCCCACCATGTCCAATTCAATCACAAGTTGTCGCTTTCGTTTGTGCATTGTTTGTACAGAAATGTGCAGGCAAAATGTTTGTTTGAACAAAATTATGGGCGCCGCCAGAACGAAAATAAAATGGGGGACTGTCTAACTGGTAGCTCCCCACCAACATGTCCAATTCAATCACAAATTGTCGCAATCGTTTGTACTTTGTTTGTACAGTAATGTACAGATAAAATTCTCGTTTGTACACAATTAGGGGCGCCGCCAGAACGGAAAAAATAGGGGCTGTCTAAGTGGTAGCCCTCCACCATGTCCAATTCAATCACAAATTTTCGCAATGGGTTGTACGTCGTTTGTGCAGAAGTGTGCAGGCGAAATGTTGGTTTGTACACAGTTAGGGACGCCGCCAGAACGAAAACAAAGTGGGGGCTGTCTAAGTGGTAGCCCCTTCCACCATGTTCAATTCAACCGCTAATTCTCGCAATCGTTTGCACTTCGTTTGTACAGAAACGGGCAGGCGAAATGTTTGTTTGTACAAAATTAGGGGCGCCGCCAGAACGGAAACAAAGTGGGGGCTGTCTAAGTGGTAGCTTCCCATCAAGATGTCCAATTCAATCACAAATTGTCGCAATCGTTTGTACGTCGTTTGTACAGAAATGTGCAGGCAAAATTTTCGTTTGTACACAATTAGGGGCGATGCGAGAACGAAACAAAGTGGGAGCTGTCTAAGTGGTAGCTTCCCACCAACATGTCCAATTCAACCACAAATTGTTGTAATCGTTTGTACTTCGTTTGTACGGAATGTTTAGGAGAAATGTTTGTTTGTACACTATTAAAGGCGCCGCCACAACGAAAACAAAGTGGTGTGTGTCTAAGTGGTAACTTCTGACCATGTCCAATTCAATCACAAATAGTCGCATTCGTCTGTACGTCGTTTGTACAGAAATGTGCAGGCGAAATTTTCTTTTGTACATAACTAATGGCGCCGCCAGAACGAAAACAAAGTGGGGTTGTCTAAATGGTAGCCCCCTCCATATCCAATTCAATCACAAATTATATCAATCGCTTGTACATCATTTGCACAGAAATGTGCAGGCGAAATTTTCGTTTGTACACTATTAGGGGCGCCGCCAGAACGAAAACAATGTGGGGGACTGTATAAATGGTAGAAACATTAAAAAAAAGTGTCACATTTATCGAGTATTTTTCTAACTGGGCTTTGTTCACACTATGGTGTGATTCACTATATTGATCTTGTTCTAACGATGATGGAATTAAATGTTTTTCTTCTTTTGTTTTTTATATTTATATTTATACTTACAATCATTATTGCTGAGTTAGTTTATTAAACTCGGCTCTTATTATTAAACTTATTCATTATTTTTTACGTGAGCTGAATCCTTATGAGAAAAAAAATATTTTTTTTTCTTTCTATCTTGCGCAGAAACCGTTATTCTCATCTCGTACAGGAAATTGATAAGTGGAAGATATAACAAATTCAGCAGACTGTTAAAGGGAAAATTATAACACAGTATTTTGTTTTATATGATCATCTTCATTAAACTCATTTTGCAGAAACTATAGAATGCATGGTGAAGTATTTTGGTGCATTCAGCATTCTGATTTACGAGTAGAGTTGCTAACTGGCCGGTATTTGCTGTGATTTTGATTAAGACCGGTGACCGGTACAAACTTCTTATTAGCCCCCTTCTGACCGGTATTTTGCAATCTGCAATACAGAATATAACATTGAACATCGAAATTTTTCAACAGGGCCTTTACAAACACAAATTTCCGTTGTATTATACATTATCGATATTTTTTTTTAATGTATGACAGTATTTTTTATTTATTTAACATAAGAAATTTGATAACACATATATTTTATTGTAAAAGAATTTTACATTTATTGAGAGTAGAAAATGACTTTTTAAAGCAATTTTCTTTGTTTGCAGTGTAAGTTTATAGAGTAAATTTCATTTTATGAATCAACTATTGTTACATAAAGATAAATATCCAGTATTATTAATCTGTTTCGATAATTTTAAACAAGTGGCAATTGCTGGTAAATACAATAACGATCAATACAGTCTTCAGTTTCTCATTTGTACAGAGAATTTTGAGGGTGTGCCGGTAATTTTCTTTTCCTGAGTTGGCAACCTATTTACGAGGTTTTGTTTCAAATCTGCTACGTAGTGGCTCCGTACTAACACTCCGCATGCAAAAAAGTATGTAAGGCTACCATACGCCCCGGTTTCTTAAAATTTGTCCCGGTGTGCAAAAATTTTCCCTCTTGTCCTGTTTTTTTCTTTATTATTATTATTATTATTATTATTATTATTATTATTATTATTATTATTATTATTATTATTATTATTATTATTATTATTATTATTATTAATTACATATCAAAATTTCTGAAAAGATAATAAAATCGACTTATTCCTTTTGCTTTCAATTCCGACAATACTATAGCAACAATTTCATTCTAATCATTCTTATTATTCCAATCGCTGCCTCCCCGGATATCACATGCAATGTTTAAATCCTCCTAAGTACCACTCTTATCACTAAAAATAAGAAAGTATACCCCGAGGCTCAACAAATTCTTGTGACGTTGCAGACCAGCCGCGAAAACATATTTTTTTCTGCTTCAGAAAAACAATTATGCGAATTGCTTTCTTTTAGTTCGCGTTTTAGGTTAACAAAAATAAATCAGTCTATTGAAATTTGGAAACAACTTCATAAATCTGGATTTTTTTCTTTATAGACATGAACAGCATGTAAAGGTGGTATGTGTAATAATATTGAAAATATAATTTTTGCCTAAATATTGTATGTTCACTGATTGCATTTATATTGTATAACAGCTTCTAGCTTCTATAATAATTTTTAGTACTGTTGATTAAGTATGGACTATATTAATACATTATTTTAAGTTGTATAACTAGTGCGATACTGTAGTAGAATTCGAAAGATAAAATTAATACAAAATGCAATATTTACTACTAATTTGTAAGATGTCCTGTTTTTTTCTGTTTTCAAAAAGTATGGTAGTCTTAAAGTATGCTAAACCATACAAAATACATTGTACTGTAAATTGTACCCCTCTCATAGTGCTCTCAAAGGGGTCGGGTCGGGTCGGGTTGTCGGGTTAACTCGTGTCGGGTCACTCGGGTCGGGTCGTCACATTCTTCAATTGTTTTCTATACGGAATACTATAAGGAGCTTTGTTGTAGAATTCAATTCGAAGTTGGTGAATGAATGACAATTGTGACTAACTGAAGGTGAAATAGTAATAAAATTTTAATTTAACCCTATATTAACTAATTGGCATGGTAATTGTAATTAATATTACGACTGACTTTTTTTCCTTTCTGCG
Source organism: Thermobia domestica (assembly GCF_964235325.1). NCBI lineage: Eukaryota > Metazoa > Arthropoda > Insecta > Zygentoma > Lepismatidae > Thermobia > Thermobia domestica. Next base: position 22,826,265 of record NC_137470.1, read on the forward strand.
TTTTTATGTCAAGTTAAATGTCACATTAAGTGAAATTGAAAGGAAATATCTAGTTAACGTCCCACGTTACGCACCAACGCTAAGAGAGACAGTGATGATGAGAAATAATTGAAGTGGATGAATGAAGAAAGTGGGAGGAAATGGGAGAACAACGAGAAAACCCATGCACACGGTGTTTTTCCACCAGAAAACTTACTTGGTACGAGCTGGAATCAATACCCATGGACCTTCGGGTCAAACATCTGCCTTTGGGCAGGATACATTATTATTATTATTATTATTATTATTATTATTATTATTATTATTATTATTATTATTATTATTATTATTATTATTATTATTATTATTATTATTATTATAACTTTAAGAGTGCCTAAGAAAGTTCCGCCGCCTTTTCACCAAAACCTTCGAACATTGATATGTAACCTAAGACGTACCTGGAATATCAAAAATCGTCTCCATCAGACTCGACGACCTTCTGCCGACGTTCTGGAAGGCTATGGATTCCATCGCAGTCGAACTTGGTGGGACGTGAAGTGAAGAAGGTATCAAGTGCATATTGAACCTCTAATAGCGATTTGAATTGGCGTACTCCAAGGTGATTGTCCAAGGAATGGAACAGGTGATAATCGGCGGATCCAATAGTGTTTTCCATCCAAGGCGTAGAATGGTGTACAAGGTCATTTTAGCCACGTGGGGCTTAGCGTTGCCTTGTAACAGGAGGACCCCTTTGCGATTCAGAACTGCTGGATTCAGACAGTACACAATGACAGTACACAGTTGCATTGATGATCTGACCAGCTGGTAGCAGTTCCCGATGGACGATGCCTCGAGCAGTCCACAAAATGCACAGGAGAACCTTATTCTGGTGTAGTGCTGGCTTGGGCTGTTTTAGAACCGGTTCATGGGATGCTAACCAACAATCACGGCGCCGTGGAGCTTCGTACGGGACCCACTTCCCATCACATGTCAACACCCTGTCCAGAAATTGCTCCTTCCTCAGACGAGATACCAAAGAAACACAGGTGTCTGCTCGCGTTGCTTTCTGGCTCCAAGTCAAATTATGTAGGACCCATCAACCCAACTTGCAGTGCTTCCCAAGGTGATGGTGGTGGTGCCGAATGGTTTCTCCACTCACACTGAAATGTAGTACCAGTTCCTCACATGTCTGTCTTCGCCTCAATTGCTGCCTGAAGATCTGTATTTTCAACATTTGTTTGTCTTCCGGCACGTGGTGCGTCTTCGAGTGTTTCGTCACCGTCCTTAAACCGTCATACCACTGCACTCTTTGCGTAGTCACGACACCCTCACCAAAGGCCTGTCATATCTTCCGCCCCGGGGAGCAGCAATTTGAACTCGTACAGCAAACAAGCCCTTATGACGCTCTGTGAAGGCCCCATGTTCACTCAGTCCTTACGCACGTTCACGGTGTATCTGAACAGCCACAACCAAGTAGTGTGTTTTATATGCTTACTAGTGTTGCTCACGAGACCAGGTTTGGGGCATTCTCGTCTCGAAAATGTATCGTGAAGGTAGTCTCGTCTCGAAAAGTGCATATGTTTCTATTGAAAGAGCTCTGTCTCATCTCGTACCCCTTCATGAAAATTCTGTCTCGTCTCGTTCGTCCAACAACTAACCTTCGTCTTATATCCATGCGCATTCAACTCACGGTGTGAGGGCCAATTGAACACACACCTCCACAAAGAGACAGAACTTTCTTGGTCACCTACAGATTATTATTATTATTATTATTATTATTATTATTATTATTATTATTATTATTATTATTATTATTATTATCGTTATTATTATTATTATTATTGCTGCGGTAGTGATTTGACTTTCTCCGCAATAAACTACTTGCTAATTTTATATAACGTTGCAAATATCTTCTACATAAATTAATCAAGAAAAAATTAAAAGGTAATTCCCTACAGAATGATATTTCAGTGCAATTAGTTCCTTATGATTCTATCAGACAGCAACGCTGTTTTTAAATAGAAAAATCGGAATGTTAATGTGATGAAATTTTTGTTTGTTACACAGCAAAAAATATTAAAAGAAGTTCTATATACATTCCTTACTAGAAAATAATGTTGTCTTCAGAACTTTTATTCCTTTAGTCTTCAGAACTTGTCTTCAGAACTCAGTCAAATTTTATTTTGACTTTCGAAGTTGATTGTCTAAATTTTAACCTTAAAAATTTGGATGTGGAGTAAAATAAAGAAGGTTAGCAGGGTAGAGAGGAAAACGAATTAGGAAATGCTGAAAAAATGCAAGAGACGAGAGCAATATTAGACGATATAAGGAAGCGAAAAAATGGACGGATCACAAGTTTCGATCTTGCTAAGGGATTGCATTCTGAGAGATGTAGTAAAGGGAGTATAATCAGGAGAGCGAGAGTGTGTAAGAAGGTTGCAATTGATAGATTGTAATAAGGAGGGTGGTACTTTATGTTGGGTTGCGAGGCAGATATTAGCGTGAAATCACAAAAATGGTAGCTTCTTACCTAGTTCACGGAAACTGGCCTGTCATTAATGGCAGAACACTGAGGAGGAGGAGGAGGATAATTATACTACAAATAAAAAAAGCCGAAACAATGGTTTATGCATAAGAATTGGTCAGCATTTTTTTCTGGTGGCAGTTTTGTAAGGTTCTAGCTCTCTCAAACTGGTTAGATTGTAAAGTCAGGTCACTCGGGTCGGTTCACTCTGGTCACTTTTGGTCGGGCCAATCGGGTCAGCTCGGGTCGGGTTGTCGGGTCGGGTCAGTCAATTCGTGTCACGGGTGGGGTCGGGTCGGTCTTCAACACATATAATTTCCACGAAAATTACAATATACCACGGTTTATACCTCATTGGACTTCCAATAAAACATTTTCAATGATGTGTACACCATGTCACCATTTTTGTATGAGGGAATTTCTAGAGGGATTTTGTGGGAATTTGATGGAGTGTAGATTCCTGTGTGTGTGTGTGTGTGTGTGTTGTGTGTGTGTGTGTGATACCTTACAGGATACAAGATGTCGAGGAAGTGTGTAAATATACCGGACAATTTCTGTTATGTATGTGGGGAGCTGATATTTAAATCACAACGTCGATGTTTTACTCCACTTGTGAGGAAGTGTTATCAGTTATATTTTGGTTGCTGTGGAGGAGACCAGGATAAGAACTGGGTTCCTCACTACATTTCTTGTACTTGCGTGAAACGTCTGACTGGGTGGGCAAATGATGGACGAAACATGAACTTCGCAGTACCGATGATCTGGAGGGAACCAAAAGATCATTCTTCAGTCTGCTACTTTTGTATGACACAGATAAAAGAAATAAGCAGTAAATCTAACCACACTGTACAGTACCCTTATTTGCCATCAGCAATTAGGCCAGTTCCACACAGTGCAGAATTACCTGTACCAATACCTCCTCCTCATCTTACTGTAAATGAGGATTACGTACTTGAGGCAACTATTGAAGTTCCAAATGAAGAAGATGATCCTACTTATGCAGGAAGCACATTTACATTGGATCCCCATCTGATAACTCCGGGTGAACTAAATAACTTCGTACAGGATTTAAAACTCTCCAAGACAGAGACAGAACTACTTGATTCTAAACTTAAGGCTGGAATCTGCTCCATCGTGACACTAAAGTGTGTATTTTTCGAAACCTTCATACAGAGTTTCAAAACTATTTTTCTCAAGAAAATGATTTAGTGTATTGTAATAATGTATGTGCTGTGATGGATACACTTGGACATGCACATATAAGTACAGAGTGGAGATTGCTTATTGACTCTTCGAAAACTAGTTTTAAGGCTGTCCTTTTGCACAATGGCAACAAATTTCCTTCAGTGCCTTTGGCTTATGCAACTAATATGAAGGAAACCTATGAAAACATCAAAATAGTGTTAGAAAAAAATCAGTATGAGACATACAAGTGGACCGTTTGCTGTGATTTACAAGTCATTTCTTTGTTAATGGGTTTGCAGCTCTGTTATACGAAATATTGTTGTTTCCTCTGCGAATGGGAGAGCAGGAACAAAGCGGAACATTACATCAAGAAGGAATGGCCAAAGCACGTATTAACTCCTGGACAGAAGAATGGTGTTTATTCCTCACTGGTGAGCCCTGATTAGATAATTCTACCTCCTCTTCACATTAAGTTGGGGCTCTTAAAAAACTTTGTTAGGGCAATGGACCAAAGTAATGCAGGATCTTGTTACCTCAAGGAAAAAATTCCTCGGGTTAGTGACGCTAGGGATTTTTTTAGACCCCCAAATAAGATGTTTGATTCGTGACCAAAAATTTGAGGATCTCTTAACTCTGGTTGAGAAAGCAGCTTGGTGTCCATTTAAATGTTTTACAGAGAATTTTTTAGGAAACAAAAAAGCCCCAAATTACCGTGAAATTGTGAGTGATTTCCGGCAATCATTCAATGAAATGGGCTGCAACATGTCCCTTAAAGTTCACTTTCTAGACTCCCACCTGCATTTCTTTCCTGAAAACCTTGGTGCTGTTAGTGATGAGTAGGGGGAACATTTTCATCAGGACATTTCCTCCATGGAAAAGAGATACCAGTGACAGTGGAGTTCAAAAGTGCTAACTGATTACTGTTGGACACTTAAAAGAGATGTTCCAGAAACCAAACACAGAAAAAAAAATGAAATGAAATCATTAAGTTTTACGTCCCACGCTTATGCCGGTGAGGCTAAAGGAGACGGTGATAATGAGAGATGAATGAAAATGGTGGAATGAAGAAAGTGAAAGGAAACGGTAGAACCTCGATAAAACCCACGAGCACGGTGTTTGTCCACCACAAAGTTCACTTGGCGGGGGCTGGGATCGAACCCGGGACCCCAAGCACCAGAGGTGAACGCTCTACCACTGAGCCACCGCGCCCCCCGAACCAAACACAGAAGAAAGTCGACAACTAAAACATATTAGTTGAGGTAAGTAAGTGTCCATTTATTAAGAAGATACCACTCACTTCGTTTGTATTATTTATTAAGTAGATATAAAATTGTGACACGGTGTATACATCATTGAAAATATGTTTTATTTCAAATCCAATAAGACATAAACAGTGCTTATATTGTAATTTTCGTGGAAGTTATATGTGATTTTATCTGCACTAATGAATATTGTAAAATGAACCGTATACATAGAATATTTTTTAATATAAATATGTTTATTTCTCTAGATAGAATAATGCAATTCTTATGAAACTTAGAGTGCTTACTAAGTATAAATCAAGCTAACATACAGTATAATTTGTGCGTACATATACCTAAAGTACCCAAGCTACAAGTATGAAAATAGTTTAAAAAAAAGAAAAAAGAAAAAGAAAAGAAATTTGAGGGGAAATTTTCCGAAAACACCTCTGTCACGGGAAAACTGAGGATGATGGAGAAACACTGATTGCAGATTCGAATTCTACGTGAAAAGTTCTATTAGAATCAGGCATTTTCTTCCGTATGCCAGAGAAAAAAGATCTTTTTTTCGATTAGTGTAATAGGTACCATTTGCAAACTCAGCAACCATTATTCAAACCGGTTAACGTTGATCGCAGATATTAAAGATACTCACATCCGTATATTATTTATTACAAACGAAAAATTTACCTGCAGATTTCTGCACAAACGATGTATAAACGATCGCGACAATTTGTGGTTCAATCGAACATGGTGGGGCACTTAGACAACTCCCCCTTTTTTTCCTTCTGTCCACGCACCTGATAGCGTAGAAAAAAACTTTCAACTGCGCATTACTGCTCAAACCATGTACAAACAATTGAGATAATTTTCTTTTGAATCGGACGTAGGGAGGTGCTACCAATTAGGCAGCCTATACTTTGTTATAGTTTTGGCGCGCCCGCAATTGTGTACAAACGAAAATTTCGCATGCACATTTCTGTACCAACGATGTAGAAACGATTACGACAATTTGTGATTGAATTGGACATGGTGGGGGGCTATCACTTAAACAGCCCCCACTATGCTTTCGTTCTGGCGGCGCCCTTAATTACGTACAAACAAAAATTTAGCCTGTACATTTTTGTACAAACGATGTAGAAACGATTGCGACAATTTGCCATTGAATTGGAAATTGGGGGGCTACCATTTAGACATCCCTCACATTGTTTTCGTTCTGGCGACGCCCCTAATTGTGTACAAACGAAAATCTCGAATGCACATTTCAGTACAAACGAAGTACAAACGATTGCGACAATTTGTGCTTGAATTGGACATTGTGGGGGCTATCACTTAGACAGCCCCCACTTTGTTTTCGTTCCGGCGGCGCCCATAATTGTGTACAAACGAAAATTTAGCCTTCACATTTCTGTACAAACGATGTAGAAACGAATGCGACAATTTTTGCTTGAACTGGACATGGTGAAGGGCTACCATTTAGACAGTCCCCACTTTGTTTTCGTTCTGGCGGCGCCCCTAATTGTGTACAAACAAAAATTTGGCCTGCACATTCCTGCACAAACGATGTAGAAACGAATGCGAGAATTTGTGATTGAATTGGACATGGTTGGGGTCTACCACTTAGACAGCCCCCACTTTGTTCTCGTTCTGGCGTCGCCCCTAATTGTCTACAAACTAAAATTTCGCCTGCATATTTCTGTACAAACGATTGCGACAATTTGTGATTGAATTGAACGTGGTGATTGGGCTATTACTTAGAAAGCCCCCACTTTGTTTTCGCCTTGGCGGCGTCCCTAATTATGTACAAACGAAAATTTCGCATGCACATTTCTGTACAAACGATGTAGAAACGATTACGACAATTTGTGATTGAATTGGACATGGTCGGGGGCTATCACTTAAACAGCCCCCACTTTGCTTTCGTTCTGGCGGCGCCCTTAATTACGTACAAACAAAAATTTAGCCTGCACATTTTTGTACAAACGATGTAGAAACGATTGCGACAATTTGCCATTGAATTGGAAATTGGGGGGCTACCATTTAGACATCCCTCACATTGTTTTCGTTCTGACGACGCCCCTAATTGTGTACAAACGAAAATCTCGAATGCACATTTCAGTACAAACGAAGTACAAACGATTGCGACAATTTGTGCTTGAATTGGGCATGGTGTCGGGGGCTAACATTTAGACAGTCCCCCACTTTGTTTTCGTTCTCGCATCGCCCCTAATTGTCTAAAAACGAAAATTTAGCCTTCACATTTCTGTACAAACGATGTAGAAACGAATGCGACAATTTTTGCTTGAACTGGACATGGTGAAGGGCTACCATTTAGACAGTCCCCACTTTGTTTTCGTTCTGGCGGCGCCCCTAATTGTGTACAAACAAAAATTTGGCCTGCACATTCCTGCACAAACGATGTAGAAACGAATGCAACAATTTGTGATTGAATTGGACATGGTTGGGGGCTACCACTTAGACAGCCCCCACATTGTTTTCGTTCTGGCGGCGCCATTAATTGTGCACAAATGAAAATCGCCGGCACATTTCTGTACAAACGATGTAGAAACGATTGCGACAACTTGTGATTGAATTGGACATGGTGTCGGGGGCTAACATTTAGACAGTCCCCTACTTTGTTTTCGTTCTCGCATCGCCCCTAATTGTCTAAAAACGAAAATTTTGCTTGCAGATTTCTGTACAAACGATTGTGACAATTTCTGATTCAATTGGACAGAGTGGGGGACTACCACTTAGACAGCCACCACATTGTTTTCGTTCTGGCGGCGCCATTAATTGTGTACAAACGAAAATTTGGCCTGCACATTTCTGTTCAAGCGATGTGGAAACGATTGCGACAATTTGTGATTAAATTGGACATGGTGGGGAGGCTACCATTTAGACAGCCCCCACTTTGTTTTCGTTCTGACGGCGCCCCTAATTGTGTACAAACGAAAATTTCGCCTGCACATTTGTGTACAAACAAAGTACAAACGATTGCGACAATTTGTGATTGAATTGGACATGGTGGGGGGCTACCACTTAGACAGCCCCCACTTTGTTTTCGTTCTGGCGGCGCCCCTAATTGTGTACAAACGAAAATTTCGCCTGCACATTTGTGTACAAACGATTGAGACCATTTCCGATTGAGTCTGATAAGTGGGGGGGGGGGGGGCTGTCTAAATGGACGTCTCCTTTTCACCTCAACTGTAATTAAATTCTTCCTCGAAAAAAATCTGTAATCAACACTGTCAGCAGCTACGTCCTCGACTAATATACCTTTACAAGTACAGCTTTATTTTCGTATATTTTTCAACAGTTAACCAATTTAAAACTATCGCAAACAAGAATATGTAGTCAACTTGTTAAATACTTCGCTCCGCAGGAACCCGTTCAGCGCGTGCAACAAGCAAAAACATGTTTGGCGTCTCACAAATGACAAAGAAAAAAAAGAAAAGCAAAAGCAGCACGGCAGTGCCTTATCGCAGTCAGAGCTGACAACATAGTTTCGGTCGTCACATACGCCAATAGACATACCAGCGGTGTACAAGAGTTATACAGTTACAATATACGTTGTGCCACAGTAGCGCTACAGGCGGAATGTGCACGAACTACAAATGAATGTGGTTCTTACAAGTATCAGTCACTGTTGAACCCTCTTTACATTCTACACATCCTTTTTTCTCCCACTTTTTGACCTTCACAAGCAGAAGTAGCAGGCTTTCCGAGTTCACAACCATAAACTGTTTGTTTACAGAGTACGTTTTCAGTTCTTCGAATGACTCTGCGCGCGAAGAACAGGGGTGATGATCGGGCTACCGAATACGGCAGTCAGAAACACCCGGTTGCAATAATAAATGTAAAATACAAATATAGAGCCTTGACATTGCCGTGAGGATGAATATATATTTATATATATAACCTTATATATAGATAAGATTATACGGTGTAAATCAGATATCACTGGAAAAGTTTTTCTCACACCGTTGACGTACTTGGGGGAAGAGCACTGGGGGAAAAGTTGCAGGGATAATCACAGGTAGTAATCTAGTTGCTGCTTCAAACAATCTTGAAGCGTTGAGATGAGTCTACAGCAAAACAACACAATTTCCAAAGTAGTATGCTAATGTTGGAGAGCGCGTTTATAACATACGCACAAGGTATGTGAACCTAGGACTTCATTAGTTGAGGCTAGCCGTAAGAAAACGTCCTTCATCGGCTAATAGCTTGTGCCTCTTAACACAAAGTCATACTTGGTTCCCGACGCGACGTGCGTGGTGGCTGCACACAATTCCGGGGTCAAACTCCTCGAGCACAAAGGTTCGAGATACGAGCTGCAATGGTTGACTGAAGAATGTTGGAAGTTCATTCTAAAAACCACTGAGTTAAATCACCTGTATCATATGCAAACAGAATGCGGAAAAGAATTTATGTTAATTTACTCCACTGGCCACGACGCACCAGACATTGCGATAATTCGGGCGTGAGAAAGAACAGATAACGGACTGGAAAAGCAATGTAGCTGGCGTCACTCTGGGGTACGAACATCTGGTCTACTCTGATCTGTTCTAATCTACTGCAATATTTCCATAAACGATTAATTCAGTTCCAGCACTTAATTCAGTTCCAAATAACAGTAGAATATATACGGTGCATATTAATAAGTCAGGGAGAAACACTGAAAAGGTCCGTCGCTCACTGAAACGTTCTCACCAAAAAGCAATGTTTTAAATATATATATATATATATATATATATATATATATATATATATATGAAAAACAATGAAATACTTCTTTGTCCAGTTGCGTGGGAAGGAAGCAATTCCCATCAAAGAAAGAACTTATTTGCGTCGCAGAACAAGGTATAAATCGAAAAATAATAATCACTGTCTTTACGAAATATACAGAGCGTCCACAAAAATACTTCTATAACCTGGTGGCAATTAAATCCTCATCTACGTTTACCATAGCACTATATTGCTCCAAGTACCTCAATTGTATTGCATCGCAGTTTTTATAATCTTTATATGTTAATGAACAATGTTCTTAATCTTGAATTTGTGTACTGTAACATTGTCAATATAGTATATTATGTATAAAAGAAACTTTAACAGTAACAGATTTTGTAAATAATAAATAAGTATGCAATTTTATGGTGTTGTGTCTTGTCTTAATCATTGACCCCTCAGTATTCACTTCTGCCCCCCTAAGAAATCAGGCTGGTACGTGCCTGAGTGCTTCTCATTCAAAAGACTATTTTCTTTCCATGTGAATGTTTTGATTTCTTGTGGCTATAGCAGGTCAATGTGGAGATCTACAATTTATTTTGCCTCTTTTTTCCCTTGTGTTTTAACGTTTCTTGTATTGTTTAAATGCTTACCAGTTAACTTGCGAGAAAGTGTCGTAGTCGAAGGTTAGACTACTTATAGAACTGATATTAAAAAATAAATAAAAAAATTATCATGGCAACAAGTTTTTGTGTTGTATTCAGAAAAAAAAGGTTCTTTGCTAAATTGTGCTTCTGAAATATTGCATGAATTCCTTGACACAGTATACTACATGTTGGTTCTGAATTTCCATACATACATACTTTAGAGAAAGAAAGAATCTGAAATGAAAGAAAGAAAAACTACGTGACAAGGTGTATTGCTGCTTGAGAGGGGTGTCCGTTTAGAGGTCATCCGCCCCCTAAACTGAATTTCAGATGTTGGGAGCGTAATGCAGATTTCCTGAGCAAAGTCCACAGAAGAAAAATGAAGTCCTTATACCGTACAAATACGGACTTTAATTACCATATCTATTGACAGTAAGGAATTATGGGCCTAAATTGTTCTCTTGTATATTTTTTTGGCCTAGGATTCCAACGGTTTCACTACTTTTTGAGTTTCGAGCCTACTTAAAATTCTCGAAATTGACCCTAAGCAACTTTCCAGTCTTGATCATCTATATTTTATCCGTATTTATTCGGTGTAAGGACCCCAAACTTGTGCTGTTTGACTTTGCAAATCAAAAGGTTTGTAAAACTGCTTTACTATCCCCAAAATCTGAGATTCATGGTAGGCTGCCTTCTTGTCCCCACTGATGTCCTTGTCTAGTGGCAGTCATATGAAATTATCCCACGCCCTTTCACGTGGATTTAGTTTCATTTATTTCGGACTCAGGTCTGCGAAGATATTACGTTGTGACAATTACGCTCACACACTCAATTAATTGTTCATATATTCAAATTAAAAAATATTTATATGTAAATTCAATTTATTTTAAAAAGTCAAGGAAAATTTTATTTTGTTTCATTTAGCAGCCAAGCGAACCTCTTTCATTTGTCCCAGGTAAAGAAGTTTATCTGCTTTTCAAAAAACATAAGACGTCAACCTCACTAATAGACCACCCACCCTTCTACCTCGCCAGTCAGCGGTAAGGGAATTACTATTGTTACTCCAGCCATACTGTCGCACTACCTAAGTACCTCGATATCGCAAATATCACGTCACAGACACACAGGAACCAATTTTTTTATCTACAATCTTCGCAAGTGCTTATGAAACTCTTTAACATCACGTACTAGCCCAGAACAGACGCTAGGAACCCAAAACCAAGCTATCAACCGATTTTTGGGAAATGGTGTCACGAACTTCAAGCGGCGAATCAGAATCCGAAATTCAAAATTCACCAAGAGAAGAATGAAGCGTCTATTTTTTTTTTTTAAAAAAAAGAAAGAAAGCTGGGAGAACGCCCAAACGAAAGAGAGGTTACTCTAAATCGACTCTTCAGCGTGAAAACATCACCAACACGCGACTCATAAGCATACGTCAACTCATATATATACACACGCACACACACACACACACACACACACACACACATATATATATATATATATATATATATATATATATATATATATATATATATATATATATATATATATATATACTTAAGTGATTAATTTAATAAGAATGGCTAGCTAAAGACCCCTTAGCAGCCAGCTACTCAAACCATGCGTTATCCACAGCAACATAGTCATTACAAAATTACTCATGTAAATATTTAAAACATTAACACATAGATATTATTATCATCTTACGGTGACGCTACGTAATTTGTGATTTTGAAGTTAGTCTGTGATCGATCTATATACGTTGACTTCCTGCATTAAATGGAAAGAGAGGAAAAGTAGTGCGATGGATGGCGGATATATAAACTGTGCGAGTGAAATTTAAGAGCAGATGGATGGCGGATATATGAACTGTGCGAGTGAAATTTAAGAGCAGATGGATGGCGGATATATAAACTGTGTGAGTGAAATTTAAGTGCAGATGGATTTGATAAGTGACGCATCGTTGCATTCCAACAACATGGAGATGGAACGGGACAGAGACACGAGTTCGAGCCCCAGTACTCGAGACAGATGCCTTGCCACAGGAAGACCCAGACGCTTCAGACAAACGAGGACCTCTTCTCCGGGAGTTGAATCCAGAAGACAGCGGGGTCTGAGAAGGGACATTAGGAAGCATTGTGACGGTCAGTTAAGTACAGTGCGGATTTCTTCTGAAGTGTGGAAATATAAGCGAAAGGACTTATTAAGGTAGGACAAAGTATTCTGTTATTTTCTTTATTGAAGAAGGACTATGGCCAATATTTCCGTGATTCGTGATCTCCATACTCACCTTTTTCTAGAAACTTCGGGACATTGTTTATTCATACGGAACTGTCCGTAAACATTTAGAGCATTTTTTCTTTCTTTTTAAAAGAAGTAAACAAATAGCCTAATGCCTTGGTTGCATTTCCAAAATTAATTCACGGATATAGGAACTATTAATTCCATTCTTGAATAAGTACCATAAATTTTTTTGATTATTTTACTAGTGAAATTTGTATACATTACTTTGATCTTCAATCATGCATTTATTTGTAATCGTCATGTGTCAATATTTAGATCCTTGAAGCCGTCATTATAATCATTTATATGCAATCCAATATTTATTTATATCAAACATGGATTATTTCTCTTTTAAACAAAAATCGCGTTTAAGATGTGTGAATGTAATGTAATTTCTGTTTTGAGTAAACCATGATTTAGCGTCAAAGTCTAGTTGTTCAAATTTTAACATTTGTATAAGTTGTGTTAGGGAAATATGTGTCAGAACGGTAAACAGGCTTAATACCATTTTATTGTAACTTGTCAATTTTTATTATACTCATTCTTAAAAGAAACAATCAATATAAAGCTTCCAAAGACGTGCTATGTTGAGTAAGTTTCAGACAAATAAGTGTAAATATTCTTACCCCGTAATATCGTTAGAGTCTCATAAATAAGGTAAACAATTTAAGATACTCGAGTAAATCCCTTCGGAAGTACCTATCTGAGCAACGAACGCAGATAGGGTCCATAGCTATGGAAAAACGTTTATTCGCAAAATAAGGAATCAGTGAGAAAATCAAAAAGTGTCGACAATGTAATTATTTTGATCAATTTGCCAAACTATAATAATGGTAGTACTATATATATATTTCTGTGTAGTGTATTTGAATATGAAATATTTGTGTAGTTAGTGTTGTGTAACGATTTTTATTGTGAATTGTATTACTTTCCAACTGATATAGTATGTGTACAAAGCTATGTCTTGTTTATGCAAATCTTTTAATATTGAAAATTCGCTAGAGTTCATTAGAAACGGTGCACTAAATTTTCTCAAAAGCATACTATCGCTTCTAAACTATTTCTCCAGTAAGTCTTGCAAGCAACCTAAACCATTAATTTTTTCATTCCGCAATCCGATTCTTAAACTTATTTCCATTTCTTTTATTAATAAAAAGAGGTAATAACTGTGGGCGAATTACTTAATAGTCGGTTATGTCTAGGAGGAAAACAATAAATCATTTTGCTAATTACTATTCAGTTTAATAGAAATTTTTGTTTGTATAACTACGTCATGGTAATTATAAAGAATCGAATATTGTCAGTTTAGTTGAGTAGAAATAGATTGTTGCTAAATTTTACAGTCAAGATTAAATAACTTGAATATTATGTTGTACAGTGAAGAATGTGTTAAGAGAAATCATATTATTTGTCAAAACAGTCAAAAGTCTGATTCATTTTCAGTAAAGTCAATTAATTCATTTTTTTTCTGTAAATCCAAATTAACTTTCTTGTTGATTTTTGTAGATATCACCTTATTTCTCGTTAAATTTATTAAAAGTCTATTTGACGTTAGAACCAAAGCATTTATGTGGTTATCATTTCAAAGATATGCCTATTTCTTTAACTGATATTAGCATACCTAGAAGTTATTTCAAATTACCCTGAACTGAAAAAGTTGAAGCACGGTTACATTGACCATCAGAAATTTTTATCTAAATTAACTCATTTTTTTAACTTTAAATTAAACTTTCCTCTTTTGTTGCTTTTAAACTATTTTTGCTATCTCCACACACTTCGGTGACAAGGTGATAGTCAGTGTAGCCAACTGAAAAGCCATTAGCGAAAAATATTTCTTTCAGCTTTGCAGCTTGTGAGATTTTTGCTCCGCATGTTTTAAATCACTTAACTATTAACTACGCACCTGTTTTCCTAGCGCCTTGGAGACACCGTTACGGGGAAAACAGGATCGATTAGACTTAAGTCATCTTTCGTTGTATACACGACTCCAAAAGTGCATTACCACCTGCAATTCTCGTTTTCCTGCAATAGCAGGCAACCCAAAAAGCTCGGCGGTTGGGTTGGTTCCGAATTCGAAAGGCGCTGGACCAAACCTCAATTTTGTAATAAATACATCAGTGTGGCAGACTGCAAATGAGGGAATAAAACAAATTGTTAAAAATGACAATAATATTATCATGACGGAGATGGATGACATCAAAAGTTACAAAATGATCTTACTTAAGCAGTTCAAAACAGATGAATGGCAAAAGACACATATAAGAGGAAAACATTTCTCTCCTCACCTCCCAAAAAAAGAATCTCATAAAAAAGAAAAAGTTACATAAAGTTACGTAAGTTTTAATATAAAAGCCCCACTCTATACTGTGAAAGTTGACACCCGAAAGGCAAGAACAACTGAACCAAAGTCAATAAAATTGTGCACAGATATTGTAGACGTAAAAGGAGGGAATACGAGTTTCGTATTTTCCTGGAAAAAACGGTTGAGTGGGGCACGGACCCCTCCAAATCTTTTATCACGAAATATCAAAACTGCTAGTAACAGTATGTCAGAAGTGTGTAAAAGACATGAATAATTGCAACGGAACATTTTGTATTGAAAATACGCAAAAACTAAAGGAATACGGCCTTTTTAAATTTTCTGCGGAAAAACGGATTTAGGGGCAAAAGCTACCTCCCAAAATTTTGAAACTTGATGTCCGAAAGGCAGGAAGTGAACCGAAGTGAACGAAATTAAGCGCAGATATAGCAAACGTAACATGAGGATACGAGTTTCGTATTTTCCTCGAAAAAACGGTTAGGTGGGGCACGGAACGTGGCACGGAAAATCAAATGTGCTGGAAACAGCATGTCAGATGTGTGTAAAGGACATGAAGAATTTAATCAAACTGCGTCTATGGACAATACGCAAAAAATAAAGGAAAACATTTATTTAAATTTTCTGTGAAAAAAAAAACAGTTTTAAGGGAAAAAAAGCTCAAACCCAAAATTTTGAAAGTTGATGCCCGAAAGGCAAAAGGAAGTGAACCGAAGTGAATGAAATTGTCCACAGATATTGTAGATATAAAATGGGGGAATACGGTTTTAGTATTTTTCTGGAAGTAACGGTTCGGTGGGGCACTAACCCCTCCAAACCTTTGATCACGAAATATCAGAAGTGCTAGTAACCGTATCTGAGATGTGTGTAAAGGACATGAAGAATTGCAACGAAACTTTATGTGTGGACAAAAAATAAATGAATATTGTTTTTCTTATTTTGCGCGGCAAAACGGTTTTAGTGTGAAAAATTCCCACACAAAATTTTGGAAGTTGACGCCCGAAAGGCAGAAGAAAAAATGAAATCTTTCAGTTTTACGTCTCACGGTTATGCCGGTTAGGCTAAAGGAGACAGTCGTTGATGATGAGTAATGAATGAAATGGTGGAATGAAGAAAGTGGGAGGAAACGGAGAACCCCTAGGAAACCCACGCACACGGTGTTTGTCCACCACAAAGTTCACTTGGCGGAGGCTGGGATCGAACCCAGGACCCCAAGCACCAGAGGTGAATGCTCTACCACTGAGCCACGGCGGCCCCTGAAAAGCAGAATAAACCGAAGTGAATAAAAATTTTCACAGATATTGAATACGTAAAATGAGGATACGAATGTCGTATTTCCCTGGAAAAAACGGCCGCGTGGATCAAGGACCCCTCCAAACATTTGACCACGAAAAATAAAAGTTCTTGTAACAATATGTCAAATGTGTGTATAGGACATGAAGAATTGCAACGAAACTTTGTGTATGAACAATATTCAAAAAATGAAAGAACACGTTTTCTTAATGTTCTGCAGGAAAACGGTTTTAGGGGGGCAAATGAACAAACCCCAAAAGTTTGAAATTTGACGCCGAAAAAGCAAGAAGAAGTGAACCGAAGTGAATGAAATTTTTCACACATATTGTGAAAATAAAATGTGGGAATTCTAGTTCCGTATTTCCTGAAAAAAACTGTTAGGTAGGGCACGGACCACTCCAAACATTTGCTCAGGAAATATCAAAAGTGCTAGTAACAATATATCAGATTTGTGTAAAGGACATGAAGAATTCCAATGAAACTTTATGTACGGGCAATACGCAAAAAAAAAGGAGAAAGGTTTTTCTGCGGAAAAATGGTTTTAGGGGCAAAAGCTCTCACAAAATTATGAAAGTTGAAGCCGGTAAGACAAAAAGAAGTGAACCGAAGTGAATCAAATTGTGCACGAACATTGTAGACATAAAATGAGGGAATATTGGTTTGCTATTTTCCTGGAAAAAAGGAGTGGGTGCGGCACGGACCCTCCCTAACGTTTGATCATAAAATATCAAAAGTGCTAGTATGTCAGATGTGTGTCAAGGACATGAAAAATTGCAACGTAACTTTGTGTATGGACAATACGCAAAAAGTAAACGAATACGGGTTTTTCTAAGTTCTGCGGGAAAACGGTTTAAGGGGGCAAAAGCTCCCACCCTAAATTTTGAAAGTTGAACTCGAAGGCAAACAGAAGTGAATCGAAAAAAAATGAAATGAAATCTTTAAGTTTTACGTCCCACGGTTATGCTGGTTAGGCTAAAGGAGACGGTGATGATGAGTAATGAATGAAATGGTGGAATGAAGAAAGTGGGAGGAAACGGGAGAACCCCGAGAAAACCCACGCACACGGTGTTTGTCCACCACAAAGTTCACTTGGCGGGGGCTGGGATCGAACCCGGGACCCAGAGCACCAGAGGTGAACGCTCTACCACTGAGCCACCGCGGCCCCAAGAAGTGAATCGAAGTGAGTGCAAATGTGAACATATATTGTAGACATAAAATAAGGATACGGGTTTCATATTTTCCTGGAGAAAATGGTCGTGTGGTGCACGGACCCCTCCAAACCTTTGATCACAAAAAATTAAAATGCTAATAACAGTATGTAGAAAGTGTATAAGGGACATGAAGAATTGCAATGAAACTTTTTGTATGGATAATACGCCAGAAATAAAGCAATACGGGTTGTTTTATGTTCTGTTGAAAAATGGTATTAGGGGCAAAAGCTCCCACACAAAATTTTGAAAATTGACGCCCGAAAGGCAAAAAGAAGTGAACCGAATTGAATGAATTTCTACACAGATATTGTAGACGTAAAATGAGGGAATACGGTTTTCTATTTTCCTTGAAAACAGGGTTGGGTGCTGCATGGACCCCTCCAAACCTGTGATCACGAAATATTAAAAGTGCTACCAACAGTATGTCAGATGTATGCAAACAACTTGAAGAATTCCAACATAACTTTGTGTATTAACAATACGCAGAAAAATGAATATTTTTTTTTGTTCTGCGGAAAAACGGTTTCAGAGGCAAAAGCCACCACCCGAAATTTTGAAAGTTGACGTCCGAAAGGCAAGAAGAATTGAAATGAAATCTTTGAGTTTTACGTCCCACGGTTATGCCGGATAGGCTAAAGGAGACGGTGATGATGAATAATGAATGAAATATTGGAATGGATAAAGTGGGAGAAAACGGGAGAACCCCGAGAAAACCCATTCACACGGTGTTTGTCCACCACAAAGTCCACATGGCGGGGGCTGGGATCGAACTCAGGACCCCTAGCACCAGAGGTGAACGCTCTACCACTGAGCCACCGCGGCCCCTTAAAGGCAAGAAGAAGTGAGCCGAAGTGAATGAAATTGTGCACAGATATTCCAGACGTGAAATGAGGGTACGAGTTTCGTACTTTCCTGGGAAAAACAGTAGGGTGGTGCACAGACCCCTCCAAACCTTTGATCCCGAAAAATCAAAAGGAATAATAACAGTATGTCAGATGTGTGTAAAGGAAACAAAGAATTGCAACATAACTTTGTGTATGGACAATACGAAGAAAGTAAATGAATACGGGTTTTGTTATTTTCTGCGGGTAAACGGTTTTTTGGGGGTAAAACCTCCCAAACAAAATTTTGAATGTTGACTCCCGAAAGGCAAAAAGAAGTGAACCGAAGGGACTGAATTTGTGCACAGATATTGTAGACATAAAGTGAGTGAATACGGGTTTCGTATTTTCCTTTAGAAATCGGTTGGGTGGGGCACCGACCCCTCGAAAGCTTTGATCACAAAAATTAAAAATGCTAGAAACTATATGTTAGATGTGTGTAAAAGACATGAAGAATTGCAACAAAACTTTCTGTGGACAAAAAAATAAAGAATATGTTTTTCTTTTTTGCGGAAAGACGGTTTTAGGGGCAAAAGAACCCAAAACCAAAATTTTAAAATTTGACGCGCGAAAGGTAAGAAGAAGTGAACTGAAGTGAATGAAATATGGACAGATATTGTAGACACAAAATTAGGGAATAAGTTTCCTTATTTTCCTGGAAAAAACGGCCAGGTGGAGCATGGATCCCTCCAAACCCTTCATCACGAAATATCAAAATATCTAGTAACAGTATATCAGATGCGTGTAACGGACATGAAGAATTGCATCAAAGTGCGTGTATGGGTTGAGTTGAGTTGATTTTAGTTTAGCGTCCCTTTCAGCAGCGAGGCTATATGAGACGTGGACCTACTGATTAACGTGGAATCCGAACCACATGAGCTCCCGCCGGGAATCGAACCCGGGTCTCCCACGCGTACGCTAACCGCTTAGCCACGGAGGAGCTCTGCGAGTATGGGCAATACGCAAAAAATAAACGAATACATTTTTTAATTTTTGTTAAAAACTGTTTTGGTTGGCAAAAGCCCCCGTCTACAATTTTGGAATTTGACCCCAAAAGACAAGAAGAAGTGGACCGAAGTGAATGAAATGTCCACTAATATTGTAGAGGTAAGGTGAGGGAATACGTGTTTCGTATTTTCCTGAAAAAAAAAATTGTGAGTGAACCGAGGCGTTGAGTCGCGGGAGAAGTGGACCGAAGCGAAAGCAATTGTATGTAGATATTGGATATGTAAAATATGGCCTCTCGTGTTTCACAAGTGTCGTGTCTCCATCCGATTTCTTCAAATTTGGCAGATCAAGTAACAGCAAACACAAACAGTATAGCGTATTTTATAGTATTTTAGGAGGCACCTTTAACCCTTGCAATGTTTTTTCAGCATAAAGAAAAACACGTGTCGATTTATTTCCAGTTTGCTATTGGTATGCCAAATTTGAAGCAAAACGGATAGGAACACTTGAGAAACACGAGAGCCCTTATTTTACATATAATGTCTACACACAATTTGATTTTCTTGGGTCCACTCCTTTCTGAGCTATTACGGTAATATTTCCTTTTTTGGGGGGGGGATGGGACCTAGGCCCCAACACTGTTTTTCCGCAAAAATTAAAACACGTTTCATATACTGTTTTGGAAATAGTCCCTTTACGAAGTTTCGTTCCAATTCTCTATATTCTTTAGGAACTTTTGCGTATGCTTATTTGCTCTTTTGATATTCCGTAATCAACGGTTTAGAAGGTCCGTGCATCACTCAACCGCTTTTCCCAGGAAAATACGAAACCCAATTATCTCGTTTTTCGTCTACAATATCTGCGCACAATTTCATTTAATTCGGTGCACTTCTTCTTGCATTTTGGGCCTCAAATTTCAAAATTTGGGATGGGGGCTTTTGCCCCCCTAAAACCGTTTTTCCGCAGAAAATAAAAGAAAAACCGTATTCGTTTATTTTTTGCGTATTGTCCCTACACAATGTGTCGTTCCAATTCGTCATGTCCTTCAAACACTTCTGTTATTAGCAGTTTTGATATTTCATGATCAAAGTTCTGGAGGTGTGTGTGCCCCACCTACACGGTTTTCTTTTTTTTCTCAGGAAAATGAGAAAAACGTATTCCCTCATTTTATGTCGACAATATCTGTGCACAATTTCATTCAGTTCGGTTCACTTTCTCTGGCCTTCCGGGCCTTAACTTTCAAAATTTTGGGTGATAGCTTTTGCCCCCTGAAATCGTTTCTCAGCACAAAATAAAATAAAAAAAAACGTGTGCCTTTATTTTTTAGTATGTTGTTCATACACAAAGTTTCGTTGCAATTCTTTGTGTCCTTTACACACATTTGTCATATTGCTATTATCACTTTCGATATTTCGTGATGAAAGTTTTGGAGGGATCCGGTCCCCACCTAACCGTTTTTTTCCAGGAAAATACGAAACACGTGTTCCCTCATTTTATATCTGCAATATGTGTGTAGAATTTCGTTTACTTCGGTTTCCTTGGTTTTTGCTTTGGGGCGTCACTTTCAAAATTGTGGGTGGGGTCTCTTGCCCCTTAAAACCCTTTTCTCCGCAGAAAATAAGAAACACGTATTCGTTTATTTCATCTATAGTAATTACCTTCCAAATTTTATCAAGATCGGAGTGTTACACTTCAGAAGTTTTGCTTGTTAATAATAATATTTCTCTAAAATTTTATGAACAAATAGAGGGAATTAAAGCGAAAAATTGGGATCAATTGGAACTTCGGCTCGGACGTTGAAGGACCTCCCGAAAAAGGGATTACAAAATTGTTTCCAAATCGCTCGTCGGTCTCAATGATGAGATGAGCATTAGGCGCCGAGAGGTTCGGATATCTCGTGTCGAAAACCCCACGGACGATCAGACGGTCATCCAGACCATAACGCACACAAATATCATTCACACATATAACGAAAACACACTGCGTTAAATGACACTATACTTATTCTATTATTATTTATTATAATACTATTAAAAGAAGAACGAAGAGAAATGATCACAACATTTAACACCAGATATATATATATATATATATATATATATATATATATATATATATATATATATATATATATATATATTACATCAGCTAATGCTTATGGCAACAAATACTATTCGAAGCTTTCTTGCACCCACTGGAAAACGTGAAGTATATTAATATTTATTTGCATATATTGTTATTGTAGACTGTTCCCATAATGCCCACTGACTTCGATTTTACAAAATTTGAGAAATAAATTTCACTTTTTATTTAGTGGTCAATTTGAAGGCATTTTGTTATACTACCATTAAGAAACCCATATACATCATATTACGAATCAATCATTATGGAACAATCTCATGTGTGACACGCAGCAGTGGGCCAATCTTTGAAATTTCATTTACAACTTTTTTCCTTTTTCTTTTTTAACTGATTTTGTGAGTAATGGTGCATTCAGTATAAAGGTACAACAAGATATTCTCTCCCTCACTCTCTCTCTCTCTATCTCTCTCTCTCTCTCTCTCTCTCTGTGGGTGTGTGTTTTTGTTTCTACTTTCCGGCGTAAGCGTTTGGATACTACCAGGTATACTTTCGTGTGTACATATGCTAGTGTGTGTGTGTGTGGCGCGGGTATATGAAGTATTAATTGGGATCGCGTAGTGGAACTTATCGATATTAGTACGTACATACGAACGGCTGTTACTTCACACGATAACTTTGGACGAATGCGAATTTTTAAATTCTGCTTTTTGCAATAAATAAGTAGAGTGATTCCTCTCGAGGGAGTTCCCCTAAATGGTAGCCCCCACAATGTCCAATTGAATCACAAATTGCCGCAATCGTTTGTACATTGTTTGTACAGAAATATGCAGGCCAAATTTTCGTTTGTACACTATTAGGGGCGCCGCCAGAACGAAAACAAAGTGGGGGCTGTCTAAGTGGTAACCCCCCCACCAACATGTCCTATTCAATCACAAATTGGCGCAATCGTTTCTACATCGTTTGTACAGAAATGTGCAGGCGAAATTTTTGTTTGTACACAATTAGGGGCGCCGCCAGAACGAAAACAAAGTGGGGGCTGTCTATGTGGTAGCCACCCACCATGTCCAATTTAAGCACAAATTTTCGGAATCGTTTCTACATCGTTTGTACAGAAATGTGCACTCCAAAATTTAGTTTGCACACAATTAGGGGCGCTGCCAGAACGAAAACAAAGTGGGGGCTGTTTTAATGGTAGCCTCCACCATGTCCAATTCAATCACAAATTATTTCAATCGTTTGTACACCGTTTGTTCAGAAATTTGCAGGCCAAATTTTCGTTTGTAAACTATTAGGGGCACCGCGAGAACGAAAACAATATGCGGGCTGTCTAAGTGATAGCCCCCCACCATGTCCAATTTAAGCATAAATTTTCGCAATCCTTTCTACATCGTTTGTACAGAAATGTGCAGGCGAAATGTTTAAACAAAATTAGGGGCGCCGCCAGAACGAAAACAAAGTGGGTCTGTCTAAGTGGTAGCCCCCCACCATGTCCAATTCAAGCAAAAAATGTCGCAATCGTTTGTACTTTGTTTGTACAGAAATGTGTAGACGAAACGTATGTTCGCACACAATTCGGGGCGCCGCCAGAACGAAAAAAAATGGGGGCTGTCTAAGTGGTAGCCCCCCACCAACATGCCCTATTGAATCACAAATTGCCGCAATCGTTTGTACTTCGTTTGTGCAGAAATGTGCAGGCGAAATTTTCGTTTGTACATAATTAGGGGAGCCGCCAGTACAAAAAAAATGGGGGCTGTCTAAGTGGTAGCTCCCCACCATGTCCAATTCAATCACAAGTTGTCGCTTTCGTTTGTGCATTGTTTGTACAGAAATGTGCAGGCAAAATGTTTGTTTGAACAAAATTATGGGCGCCGCCAGAACGAAAATAAAATGGGGGACTGTCTAACTGGTAGCCCCCCACCAACATGTCCAATTCAATCACAAATTGTCGCAATCGTTTGTACTTTGTTTGTACAGTAATGTACAGATAAAATTCTCGTTTGTACACAATTAGGGGCGCCGCCAGAACGGAAAAAATAGGGGCTGTCTAAGTGGTAGCCCTCCACCATGTCCAATTCAATCACAAATTTTCGCAATGGGTTGTACGTCGTTTGTGCAGAAGTGTGCAGGCGAAATGTTGGTTTGTACACAGTTAGGGACGCCCCCAGAACGAAAACAAAGTGGGGGCTGTCTAAGTGGTAGCCCCTTCCACCATGTTCAATTCAACCGCTAATTCTCGCAATCGTTTGCACTTCGTTTGTACAGAAACGGGCAGGCGAAATGTTTGTTTGTACAAAATTAGGGGCGCCGCCAGAACGGAAACAAAGTGGGGGCTGTCTAAGTGGTAGCTTCCCATCAAGATGTCCAATTCAATCACAAATTGTCGCAATCGTTTGTACGTCGTTTGTACAGAAATGTGCAGGCAAAATTTTCGTTTGTACACAATTAGGGGCGATGCGAGAACGAAACAAAGTGGGAGCTGTCTAAGTGGTAGCTTCCCACCAACATGTCCAATTCAACCACAAATTGTCGTAATCGTTTGTATTTCGTTTGTACGGAATGTTTAGGAGAAATGTTTGTTTGTACACTATTAAAGGCGCCGCCAGAACGAAAACAAAGTGGTGTGTGTCTAAGTGGTAACTTCTGACCATGTCCAATTCAATCACAAATAGTCGCATTCGTCTGTACGTCGTTTGTACAGAAATGTGCAGGCGAAATTTTCTTTTGTACATAACTAATGGCGCCGCCAGAACGAAAACAAAGTGGGGTTGTCTAAATGGTAGCCCCCTCCATATCCAATTCAATCACAAATTATATCAATCGCTTGTACATCATTTGCACAGAAATGTGCAGGCGAAATTTTCGTTTGTACACTATTAGGGGCGCCGCCAGAACGAAAACAATGTGGGGGACTGTATAAATGGTAGAAACATTAAAAAAAAGTGTCACATTTATCGAGTATTTTTCTAACTGGGCTTTGTTCACACTATGGTGTGATTCACTATATTGATCTTATTCTAACGATGATGGAATTAAATGTTTTTCTTCTTTTGTTTTTTATATTTATATTTATACTTACAATCATTATTGCTGAGTTAGTTTATTAAACTCGGCTCTTATTATTAAACTTATTCATTATTTTTTATGTGAGCTGAATCCTTATGAGAAAAAAATATTTTTTTTTCTTTCTATCTTGCGCAGAAACCGTTATTCTCATCTCGTACAGGAAATTGATAAGTGGAAGATATAACAAATTCAGCAGACTGTTAAAGGGAAAATTATAACACAGTATTTTGTTTTATATGATCATCTTCATTAAACTCATTTTGCAGAAACTATAGAATGCATGGTGAAGTATTTTGGTGCATTCAGCATTCTGATTTACGAGTAGAGTTGCTAACTGGCCGGTATTTGCTGTGATTTTGATTAAGACCGGTGACCGGTACAAACTTCTTATTAGCCCCCTTCTGACCGGTATTTTGCAATCTGCAATACAGAATATAACATTGAACATCGAAATTTTTCAACAGGGCCTTTACAAACACAAATTTCCGTTGTATTATACATTATCGATATTTTTTTTAATGTATGACAGTATTTTTTATTTATTTAACATAAGAAATTTGATAACACATATATTTTATTGTAAAAGAATTTTACATTTATTGAGAGTAGAAAATGACTTTTTAAAGCAATTTTCTTTGTTTGCAGTGTAAGTTTATAGAGTAAATTTCATTTTATGAATCAACTATTGTTACATAAAGATAAATATCCAGTATTATTAATCTGTTTCGATAATTTTAAACAAGTGGCAATTGCTGGTAAATACAATAACGATCAATACAGTCTTCAGTTTCTCATTTGTACAGAGAATTTTGAGGGTGTGCCGGTAATTTTCTTTTCCTGAGTTGGCAACCTATTTACGAGGTTTTGTTTCAAATCTGCTACGTAGTGGCTCCGTACTAACACTCCGCATGCAAAAAAGTATGTAAGGCTACCATACGCCCCGGTTTCTTAAAATTTGTCCCGATGTGCAAAAATTTTCCCTCTTGTCCTGTTTTTTTCTTTATTATTATTATTATTATTATTATTATTATTATTATTATTATTATTATTATTATTATTATTATTATTATTATTATTAATAATAATAATAATAATTACATATCAAAATTTCTGAAAAGATAATAAAATCGACTTATTCCTTTTGCTTTCAATTCCGACAATACTATAGCAACAATTTCATTCTAATCATTCTTATTATTCCAATCGCTGCCTCCCCGGATATAACATGCAATGTTTAAATCCTCCTAAGTACCACTCTTATCACTAAAAATAAGAAAGTATACCCCGAGGCTCAACAAATTCTTGTGACGTTGCAGACCAGCCGCGAAAACATATTTTTTTCTGCTTCAGAAAAACAATTATGCGAATTGCTTTCTTTTAGTTCGCGTTTTAGGTTAACAAAAATAAATCAGTCTATTGAAATTTGGAAACAACTTCATAAATCTGGATTTTTTTCTTTATAGACATGAACAGCATGTAAAGGTGGTATGTGTAATAATATTGAAAATATAATTTTTGCCTAAATATTGTATGTTCACTGATTGCATTTATATTGTATAACAGCTTCTAGCTTCTATAATAATTTTTAGTACTGTTGATTAAGTATGGACTATATTAATATATTATTTTAAGTTGTATAACTAGTGCGATACTGTAGTAGAATTCGAAAGATAAAATTAATACAAAATGCAATATTTACTACTAATTTGTAAGATGTCCTGTTTTTTTCTGTTTTCAAAAAGTATGGTAGTCTTAAAGTATGCTAAACCATACAAAATACATTGTACTGTAAATTGTACCCCTCTCATAGTGCTCTCAAAGGGGTCGGGTCGGGTCGGGTTGTCGGGTTAACTCGTGTCGGGTCACTCGGGTCGGGTCGTCACATTCTTCAATTGTTTTCTATACGGAATACTATAAGGAGCTTTGTTGTAGAATTCAATTCGAAGTTGGTGAATGAATGACAATTGTGACTAACTGAAGGTGAAATAGTAATAAAATTTTAATTTAACCCTATATTAACTAATTGGCATGGTAATTGTAATTAATATTACGACTGACTTTTTTTCCTTTCTGCGTTTTTATGTCAAGTTAAATGTCACATTAAGTGAAATTGAAAGGAAATATCTAGTTAACGTCCCACGTTACGCACCAACGCTAAGAGAGACAGTGATGATGAGAAATAATTGAAGTGGATGAATGAAGAAAGTGGGAGGAAATGGGAGAACAACGAGAAAACCCATGCACACGGTGTTTTTCCACCAGAAAACTTACTTGGTACGAGCTGGAATCAATACCCATGGACCTTCGGGTCAAACATCTGCCTTTGGGCAGGATACATTATTATTATTATTATTATTATTATTATTATTATTATTATTATTATTATTATTATTATTATTATTATTATAACTTTAAGAGTGCCTAAGAAAGTTCCGCCGCCTTTTCACCAAAACCTTCGAACATTGATATGTAACCTAAGACGTACCTGGAATATCAAAAATCGTCTCCATCAGACTCGACGACCTTCTGCCGACGTTCTGGAAGGCTATGGATTCCATCGCAGTCGAACTTGGTGGGACGTGAAGTGAAGAAGGTATCAAGTGCATATTGAACCTCTAATAGCGATTTGAATTGGCGTACTCCAAGGTGATTGTCCAAGGAATGGAACAGGTGATAATCGGCGGATCCAATAGTGTTTTCCATCCAAGGCGTAGAATGGTGTACAAGGTCATTTTAGCCACGTGGGGCTTAGCGTTGCCTTGTAACAGGAGGACCCCTTTGCGATTCAGAACTGCTGGATTCAGACAGTACACAATGACAGTACACAGTTGCATTGATGATCTGACCAGCTGGTAGCAGTTCCCGATGGACGATGCCTCGAGCAGTCCACAAAATGCACAGGAGAACCTTATTCTGGTGTAGTGCTGGCTTGGGCTGTTTTAGAACCGGTTCATGGGATGCTAACCAACAATCACGGCGCCGTGGAGCTTCGTACGGGACCCACTTCCCATCACATGTCAACACCCTGTCCAGAAATTGCTCCTTCCTCAGACGAGATACCAAAGAAACACAGGTGTCTGCTCGCGTTGCTTTCTGGCTCCAAGTCAAATTATGTAGGACCCATCAACCCAACTTGCAGTGCTTCCCAAGGTGATGGTGGTGGTGCCGAATGGTTTCTCCACTCACACTGAAATGTAGTACCAGTTCCTCACATGTCTGTCTTCGCCTCAATTGCTGCCTGAAGATCTGTATTTTCAACATTTGTTTGTCTTCCGGCACGTGGTGCGTCTTCGAGTGTTTCGTCACCGTCCTTAAACCGTCATACCACTGCACTCTTTGCGTAGTCACGACACCCTCACCAAAGGCCTGTCATATCTTCCGCCCCGGGGAGCAGCAATTTGAACTCGTACAGCAAACAAGCCCTTATGACGCTCTGTGAAGGCCCCATGTTCACTCAGTCCTTACGCACGTTCACGGTGTATCTGAACAGCCACAACCAAGTAGTGTGTTTTATATGCTTACTAGTGTTGCTCACGAGACCAGGTTTGGGGCATTCTCGTCTCGAAAATGTATCGTGAAGGTAGTCTCGTCTCGAAAAGTGCATATGTTTCTATTGAAAGAGCTCTGTCTCATCTCGTACCCCTTCATGAAAATTCTGTCTCGTCTCGTTCGTCCAACAACTAACCTTCGTCTTATATCCATGCGCATTCAACTCACGGTGTGAGGGCCAATTGAACACACACCTCCACAAAGAGACAGAACTTTCTTGGTCACCTACAGATTATTATTATTATTATTATTATTATTATTATTATTATTATTATTATTATTATTATTATTATTATTATTATTATTATTATTATTATTATTATTATTATTGCTGCGGTAGTGATTTGACTTTCTCCGCAATAAACTACTTGCTAATTTTATATAACGTTGCAAATATCTTCTACATAAATTAATCAAGAAAAAATTAAAAGGTAATTCCCTACAGAATGATATTTCAGTGCAATTAGTTCCTTATGATTTTATCAGACAGCAACGCTGTTTTTAAATAGAAAAATCGGAATGTTAACGTGATGAAATTTTTGTTTGTTACACAGCAAAAAATATTAAAAGAAGTTCTATATACATTCCTTACTAGAAAATAATGTTGTCTTCAGAACTTTTATTCCTTTAGTCTTCAGAACTTGTCTTCAGAACTCAGTCAAATTTTATTTTGACTTTCGAAGTTGATTGTCTAAATTTTAACCTTGAAAATTTGGATGTGGAGTAAAATAAAGAAGGTTAGCAGGGTAGAGAGGAAAACGAATTAGGAAATGCTGAAAAAATGCAAGAGACGAGAGCAATATTAGACGATATAAGGAAGCGAAAAAATGGACGGATCACAAGTTTCGATCTTGCTAAGGGATTGCATTCTGAGAGATGTAGTAAAGGGAGTATAATCAGGAGAGCGAGAGTGTGTAAGAAGGTTGCAATTGATAGATTGTAATAAGGAGGGTGGTACTTTATGTTGGGTTGCGAGGCAGATATTAGCGTGAAATCACAAAAATGGTAGCTTCTTACCTAGTTCACGGAAACTGGCCTGTCATTAATGGCAGAACACTGAGGAGGAGGAGGAGGATAATTATACTACAAATAAAAAAAGCCGAAACAATGGTTTATGCATAAGAATTGGTCAGCATTTTTTTCTGGTGGCAGTTTTGTAAGGTTCTAGCTCTCTCAAACTGGTTAGATTGTAAAGTCAGGTCACTCGGGTCGGTTCACTCTGGTCACTTTTGGTCGGGCCAATCGGGTCAGCTCGGGTCGGGTTGTCGGGTCGGGTCAGTCAATTCGTGTCACGGGTGGGGTCGGGTCGGTCTTCAACACATATAATTTCCACGAAAATTACAATATACCACGGTTTATACCTCATTGGACTTCCAATAAAACATTTTCAATGATGTGTACACCATGTCACCATTTTTGTATGAGGGAATTTCTAGAGGGATTTTGTGGGAATTTGATGGAGTGTAGATTCCTGTGTGTGTGTGTGTGTGTGTGTGTGTGTGTGTGTGATACCTTACAGGATACAAGATGTCGAGGAAGTGTGTAAATATACCGGACAATTTCTGTTATGTATGTGGGGAGCTGATATTTAAATCACAACGTCGATGTTTTACTCCACTTGTGAGGAAGTGTTATCAGTTATATTTTGGTTGCTGTGGAGGAGACCAGGATAAGAACTGGGTTCCTCACTACATTTCTTGTACTTGCGTGAAACGTCTGACTGGGTGGGCAAATGGTGGACGAAACATGAACTTCGCAGTACCGATGATCTGGAGGGAACCAAAAGATCATTCTTCAGTCTGCTACTTTTGTATGACACAGATAAAAGAAATAAGCAGTAAATCTAACCACACTGTACAGTACCCTTATTTGCCATCAGCAATTAGGCCAGTTCCACACAGTGCAGAATTACCTGTACCAATACCTCCTCCTCATCTTACTGTAAATGAGGATTACGTACTTGAGGCAACTATTGAAGTTCCAAATGAAGAAGATGATCCTACTTATGCAGGAAGCACATCTACATTGGATCCCCATCTGATAACTCCGGGTGAACTAAATAACTTCGTACAGGATTTAAAACTCTCCAAGACAGAGACAGAACTACTTGATTCTAAACTTAAGGCTGGAATCTGCTCCATCGTGACACTAAAGTGTGTATTTTTCGAAACCTTCATACAGAGTTTCAAAACTATTTTTCTCAAGAAAATGATTTAGTGTATTGTAATAATGTATGTGCTGTGATGGATACACTTGGACATGCACATATAAGTACAGAGTGGAGATTGCTTATTGACTCTTCGAAAACTAGTTTTAAGGCTGTCCTTTTGCACAATGGCAACCAATTTCCTTCAGTGCCTTTGGCTTATGCAACTAATATGAAGGAAACCTATGAAAACATCAAAATAGTGTTAGAAAAAAATCAGTATGAGACATACAAGTGGACCGTTTGCTGTGATTTACAAGTCATTTCTTTGTTAATGGGTTTGCAGCTCTGTTATACGAAATATTGTTGTTTCCTCTGCGAATGGGAGAGCAGGAACAAAGCGGAACATTACATCAAGAAGGAATGGCCAAAGCATGTATTAACTCCTGGACAGAAGAATGGTGTTTATTCCTCACTGGTGAGCCCTGATTAGATAATTCTACCTCCTCTTCACATTAAGTTGGGGCTCTTAAAAAACTTTGTTAGGGCAATGGACCAAAGTAATGCAGGATCTTGTTACCTCAAGGAAAAAATTCCTCGGGTTAGTGACGCTAGGGATTTTTTTAGACCCCCAAATAAGATGTTTGATTCGTGACCAAAAATTTGAGGATCTCTTAACTCTGGTTGAGAAAGCAGCTTGGTGTCCATTTAAATGTTTTACAGAGAATTTTTTAGGAAACAAAAAAGCCCCAAATTACCGTGAAATTGTGAGTGATTTCCGGCAATCATTCAATGAAATGGGCTGCAACATGTCCCTTAAAGTTCACTTTCTAGACTCCCACCTGCATTTCTTTCCTGAAAACCTTGGTGCTGTTAGTGATGAGTAGGGGGAACATTTTCATCAGGACATTTCCTCCATGGAAAAGAGATACCAGTGACAGTGGAGTTCAAAAGTGCTAACTGATTACTGTTGGACACTTAAAAGAGATGTTCCAGAAACCAAACACAGAAAAAAAATGAAATGAAATCATTAAGTTTTACGTCCCACGATTATGCCGGTGAGGCTAAAGGAGACGGTGATAATGAGAGATGAATGAAAATGGTGGAATGAAGAAAGTGAAAGGAAACGGTAGAACCTCGATAAAACCCACGAGCACGGTGTTTGTCCACCACAAAGTTCACTTGGCGGGGGCTGGGATCGAACCCGGGACCCCAAGCACCAGAGGTGAACGCTCTACCACTGAGCCACCGGGCCCCCCGAACCAAACACAGAAGAAAGTCGACAACTAAAACATATTAGTTGAGGTAAGTAAGTGTCCATTTATTAAGAAGATACCACTCACTTCGTTTGTATTATTTATTAAGTAGATATAAAATTGTGACACGGTGTATACATCATTGAAAATATGTTTTATTTCAAATCCAATAAGACATAAACCGTGCTTATATTGTAATTTTCGTGGAAGTTATATGTGATTTTATCTGCACTAATGAATATTGTAAAATGAACCGTATACATAGAATATTTTTTAATATAAATATGTTTATTTCTCTAGATGGAATAATGCAATTCTTATGAAACTTAGAGTGCTTACTAAGTATAAATCAAGCTAACATACAATATAATTTGTGCGTTTATATACCTAAAGTACCCAAGCTACAAGTATGAAAATAGTTAAAAAAAAAAGAAAAAAGAAAAAGAAAAGAAATTTGAGGGGAAATTTTCCGAAAACACCTCTGTCACGGGAAAACTGAGGATGATGGAGAAACACTGATTGCAGATTCGAATTCTACGTGAAAAGTTCTATTAGAATCAGGCATTTTCTTCCGTATGCCAGAGAAAAAAGATCTTTTTTTCGATTAGTGTAATAGGTACCATTTGCAAACTCAGCAACCATTATTCAAACCGGTTAACGTTGATCGCAGATATTAAAGATACTCACATCCGTATATTATTTATTACAAACGAAAAATTTACCTGCAGATTTCTGCACAAACGATGTATAAACGATCGCGACAATTTGTGGTTCAATCGAACATGGTGGGGCACTTAGACAACTCCCCCTTTTTTTCCTTCTGTCCACGCACCTGATAGCGTAGAAAAAAACTTTCAACTGCGCATTACTGCTCAAACCATGTACAAACAATTGAGATAATTTTCTTTTGAATCGGACGTAGGGAGGTGCTACCAATTAGGCAGCCTATACTTTGTTATAGTTTTGGCGCGCCCGCAATTGTGTACAAACGAAAATTTCGCATGCACATTTCTGTACAAACGATGTAGAAACGATTACGACAATTTGTGATTGAATTGGACATGGTGGGGGGCTATCACTTAAACAGCCCCCACTATGCTTTCGTTCTGGCGGCGCCCTTAATTACGTAAAACAAAAATTTAGCCTGTACATTTTTGTACAAACGATGTAGAAACGATTGCGACAATTTGCCATTGAATTGGAAATTGGGGGGCTACCATTTAGACATCCCTCACATTGTTTTCGTTCTGGCGACGCCCCTAATTGTGTACAAACGAAAATCTCGAATGCACATTTCAGTACAAACGAAGTACAAACGATTGCGACAATTTGTGCTTGAATTGGACATTGTGGGGGCTATCACTTAGACAGCCCCCACTTTGTTTTCGTTCCGGCGGCGCCCATAATTGTGTACAAACGAAAATTTAGCCTTCACATTTCTGTACAAACGATGTAGAAACGAATGCGACAATTTTTGCTTGAACTGGACATGGTGAAGGGCTACCATTTAGACAGTCCCCACTTTGTTTTCGTTCTGGCGGCGCCCCTAATTGTGTACAAACAAAAATTTGGCCTGCACATTCCTGCACAAACGATGTAGAAACGAATGCGAGAATTTGTGATTGAATTGGACATGGTTGGGGTCTACCACTTAGACAGCCCCCACTTTGTTCTCGTTCTGGCGTCGCCCCTAATTGTCTACAAACTAAAATTTCGCCTGCATATTTCTGTACAAACGATTGCGACAATTTGTGATTGAATTGAACGTGGTGATTGGGCTATTACTTAGAAAGCCCCCACTTTGTTTTCGCCTTGGCGGCGTCCCTAATTATGTACAAACGAAAATTTCGCATGCACATTTCTGTACAAACGATGTAGAAACGATTACGACAATTTGTGATTGAATTGGACATGGTCGGGGGCTATCACTTAAACAGCCCCCACTTTGCTTTCGTTCTGGCGGCGCCCTTAATTACGTACAAACAAAAATTTAGCCTGCACATTTTTGTACAAACGATGTAGAAACGATTGCGACAATTTGCCATTGAATTGGAAATTGGGGGGCTACCATTTAGACATCCCTCACATTGTTTTCGTTCTGACGACGCCCCTAATTGTGTACAAACGAAAATCTCGAATGCACATTTCAGTACAAACGAAGTACAAACGATTGCGACAATTTGTGCTTGAATTGGGCATGGTGTCGGGGGCTAACATTTAGACAGTCCCCCACTTTGTTTTCGTTCTCGCATCGCCCCTAATTGTCTAAAAACGAAAATTTAGCCTTCACATTTCTGTACAAACGATGTAGAAATAAATGCGACAATTTTTGCTTGAACTGGACATGGTGAAGGGCTACCATTTAGACAGTCCCCACTTTGTTTTCGTTCTGGCGGCGCCCCTAATTGTGTACAAACAAAAATTTGGCCTGCACATTCCTGCACAAACGATGTAGAAACGAATGCAACAATTTGTGATTGAATTGGACATGGTTGGGGGCTACCACTTAGACAGCCCCCACATTGTTTTCGTTCTGGCGGCGCCATTAATTGTGCACAAATGAAAATCGCCGGCACATTTCTGTACAAACGATGTAGAAACGATTGCGACAACTTGTGATTGAATTGGACATGGTGTCGGGGGCTAACATTTAGACAGTCCCCTACTTTGTTTTCGTTCTCGCATCGCCCCTAATTGTCTAAAAACGAAAATTTTGCTTGCAGATTTCTGTACAAACGATTGTGACAATTTCTGATTCAATTGGACAGAGTGGGGGACTACCACTTAGACAGCCACCACATTGTTTTCGTTCTGGCGGCGCCATTAATTGTGTACAAACGAAAATTTGGCCTGCACATTTCTGTTCAAGCGATGTGGAAACGATTGCGACAATTTGTGATTAAATTGGACATGGTGGGGAGGCTACCATTTAGACAGCCCCCACTTTGTTTTCGTTCTGACGGCGCCCCTAATTGTGTACAAACGAAAATTTCGCCTGCACATTTGTGTACAAACAAAGTACAAACGATTGCGACAATTTGTGATTGAATTGGACATGGTGGGGGGCTACCACTTAGACAGCCCCCACTTTGTTTTCGTTCTGGCGGCGCCCCTAATTGTGTACAAACGAAAATTTCGCCTGCACATTTGTGTACAAACGATTGAGACCATTTCCGATTGAGTCTGATAAGTGGGGGGGGGGGGGCTGTCTAAATGGACGTCTCCTTTTCACCTCAACTGTAATTAAATTCTTCCTCGAAAAAAATCTGTAATCAACACTGTCAGCAGCTACGTCCTCGACTAATATACCTTTACAAGTACAGCTTTATTTTCGTATATTTTTCAACAGTTAACCAATTTAAAACTATCGCAAACAAGAATATGTAGTCAACTTGTTAAATACTTCGCTCCGCAGGAACCCGTTCAGCGCGTGCAACAAGCAAAAACATGTTTGGCGTCTCACAAATGACAAAGAAAAAAAAAGAAAAGCAAAAGCAGCACGGCAGTGCCTTATCGCAGTCAGAGCTGACAACATAGTTTCGGTCGTCACATACGCCAATAGACATACCAGCGGTGTACAAGAGTTATACAGTTACAATATACGTTGTGCCACAGTAGCGCTACAGGCGGAATGTGCACGAACTACAAATGAATGTGGTTCTTACAAGTATCAGTCACTGTTGAACCCTCTTTACATTCTACACATCCTTTTTTCTCCCACTTTTTGACCTTCACAAGCAGAAGTAGCAGGCTTTCCGAGTTCACAACCATAAACTGTTTGTTTACAGAGTACGTTTTCAGTTCTTCGAATGACTCTGCGCGCGAAGAACAGGGGTGATGATCGGGCTACCGAATACGGCAGTCAGAAACACCCGGTTGCAATAATAAATGTAAAATACAAATATAGAGCCTTGACATTGCCGTGAGGATGAATATATATTTATATATATAATCTTATATATAGATAAGATTATACACTCTCCATTCCAAAAGAAACCGAACTTTTGAAAACAAATAGTACCACTAGTGCCACCTGTTGTAATATTTTACCGGTAGATGGCGCAGTCCCTCATTGACAACTGGTATAAATGTCATGACATTTGGATGCACGGCAACAAAGTTATTGCGTTTCAACTGACAGTGTGTTGTGTACATCGGTCGGAAAATGAGTTTCAAACAACGAGCTGCAATTGAGTTTTGTGTTAAACTGGGTAAAACTTTTAGTGAAACGCACCAAATGCTACAAAATGCATATGGTGATGAGTATCTATCCCGTACACAAGTTTACGAGTGGTTCAGGCGATTCAAATCGGGTAGAGAGACGCTGGATGATGACGAAAGATCAGGCCGTCCCAGAACCGGGATATCGGAAGAAAACATCGAAAAAGTGCGTGAATTCATCAAACATAACAAAAAATAGTCGGTGAAAGTTATTGAAATGGAATTAAGCATTCCTCAAACAACCGCATACCGCATTTTGACCGACGTTTTGGGCCTTAAGAAGGTTAATTCGCGGTTTGTACCACACAAACTCACCGAAGACCAAAAAGTTGATCGAATTGCGCATTGCAAAGACATCGTTAAAAGTGCTCGACAGGATCGAAACTTCTTGAAATCGATTGTAACTGGTGACGAGACTTGGTGTTTTGAATATGAGCCCGAATCAAGGCGGCAAAGTGCTTAATGGAGAGCGCCGGATGAAGGAACACCCAAAACAAGTCGCTTGGTGAAGTCAAAAGTTAAGGTGATGTTGATTTGTTTTTACGATTCAAAAGGAATTATCCACAAAGAATTTGTTCAGCCCGGCCAGACAGTCACTGGAGAGTTTTACTTGGGCGTCATGAAGCGTTTGCTGGCAAGAATTCGTCGTATTCGGCCCGAATATCGCGAAATCGGCAGTTGGACTCTTTTGGACGATAATGCACCATCACATCGTTCGCGACTTGTAACTGAATTTTTGGTCAAAAATCACATTATTCGGTTGCATCATCCGCCCTATTCACCAGATCTCGCTCCGTGCGATTTCTATCTGTTCCCGAAACTGCATTTGGCGATGAAAGGAAAGTGGCACGCATCGATTGATGCAATTGAGAAGGCGACGACCGCCGTCCTAAAGACCATTCCAATAAAAGACATGGAGAAGTCGTTTGACAACTTGTTGGAGCGTGCAAATATATGTATCAATGCAGAAGGGGAATACATTGATTAATAAAAATGATTTGTTCCAAAATGTACATTGCTTTTTTTGTTTTTTTTTTTTAAACGTTCGGTTTCTTTTGGAATGGAGGGTGTAAATCAGATATCACTGGAAAAGTTTTTCTCACACCGTTGACGTACTTGGGGGAAGAGCACTGGGGGAAAAGTTGCCGGGATAATCACAGGTAGTAATCTAGTTGCTGCTTCAAACAATCTTGAAGCGTTGAGATGAGTCTACAGCAAAACAACACAATTTCCAAAGTAGTATGCTAATGTTGGAGAGCGCGTTTATAACATACGCACAAGGTATGTGAACCTAGGACTTCACTAGTTGAGGCTAGCCGTAAGAAAACGTCCTTCATCGGCTAATAGCTTGTGCCTCTTAACACAAAGTCATACTTGGTTCCCGACGCGACGTGCGTGGTGGCTGCACACAATTCCGGGGTCAAACTCCTCGAGCACAAAGGTTCGAGATACGAGCTGCAATGGTTGACTGAAGAATGTTGGAAGTTCATTCTAAAAACCACTGAGTTAAATCACCTGTATCATATGCAAACAGAATGCGGAAAAGAATTTATGTTAATTTACTCCACTGGCCACGACGCACCAGACATTGCGATAATTCGGGCGTGAGAAAGAACAGATAACGGACCGGAAAAGCAATGTAGCTGGCGTCACTCTGGGGTACGAACATCTGGTCTACTCTGATCTGTTCTAATCTACTGCAATATTTCCATAAACGATTAATTCAGTTCCAGCACTTAATTCAGTTCCAAATAACAGTAGAATATATACGGTGCATATTAATAAGTCAGGGAGAAACACTGAAAAGGTCCTTCGCTCACTGAAACGTTCTCACCAAAAAGCAATGTTTTAATATATATATATATATATATATATATATATATATATATATATATATATATATGAAAAACAATGAAATACTTCTTTGTCCAGTTGCGTGGGAAGGAAGCAATTCCCATCAAAGAAAGAACTTATTTGCGTCGCAGAACAAAGTATAAATCGAAAAATAATAATCACTGTCTTTACGAAATATACAGAGCGTCCACAAAAATACTTCTATAACCTGGTGGCAATTAAATCCTCATCTACGTTTACCATAGCACTATATTGCTCCAAGTACCTCAATTGTATTGCATCGCAGTTTTTATAATCTTTATATGTTAATGAACAATGTTCTTAATCTTGAATTTGTGTACTGTAACATTGTCAATATAGTATATTATGTATAAAAGAAACTTTAACAGTAACAGATTTTGTAAATAATAAATAAGTATGCAATTTTATGGTGTTGTGTCTTGTCTTAATCATTGACCCCTCAGTATTCACTTCTGCCCCCCTAAGAAATCAGGCTGGTACGTGCCTGAGTGCTTCTCATTCAAAAGACTATTTTCTTTCCATGTGAATGTTTTGATTTCTTGTGGCTACAGCAGGTCAATGTGGAGATCTACAATTTATTTTGCCTCTTTTTTCCCTTGTGTTTTAACGTTTCTTGTATTGTTTAAATGCTTACCAGTTAACTTGCGAGAAAGTGTCGTAGTCGAAGGTTAGACTACTTATAGAACTGATATTAAAAAATAAATAAAAAAATTATCATGGCAACAAGTTTTTGTGTTGTATTCAGAAAAAAAAGGTTCTTTGCTAAATTGTGCTTCTGAAATATTGCATGAATTCCTTGACACAGTATACTACATGTTGGTTCTGAATTTCCATACATACATACTTTAGAGAAAGAAAGAATCTGAAATGAAAGAAAGAAAAACTACGTGACAAGGTGTATTGCTGCTTGAGAGGGGTGTCCGTTTAGAGGTCATCTGCCCCCTAAACTGAATTTCAGATGTTGGGAGCGTAATGCAGATTTCCTGAGCAAAGTCCACAGAAGAAAAATGAAGTCCTTATACCGTACAAATACGGACTTTAATTACCATATCTATTGACAGTAAGGAATTATGGGCCTAAATTGTTCTCTTGTATATTTTTTTGGCCTAGGATTCCAACGGTTTCACTACTTTTTGAGTTTCGAGCCTACTTAAAATTCTCGAAATTGACCCTAAGCAACTTTCCAGTCTTGATCATCTATATTTTATCCGTATTTATTCGGTGTAAGGACCCCAAACTTGTGCTGTTTGACTTTGCAAATCAAAAGGTTTGTAAAACTGCTTTACTATCCCCAAAATCTGAGATTCATGGTAGGCTGCCTTCTTGTCCCCACTGATGTCCTTGTCTAGTGGCAGTCATATGAAATTATCCTACGCCCTTTCACGTGGATTTAGTTTCATTTATTTCGGACTCAGGTCTGCGAAGATATTACGTTGTGACAATTACGCTCACACACTCAATTAATTGTTCATATATTCAAATTAAAACATATTTATATGTAAATTCAATTTATTTTAAAAAGTCAAGGAAAATTTTATTTTGTTTCATTTAGCAGCCAAGCGAACCTCTTTCATTTGTCCCAGGTAAAGAAGTTTATCTGCTTTTCAAAAAACATAAGACATCAACCTCACTAATAGACCACCCACCCTTCTACCTCGCCAGTCAGCGGTAAGGGAATTACTATTGTTACTCCAGCCATACTGTCGCACTACCTAAGTACCTCGATATCGCAAATATCACGTCACAGACACACAGGAACCAATTTTTTTATCTACAATCTTCGCAAGTGCTTATGAAACTCTTTAACATCACGTACTAGCCCAGAACAGACGCTAGGAACCCAAAACCAAGCTATCAACCGATTTTTGGGAAATGGTGTCACGAACTTCAAGCGGCGAATCAGAATCCGAAATTCAAAATTCACCAAGAGAAGAATGAAGCGTCTATTTTTTTTTAAAAAAAAAGAAAGAAAGCTGGGAGAACGCCCAAACGAAAGAGAGGTTACTCTAAATCGACTCTTCAGCGTGAAAACATCACCAACACGCGACTCATAAGCATACGTCAACTCATATATATACACACGCACACACACACACACACACACACACACACACACACATATATATATATATATATATATATATATATATATATATATATATATATATATATATACTTAAGTGATTAATTTAATAAGAATGGCTAGCTAAAGACCCCTTAGCAGCCAGCTACTCAAACCATGCGTTATCCACAGCAACATAGTCATTACAAAATTACTCATGTAAATATTTAAAACATTAACACATAGATATTATTATCATCTTACGGTGACGCTACGTAATTTGTGATTTTGAAGTTAGTCTGTGATCGATCTATATACGTTGACTTCCTGCATTAAGTGGAAAGAGAGGAAAAGTAGTGCGATGGATGGCGGATATATAAACTGTGCGAGTGAAATTTAAGAGCAGATGGATGGCGGATATATAAACTGTGCGAGTGAAATTTAAGAGCAGATGGATGGCGGATATATAAACTGTGTGAGTGAAATTTAAGTGCAGATGGATTTGATAAGTGACGCATCGTTGCATTCCAACAACATGGAGATGGAACGGGACAGAGACACGAGTTCGAGCCCCAGTACTCGAGACAGATGCCTTGCCACAGGAAGACCCAGACGCTTCAGACAAACGAGGACCTCTTCTCCGGGAGTTGAATCCAGAAGACAGCGGGGTCTGAGAAGGGACATTAGGAAGCATTGTGACGGTCAGTTAAGTACAGTGCGGATTTCTTCTGAAGTGTGGAAATATAAGCGAAAGGACTTATTAAGGTAGGACAAAGTATTCTGTTATTTTCTTTATTGAAGAAGGACTATGGCCAATATTTCCGTGATTCGTGATCTCCATACTCACCTTTTTCTAGAAACTTCGGGACATTGTTTATTCATACGGAACTGTCCGTAAACATTTAGAGCATTTTTTCTTTCTTTTTAAAAGAAGTAAACAAATAGCCTAATGCCTTGGTTGCATTTCCAAAATTAATTCACGGATATAGGAACTATTAATTCCATTCTTGAATAAGTACCATAAATTTTTTTGATTATTTTACTAGTGAAATTTGTATACATTACTTTGATCTTCAATCATGCATTTATTTGTAATCGTCATGTGTCAATATTTAGATCCTTGAAGCCGTCATTATAATCATTTATATGCAATCCAATATTTATTTATATCAAACATGGATTATTTCTCTTTTAAACAAAAATCGCGTTTAAGATGTGTGAATGTAATGTAATTTCTGTTTTGTGTAAACCATGATTTAGCGTCAAAGTCTAGTTGTTCAAATTTTAACATTTGTATAAGTTGTGTTAGGGAAATATGTGTCAGAACGGTAAACAGGCTTAATACCATTTTATTGTAACTTGTCAATTTTTATTATACTCATTCTTAAAAGAAACAATCAATATAAAGCTTCCAAAGACGTGCTATGTTGAGTAAGTTTCAGACAAATAAGTGTAAATATTCTTACCCCGTAATATCGTTAGAGTCTCATAAATAAGGTAAACAATTTAAGATACTCGAGTAAATCCCTTCGGAAGTACACCTTGTCTCAAAAAGGTTGAGCGCATTCTTTATTGGTGTTTTGAGGCAAAAATTTTCTAAGTCCAGCTTCGGGTATCTTCGGGAAAAAGTAAGCCAGGTTCGAACCTCCAAGCCAGCCTTTGCAATCGGGAAAAAGTTTGCAGATGTGTTTTTCTTCTTTTAAATATAATAAGACTTGTTACCAAGTGTTTAAAAAAGCAACATTGATTGAAATACTTAATGATATAATATTTCGAAACCTTTTATTAATGTGAGCACATGCTTGTTTGTCATTTAGCTTTCTATACGTAATGGAGCATTTAAATACGTTAAAGAATCTTTCCATATGTAAAAGAATGCTCAAAGTTAAGAAACAGAACATAATTATCGCCTGAGTACTAAAATAAAAGTCAAAGTAGAACAGAAACAGCGTTTGTAATGGATATGAATGGCATAATTATCTTGAGATCCGTTATACATCGCTAGAAGCTTAGTTCCAGAAGTCCTTCTGTTAGCTCATTGGTAAGCTGTCGGATTTCAAATCATAAGTTTGTGAGTTCGAATCCCATCTGGGTCAGTACTTTTTTTAAAATTATATTTTCCGCAATGCATGAAAAATTATATAAAATA
Organism: Thermobia domestica; assembly: GCF_964235325.1. Lineage (NCBI taxonomy): Eukaryota > Metazoa > Arthropoda > Insecta > Zygentoma > Lepismatidae > Thermobia > Thermobia domestica. The sequence continues at coordinate 22,867,908 of NC_137470.1, forward strand.
ATTACATTAAAATACATAAGTTGTTTATATATAACATAATAATTGCAGAACATAGTAATTATTATGTTTAAAATATAACATCTGAGATAATTTTCACAGTAGGTCGGTATTATATATGAGGATGTAAATACAATTTAAGAAACTCGTTCAATAGCAATAAATAAATCATGTAGTGTATTTATTTGCAGCTATTTGTCATATAGAGAGTAATTCTCAACATTCATAATATAGAATGTCATTTATGTTCTTGAAAAGTTATTCGATGCATAAACAGAGGGTATAAACAGAGAATCCAAAGTCGGAACGCTCGTAAAAAAATTCATGAACCCCAAAGGTCACGTGAGCAGACTGGAATTGTCCTTATGAAGCATGCCACAGCAGAAAGTCTTTACATAGATTTTCAATTCAATTCCTGATATATGCTTTTGCAATGTGGAAGTGGTGATGCCTTGAGTCGCCCTCTCTCGCTCGCTCGCTCACTCACTCTCTATTTATACAGAATATAAAAGTGGATTTATGTGTGTGTTTCAACATAATTCTGATATATCCAGAGCAATTTTAACTATATTTCTTACAGTCTGGAAAAAGAGTACTGTCGGGATACATATCAAAAATGCTAGAAACGGGTCGATATTATTATTGAATCCATAGTTTCGTGGTCGCTTAGGTGAATAGCTCTACTTTCAATTCAAGTCCAACTAAGCTCCCATTAGCACCCAGGGTGGTTACGTAGCGACATAAAGATATCGAAATCAACCGATATTAGAATCGAATCGTAAGTTTTCAGCGCCGCTAACAGTGCAGCATTTCCCATTAGTACACATTAGTCCCATTGCCTAGAGGGCAATATATTTGCAGAGTGCAAATTTTAAAACTTGAATAATATTTTAATTTTTTTTCCGTATGAAAAAGTTAAAAATCATGAGCAAATATACTATTTCACGAACAATCCTCTTTTACTATTCTAGTATATTTAATAATAGCGTAAGAAATGTAATAGTAATTCAGAACATGTTTCACAGTTGTTATTTTTTCTTACATAGTTGTAGCTGTAGCATGTAGTGAGTGGAATTTAACTGTAATAAATTCACTAATTAACCATATTCGAATTAAGTTTTATTTTTAAGTTCGGAATGAAGAGGCGGAGAAATATGGAGTTATTGGGGGCACTGAGCTTTTCTACATTTTACTTTCAAGATCTCCATTTTTCTTTTGTCATTTGTTCCTAATAAAAAAAGTTCAGTCACTTTTGGATTGTCATAGGATAGTAGGAGTTGGATTTTGGGATGCAGCCTGTGAGATTCTAGAGGAGCTAACTGCTTGAAAAAATATTTTTGAATCATCTGTAACATATGAAATAAGGATATGTATCATAAAAAATTGAAAGTAATTATGTCTGCGTAATCATCACGGTCAAATTGCAAAGTCAAATGAATTGACGTTTGGTATATAATCAGGCTCCAATCCCAACTGGGAAGTTATCATACGCGTGTCACTTTCATTATAATACATATCCTTAGGGGGAGTAGAAGTCCGAATTTTTGCGAAAAATTTAGTATCTCACAAGCCGTTCAACTGAGAGCTGAAATTCAACATATAACTCTTTATTAAAAATAAAGAGAATATGCCCTGGCATTTTTTAAAATTGTCTTTTATGAGCGGGGGGACGCGGGTGCATTTTCTATATATTGGAAATTGGTAGTGGGTTGATTTGTAAAAATAATCGAAAACGATTGATATTAGTTGAGAAAAAAATTGAGTAATGCAAACTAAAGTTCTTTTTGAATTTTCTACCCACTGCTTTCTATTTATAATTGCTGAAGCTGGTGTTTAATATATGGAGCGTTCCGAGCATAAGGCAATCAAGCCATAAAGTTAGAGAAAAATGGCCATAAAATTTGTATTCTAAACTTAATTACATGGGCATTTTCAATTAGTACGGCATGCTTAATTATATAGAAAATTAGTTTCTCTCTCTCTCTCTCTTTTTTTTTTTTTTTTTTTTTTTTTTTTACGTTGGTCTACTTTTCCTTGATTCGAAAGTTTAAAATTTCACCCTATTTTCTACTGAAATGTGTCTGTAAGGCAACAAAGAAATAATTACATATGATAAATTTAAATTCATTTTAATTCGGAAGAAACACTTTGCCATTATATATCGTAAAGGTCAGACCCACCAGTATTGTAACAAAGAGGTGCTTGAGCCAATGACGGTAGAAATTCAAACTCCGATAAGTGATAATTTAACAGTCTTGTTTTATTACAAGTGTAATCTCTTTAGTCAATGGAGAGGAGGACGTGGGTCATTGGTCAGAGTTGATGTCGATGGGTTTTGGTGGGTCGGAGTTGGTCGCAATGGTTCAGAGTGGTTCATAGTTGGTGGTGGGTCAGAGTGGATCACGATGGTTGATGGGTCAGAGTGGGCCAATGGGTCATTTGGGTGGTGGGTCATAGTGGGTCAGGGTGGGTCGTGGATCAAATTTTCATTGACCCACACCATCTCTGGTTAAAATTGTACTAAAGATAAGAGGCACCGAAGATGCATGTCGGCTATTATGCTCAAATTTTGCGCATGAATAGTACTCCACCAGAAAGCAATAAATCTGAAACGGTTCACGGTATGACCTTCTAGAACTCGAGATGTAGGGGTTTGTCTGATTGGCTAAATTAAGACATCAATGATTTATTCTTCAACAACCAAGCTTTTTATGATCGTTTCCGTGGGGAAGTCAGAAGAACACGTGCCTAGTAATCGTAATATTGATAGTTCGCGTCCACCCCGGGATATTTGTTATGTGTTTTTTTGTTTCACCTAAATATAAACAAATCACACATATAGGCATTTTAACATATTTTGGGAGAGTAATTTTGTGGTTCGTTGGCGTTTCATCGCGTCTCTGCCGCTGGTAGTAAAGTTTTCAAAATGGAACTTGGGCCATCACGGATCGTCGCTGCGGGGCCACCAATTTCTGGCGAGAGGTTAATAGTTGACCATCTGTAGTCCACCGACGCTTACAGCTTAGGATAATGAACGATGTCCTTGCCTTGTAGACTTCATGACTACCGACGTCGGCAGTCAACTAGCTTTTAGTATTCCTTTACTAACCATCTATCGTTCATGTTTGTACACGGTGTTGTCATAATAATAATAATAATAATAATAATAATAATAATAATAATAATAATAATAATAATAATAATAATAATAATAATAATAATAATAATAATAATAATTATTATTATTATTATTATTATTATTATTATTTGTAGTAACAGTAGTATAATTGATGATAGAATAATTATTGTCTATGTATTGTCTAGGTAGGACTACACACAGGATTTGGCTCGTTTTGGTTCGACTTGACTCTAATCCGAGTCGAGTTGGAAGATATTTTTCGCGCCGAGTCCAAGAGTAGACCTCAAAGATGTCTGTTTCGAGTCGAGTCGAGTTTCAAAGAAAAGTCGTTCGTGCCCATCCCTACTAATGAGAGCTTAATCGGAGTTAAGCGAAATTGAAAGTCTCACTATTTATCTAAGCGACCCCGAAAACTATGAATCTAATATCGATCATTTTCTAGCAACCTTTTATATGTATCCCCCTCCCATTCACCATAGGTAACCCGACAGCACTCTTTTTGAAACTATAAGAAATGTGGTTAAAATTACTGTACGTCAGTGGTTCTCAATCTAATTCCTATCACGATCCCCTTTTATCACACGATCTTGCCAGCGACCCTTTTATAATTTGTTTTATAATAAGCTTGTATGGGATTTTTAACATACCTATTTCTATAATAGTAGAATCCATTTTTTTGTTTATAGTGAACAGTGCCATGGAAAATCATTGCCCGGGGTGAGAGTATAGTACGATGTCACCGTATATATGAGTGACGTCGACAGACTAGCTACGAAGCGCCACCATGGTTGGCACGAAGCTCAATAACATTTTCAAAATAAACCCTACCTTTCCTTAATTTTGAGCACATTTTATTACGTTTTTCCTTCTATTTTACACATGTGCACATGCACTTTCCTAACTTGAGTAACACACTTCCTCCGAAATGTGTGGCCCCTCTTTTCGGCGCCCGGCACTGACAGTGGATACAGTAACTGTAATATCTATATTCCCAACGACGAAGGTGCTGGTTCAAGATGGATGTTAAACTCCTTCATTGAAGAGGCCATTAACGTATCCGATCTAAGCCCACAACTTCTTGACCAAATAATAGAATGATCATGCGACAAGTCTTTGCAACTGGTTTTCTGTAACGAAGACTTGGACAAGTTCTGCCTGATGAGGAGAGAAGAATATCCTGTTCTGGTGATTGCTGCTTTAAAAGTAATAATTCCATTTGCTATATCGTACTTGTGCGAAAGTGTTTTTTTTTTTTATGGTAAACATTAAAACAAAGATAAGAAATCGCTTATCAGTTGAAAATGGCTTGATAATATTCGTCATGAAGATTGAACCGGGCATTACTGCACTAGTGAAATTACACCATGCTTAGGTATCTCATTAGGTTTTAATTTTAATTGTATTTCAATGTGCAGGTTTTGTTTCATGTGTATTTTTCTAGTATTTCTATATACAGTTCTCATTAGTTTTATATCATACCTCTTTGATTTAAATTCATTTTTAAACAACTCTACTAACTAACTAACTCTATGGCCTATGGAACCCGGAGGTTCAATGCCGCGTTCACAAAAGCTCTACACTGACTTCTATCCTTAGCCAATTGGATCCAGTTTCTACTTTGTATTCTTATCTCAGCTAGATCCATCTTAATATTGTCCTCCCATCTGCCCCTAGGTCTTCCTAATGGTCGTTTTCCGTTTGGTCTTCCAGTCAAGACTTTGAAAGCGTTTCTACTTTCTTCCATTCTAGCTACCTGACCTGCCCACCTAAGCCTCCTAGACTTGACGACCCTAACAATGTTGGGTAACCGTATAAATTATGTAGTTCCTCGTTATGAAGTTTCCGCCATTCCCCATTCCCGTTCCTCTTGGGTCCGAATATTCGTCTAAGGATCTTGTTCTCAAATACTTTCAGTCTATGTTCTTCCCTCAGAGTAAGCGACCATGTTTCGCAACCATACAGAACAACAGGCATGATTATCGTTTTGTATATTTTAAGCTTCAAATTTCTCGACAGAATTCGCGACGACAAGAGACTTTGAACCGAATAGTAACACGAATTCAACACCCTTTGAAAATGTTCAGTAGACTTATTTTTTATTGTTCTTTACAGTGTGTATAAAAATAAAAGTATACCTATCAGAACAAAATTAAAAATAATATTTAAAAATAATTTCTGGTATTAGATTCTAACTATATTTATCTCTTCTGCCTATCTTCGCGATCCCCTAGGGGCCGCGACTCCCAGGTTGAGAAACCCTGCTCTAGGCATACATGAGTTATGTTGGAACATACATACATACACTTTTATGTGTATAAATGCAGATAAGAGAGAGTTGAGAGAGAGCGATTAAGGAATTGCCGCTCTCAATCTCTTCACTTTACTTTTGCGATTCGCGAATTTCTTGCGTGACAGTTTGGGGCTAGCTAGTTTTTTGTCTTGAACCACGATCCGATTTTCGATATGCTCTACCTAAATGCTGTAATGCGAATATTGAGAAGTTATCTGCGATGAAAGTAACTGCAAATAAATATATTACATAACTTATTTATTGCTATTACACGATTTTTTAAATTTGTATTCAATATTCACACATAACACACCGACGTTCTGTGAATACCTCAGATGTTATATTTTAAAGATAAGAATTACTTATGTCGTGAAATGATATGAATATATATATTCAACTGAAATATACAACTGATGATATGAATATATATATTCAACTCATATATACAACTGATGATATGAAAATATATATACAACTGATGAATTGTAATGTAACTATTTTACATAATTTTCATGCATTGAGGAAAGTAGAATATCATAAAGGAATCTCACTTGAACGGGTATCGAACTCACGATTTAAACGCTCGGTGGTGTACCACTGAGCTAACATGACCGCTTTTCGGAAGCTGCTTCTGAAATATAACTGAGCTCATACGTAAATGCTCTTTTCCGTATGGAAATCACAATGACGAAACGAGAGTGTGAATACATAGTCTCGAAATATTGTATCCAGTGGCGTAGCAGCTGCCCCCGCAACCCCCGCAGTGCGGGGAGCCCCGATGTATAGGGGCCCCGAAGTCTTGCGATGAATAAAGTTTTAAAGAAGTAGAACTTCCACCTTACTTGTGTCGGCTTTACAAGTGGGGCCCCTTCTCTATACTTTGCGGGGGGGGGGCGCAAAAGTGTGCTACGCCACTGATTGTATCATTAAGTATTTCAATCAATGTTACTTTTTTCTACACTTAGTACCATTTCAACATGTCTTATTATATTTAACAGAAGGAAAAACATATCTGTACATCTTTTCCCGATTACTAAGGTTGGCTTTGGAGGTTCGAACCAGCAGCTTTAGTTTACTGTTTTCCGAAGACACCCGAAGTTGGACTTCGAAAGTGTTCGTCTCAAAACAGCTATAATCATATCGCTCAATCTGTTTGGTATATGGTATATGTTTTTATACGTGTAAAGTCAGTATAACAATTCATTTTTAAACAGCTTTTCGTATGTATTAATATTCCTTTATAAAAACTGTTTTTATTATTATTATTACGGCGCACCATTTTCAGATTTCTTTCGCGAGTCGTTGACCAAGTCGTTCGCCACCAGCGTTGCCTGACTCACAGCTCGGAATTATTCCAAAACCTGATCGAACTTATGCTAGATTCGGTCAAATTATGCTAGATCCTCATAATTACTAATTCAGGAGTTTAAAAAAAAAAAACAAAGTTGAGATACGATAACGTAACTTAAAATACACAGAGAGCAAGAATGCATGGATAGAACTCAATACTTCACGCACCAAAATTTTAACTCAACTAAATTACTGCAGTCGTTGCCAAACTCAATGGCGTATATATCGTATAAATGAATGCAAAGTTTTTGTTTACATATTTTGAAAGAAAATTACTTCGCAGCATAAGCGGAGTTGGGAATCGTCTGCTGGGGGAGGGGGCAGATTTTTGGTCGGTCTCGGAGCTGTCATTTCAGGAATAAATATGATCATGAAATCAGAAGTAAAGATGGTGAAGTTGTCAAAAAGTTGGGGGGAGAATGGCCCCCATAGCTCCGCCCATGCCTCGGAGTTAAAGGATTAGAAAACCCTGAGTGGAGCCACACACACACACAAACAAAAAAAAGCCCAAAGCCGTTCCGAACTTACTTAGGAAAATAAGACTGCCTGTATGGTTTACCGAGTGTATGAATCAATGGAAGAGGATACATTTCTGCCGTTCTTTTTCTTCCCACGACCAACTTCTCCAGGTTTTACGGCTTTTTGATAACTTGCTGAAATTGTGCTAGATTTGGGCAGGATGCTAAAAGCAAGATGCTAGGTTCTAGAGACATGCAAATTATGCTAGATCTAGCATCATTATGCTAGATCTGGCAACGCTGTTCCCCACAATAGGCGTGTCGTGCAAGTAACCAATCACACGTCAGGTACTAGCTTTTACCTATTGCTTTCTTCTCACAGCTCAGAACATTGGTAACTATGGATAGACGTACAGCAGTAATTACCTTATGGGAGTTGGAAGGTTATTCTGCAACTGCAGCTAGCAGGCGAGTAGGTGTCCCGGCCTCTAAGGAAGGCAATGGATTCGGAAATATGGTGCTACAGGTCAGACTGGTAATTACGATCTCCTGGTCGTCCGCATGTGTCAACCGAAGCCCAAGATGCGAGATTAGTAAACGAAGCCCGGTTAGACCCACTAAGGACGTCTAGACAGCTAAGGGAAGCTTCTCTCTTTCCTGGTAGTAAGCATACAGCTCTGCGAAGGCTTCGTCATGCTGGGTTACGTGGCCGTGTTGCTGCCGTGAAGGAAAAACTCTCAGACGACCGCAAAATTTACCGTCTCGCGTTTGCACAGGCGAATGTGGGTCTCAATTGGGAAAACGTAGTTTTCTCAGATGAATCCATATTCACAACATCAAAGGAGGGACGCCGTTTTGTGTATCGTCCGAGAGGCACCCAATATGACCATGGATATGTGGCTGCTTGCAATCGCAGTGGCCATGTATCTATTTTATGTTGGGATTGGATTTCCAGACGCGGAGCAGGACAGCTTCATAGAATTGAAGGACATCTGGACAATGCTCAGTACTTAGACATTATCAGTAATATCGTGGTGCCATCTGTACGAGTATTTCAGCCTGATGGTGTAATTCAGTTCCAGCAATACCAGTCGCCAATACATAATTCCCGTGTGGTTCAGGAATGGTTCACAGGGCACCCTGAGATTGATTTAATCGACTGGCCGCCTCGTGGAGCAGACCTCAATCTCATGGAAAATATGTGGGCAGAAGTGAAGCGTACTCTAAGGGAAAGTTGGCCTGAGGCAGATCCACCAAGAACTCAGGATGACCTGTGGCATCTTGTTTCCGAAGCATGGCTGGAGGTAGAGGAAGGAGATAGATTTGCCACCCATGTAATAGATTCCATGCCCAGAAGAATGGAGCGTGTAATAAATTCAGAAGGGTCTTGGACACAATATTAATGTCCCCACCTTAACTCCCGAAAACCAGCTCTTTTCAGGGCTACCTAAACGCTTCTGAAAATATTTCTAGATGTAAACCACTCCTTGTATCCGATTTCTGTGCGATCCTACTAACAAAAGAATGATAATTAGCTGTAGGCTTTGAACTCAAGACCTCTTCAGTGGCAAGTCCGTACTCTACCAGTGAGCTAACACGAACACGCAAACCTAACCTGAAGAAAAACGACTTTCAATTTCTGGTATTCGATGACAATGATGCTCATATACTTTGCAAATGTTGTATTCAACTTGAGATATCCCGCAACACACACACACACATAAACAAAGCGAAAGAGAGAGAGAGAGAGAGAGAGAGAGAGAGAGAGAGAGAGAGAGAGAGAGATGAATACACAAAAGCATATTCAACGTATTCGAATGAGACTCTAAGTAACGACATTCCGTTCTAAAGAGAATTTGTGTTTCTTCCCGTGACGTAAAGGGGATCAGGAAAAGTTATGTGTCTAGAAGCAGGATACGACCTTGGATACTCTGTTTATACACTTTCTATATCCGTAGGAATATATTGTATTTCACGAATATAAATAACATAGTGTAATGAGAATATTGAGAAGTTAAATCTGTATGACAAATAGCTGCAAATAAATACACTACATAACTTATTTATTGCTATTAAACGATTTTCCTAACTTGTATTTAACATTCTCATATATAATAACGACCTACTGTGAAAATTATCTCAGATGTTATATTTTAAACATAATAATTACTATGTTCTGCAATTATTATGTTATATATAAACAACTTATGTATTTTAATGTAATTATTTTATATAATTTTTCATGCATTGCGGAAAATATAATTTTAAAAAAAGTACTGACCCAGATGGGATTCGAACTCACAACCTTATGATTTGAAATCCGACAGCTTACCAATGAGCTAACAGAAGGACTTCTGGAACTAAGCTTCTAGCGATGTATAACGGATCTCAAGATAATTATGCCATTCATATCCATTACAAACGCTGTTTCTGTTCTACTTTGACTTTTAGTTTAGTACTCAGGCGATAATTATGTTCTGTTTCTTAACTTTGAGCATTCTTTTACATATGGAAAGATTCTTTAACGTATTTAAATGCTCCATTACGTATAGAAAGCTAAATGACAAACAACCCATGTGCTCACATTAATAAAAGGTTTCGAAATATTGTATCATTAAGTATTTCAATCAATGTTGCTTTTTTAAACACTTGGTAACAAGTCTTATTATATTTAAAAGAAGAAAAACACATCTGCAAACTTTTTCCCGATTGCAAAGGCTGGCTTGGAGGTTCGAACCTGGCTTACTTTTTCCCGAAGATACCCGAAGCTGGACTTAGAAAATTTTTGCCTCAAAACACCAATAAAGAATGCGCTCAACCTTTTTGAGACAAGGTGTACCTATCTGAGCAACGAACGCAGATAGGGTCCATAGCTATGGAAAAACGTTTATTCGCAAAATAAGGAATCAGTGAGAAAATCAAAAAGTGTCGACAATGTAATTATTTTGATCAATTTGCCAAACTATAATAATGGTAGTACTATATATATATTTCTGTGTAGTGTATTTGAATATGAAATATTTGTGTAGTTAGTGTTGTGTAACGATTTTTATTGTGAATTGTATTACTTTCCAACTGATATAGTATGTGTACAAAGCTATGTCTTGTTTATGCAAATCTTTTAATATTGAAAATTCGCTAGAGTTCATTAGAAACGGTGCACTAAATTTTCTCAAAAGCATACTATCGCTTCTAAACTATTTCTCCAGTAAGTCTTGCAAGCAACCTAAACCATTAATTTTTTCATTCCGCAATCCGATTCTTAAACTTATTTCCATTTCTTTTATTAATAAAAAGAGGTAATAACTGTGGGCGAATTACTTAATAGTCGGTTATGTCTAGGAGGAAAACAATAAATCATTTTGCTAATTACTATTCAGTTTAATAGAAATTTTTGTTTGTATAACTACGTCATGGTAATTATAAAGAATCGAATATTGTCAGTTTAGTTGAGTAGAAATAGATTGTTGCTAAATTTTACAGTCAAGATTAAATAACTTGAATATTATGTTGTACAGTGAAGAATGTGTTAAGAGAAATCATATTATTTGTCAAAACAGTCAAAAGTCTGATTCATTTTCAGTAAAGTCAATTAATTCATTTTTTTTTCTGTAAATCCAAATTAACTTTCTTGTTGATTTTTGTAGATATCACCTTATTTCTCGTTAAATTTATTAAAAGTCTATTTGACGTTAGAACCAAAGCATTTATGTGGTTATCATTTCAAAGATATGCCTATTTCTTTAACTGATATTAGCATACCTAGAAGTTATTTCAAATTACCCTGAACTGAAAAAGTTGAAGCACGGTTACATTGACCATCAGAAATTTTTATCTAAATTAACTCATTTTTTTTAACTTTAAATTAAACTTTCCTCTTTTGTTGCTTTTAAACTATTTTTGCTATCTCCACACACTTCGGTGACAAGGTGATAGTCAGTGTAGCCAACTGAAAAGCCATTAGCGAAAAATATTTCTTTCAGCTTTGCAGCTTGTGAGATTTTTGCTCCGCATGTTTTAAATCACTTAACTATTAACTACGCACCTGTTTTCCTAGCGCCTTGGAGACACCGTTACGGGGAAAACAGGATCGATTAGACTTAAGTCATCTTTCGTTGTATACACGACTCCAAAAGTGCATTACCACCTGCAATTCTCGTTTTCCTGCAATAGCAGGCAACCCAAAAAGCTCGGCAGTTGGGTTGGTTCCGAATTCGAAAGGCGCTGAACCAAACCTCAATTTTGTAATAAATACATCAGTGTGGCAGACTGCAAATGAGGGAATAAAACAAATTGTTAAAAATGACAATAATATTATCATGACGGAGATGGATGACATCAAAAGTTACAAAATGATCTTACTTAAGCAGTTCAAAACAGATGAATGGCAAAAGACACATATAAGAGGAAAACATTTCTCTCCTCACCTCCCAAAAAAAGAATCTCATAAAAAAGAAAAAGTTACATAAAGTTACGTAAGTTTTAATATAAAAGCCCCACTCTATACTGTGAAAGTTGACACCCGAAAGGCAAGAACAACTGAACCAAAGTCAATAAAATTGTGCACAGATATTGTAGACGTAAAAGGAGGGAATACGAGTTTCGTATTTTCCTGGAAAAAACGGTTGAGTGGGGCACGGACCCCTCCAAATCTTTTATCACGAAATATCAAAACTGCTAGTAACAGTATGTCAGAAGTGTGTAAAAGACATGAATAATTGCAACGGAACATTTTGTATTGAAAATACGCAAAAACTAAAGGAATACGGCCTTTTTAAATTTTCTGCGGAAAAACGGATTTAGGGGCAAAAGCTACCTCCCAAAATTTTGAAACTTGATGTCCGAAAGGCAGGAAGTGAACCGAAGTGAACGAAATTAAGCGCAGATATTGCAAACGTAACATGAGGATACGAGTTTCGTATTTTCCTCGAAAAAACGGTTAGGTGGGGCACGGAACGTGGCACGGAAAATCAAATTTGCTGGAAACAGCATGTCAGATGTGTGTAAAGGACATGAAGAATTTAATCAAACTGCGTCTATGGACAACACGCAAAAAATAAAGGAAAACATTTATTTAAATTTTCTGTGAAAAAAAAAACAGTTTTAAGGGAAAAAAAGCTCAAACCCAAAATTTTGAAAGTTGATGCCCGAAAGGCAAAAGGAAGTGAACCGAAGTGAATGAAATTGTGCACAGATATTGTAGATATAAAATGGGGGAATACGGTTTTAGTATTTTTCTGGAAGTAACGGTTCGGTGGGGCACTAACCCCTCCAAACCTTTGATCACGAAATATCAGAAGTGCTAGTAACCGTATCTGAGATGTGTGTAAAGGACATGAAGAATTGCAACGAAACTTTATGTGTGGACAAAAAATAAATGAATATTGTTTTTTTTTTATTTTGCGCGGCAAAACGGTTTTAGTGTGAAAAATTCCCACACAAAATTTTGGAAGTTGACGCCCGAAAGGCAGAAGAAAAAATGAAATCTTTCAGTTTTACGTCTCACGGTTATGCCGGTTAGGCTAAAGGAGACAGTCGTTGATGATGAGTAATGAATGAAATGGTGGAATGAAGAAAGTGGGAGGAAACGGAGAACCCCTAGGAAACCCACGCACACGGTGTTTGTCCACCACAAAGTTCACTTGGCGGAGGCTGGGATCGAACCCAGGACCCCAAGCACCAGAGGTGAATGCTCTACCACTGAGCCACGGCGGCCCCTGAAAAGCAGAATAAACCGAAGTGAATAAAAATTTTCACAGATATTGAATACGTAAAATGAGGATACGAATGTCGTATTTCCCTGGAAAAAACGGCCGCGTGGATCAAGGACCCCTCCAAACATTTGACCACGAAAAATAAAAGTTCTTGTAACAATATGTCAAATGTGTGTATTGGACATGAAGAATTGCAACGAAACTTTGTGTATGAACAATATTCAAAAAATGAAAGAACACGTTTTCTTAATGTTCTGCATGAAAACGGTTTTAGGGGGGCAAATGAACCCACCCCAAAAGTTTGAAATTTGACGCCGAAAAAGCAAGAAGAAGTGAACCGAAGTGAATGAAATTTTTCACACATATTGTGAAAATAAAATGTGGGAATTCTAGTTCCGTATTTCCTGAAAAAAACTGTTAGGTGGGGCACGGACCACTCCAAACATTTGCTCAGGAAATATCAAAAGTGCTAGTAACAATATATCAGATTTGTGTAAAGGACATGAAGAATTCCAATGAAACTTTATGTACGGGCAATACGCAAAAAAAAAAAAAAAGGAGAAGGGTTTTTCTATCAAATTGTGCACGAAGTGAATCAAATTGTGCACGAACATTGTAGACATAAAATGAGGGAATATTGGTTTGCTATTTTCCTGGAAAAAAGGAGTGGGTGCGGCACGGACCCTCCCTAACGTTTGATCATAAAATATCAAAAGTGCTAGTATGTCAGATGTGTGTCAAGGACATGAAAAATTGCAACGTAACTTTGTGTATGGACAATACGCAAAAAGTAAACGAATACGGGTTTTTCTAAGTTCTGCGGGAAAACGGTTTAAGGGGGCAAAAGCTCCCACCCTAAATTTTGAAAGTTGAACTCGAAGGCAAACAGAAGTGAATCGAAAAAAAATGAAATGAAATCTTTAAGTTTTACGTCCCACGGTTATGCTGGTTAGGCTAAAGGAGACGGTGATGATGAGTAATGAATGAAATGGTGGAATGAAGAAAGTGGGAGGAAACGGGAGAACCTCGAGAAAACCCACAAACACGGTGTTTGTCCACCACAAAGTTCACTTGGCGGGGGCTGGGATCGAACCCGGGACCCAGAGCACCAGAGGTGAACGCTCTACCACTGAGCCACCGCGGCCCCAAGAAGTGAATCGAAGTGAGTGCAAATGTGAACATATATTGTAGACATAAAATAAGGATACGGGTTTCATATTTTCCTGGAGAAAATGGTCGTGTGGTGCACGGACCCCTCCAAACCTTTGATCACAAAAAATTAAAATGCTAATAACAGTATGTAGAAAGTGTATAAGGGACATGAAGAATTGCAATGAAACTTTTTGTATGGATAATACGCCAGAAATAAAGCAATACGGGTTGTTTTATGTTCTGTTGAAAAATGGTATTAGGGGCAAAAGCTCCCACACAAAATTTTGAAAATTGACGCCCGAAAGGCAAAAAGAAGTGAACCGAATTGAATGAATTTCTACACAGATATTGTAGACGTAAAATGAGGGAATACGGTTTTCTATTTTCCTTGAAAACAGGGTTGGGTGCTGCATGGACCCCTCCAAACCTGTGATCACGAAATATTAAAAGTGCTACCAACAGTATGTCAGATGTATGCAAACAACTTGAAGAATTCCAACATAACTTTGTGTATTAACAATACGCAGAAAAATGAATACTTTTTTTTTGTTCTGCGGAAAAACGGTTTCAGGGGCAAAAGCCACCACCCGAAATTTTGAAAGTTGACGTCCGAAAGGCAAGAAGAATTGAAATGAAATCTTTGAGTTTTACGTCCCACGGTTATGCCGGATAGGCTAAAGGAGACGGTGATGATGAATAATGAATGAAATATTGGAATGGATAAAGTGGGAGAAAACGGGAGAACCCCGAGAAAACCCATTCACACGGTGTTTGTCCACCACAAAGTCCACATGGCGGGGGCTGGGATCGAACTCAGGACCCCTAGCACCAGAGGTGAACGCTCTACCACTGAGCCACCGCGGCCCCTTAAAGGCAAGAAGAAGTGAGCCGAAGTGAATGAAATTGTGCACAGATATTCCAGACGTGAAATGAGGGTACGAGTTTCGTACTTTCCTGGGGGAAAACAGTAGGGTGGTGCACAGACCCCTCCAAACCTTTGATCCCGAAAAATCAAAAGGAATAATAACAGTATGTCAGATGTGTGTAAAGGAAACAAAGAATTGCAACATAACTTTGTGTATGGACAATACGAAGAAAGTAAATGAATACGGGTTTTGTTATTTTCTGCGGGTAAACGGTTTTTTGGGGGTAAAACCTCCCAAACAAAATTTTGAATGTTGACTCCCGAAAGGCAAAAAGAAGTGAACCGAAGGGAGTGAATTTGTGCACAGATATTGTAGACATAAAGTGAGTGAATACGGGTTTCGTATTTTCCTTTAGAAATCGGTTGGGTGGGGCACCGACCCCTCCAAAGCTTTGATCACAAAAATTAAAAATGCTAGAAACTATATGTTAGATGTGTGTAAAAGACATGAAGAATTGCAACAAAACTTTCTGTGGACAAAAAATAAAGAATATGTTTTTCTTTTTTGCGGAAAGACGGTTTTAGGGGCAAAAGAACCCAAAACCAAAATTTTAAAATTTGACGCGCGAAAGGTAAGAAGAAGTGAACTGAAGTGAATGAAATATGGACAGATATTGTAGAAACAAAATTAGGGAATAAGTTTCCTTATTTTCCTGGAAAAAACGGCCAGGTGGAGCATGGATCCCTCCAAACCCTTCATCACGAAATATCAAAATATCTAGTAACAGTATATCAGATGCGTGTAACGGACATGAAGAATTGCATCAAAGTGCGTGTATGGGTTGAGTTGAGTTGATTTTAGTTTAGCGTCCCTTTCAGCAGCGAGGCTATATGAGACGTGGACCTACTGATTAACGTGGAATCCGAACCACATGAGCTCCCGCCGGGAATCGAACCCGGGTCTCCCACGCGTACGCTAACCGCTTAGCCACGGAGGAGCTCTGCGAGTATGGGCAATACGCAAAAAATAAACGAATACATTTTTTAATTTTTGTTAAAAACTGTTTTGGTTGGCAAAAGCCCCCGTCTACAATTTTGGAATTTGACCCCAAAAGACAAGAAGAAGTGGACCGAAGTGAATGAAATGTCCACTAATATTGTAGAGGTAAGGTGAGGGAATACGTGTTTTGTATTTTCCTGAAAAAAAAAAAATTGTGAGTGAACCGAGGCGTTGAGTCGCGGGAGAAGTGGACCGAAGCGAAAGCAATTGTATGTAGATATTGGATATGTAAAATATGGCCTCTCGTGTTTCACAAGTGTCGTGTCTCCATCCGATTTCTTCAAATTTGGCAGATCAAGTAACAGCAAACACAAACAGTATAGCGTATTTTATAGTATTTTAGGAGGCACCTTTAACCCTTGCAATGTTTTTTCAGCATAAAGAAAAACACGTGTCGATTTATTTCCAGTTTCCTATTGGTATGCCAAATTTGAAGCAAAACGGATAGGAACACTTGAGAAACACGAGAGCCCTTATTTTACATATAATGTCTACACACAATTTGATTTTCTTGGGTCCACTCCTTTCTGAGCTATTACGGTAATATTTCCTTTTTTTTTGGGGGGGGGATGGGACCTAGGCCCCAACACTGTTTTTCCGCAAAAATTAAAACACGTTTCATATACTGTTTTGGAAATAGTCCCTTTACGAAGTTTCGTTCCAATTCTCTATATTCTTTAGGATCTTTTGCGTATGCTTATTTGCTCTTTTGATATTCCGTAATCAACGGCTTAGAAGGTCCGTGCATCACTCAACCGCTTTTCCCAGGAAAATACGAAACCCAATTATCTCGTTTTTCGTCTACAATATCTGCGCACAATTTCATTTAATTCGGTGCACTTCTTCTTGCATTTTGGGCCTCAAATTTCAAAATTTGGGATGGGGGCTTTTGCCCCCCTAAAACCGTTTTTCCGCAGAAAATAAAAGAAAAACCGTATTCGATTATTTTTTGCGTATTGTCCCTACACAATGTGTCGTTCCAATTCGTCATGTCCTTCAAACACTTCTGTTATTAGCAGTTTTGATATTTCATGATCAAAGTTCTGGAGGTGTGTGTGTCCCACCTACACGGTTTTCTTTTTTTTCTCAGGAAAATGAGAAAAACGTATTCCCTCATTTTATGTCGACAATATCTGTGCACAATTTCATTCAGTTCGGTTCACTTTCTCTGGCCTTCCGGGCCTTAACTTTCAAAATTTTGGGTGATAGCTTTTGCCCCCTGAAATCGTTTCTCAGCACAAAATAAAAAAAAAAAAAAACGTGTGCCTTTATTTTTTTGTATGTTGTTCATACACAAAGTTTCGTTGCAATTCTTTGTGTCCTTTACACACATTTGTCATATTGCTATTATCACTTTCGATATTTCGTGATGAAAGTTTTGGAGGGATCCGGTCCCCACCTAACCGTTTTTTTCCAGGAAAATACGAAACACGTGTTCCCTCATATTATATCTGCAATATGTGTGTAGAATTTCGTTTACTTCGGTTTCCTTGGTTTTTGCTTTGGGGCGTCACTTTCAAAATTGTGGGTGGGGTCTCTTGCCCCTTAAAACCCTTTTCTCCGCAGAAAATAAGAAACACGTATTCGTTTATTTCATCTATAGTAATTACCTTCCAAATTTTATCAAGATCGGAGTGTTACACTTCAGAAGTTTTGCTTGTTAATAATAATATTTCTCTAAAATTTTATGAACAAATAGAGGGAATTAAAGCGAAAAATTGGGATCAATTGGAACTTCGGCTCCTACCAATATTGAAAGAAATGACAGCACAAGTATTTAGATGCAAGGTAGACATAAAAAATTTAGAACTGAGATTTAACTATATTTCTGTCATGATTTTAATGCAGACTTCGAAGTTCTTAAATGCTAATTAAGGCAGTATTTCACATCCAAATTAAGTTGCAACATAATAATTCTTGTTAGAAAACCCGAATCGGCAATGCGAATTTAAGATTAGCAGATACTTTAGATAGCGTGGGAAAAAGGTGAAGAGTGTAACCTAAGTGTGCTGCCAAGTGAGTTGCGAGGCGGTTTAATAAATTGGATGTCTTCTACTCGGCAGAGTCTACTTCAACCGTTTAATTTTGTTTTAAAACAAAACATTTTTGTCATGAGTTACATTTAGGGATGCGAACGAGACGAATCGAGACAGGATTTTCCTGACAAAATTCGAGTCGAGACATGGCACTTCCAATAGAGAAATATACATTTTTCGAGTCGAGACATCACTTTTACTGCACATTTTCGAGACGAGACAGCCACAAATCTTGTCTCGTCCGCATCCCTAGTTATATTAGCACACACTACATGAGTCACAATTTATATTATGATAGAATATACTATGAGCTTTAATAGAAAAAGTGTAGACACTCGATAATTATTTTATGTAGTAAGATTTCAATAGATTCAGTGCTTGATCGTGCCGTGTATGAAGTTATGAAATATGAATTGGTTTCCACAGTCGCGGATCCAAGAGGAATTTTATAGGGGATAGGGATACACTCCCCCCATGACGCTCAGGTGTACACTGGATAGAGTGGGTTTCAATCCTACTTTATTTACACTGGGTAAAGTTGGAAACTATGGTTTAGTCCAGCGTTTCCCAACCTTTTTCAACTTGCGGCACACTTCAGGGTAACTTGAATTCTCGCGGCACAGATATTATTATTATTATTATTATTATTATTATTATTATTATTATTATTATTATTATTATTATTATTATTATTATTATTATCATTATTATTTGAAAATATAAAATACTGTAGTATTTTTTTTCTGATTACTGACATCCTCCTCTCAGAGAAGAAAGCTAGACCACTGTTTTTTCCCCGTGGTAAATCATTATGCTTATTTTTCATTTTAGTTTAAAAATAGAAAACAATTACAATCAGATATAGGGCTCAAGTTGTTAAAAATACGCTTTTTTTTCGAAAACTGTATCCAACCTTTCATTAAGAAGGAGGATCACTAAATAACGAACGAACAAACGAATCCCTTTTACTTTTAAAACACAAATATAGGTAATTCGTATGCATGTTTACTTTGCCGGAAGGATTGAATAATATTTTAAAATTTCAAGTTACGAAATAGTCTGCAACAATAAAGAAGCAATAATGGTCATAACAATGATAACAAATACTTTTTTTTCAAAATTAGAAATGTACAGAAAAATGTTCTACAGAAAAGTAACACAGTATGAAACTTTAAATTTTAGATTCATAGTAGTAATTTGAAATACAAATATACCTTTTTCTGTATGTCTTGCAATTTGATTGCTATAGAATTAATAATTTTGTTCCGATTTCCTCGCGGCACACCAGCGACCCATTCGCGGCACACCACTCTGCCGCGGCACACCGGTTGGGAAACGCTGGTTTAGTCCATCCCTTGATCATATTCTGGTTCTGCGGTGTTAATATCTGGTCAGAACTTGCTGTTCTAGAAGCCTTAAGTTCATACGCGATAAAATAGTATTTCCGCATTATGCACCTTTTTAAACTATTTTCATTATCTGTATGTATCTTCAGATAAACCCTCCGTGAAAAGTTTTATTTATTGGATACTGTATTTCTGACGATGCTTCCATTATCAAATAGTGTATGTAGTTTTATTTAACATAGAATTGCATACGACAAAACAGTAGAAAACATTCTCATTGTTTTAACTTTTCTTGAGTTGATTTTGAACTTAACGTCCCTTTCAGCAGCGAAGCTATATAAAACGTGGACCTACTAATTAACGTCGAATCCGAATCACATGAACTCCCACCGGAAATCGAACCTGGGTCTTCCATGCGTTAACTTTTCTTGAATTTGGACTCGAACGCTCTGCAGCAGATTTAAAACGGTGGACTTGCCACCCCTCAGTTTTTCAATGAATGTATTTCTTAGTAATTATTTTAATTTTACTTTTGAAAAGGTGTAAGCATTTTGCTTTAAAAAAATCCTTGAATTATACGTAGTCAGTGTTGAATACAGGTTTCATTTTTGTACGTGGCAATAGTAACTTCCATGGTCCCCTCTCTTCTACCTCTAGACACAGAAATTTTGTTTTTAATAACGCCAAATTACGATTTTTATCAATAAAGAGTGGCTGTCCTACTAACTCTTGTATCGATTTCCTGCTAAGCAAAGATAAAGTGAATCTGAAAAGGTAGGGGAACGGTAGGTATCGGCATGACATCACGCCGTCCCCCATGCCTATCTTTGCCCATTGTAATTTCTTAGGAACTGGAGGGACGCCGTACACATTTTTTGGAGGTGGGGGATGGCGTCCCCTGCATTCCCAAGCACTTTTACCTCTGCTGCTAAGTATTAATTGCTGTAAGGACTAACGAAAAATATTATGTGGTAATTCTACTACTACTACTACTACTACTACTACTACTACTACTACTACTACTACTACTACTACTACTACTAATAATAATAATAATAATAATAATAATAATAATAATAATAATAATAATAATAATAATAAATGATCTGAATGATAAAGATATTTTTTTAACTTTCTTATACAATCTCTGTGGGCTTTCGCGAATCTGGATATATTGTTTTTATGAGGAATAAAGAGGCTTCAAACAACGACGATTTGTATAAAAGCCTTATCAGGTGTCTGGCAGCTGACCTTGTGTTTGTTTTTTTTAAACACAATGTTACAAGGCACAGAAGCGTGCGGGCATTTTTTTTTTTGCCTGTGTGTAGTTTCAGTACAAAATCAAGACTTTCGTTCTGTCGTTGGCACGTGTCGAAGCAGCTTGTTTGCTGTGCGATGTTTTGCCTTCAGGCGATCGACTAGATCGAAGAGTCAAGAAAGAAAGAAAGAAAGAAAGAAAGAAAGAAAGAAAGAAAACGATATGCTTGTTTCATGGAGATATGCTTGCTTCTTGGCATTAGTGTTTCAAAAACAAAACTGTTCTGAGTATCCATTTTGTTATGTCCATAATAAGTATAAAGGGAAATGTTAATTCTCATATATAGTAGGGGTAAAACTGAGGGGGAACGCGAGGGTAACGTTATATATATTAGGGATGGCCGGATCCGGATTTTGTCGGATTCGAAGATCCGGATCTGGATCCGGATCTCGGATCTGGGTCCGGATCTCGGATCTGGGTCCGGATCTCGGATCTGGATCCGGATCTCGGATCTCGGATCTGGATCCGGATCTGGATTCGAAATTTGGATCTAAGATCTTGATTCTTATCCAAACCCACATCTCACCCAAATTGTGATAAACTTGAGTATCAAAAATTCGCCGAAAGAAATTTCACGAAGTCCTGACAGTGAAGAAGAAAACAGAAAATTAAGAAGAATACTGGCAAGTCTATTTTCTCCTTCAATCTACACTAACGATAAAATGCTTTCCTAACTAAAAAATAATCTGATTTGATCCGGATGAGAGTTCGAATGTCGAATCTAAGTCCACCCGGTTGCAGGACCGAGATGAAATACATACATATTTATATTTGAAACCGGAATACAAAACACGGATATTTAAAATTCCTCAATACACCTATTTCATTGACAGTTAAGAAATCATAAACAGTTAAGATAAGTATTGACTAGTTTTTACGTATATTTATCTTGCTCAGTCTGCTCAAAATATCAAATGTATAACTTACAATTAGACTTGATAATTATTTAATAAATCACAATATGAGCACCGAGAATAAACTATGAATTTTGGTGCCCCTTATCTAGATTTGAAATTTCGGATTCATACATAGAATCAGGCTGAAAGATAAATATTTGAGATCTGGAAACCGAAACAAGTGCTAGTACCAAGATCGTAGCTGTTTGTACCTAGGTAGTGCGAGCGGAAGGCACTTGCACTAAGTCCGGGTGTACTTTGGGGAACACGAGAAACTAAAAACAGATATATATTCTTTTTCAGGGGCAAGTCGCGCTTTAACATGACTTTTCATGAGTGTTGTGTTTAAATACGAAAACTGTAATGGCGACTTGCTTGAAATAAATGCCATTTTTTTAGCAATAAAGTTAGATACTTTCACATTGAATAAAAATTACCAAAGCACATTTCACTGATGAGAGTGCTGGTTCTTATGGAAGCTTTCACACTGAACCGAAGATTTCCTCATGTGGGTATCGGATTGCCACAATTCACCTTTCTGAAAGACGTGGTTTATCAGGAGGTCGGCCAAGATTCTTTTGGACTTAGCGTGTAGACTGCTTTTGGTCTCAATTATTCAAATATAGTAAGACTAACCGTATATAAAGTTGGTTCGAAATGATTTAAAATGAAGGGTGCGGTGGCTCCGTGGTAGAGCGTTCACCTCCGGTGATTGGGGTTCCTGGTTCGATCACAGCACGCGCCGTGTGGACTTTGTGGTGGACAAACATCGTGCTCGTGGGTATTCTCGGGGTTCTCCCGTTTCCTCCCACTTCCTTCATTCCACCATTTCACTCATTTCTCTTTATCACCGTCTCCTTTAGCCTAACCGGCATAACCGCGCGACGTTAAACTTAAAGATTTCATTTCATTTCATGATTTAAAATATCACTAATTGACCTTAAGGGTATAATTGCGATTTAAATATTCGTAAATTAGAACAGATGTAAAAATTAAGCGTTAAAATAAATCCGATAATTCCTAATGCAGCCTAATAGAAGACTGAAAGCCTGCCTTCGGTGCCCGTGGTCATGGGTTCAATTTCCGGAGAGGCACTCAACAATTTCGATGTTGACCCAGCATCGTGGGGGAGTTATCTTAAGTAAGAGGTAGCGGACTCCAGTCTAGAAAGCCGGCGTAAGGACTTCGGGTGTCGATGCGTTGACTACACATCCCCACTTTGAACGTAAGGCCGCTGGTAGGAACCAAAGGACTGTCGTGCCAAGAATTTAGTTTGTTTTAATTATCATAAATGCCTTCTTTATTATTAAATTTTATCCAATATTTTCTTTTCAACTAGTTTGCGAAACTCGGAGCTAGCTACTTGTTTTCTTTTTAATTCATGTTCATAGCTAGAAGAACTAATCACTAAGGAAAAACAATCTTTTCAATAAAATTCGTCTCGCCTCTTTCGTAGCTCTAAGTTTAGTTATTTTTAGTTTTTTTTAAGTTGAAGGGCGGTTTATCATTTCCCCTCGCTTTCCCTATTTTTTTTTCTAGTTTTACCTATATTTCTTTGCACGGACATTGCACCTATACCCACGTGCTTAGTGTGTTCGTTTACAAAAGCGGGCCATTTTCCTGCCACTATAGAAAGTAAGAGTGCACTGTATCAGAGAAATATTAATTGACGTATGTAAGTGAATATATCTGTGACGAAGTCATAATTACTCAGTTTTTGCATCGTACATAGTTTCCTCATCCTCATTAATCTCTTTACCCCCGCTTCCTGAATTCCAGTTCTAGTATTCTTTCTTGATAGTGCCTTTGGCGTGGAAGGCCCGGGTTCGATTCCCGGCGGGAGCTCATGTGGTTCGGATTCCACGTTAATCAGTATTTCCACGTCTCATATAGCCTCGCTGCTGAACGGGACGTTAAACTCAAAATCAACTCAACTCAACTCTTTCTTGATAGCGGACTGATGTTTCATGTAGACTTATTAACTATAACATCAGCAATAAATAAAGTACGGTTTAATTTGCACTAATTTTAAAACATTACATTAATTAAATAATAATAATAATAATACGGAGCGAGCTCAGGCTACTTGTTATGATTGTTGCTTCGCAATTGAGTAATACCGGATTCGAATTCGGAGACCAGTCATCCTGACTGAGGATTTTCCAGGGTTGTTTCTCAGTTATACTGGGCAAATGCTAGGTTAGTACCTTGATCTAAGGCTCTGGAGACCTTCCTTCCATTCCTTTTCCAATGTTTTCATCTGTTGATTACTACAGTGTAAAGTGGCCTCTGAGGATGTATCTGGTAGCTTATAGTGAAAAAACAATAACGACGTAATATATCTTCATGAAACGTGTGGGTTAATTTAACTACAGCCTTACAGTCGCAATATATAGCTAAAGTTTTAATATCAATTTCCTGACTTTTAAATACTATTTTCATATTGTTTCAGCTTTCAATTTTCTCATGTATGTTTCCACCGAGAATTGAACCTGAGATCACATGAACAAATGCGAATATGTTAAATATTTTTGAACACTTTAATATACAAAACACAAAACGCTTCAATAATACGACGCATGGATATGTTTTGGTTACCTCCTGCAATGTATGTTTAAAGAAACATGGAGGGTGAAGAAAAAATAATAGAAATCTCTTTTATATTTACTCCTTCAACAAACGACCGACCTCAGAAGGGCAAGCCATAAGTTAGGTAATAAAGTCATACAACGAACACAACCATATCGCTCTCCTGAAATTCTCACGCCAACCAGTCTATATTTTTTGTTGTATATACCTTCGAAGTGAAAGATATTCATTATTACATTAGTTGATGGTTGGATTCTAGTGAGTCAGAAACTACTATTAATAAAGAGTTTGTTTTGTCTAGTATTCCTGCGATTAAAAGGGCCTTATCTAAAAGATATTTCATTTGTATCTGAGAAAAGGAGAAAGTTTATTTTCTAAGAATAAAATAAATATTATCAATGTGAAGTTAACATTAAGTTTCGAAGAGGAGCTAAACAGAAGAATTTGTTACCATTTACATCAGTTTTCAGACAGTTCACTATACTCTGAAATGGGAAGAAATCAAACTTGGAAACATTTTACTAAAGCGACTTCGACAGAAAGTGCAACATGTAAATATTGCAAGGTTAAAATAAAATAAAGAACAAAGGTAGCACAAACGTGTTACGGAAACATGTAAAAGCACAGCAACCTACTATATCAGTGAATCCGAAAAAAGTTTTAACGAATTTAAATATTCAATTTTATAAGATCACAATTTCATATGTAGGTTTGGATACGAATCAAGATCTGAGATTCGAATTTCGGATCCAGATCCGAGATCCGGACCAAGATCTGAGATCCGGATCTGCGATTCGGATCCGAGATCCGGATCTAGGTCCGGATCCGGCAAGATCCGGATCCGGATCCGAAAATTTTTGGCCATTCCTAATATATATAATAACATAGCATATTTCTTTCCAAAATTTTATAAAAACTATTTATTTTATAGAGTTCAAAATTCGGCCAAATGTTTATTGGTATTAATATTGCATGTTCACTTTTACTTTTTCTTGCTAAGGTAATATTATAGCGCGCTAATTAAAAATTAATTTTCTTCCATTTAAAAGCTGTTTAAGATATTGGCTGCATTTTGCAACAGTGCAGAACAGCAGATAGGAATCTAACCAGGTAGATTTCTTTCTCTCTCTTCCCTCGCTAGGTCACGTGCGTGAACTTAGGATTGTCCGCGGAGAAAAAGAAGCCGATGGAATGCAGATTGACAGCAAATAAGAACAAAGTCTGTTTTCTTTCTCTTCATAGATCGTAAAGATTTCCTTGATGCTATGTAAACATCTCCGCGAATAATTACCTGTACAGGGATATTGCAGCTAACAACGTACGAAAGTTTCAAAAAATCTGTCTATGTTGTTTTCAAGTGTGGGGAGTCTGTTCATCTTATAAAATCAGTTTCGAAATGTAGAGCGTAGAACTAACTCACTTATTTTTTGCATCAACTGACAAAAGTTTACATACAGGTCAAAGAGAAGTCTTAGTGCGTTTGCACACGGCAACGATAATATCGGTGGAAGCATCGATAATGTCGGCTTTGAAATCGACTTCAATGTACTCAAATCGTAGCTTACACACGCCACCGATATTATCGGCCGATCCTCCGACACGCAGATGCTGTCGGCCAAGCCCCAGATAATGTCGGCGGTATCGCCGACACCGATTTTGTCGGTGGCAATGTTTTCTTATGATTGGATGCACATGTGGCCGATAATGTCGGCCGGCCAGTGGGTTAGATGAAGAGAGTGAGTGACAAGGCGCTGTATATTTTTGTTTCGTTTCTTGTCTTTGGAATTTTGTTGTCTCCATTTTTTCTATTATAATTGTATAATAATATTATTATTATCTTGTCCTATAAACAACTTCGGAACAGCTTATTATTTTTTTACAGTCTCTGTTTTGGAGTAGCTAATTCCCTTTATTAAATAAGTATAAAATGTGGGAAGTTTGAAGAGCACTGATTTCAATCTAAATAGCTATTACCAAATAGAATATAGAAAATTTAGATAACCAAGTTCTTGATTATTTTCCACTAATTTTTAATTTTTGTTCTTTCTCTCTCTGTCTCTCTCTCTCTCTCACACACACACTCTTTGATGGTATATTTTTTAATCTATTAATGCATTTAAATTTCAATACATTCTGGAAATTAATTTAAGCGTAATTTTCAAATTTTGATACACAGTGAACATAAGCATATGGAAAAAATCCTGATTATTATTACTTCCTTTTATTTTCATTAGAATTGTGTGCAGATCACTTTTCCCGGTTCCACTCAATAAGCAGTGATTGAATACAATATTTTTTGACAAGTCAAAGTAGAATTATTATTTTGAAACGAAACCAACACAATCAAACACTCTTTCCCAAGCTCCAAGGACAAGTTACTCACTTGGCATTTTCTTGATTGTGATCTCAACAATAGGGATGTGACTTCATGCTTCACTTGTTACAGATTTTTTCTCTCACTTCCAAAACTATCCCAAATCTCCCATTTTAAAAAAATAATGTGTAGAATGGCAATTGAAAACAAAGACCAAAGCTATGTATCCAAGTTTTCCCTCTCCCCTTTGTACCGGGATCGACCCCCTGATAGAGTTCTGCATTTTAGCTACAGTGACTGGATCAAAAGGTTGTGTGTTATTGCATTCTTACCTTTCTAGTTTTGCTTAGATTTTTAGAGATGGCAGGAATTTTTCCATTTGATATTTTAACCGTTATTGAACTTGTGGAATGTAGACTTTGCATATGGGATAAGATAACAGACTCTTTCAAGGACAGGATTGAAAAGCAAAAAGCACGGCGAGAAATTTATGCAAGCCTTGTCCAGGATTTTGAGTTCATGGACAAAAAGAAACGAGAAACGACAGGTATGAATGCAACAGCGCAAATCTGTCTTCAACATTAGGGTGGGGGGGGGACGGGTAAGATCGTTCCCATATTATATATATACATATATAGCGATGTTCAAAATATTTCTGTAGCCCAGAAACAATGCTGTAGAGGATCAGGGGAGCAGAATTGTCTTCAACATTGGGAGGCGGGCAGATTTGAGGCTTATTCTGAGTGGACATTAATTTCATCTCACTTTCCTTTCTAGCGATCGGACACAAATAACCAAATTTCTCTCCCAAAAAACACATTTCAAATCGGATTATTGGGGAGGACAATCTCCCCAGTTCCAAGATTGGAGGGAACATGTCCCCTTCATACCCCCGGGATTTGCTCCAGTGTATGTATGGAGTAATGTAAAACAGAATTACTAATTCGAATTTTATCATTTAATCTACTATGACATTAATGTTAACTACATGGAAAACAAAATAATATATATACATGTGTTTTCATTGGGAAGGCCGATGGGGGCTGAATTTGAACGTAAACACTATCGGGGTTGTCACTATACATCTGAGCAATCCCGATAAATATGGATTCGACACAAATATTGGTCATTTTCTACTACTTTTACATGTCCCGGTAAACGCCCCCTGAGACCCCCTTGGTTCGAATTGTAAAAAATCGCCTCTGGCCTCCAGCCGATACCGCGAAAACTATGAATGTGACACTAAAATCTGCCATTTTCTACTACTTTTACTAATTCCGATAAAAGCTCCTATGATCCTCTGGTTCCAATTTTGAAAAAAAAAACATGCCTCTGGCCAGCAGCCGATGGGGGCAGTATTTGGAAGTCAACGCCTGTGTGAGTATCACCATTCATCTCAGCGACAGTGAAAACTATTGATTTGAGACTAATATCGGTCATTTTCCATTATTTTTACATGTCTCGCAATTCTCCACCACGTTGACTCCCGGCCCACATACAATGGTGGCTGAATTAGAAAATCATCACTAATGAAAGTATCACCATTGATCAAAGCGACCACGAAAACTATGAAATCGACACTAATATCGGTCTTTTTCTACTACTTTCACATGTCTGGGTTAACGCCCTCCTGAGACCCCCCTGGTTCGAATTTAGTCAAAAACGCTTCACCTTGGTCTGGGACCTGAACCAAGGTATTCGTGTCCAAAATTTGGTAACTCTCGGCCAACTTGTCTGGTTCCCAGGCCGGTCCCGGTTGAAAAAAAAAAAACTCTTCGTCTTGATCTGCGGCCTAGACCAAGCTACCCGCGACCAAATTTTAAAAACTTTCGTCCACTCGTCTCGTCCACGGGCCGCACACAGATAGAGAGACAGACACTCAGGCAAACTCTATTTTATTTATATCAGAAAGGTCAGATCCACCGTTATTGTAATAGAGCGGTGCTTGAGTGATTGATCGTAGAAATTTAAAATCCAATGAGTGATAATTTCATAGCCTTGTTTTATTACAAGTTTAAACTCTTTAGTCAGTAGAGAAGAGGGCATGATTCGTGGGTCAGAGTTGATGACAATGGGTTTCGGTGGGTCTTGGGTCACAGTGTGTGACAGTGGTTCATTGTGGGTGGTGGGACAGAGTGGGTCATGGTGGGTCATGGGTCACGATGGGTGGTGGGTCAGTTGGTCGTGGCTAAAGTTTCATTGCCCCACACTCTCTCTGAACTACAGTGTTGAAAATTAATCAGTGAAAATCAATTGCAATTGATCAATCAATTGAAAGTAATTGCTGTGGAAATCAAAAACTGCAAGTGAATTAATTGCTAATTAATTTCTATTGCAATTACTTTCAATCGATTGATTAATTGCAATTGATTCTCCTTTATTAATGGGCAACTGCAATTAACAATTAACCATTACTTACTTCCGTTGTCAATTGCAATTAACAATTAAATTTACAGATTAATTGTTAATTGTCAATTCAATTGAAATTTGCCCAACACTGCCACTCTTCTCTTCACTGTCCCGATCCGGCCCTTCAAACTTTTTTTCCTTCTATCGAAGCCAGTACTGGCTATTTGGTAAAAGTCTCAATGTAGAGTGGTAGTGGTAAAAACGATGCATATTCGCCGTTCTGTTGGAAGGGGGGCTGGTGGAATGTGCCGTAAAATTTTACGTTGCCCCCATAGGAAAAAATCTAGATTCGACACTACTAATATATATAATTGAGAAACACTATGTTTGTGACTATAACTCTCCCGAACCGCCCCACTGATCTTAATCAAATTTGAAACATGGATGAGTTTTACGGCTGGGCTGGTTTTAGGCTATTCACTTTGATGGTACAACTTAGGGGGGGGGTGTAAAAATAAATAAAATTTAATAATTCCTGAACCACTCGGCAAATCTTGATCAAATTTTCAACATAGATGAGGCTCAGGCCTGGGATAGTGTTATTTAAATTTGACGAAGTAACGTGTGGGCGGAGAAGGAGGAGATATATATATAAAAATCAATTTATATAAGACTGAAAGCCACTATTTTTGTAACTTAATAACTCTTGAACTATATCTTGAATATCCGACCGATCGCAATCAAATTTTCAAGATGTATGAGGTTTGGATCTGGAAACATTTTTGTAATTTTACTTTAACGGTACATATTAGGGGGGAGGGGGGAACGTATAAATAGAAACAAATAAAACCTAATAACTATTGAACCACCCAACCAATCTCGATCTAATTTTCAACAAATATGAGGGCCGGGCCTTGGATGTTTTTTATCATTTCACTTTGACGAGCCAACGTAGGGGAGGAAGAGGGGGCAGATATATGTAAAAAAAATTAAAATAAAAATGCCTGTCTCTGTGACTTCATCACTCTTGAACCACCCGACCGATCTAAATCAAATTTTCAATATACATGAGTATAGGGGCAGGGATTACTTTAGGCTATTTACTTTGACGAAACAACGTAGGGGAGGGCGAGAGGGAGAGAAATTTAAAAATGATCAAAAATGACCGATATTAATGTTGAATCCATAGTTTTCGGGCCCGATTAGACAAACAGTAACACTTCTGATCCTGTTTCAAACCAAGTTCAGCCCTAATAGTTGGGAAGGTGGAGTGTACAATGGAGGAGAGGGGGATAAACGTTTAAAAATGATCGAAACTGAGTAATATTAGTGTCGAATCAATAGTTTTAGGAGTAGCTGAGATTAACAGTGATAATTCTGATTTCGTGTGCTGCAGCACGGGGGAGGGGGAGCTATATATAATAATAATAATCGAAAATAACCAATATTAGTGGCTAATCCACAGTTTTCGAAATCATTCTGATGAACTGTGACATCTTCGATCCGGTTTAAATGGAAAATCAGCTCCGCCACTTGCGGGAAGGGGAGAAAGTGATATATAAAATGATCGATAATGGCCACTATCAGTGTCAAATTTATAGTTTTCTGGGTCGCTTAGATGAGCAGTGGTACTTTCAATCATGTTTAAATTCAAATTCAACCCCACAACTTGGGGGAAAGGGAGGAAGAGATATTTAAAGATAATGGAAAATGACCGTTAATTAGTGCTGAATCCACATTTGTGGGGGGTCGCTGAGATGAACAGTGACACTTTCGTTGCCATGGCCCGCAACATAGGGGGAAGGAAATATATATATAAATGACCGAAAATGACCATTATTGGTGTCAAATCCATGATTTTTGGGGTCTCCGAGTTGATCAATGATCTTTCCGATGCTGTTTAAATCGATGCCATTAAAAACGAAAACAGCATATTTCACGGGTACTAAACACAAGAAATACGGAGTTGTGCTTTAAAATTTTCATTTTTACTTAGCAAAGCGGGTAATATATGCTAGTAATACTAATAAAGCTCAGATACTGTCCTTTCTCTATTTCAAAACCACCTATTTTTTAAATCTCTTTGCTATAATATCTATTACTGGAGCTATCAGTATATTTTTTTGTCTTTATACAACACCAAGGTTATAAAGGAAGGTCTTTTATATGTGGGTTCGGAACTTGAATCTGATAGGTCGTTCCCAACCATACTATCTCGCCTCCAGAAAAACTGGATTACAGGGCAGAGTCTAAAGCAAGAAATTTCTCTCTCTTTTGCTAAAAAAAAACTTTAGTTCGCATACTAGTCATAGCACATGTTTAGAGGTTTTTCAACGAATCTGTATGAGACGAGACCTGCAAATAACACAATACTGAAAGTTGAGCTTACACTACGAGTCGAATCTGATATCATCCTAAAACAAAAAAATCCTAATGGCTGACTACTTTAATGCTCATGAATCATTCTAATGTAAAAATTTTTGGTGAGCCCGGCCCCCTAGACTCCCCGTGGATACGAGCCTGTGTGACCCCCCACCTTCGAACACAATTTTCTGGAAGAAAGCCTCTATTCTTCCTTTTGTCTGTCTAGTTTACTGAAAACATGAAAAGCAAACTAGATCACAGAGCATAGAGTTGGAAATGATGGACATGTTGCATTGCAGACATATTTCGTACCGTTGGTGATTTTGGGAGGTTTTCCAGGGACAAAATTCACCTCGGAGTTATATCTCCTATGGTGCTCAATATGAGTTGAGTTGATTTTGTCGTCCCTTTCAGCAGCGAGGCTAAGGACCTACTGATTAATTGACAAACCCGAACTACATGAGCTCTCACCGGAATCAAACCCGGGTCTCTCACGCCAAAGGCACGTACGCTATCCACTTAGACACGAAGAAGCTCGGAGCTCATATTAGAAAAGAAGAAAGACATTATGGGAATTTCAGTGCAGACAACTAAGTACGACGACTGTTAAAAGAATATTTTTCATCTTGAATATATTGTAATAATGGTCAATCTTATTCGATAATGTCATTTTAAAAAAAAAATAGCATTCTCTTTTCTGTAACTTACTACAGTATACAAGTTAAATTTCACACAGTGTGCAAAAGAAGGGAGGGATTACAACGTACGATGGGCTTCGTTCGCTTCCTATCCGATGGACAAAACCTTTCTTGTAAAATTCAGCGTTTCAAAGAACCTGTGTGGTTGCTGATAGCTACACATAAATTGACAGAATTTTAGTACTGTCTGCCTGAAGCAAAGTCTTAATTTTACTACTGTCTGAGGCAAAAAAGCAAGCACACCGCAGGCGTGGTGGCTTCTGTGCCTCGTAACATTGTGTTTAAAAAAACAGACACAAGGCCACTTGTCAGTTCTTGCAACTGATAAGGCTTTTTTTCTTTTATACAAGTCATATTGTTGTTTGAAGCCTCTTTATTCCTTTCAAAAACAATATAACCAGATTCATGGGAACCCACAGCAATTGTAATAAAAGTTGAAAAAATATCTGTATCATTCAGATACTTTATTATTATTATTATTATTATTATTATTATTATTATTATTATTATTATTATTATTATTATTATCACATAATATTTTTCGTTAGTCCTCACAGCAATTAATACTTAGCAGCAGGGGTAAAAGTGCGTGGGAACGCGGGGGACCCTATCCCCACCTCCAAAAAACTGTGTATGGCGTCCTCCCACTTCCTAAGCAATTACAATGGGCACAGATAGGCATGGGGGACGGCGTGACGTCATGCCGCTACCTACCGTACCCCTACCTTTTCAGATGATTCCATCCCATCTAGCCTAATCCCACCTCGCCTAACGATTTATCAGCCACTTATATCTCCAAAATAAGAATGTCTACCATTTTAGGCGAGATGGGAATTTCCATCTTGCTTAAGGCGGTAGGATGCAAGGAGGGAATTTCTGTACTGAAGAGGGAATTCCTCTAATAGAATTTTAACCAGATATTTCAATCAATATTGGCAATCTCTGTCAATTACAATATAAATATATAATAAGTACTATACAAGAAGAAAGCATAGGGGGAAGGCGATTTAGTGAATTTAGTTCACTTTTGGTTTATTTTGGGAGTACTGGAAATTGATTGGCAAAGAGAAGCTAATCAGAAACAAAATAGAAATATAGAGGGTGTTTCAAAACAACACTTACAACGTTTGAGAGCTCATTCCTGACACCGTGATAAGACAACCTGGATGCACAATGCTTCCTTTTGGCGCTATGACCATCCAAAACCCAGTCGGAAAAATGCCCAAAACAGCCGTAACTCGAGAACAAAATGTCGGATCGAAGTCGGGGGAAAGGAAATGTATATTATTTTTAGCCATGGCTTCCATTAATGCACAACCCGATATGGTACAGAGGCAGCACAAAGGTCACCTCAAATAAATTGAAGAATTATGGGGATATTTTATGAAAGGGGGTTATAGCCCCACACAAGTTACTGGCACATGCAAGGAGCATTAGAATATTAATTCTGTGACATTTGTGAAAAATCTGACGCTCACTGGCATTTCCGGAACAAAATTTTGAATTTTTATAAAGGTACGTCATCTAATGCTTCGTCCCCTGTGCCCCCCTAAGGCGGTGCGTTACCAAAATAGCATTCCATATTTCAAAAATGCATACTCTTTTGCTACAATGACGCCAAATTTCACACTAATTAACAAAAACACCTTCTTCTCGTATGTCCCTACTAAGGATATTTCTGGTGATTTTCTTATTTTTGAAAGGGGGCTGTAGCCCCATTATCAGTCACTCTTACATGTAAGGAGCATTGGAGCATTAATTATGTGACATTCGTGATTAATCTGACGTTTACTGGCACTCCGAAAATTATTTTTTTTGATTTGGTAACACATCACCCACCAGCTTTTTACGGCCCTTGCCCCCCGAAGGGGGGCCTTCCCAAAATAATGTTTGAGACGGCTTTACTAGCTTTGTGAATGAGTGTTTTTGCATTTCGTAACAAATACAACTCATTTGCCCCAAAATCTTTACGAATAATTATTGGAGAAAACTGCTTCCAAAATTTAACATTGAACCTCCCATAAGGAAAATGAACTTCTGTGTTTACACTTCCAAAAGGGGGACTAAACATTAATTTTCTTCCATTTCCTTTAGAAATTCGAAAAATTCAGATATTTCTCAATAAGAGTGCCAAATTTTATATTAATGGTGTGAAAACTTCATCTTCTTTCAGTGCTGTAGAAAATTACACGAATTGTATAACAGTCAGTATATATATATATATATATATATATATATATATATATATATATATATATATATATATATAATTCAAAATCACGTTTTCAGTCAAAAGAAAAAAATTATTTGTTTACCTTTGGAATACCAATATCTAATCTAAATGATCTAGACCCTCAAAAGTATTGTAATATTTATTTTGTATATTACTGTTACACACACGCCTTAAATGCCATGATTGTTCTTTCATTTTAGTAGATATTTCTTTTAAAGTTATGTTTTTTAAGTAACATTCCGTATTTTGGAATGCAAAATATTGATGATAATGCTTCTACAATAACTTTGTTTTCCTTCTGTCGTATCTTCTTTCTCACCTCGCAAAAGTCGATTTATGGTCAAAAATGGTTGGAAAATGAAAATAGGGATATTTCACCCTGTTTGATAAGCCTTGTTATAAAATACTGTACTTAGAAGGTAAATTCTGTACCACCAGACATGTCAACTCTGACGCGAAATCGTAGCAGTTATAGTAGTATTAACTGTGGTCGTAGTAGTAATAATAGAAGTAGTAGTAATATTAGTAGTATTACAGTACTTTGCAGTCTTGAATAAAGAGTCAGTTTCCCAAACACACTACGATTAACATAGACTGACAGTAAGACCGTACGAACACGGCAAAAGCAGGGGTATTGGAGGACATTTAAGGGGAAAAATGTCATTAGTTTCCAATCCGTCCTTCAGTGCCCGGTTCCAACCCGGAAATACGTGCGCCCGGTTCGGCCCTATAGCATTTGTGTCCGGGCCGAACAGGACACGCCCAGCCCGTGCAGGGCAGAGCCCTGCAAACCCAGGCCCGAAGACGGCCCGGTCCGAACCGAATGGATCTTAATTCTGAGCCCGGCTCGACCAGGCCCGGCCCGGCCCGGCCCGAATCTCGAACCGGGCTCTAACCCGGCCGGGCAAGAAACGGGCCGGGCACAAATCGGGCCGAAACGGGCCGAGCACAAATCGGGCCGAGCCGGGCCGTCCGACTTGGCCCGAACACTGTGAAAGACGGATCGGAAACTATTATTGGCAGCCTGTGTTAATCGTAATGTGTTTGGCATGCTCGGCGATTAGGGGCGGGCAAAGGGGGGCAGTTGCCCCCGCACTTTTTTTAAGTAACCAGTTAATGTATATAGTTTCATTTGGAAATGTAACGATTTTGTATGTGTTACTGATTAATAGGAAAAAATGCTGCCATATAATATTTGCTGTTGCGTGAATACGTATTGGTTGTCTTCCCGTGGAGTAAAGAAAGCTACAGTAATTGCGTTTTAATCGCCACAGAAAATAACCCCAAAAAATAACCTATTGGAGCACAATTTCAGCATACTTTCATTTCTTCTTACAAGGGCTCGATATGTTAGTGAGCCGCTTTGAAGCTAATCGAAAGAACATTATGCAAAACAAGTAGGGCCTATTTCACAAGTTATTCTTTAATTGCACAAAACTTGACAGTTCCTAAAATGTCTTTTCTTCTTTCTAAAGTAAGGAATATCGATTAAAAAGAGCGTGATAAGAAACAACTTCTACCTTTTCCATTGTTTTGTAGTGTAATATACGAGTGAAGTGTTGTGTTTAACGATGTACGAGTGTATATACAATAAAATTTAGTAAATTGAACATAATTCTATGTTTTAAGTTTATTTTGTATAACTGAAGTGTGGATTGTAAGTATTGTTGTGTTTTGATGTGTTCCAAGAAAGTGAAATCTGCACCTAATGGCAACGAACATATTTCAAGAAGTTGCAAAAGCAAATATTTCTTTAAATGTCTTAGCATATGCTTGTAGTATTTACTGTCTTTAATTTTCTAAGAGTAATAACATACATTTAATATCATGTGTGGAATTAAATATTAAGTTTTTCATTAATCCTCAGTTTCAATATAACTTTTGCAAAACAAGCATCATTATTCATTACTATGATTAATATTATCCTTTCTATTTATTTGTTTCGCAAATTTATTAGATAATCTGATCACACAATTTTCCAGACAGAATTTTAAGATGTTCATGAGCAAGGAATCAAATCTCTTCTTACACTTTCGTTGTTTAAGAGTACAAAGGGCTAGTATCTACTTGCGTTGTTCTATTTACTTAATAAACTATTATATACGATATACGGTATTTTAACTGAAAATATAGTATCCTATTAGTTATACAACCTTTCGTCAAACAAAATGTTGGAAACAACCAGGAAAACTAACATTTATATACAAATATTCAGATCATGTCTTGCACCCTCACTTTTAACGTCCAACCGCCGCCACTGGTGTTTGGTAAATTAACCCTTTATTCAAGACTGTAAAGTACTTTACTTCTACTACTCTTATTACTACTACTACTGCTACTGCTATTATTGTTATTATTATTATTATTATTATTATTATTATTACCTCTACTACTACAACTGCTACTAGCGTCAGAGTTGACATGTCTGGTGGTACATACTTTACAATCTAAGTACAGAAAAAATCGAAGAAATACTAGTTATTATGGCCAGTCTGCGTAGTCTGGCCAGTAGAATGCATTCACATCTGGTGCTAGAGGTCGTCGGATCGATCCCTCCTCGTGTTATGTGAGCTTTGTTGTGGACAAAAATCGTGAGCGTGGGAGTTTTTGGATTAGACCGTTTTCGTCCACTGTCTTCATTCCACCAATTCATCCATCATCATTCATACGTCTTGAGCCGTAATTGCCTAAAGAACATATGAGAAAGTCAAGTCCTTGACCTACTAATTAGAATTTGTTCCGCTACATTAGACCACGGAGGCCGAAACCATGAACTGGCGTGTTCATAAGATTAGCGCAATTTGTAGTAATGTTCAATTAGCACGGCAGATTCCAAATCATATTACATGTTCCTGTATTCTTTATAATTCGATGCTACAATAATAATAACAAAAAACAATGATCAAATAAATCACCCAGACCCCAGGATCGATGAAGTGTTCCTGGAATGGTGCGTAACAAGTAAATAACAGAGCTATATGACGGAATGCGAGGCAGTAAATCAAAACAAAATCCACACATATCATTGTTGATCAAAAAATACCTCAAAAGTCCCCTGAATGAAAAATGTATAGATATCAGCTATCAAAAATGCCTCTTAACATCACATATAATAGAAGGGATAGTTGATATTAAGAAAATGAAAATATAAGGTTTCCTAAGAAACCAATAGTCCAAAATGAACATCGCTTTACTGTATGTCCTTGTACGCATCGAATAGCACGGAAACAGATTCAACAGTTTCAGGCTTTAGAGCATTTCTCCGTTCCTGAGTACTAAAATCTCTTTCAGTAGACGCACTAGAAGCAGGGATGACGAGATACTGACACGTTAATTTACACAATTTTGGTAATGTTTGTTCTTGTTGCTTCCACCACTGCAGTATATCTAGTTCTCTTATACATGATGATATGTTGAGGTAGATGTCTACTTCATCATCAAATTCACCAGAGACTGAATGTCTATCTTCCCAATCCATTAGTTTATTCTTCTTGGTAGGTGGTTCTAAGTTATGCCAACTAGCCTAAAGGAGACGATGGTGAGAAATAAATGAAATAGTGGAGTAAATAAAGTAGAAGGAAACAGGAGAACGCCGCGAACCCCCCACACGGTGTTTGTCCACCACAAAGTTCACTTGGCGAGAGCTCGGATCTAACCAGGGACCCCATAAACCAGAGGTGAACGCTCAACCTGCTGAGCCACCGTTCCAGGAACACCTAATCGACCCTGGCGATTTGGTGATTTATTTGATCATTATATTTTGTTATATTTGTAGCATCATACTATAAACAATACATGAACATGTAACACCATTCGATATTTGCCTTGCTAATTGAACATTACTACAAATTGCACTGATCTTATGAGCACGCCAGTTTATGGTTTTGCCCTCCGTGGTCCAATGGTATCGTACCAAATTCTACTTACTAGGTCAAGTACTTGACTTTACCATACGTTCTTTAGGTAACTACGGCTCAGGCTGAATGGATGATGATGGGATGAATTGGTGGAAAGAAAACAGTGGGAGGAAGCGGGACCACCCCAGAAACTCCCATGCACACGATGTTTGTCCACAACAAAGCTCACATAGCATGAGCAGGGATTGATCCGACGACCTCTAGCACCAGATGTGAGTGTTTTTTCTATTGAGCCACTATTCTCCCTCGTAGATCAAGCATCGGTTCACATTCTACGCAGACCGGCCATAGTAACTAGCATTTCTCAATTTTATTCTGTACTTAGAAGGTAAATTCGGTACCATCAGACTGACGCGAAGTCGTAGCACTTGTAGTAGTATTAGCAGTGGTGGTAGTAGTAATAGTAGTAGTAGAAGTAGTAATGGTAATAGTATTACCAGTACATCACAGTCTTGATTAAAGAGTCAGTTTCCCAAACACATTACGATTAACATAGTGTAGGCTGACAGTAAGACCGTACAAACACGGCAAAAATAGAGGTAGTGGAGGACATTAAAAAAACAAGTAGGCTGACAACATTAGTTTCCGAACCGTCTTTCAGACTATAGGGCCGAGCCGGGCCGGCCCGGTTTGGCCCGGTTCGGCCCGAAATGTGACCGGCCCGGTTAGGGCCTGGTCCAGTTTGATATTACTTGAAACGGGTCGGGCCGGACCGGGCACCGGGCCGAATCGGGCGCGCCGGCCCGTGCAGGGCTCTGGTGCAGGGCTCTGATTCATATCCACTGCAAACGCTGTTTTTGTTCCATTTTGACTTTTATTTTAGTACTCAGAGGAGAATTGTGTTCTATGTCTTAATTTTCTGCATTCTTTCACATATGGAAAGATTCGTTTACGTATCTAAATGTTTCATTACGTATGGAAAGCTAAATGACAAACAGGCATGTGCTGATATTAATACAAAGTTTCGAAATATTGAATTATTAAGTATTTCAACCAATGTTGCTTTTTTATACAATTAATAACAAGTCTTATTATATTTAAAAGAAGAAAAACACATCTGCACAAATTCTCCCGATTGCAAAGGTTGACTTCGAGGTTCGAACCTGGTTTACTTTTTCCCGAAGATACCCGAAGCTGGACTTAGAAAATTTTCTCCTTAAAATAGCAATAAAGAATGCCCTCGACCTTTGAGACAACATGTACCTTTCGGGAGTCAACTTTCAAAAGTTTGGTGTGGGTTCTTTTGCCCCATAAAACTGTTTTTCTGCAGAAAATAAAAAAGCATTCCTTTATTTTTTGCGTATTTGTCCATACAAAAAGTTTCGTTGGAATTCTTCGTGGCCTTTACACACATATGACATACTGTTACCAGCATTTTTTATATTTTGTGATCAAAGGTTTGGAGGGGTCCGAGCCCCCTAACCGTTTTTCTCAGAAAAATACGAAACCCGTTTGCCCTCAATTTAAACCTACAATATCTGTGCAATATTTGATTCAATTTGGTTCACTTCTTCGCGTCTTTCGGGCGTCAAATTTTAAAATTTGGGGTGGGTCTGTTGCCGCCTAAAACCGTTTTCCCTCAGATCATAAAAAACCCGTATTCCTTTATTTTTTGCGTATTGTCCATACAAAAGGTTGTGTTGCAATTCTTCATGTCCTTTACACACATCTGACATACTAGCACTTTTCATATTTCGTGATCAAAGGTTTGGAGGGGTCGGCGCCCCACGCTTCCGTTTTCCCTAGGAAAATACGAAACTCGTATTCCCTCATTTTATGTCTACAATATCTGTGCACAATTTAATTCACTTCGCCTCACTTCTTCTTGCCTTTCGGGCATCAACTTTCAAAACTTTGGGTGGGTTCTTTTGCCCCCTACAACTGTTTCTCCGCAGAAAATAAAAAAAACGTATTCCTTTATTTTCTGCGTATTGTCCATACAAAAAGTTTCGTTGTAATTCCTCATGTCCTTTACACCCATCTGACATTTGTTACTAGTACTTTTGATATTTCATGATCAAATGTTTGGAGGAGTGAGCGCCCTACCCAGCCTTTTTTTAAAGGAAAATAAGAAACCCGTATTCCCTCATTTTATGTTTATAATATCTGTGCAGAATTTCATTCAGTTCGGTTCACTTCTTCTTACCTTTCGGACGTCAAATTTCAAAATTTTTCGTTTGGGCTTTTGCCCCCTAAAACTGTTTTCCGCAGAACATTAAAACCTCGTATTCCTTTATTTTTTACGTGTTGTCCACAGAAAAAGTTTCGTTACAATTCTTCATGTCCTTTACACACATCTGACATACTGTTACAAGCATTTTTGGTATCTCGTGATCAAGGGTTTGGAGGGGTCCATGCCCCACCCTACCGTTTTTTTTCAGGAAAATATGAAGCCTATATTCCCACATTTTACGTCTGCAATATCTGTGCACAATTTTATTCACTTGGGTTCAGTTATTCTTGCATTTCGCATGTCAATTTTCAAAATTTTGGGTGAGTCTTTTATATTAAACCTTTACTTTATGTAACTTTTTCTTTTTAAAAATTCTTTTTTTGGGAGGGAGAAGGAGAGAAATGTTTTTTCTGATATGTGTCTTTTGCCATTCATCTTTTTTGAACTGCTTAAGTAAGATCGTTTTGTAACTTGATGTCATCCAACTCCGTCACGATAATAAAATTGTCATTCTTAACAATTTGTTTTATTTCCTTATTTTTCAGTTTGCCACACTGATATACTTTTAACAAAATTGAGGTTTGGTCCAACGTCTTTCGAATTCGGAACCAACACAACCGCCGAGCTTTTTGGGTTGCCTGCTATTGCAGGAAAACGAGAATTGCAGGTGGTAATGCACTTTTGGAGTCGTGTATACATATCAATTTTTATTTTAAATTCAAAACCATCTTAGCAAAACTGTATTTTTACCTTGGAGAACTGAAGTTCGAGCCCCGTGGAGTCTACTTCAATTCTCCAAACTCTCATTCATTTTTTTTTCTTTTGTGTGATAGGCGGATGAGTTGTCGCTCATCAATACCATTCACTTTTCAAGTACAAGGTCAGGTATTCATTTTTCTGATGCATATTAGGCTCATCCGTGAGAGCCTTAATTATTCGTTCTAGTCCAGATTAAATATGCAAATTAGAGATAAGAATTCGAATTCCGAAAACAATACGTTTCATATTCTTCGTCGCCCGAATACGTAAGATCTGCTTATTCGTAATATCACGCAGTAATTCTATTTGGCAGCCCGAGCAGAAATTTTCCTTTAATTATTAGTTATTTTCAATCGTTGCAAAACTTAGCGCCCGAGACAATAACATTATCATTACAAAACTTGGCTTCCAATACAGGAACCACAGCGTTACAACGTTTTGGCATAGATTTCATTTACTGAGCAAAACTGAACCTTATTGAAAATTGACTTGGATCCATTGTGCTCTGAAAGCCCCAAATATCACTTCTCTTCAATAAATTATTGACTTGAAAAAAAGCAACCAATTACATAGGCTTGCAGAAAATATTCTAAAGTTAACACAACTTGAAGTGTGCTTCAAAGATTACTTTTCGAAAATTTATTATTTTAAAATAATTTTATTAGCATCAGTGTTCTGAAATAGTAATTACATTTTGCAACTGAAACGTGAGTTTACCCCTAAGGGCATAACTAGGAAACGTTCAGAAACAGTAACCCCAAAATGACTTGTCGTAGGGCTAAATAACCGCA
This sequence comes from Thermobia domestica, assembly GCF_964235325.1. NCBI lineage: Eukaryota > Metazoa > Arthropoda > Insecta > Zygentoma > Lepismatidae > Thermobia > Thermobia domestica. The sequence continues at coordinate 22,909,716 of NC_137470.1, forward strand.
CAAGTGTATTTCTGGTAAATTTCCAGTCTTAATACATGTAAAATGACTCCCTTTGCACTTGAAATTTCGAATTCCAATCAAAGATGGCCTCAATGATACTTACCATCGAACCACCTGATGTATCAGACCACTTTCAAGTTTCATCATCCTCCCATAACCCGTTCTCAACACACAAGGGTGCTGAGGACTTTTATTTCACTATGTATATTGGTAGACTGTGTGAAATCTCCATAGTAAACAGATTTTAAAATCTACCTATAAAGCTTATTACAACCAAGTAAGAACTTATTAGAGTTACTGGCAAGAGGGTGCAATAAAAAGGGGTCGTGGTATGAAATAAGTTGAGAATTACTAATCTATACTGAAATATTCTGTACCCAACACAGTGTAGTCTTAATCGGGATAAAATAAATGAAAAATTAGGTTGGAAGCAGTTGTGCTTTTCAGCCGGTTCCAACAGGTTAGCTAGAACCGATTGTTAAATATTTCGAGTTCACAAAACCCATACATAATAGTAAATTTTACTCTTATACCCAGGAACAGTAAATTGTAGTTTAACTATCTTTGTTTTTAAAAATTCTCACAGCTAAAGATTTAAACAAATGATTCCGTAGAACAAAGTATAAGCGGTTCATTTCTTAATCTCAAATGCTTAGATATCAAAAATGAAAACTGGGATCATATGAGTGTAGTGATGAGGGTAATTTACGTATATTTGAAACGCATACATATTATCAACACTTGCTGATTCATTGCTATATTAAGGTCTTTCCAATACTTTTTGACAACCATCTATGTTGGGTAATTTGTTTTCTAGATATTTGCAGTAGTACCTAATTTCGACACACCACCTTATATTAGAATGCTGTGTAGGTCGCTTCTTGTCACTTGCGGTATCCAATAAAAATAATGCTTTTGTCTACCTTGTACGGTATGTTTTCTAAAAGAGTTATATCTATTTATCTACCTATCCATCTACTATCATTCTCTCTCTCTCTCTCTCTTTCTCTCTCTATCTCTCTCTCTCTCTCTTTCTCTCTCTCTCTCTCTCTCTCTCTCTCTCTCTCTCTCTATATATATATATATATATATATATATATATATATTTTAAACATATTTTTCATGTTTTAAACACATGTTTTGTTCTTTTTTAAAAATGTTTTTCTTTCAACCCTGCCTTAATCTGTAGATTCTTGTTTATAATCTATAAGTACGTGCCTTTGCCGTGGGAGACCCGGGTTTAATTCCCGGTGGGAGCTCATGTGATTCGACTGCTGAAAGGGACGTTAAACTCAAATTAAAGAGGTCTTATATAGATTCTATGCTGAAAAGGGATGATAAACTTTAATAAATATAAACAACAAATCAATAAACAAGAATAACAAATCATAAGCAGTCAATACTGAAGTTATGCAACGATGAATAGGGGGGAATTCAACACTCCGGAGATGAACGCTCTACCAATATTACTCATTAATATTCGACATTATAATCTTGAACTCGTGCTGTCCTTGCATGCAAAACATGGTAACTGTATAACAATTTTCACACACCTTCCTTATACGTTACGTAGCGGGATAATAAATGTTGCAATTCATGTATTGTTTTATTTTAACTTTTCTGTAAGATTTTTTTTCAATAATCTCATTTTTTTTTTCAAAAGAATAAATCTCATTATCTCGAAACATTCATTTTGTCAGATAACACTTTCCTTCCCGACCCTTTCATTTATCCAATGAACATACATATCAAATGAAGCAGAGCTATTTACACATTACTTTTTTCCCCTTTTGTTATTATTTATTTAATATAATAGCTCAACATACTGTGTAACGGCAGTCCATATTCTAAGAGATGACATATATAGTTACTGCAATTAATACCTTCACATATCGAAAGCACAAAAAAATAAATTTAGACACCAAAGGAGGAAATTCCTCACTCATCAGTGTCTCTTCGTTCGTATTATTAAGAATCCGGGTACAAGCGTTGACGGTTACTCTCTTTGATGAAAGAAAGAAAAATAAGACAGAAGGATTCGACCATCTTCTGACAACCTGGTTTACAAGATATTCCATCTGCCACATTAAAAGAAAATGAGACATGAAAAACATAATAGCACTGGAAACTGAGCTTCGGATTGTAATGGTTTAATGCGAAGTCAAGAGAAGAAACAGTACATAATGAGGTGTTCATGGTGCCCTGCAATGGTCAAGTAACCTTAGTCATTTGTGGTAGTTCCCTGAATTACTCTTCGTAGTGTTCCCAAGGCGAGTTGATTCGGTTTGTCTTTGGGTTTCTTTCTCTTCTTTCATTTTACAAAGAGTTTGGGAAGAAATAATGAAGACTAAGAACAAACCAAAGAAGAAAGGAAAACCTAACTTTTAAACGAAAAGAGTAATCTCATTCAGGCAACCAAGATTTATTTGATTCCGTTCATTCTTTTGTTCAACTAAGAAAAAGCCATCTTAAATCTTTACTTCAGAATTTTTGTAATTGCTGAACTATACTATTGGTAGGCTTTCCAATAGAAACAGTAACCGGAAGAATCATATCAATTTAATAATAACCTCGATATGTCTGCATACTATTAACATGTGCTACACATTTCAAACTGAAATAACTTAATATCCTACACGGGAGGGTCCCACAAGTTGTCGCTAAAATCTGATTGCCAGATAGTACATCTAATAGAGCATAATAGGAAATGAACACGAGCAGAATTTAAGGTGCTATGGGCCAGAAGGATAGGAGCTAGGGGGCTTCAAAATTTTAATATCCAAATAATTTTATCATGGAATTATGTATGTTTAATATATATATCTTGAAAACCGTTAAAATGATCAAAACAAAAGTTGCACAATATAATGATAACAAAATGCCCTATCGAAAACCATAAGCAGTGTTGCCATAGGCGAATCAGTGTTGCCAACTCAGCATAAAAATGTTTTATTATAAATAGCACCATATACAAGTGTGCACTTATTTAAAACGCACTGTTATCACTAAACATAACAGCGAAGTGTAGTGGTACATTGTTACACACTATTGGAGCTACATGCGCTTAAAATGTACAATGGAGAAGTGTGATATGTGACAACACATAGTAATAAAGGATCTGGGTCTTATACTATGAATTTAGTTCAAATGCATAACGCAGATAGTATAACATAGCAAAATGTCAGCAGTGTCACAAATTATTGTTGCATTTGAAAAATGAAATTGAGTGATGCCATTTTTAAGTCCTTTGTCAGCTTCGAAGCTATATTGGAGTGCAAAGTAGGATCCGAATCACTATGAAAGAGAAAGATAACAACGAAATATAAGGTGAAAAATACAACAAAAAACATGTCAGAGACGGAATTGGAACCCACGATGTCTAATATGTCGGTTGTCTAGCCTTCTAGGCTACACCGCTATCCGGTCCGACTAAAAACGAAATGAGGTAGTAATAAAATAATTATATTTCCAATGTGAGTATGGTAATATTAGTGTACAAATATAATCATATGGTATGTAGGAGAAGAAGTAAAAGAATATGTCACTTAACACGAAAGACACAAACCAAGAAAATTTTGATAACCTGGAGAACCAGTTTCCAGAATTAGAAAACACGTGTTTATTTCCTTGCGTGTATCGTTTTGTTTTCTCGAGTTGTATACTTATTCATCAGTATCCCAAAATGTTTCAATATAGTTCATGCTTAATATTTGCAGATGATACCAAATTATACAAAGAAATCCGCGTGGAAAGTGATTGTATTAAATTACAAACACATGTTAATAAGCTTATTGAGTGCTGTAGGAGAAACAAATTTTAGTTGAATATTTCAAAATATTATGTAATGACTTTTACTCTTAATTAAGCACGCACAATATTTGAATATACTATTGGAAATGAGACGTTAGAAAGAAAGGAAATTATAAGAGATTTACGTGTTTGGTTTGATATTAATTTGAAATTTTAACATCATATAAATATAATAACTAACCAGGCTTTTAAAATGCTGGGTTTTATTAAGAGTTCAAGTCGTTATTTTAAAAATCAAGGGACTATTTTATCGTTGTATGATGTATTTGTTCTATCGAAACTAGAATATGCATCTATTGTTTGGGATCCATTTTGTCAGTGTAGGAAACAGGAAATAGAAAAAATTCAAAATAAGGTATTGAGATATACTTGCTATTTGGACAACGCACAGTTCAAATATGAGCGTGAATCTCCTTCCCACTTCTCGCTATATCTATGCAAGTCTTTTCACGAACACAAATAAACGAAACGAAGACTCTTAAAGAGAGTGAATTGCTGTAGATAAACACATAAATGTAATATTTTAATATATAGAATGTCGGGGGGGGGGGGGTTGGTGGAAAACTTGTATAAGTAATAGGTGACAAATGCAAATATTTGTTCTTATAGTTCCTTATCCGACTACGTCTCATTATGGATCCAAAAGCCTTGTTGCAATAGGTGCCTGCTTGCAATAGGTGTTGTCATTCAGATTAAAGCAAAGCGCCTAAAATGTCCATTAACCCGCTATACGTAGCTCCTCTATTGGTTACTCTCCACAGCACCATAATAACCAGAGAAGCTCTTCGAGAATTTAAATGAGAACTGACAAGTCTACACACAATTTGGAATCGACCAGCGAAAACGACACGTTTCTAGCTATTACTGTTTTTGAGATCTCATTATCAAAAGGATTGGCCACAAAGATATAAACTTTTTTAGCATTTTAATATATAGACAAGCTGAACCTGCTCTCTTTACACAGCTCATCATTCACATATGAGCACGAATCTTCTTGTTATTCCTCACATTTGTACATGTCCCTTTACAAACAAAAGTGAAAGACGTCTTGATAAAAAATAACAACACATACCATAAAGGGGAGATATTTTCGATTACTTTTTTCAATATATCGCACCGTTTGCAAGATTTAGGCCTACTTCCGGTTGGAGTTTTTAATTCATGTATGATCAGTCTTTTCTATCTTGTTGTATGCAGTATGTAATAAGCAAATACATTACACACCCAATTAATTATGATGTCAGTGTTACATGGTGTTCATTGGTAAAAACACTTTAAACAATAAAGATTCAACTTAGAGAAATGGTTATCCTTAGTTTTTCATTATCATTTGGCCATGAAACGAACATCTGAGAGGTATGCAACCCCGTGTACAATTATGTCGTTTTGGAATATATAATGCGTAGGATATGATGCCTTAGTATTTTTTTTTTAATTCCAACAGTTCCACTTTACCCTTAAAAATGTAATAAAGAAATAATGGCCACGTTTTTTTTAATGTTGAATTAGAACTGGACAATCTACTTAAAATTTGCAGTCGATCAGTGAGAACGTCATCTTTCTAGAGCCTGTAGTTCCCGTGATCTCATTGTCGAAAAAATTTGCCACAAACATATAAACATCCACAAACGTATAGTTTAAAAGAACTCCAAGGATGGCAGCACAATTTATTTGCATTGATTTTGGAAAAGGCTTTGAACAATAATTTTAAAAAGCAAACTTTATAAAAATCGGATTTATTTAAATAATTTATTTAAAGTATGTGTCTTTTTTAAACGTGAAATCAAAAATAACCGTAAATCAAAGTTTTCAAATAGAAGGTTATAGGTTGGAGCTCAGTCGCCTTTGTTGCATTCATTACGTATTGCATTCCGCATTAAACTACCCAGCCCTACACATGAACTTTACGAGCGCCTGACCTTTCCCCATATTTTATACCATTCGAAACACTCCGACTGAAGTATATTACTAAACTGTTAAAGGAACGGCATGCCCTTCTCTTAGGTACAATGAACTTTGATATAGCTTATACCCCTTCTTACTCAATTCATCATATTTCTCTTTCCGTTCTATTTTCTAAATATCACTACGCTTTACCCCCTGATCATCCCGATATTCATGCCGTTGCTGCTTATAAAACCGACTATTAAAAACCTCTCATATTTCCATTTATGTTGCACAGTAGTCATTTTATTCTAACAGGGTTCACGCTATCTCCATCATGGTCTTGAGCGACCCCAGAACCAGAAGATAAGCTCATTCGTCCACTAACACATCCCACGTGGTGTGAAGTCCGATGCACTTCATTTCCATCTCATACATTTCCCCTCATTTATGATTATAGCATTAAAGCTATAATGTCCTTCGTATGATCTCACAACCACAATAAAGGCAATGCCATCTCTTGCAAAAGTACCCACTCCCTATCCTTATGATTATAGCATAATGCTATAATGTCTGCTGTTATATATTCACATCTGTTACTGTATTTACCTTCGTAATATATCTATTTTTGCTTTTGTTTATTTGTTATTGGAGCTAAAAGCAAACAATGCACTCATAGACCATCAATATATAAAAAGAAGCCTTTGTTGCTATTGTAGTATTTTAATAGATAGATTATTATCACTTCTAGTTCTCACACTGCCTACATACGTCTCCCTCTCCATCCGCCACAGTTCATGTTTCTTAACATAGAGATGAAATTTTACAGGTAGTTTACTAATTTAGTGTCATAAATTTAGGCGGTAGTTTCTTATATCAAATGAAAGGAAAATGCTCTAATATTCATGTGTCGGAAAACACCTTCCTTTAGTTATAAACTACCGAAAATCCGAAACGTTGCTTTGTAAAAGTTTCATGTTATGAAATTTTTTTGACCACTCCTATCGTAAGTGAGTTAACGAATTACACGGACTAGCATGCGCTGCATTAAATATCTATGTTTCACAATCCTCCTTTATTGGAGTAACGAGCTGTACAGAATACGTTGGGGTACGGGGACACATTTTAGATATTAATTGAATACACGTTAGAAGCATAGAAAAGGGTTGTGAAACGTAGATATTTAGTTAGAGCACGTCCTTTTTCCTAAGTAATTCCTTGAACAAATTGTGACCAAAAAGCGATGTTATGACATTTCAGTTGCTAATACATCCGAAAGGAAGAAGTTTCCAACCAGTGTTTGAAACCAATTGTCTAATTTGTCCACCAGGAACATCAAAGTTGATGGTTCACTTATGACACATAAGCAAGATAGACCTGCCATTCTCCCAGATAAACCAATCCTCCCGAATCTCCAGAAAATGCTATGGCTCATAACATCCTCAAAACGCATGAGAAAAAATCTTCTACACGTAAAAAATAAATTCTCACCTCTCTCCATCTTACAAGTAAAGGTCATATTTTTGAGGTAGAGATAAAGAAATCCTCTGTGGTTAACTGGTGTACTCCAGAAAAGATGTTTCAGGTCAGCAAAATTCTCGCAAAGAAGAAAGATATTCGCCTTGCAAATGAGGTTATATGTGGTTTGTGTCACTTGGGCTATTACACTGAAAAGTGAAATACGACTGGATATAATGCAGTCTTGGAATACGTAGTATCACGAAATATGTGAAGGTATAGCTCGCTGCATAGAAATTGTTGCAAAAATTCTAAGTCTAAATAACAAAAAAAAAAAAAAAAAAAAAACACTTGCCACGTTTTCTTATGCATCCAGAAATAAATGTTTCAATCGATTAGTTGCTTCTAGTATTCAATACAACTCCTCCCTCTCCTCCACCTCTCCTTGTCTAAAGCAGTGTGTGTGACGTAGTATACTCTTTCCATTCTCCTGAAAAAGAAACAGGAACAATGTTATAGCTATAAAACAGTTTTTTCAATCGTTTGTTCTGAAATATTTTTAAGAAGCCTAAATTAAAAAACTCACACAATGTTCCCAGAGCTTCATAAAGACCTCTAGTTTCATTCTTTTCCTTCTTTAAAGACTGCAAGCTAGTAAGAGGCTCCCTAAGAAATCTATGAAAATTGTCAATAACGGCAGTAGTTTTGTGCTTCCTAAAGTCTGTAATGCACGCACAGAGCTATAAAATATCTACTGACAGAAATGAGTGTTATTTAATGACTCATTTTATTTCTTTTCAGTCATCGCAAGCAAAGGTTCCAGGGGGGTCATTTGGGCAGGACAGGATGATGTAATTCCCCCTCCCTTGAGCTTCATAAATACGTATTGTTTGATCAAATGTATAGTAACACATTAATAAAGAAGTGAAAATCTTATGTCGGCGGAGAATCTCCTCACTCCCCGAATAAATTCTAAAATAGACTGCTTTTAGCAAAAAAAAAAAAAAAAAAAACTATAGAGTTACGATAGCACATTGCTAGAGAGCTTACATTTGGTTTCAAGAGTCGAAGGTTTTTATCTCAAGCCATATGAGTTCCTGGGCGACATTGAGAGACACAGATTCAAGTATGCAGACAGGGAGGGATGATTTATATACACAGATTTAGAATTGGGGAAAATGATCGGACAGCATTTGTATTATGACGAAAATTGTGATTATGTGAAACAGAAAAAGGGAAGTTTTCAAACTCCGAGGATCACATTAGGCAGTTGTCAATTAAGGTGGAGAACTCTTTTTAGAGCATGAGATGATTACGAAGGCAGAGAAAGATCTTGAGAACTGAGGAATTAAGAATTAAAAAAAAATATATATATGAAACTTCCGAAACGGGTTTCGATCCACGAACCTTGTAGTTATAGAACCATGACTTTATCCATATTGCTACGGAGAGTACTCGTTTACATACGTTCCCTTTAGCTACGTTGAAAGCTAACTTAATGGGATGTTCCCAAAGTTGACTAAGTGGATGCGCCGTTTAGATAGGATGTAAATGTATCGTTGCGGATATAAATCATTGATCAGGTAATGGAGACTGTTTTGAAACAAATGCAGAGTTTGAGAATTAAATCAGTCATATCTGTGGTTTCGTGTGGAGAAGATACAAACTTATGAACCAAAGGTTTAAGAACAACTCAAGTCATTAATATAAACGTTGAAAAAGATTATTCACTTATATCATCATAAAAGGAATACGAAAGACACTCTTAAATGAAGATATACAACTTTGCAACCGGAGGCAAAGAAACCTAAAGTAACGAGACTAAAGACGAATCAGTAATCTGGAGGTTCGTGGTTCTAATCCATGTCGAGCATTTGTTTTACTTTAGGATTTTTAATGGCGATTGGACGATGATGATACACGTTTTATTATATTCAGATATTTGAATACTCGCATGTTTCAATACTTGTACTATCAAATCTTCATGAATAATAATAGTAATAATAATAAACTAATAATAGTCATAATTATCTCGTAGAAGATTAAACGCTAGGGGCTAATTATCGCTCAGTTCATACCGTTACAAGCAGAAACATGACGTTTGGAAATAATATTTTGGTTTTGTTTAGTGTTGCCCACAAGAAAAGGAATTTTTCATCTCGTTTCTAAAACAAACAAAAAATGAGAATTAACATTTTACATTCGAGACGGGACAAGACTAATTCAACTTATCTTCTCGCTTTGGAAATGAGAATCGAGACGACACGAAAAGTATCGTAAACCTTTACCATCTTGTCTCGATTCTCGAAATATTGTATGCCCATTCTTTAAGTAACAGTTGCTCCGTAGACCGAATTTTATAAGCTTTTTGTTATTTTGTATTTCAGAGCTCATTGAATTATGGTATGTGTAGGTACTTTTGTAGCAAAGGTTTTATAATTACCTCTGCATATCCTAAAAATTAGTTTATTATATGCCTCACTGTTGAGTGATATTCAGTTAATTTTATTACACTTATTTTCCTGAAAACATACAGTGGAATACTTTCTACATGAAACTTTAGTGAATTTATCTCGAAACTTTCCATTATAACATTTAGCTAGTTGTAGGGACATATGCAGATGATATGTCTTGATGCTCTTGATACTTCTCTCCAACCCCGGCTATTTTGCAACTTCTGCCTAACGCTACGAGCGATTTTACAGATTACAGATTACGAACTACGAACCTTCAAATTACTGATCCAGCGCCTTGACCACTGAACCACGATCACTACGCGGTAAATGATTCGTCTTTAGTCTCATTACTTTAGATTGTTTTGCCTCCGCTTGCAAAGTTGTATTTCTTCGTTTCAGAACGTCTTTCGTATTCCTTCTATGATGATATAAGTGAATAATCTTATATTAATAACTTGAATTGTTCTTAAACCTTTGGTTTAAAAGTTTGTATCTTCTCCACACGAAACCACAGATATGTCTGATTTAATTCTCATACTCTGCATTTGTTTCAAAGCAGTCGCCATTACCTGATCAATGATTTATATCCGCCACGATACATTGTAACTAAGTTACAAGAGGTTTACGTCCTATGTAAACAGCGCATCCACCGAGTCAACTTTTGGAACATCCCATTAAGTTAGCTTTCAACGTAGCTAAAGGAAACGTATGTAATCGAGTACATAGAGTTCTCCGTAGCAGAGTGAATAAAGTCATGGTTCGATAACTACAAGTTTTGTGGTTCGAAACCCGTCTCAGAAGTTTCAGACTATTTAAGTTCTTAATTCCTCAGTTCAAGATCTTTCCCTGCCTTCGTAATCATCTCATGCTCTAAAAAGAGTTCTCCACCTTAATTCGACAACTGCCTAATGTGATCCTCGGAGTTTGAAAACTTCCCTTTTTCTGTTTCACATAATCACAATTTTCGTCATAATACGAATGCTATCCGATCATTTTTCCCCAATTCTAAATCTGTGTATATAAATCATCCATCCCTGTCTGCATACTTGAATCTGTGTCTCTCAATGTCGCCCAGGAACTCATATGGCTTGATATAAAAACCTTCGACTCTTGAAACCAAATGTAAGCTCTCTAGCAATGTGCTATCGTAACTCTATAGTTTTTTTTTTTGCTAAAAGCAGTCTATTTTAGAATTTATTCGGGGAGTGGAGAGATTCTCCGCCGACATAAGATTTTCACTTCTTTATTAATGTATTACTATACATTTGATCAAACAATACGTATTTATGAAGCTCAAGGGAGGGGGAATTACACCCTCCTGTCCTGCCCAAATGACCCCCCAAGAACATTTGTTTGCAATGACTGAAAAGAAATGAAATGAATCATGAATAACACTCATTTCTGTCAGTAGATATTTTATAGCTCTGTGCGTGCATTACAGACTTTAGGAAGCACAAAAGCTACTGCCGTTATTGACAATTTTCATAGATTTCTTAGGGAGCCTCTTACTAGCTTGCAGTCTTTAAAGAAGGGAAAGAATGAAACTAAAGATATTTATGAAGCTCTGGGAACATTGTGTGACTTTTTTTAATTTAGGCTCTTAAAAATATTTCAGAACAAACGATTGAAAAAACTGTTTTATAGCTATAACATTGTTCCTGTTTCTTTTTCAGGAGAATGGAAAGAGTGTACTACGTCACACACTGCTTTAGACAAGGAGAAGTGGAGGAGAGGGAGGAGTTGTATTGAATACTAGAAGCAACTAATCGATTGAGACATGTTTTTCTGGATGCATAAGAAAACGGGGCAAGAGTTTGTTATTAATTTGGACTTAGAATTTTGTAACAATTTCTATGCCGCGAACTGTACACAAGGTAGGAAACAATTTATTTGTGGAAAATGTATGATTTGTGGAAATTGTATTTACCAATGTTCCGAACCGTACCTGATGTGATAATATCAATCTAAAATTTGTTTATGGACAGTCGAATTTTTTTTCTTGTTCATATTTCTGTAACATAATGCACGAGTTTGGATCTGTTTGTTTACCAAAAGTTATCATGTTCTTATGTTTTGTTTGTTTGAAAGATAAAAAAATATTGCTGAATTGTTCGAAATTGTGCCCTTACCCTATCCGTTATACAATGTTATATTATTCTGAAAAATTCCTTCATGGGCAACAAACACTATACATGTATAGAGCAAAACGGATGCAAAGTAGTCGAGATATAAGGCGAAATTGTGTAATATTATTACCTGTAAAATAAAACTAGTTTCAGTAGTTTACTTTGAACTGTGGCTTATGTATCGTCAGCGACAAAAGTTCTTTCCCTTTGGCAAAATTGATTTTGGGTATAACTCTTGTATAACTGCAATGTACAACGGTGGTATGGCTGGAATGTACAGAATATTACGTCCTTTTTAACTTACTGAAAACTGTACTCAAATTGTCCTTTCATTCTGAAGTTATTTACGAAACTAATTTCATCAAACGGGAAGAACTTCTGTCGCTGACTGTACAAATACCAAATCGTCCGACGAAACACGTCTGGAAGTGAAATTTCTAATCAAATTCTATCGTGTCCCTCTAATCGAGATGCCTATAACGCATCCACCCTGTGTAAATTAAAAACAATCAGAACTGTCGACGAAAAGAATATGATTCAGCGAAAAACGAACAAGGTTTCAACTTTTTAACTTCTTTTCAATGTCAGACTTCAATCCTTGAGTACCGACGATAGGTAAAATATATGGATATTAATGTTGGAAAAAGTGGCGGCAGATCTCTTGTATAAAATGGGATAGGCTAATTGGGTGTATGTAGCAGAGAGTCCTTCAAATACAAATACAGAAGTATCATTTGTATCATATATGTTTACATTTTGAATACCGTTTTTATACAGCAGAATTAACTGAATAAGAATATAAGAAAAAATAATGCACGAGTTCGGGTGTGTCTTCTTAACATCTGTCCTCATTCTAGAAGTCTTGCAAAACTACAAGTGATAATTGAGACATAAATGAATGCCGACAAGATGAAAACAGATTTCCGTCCAAGACAAATTTAATCTTATTTACATGTAATCATTATTGAAAAAATAGAATATGAATCTTTATGTTGAAGAATTAATTTTTAACCATTACATAAAACAATGAGTTCATTTAGATTCTATCTTTGATAGACAACTTAATTTGATCCTATATTTAAACTCGTTCTATGTCTTCATTTTATTACAGAATGCTGTCAGTGTTAGTTGTACAAGTGTTGTTAAGCCCTATACAGACATGTAGAGCTCATGGTGAGAATTAATAATATTTATTTATTTAAGTTCTTAATAATATTTAAACTATTACAGCCATTCTATAGTGTAAATAATTATAAAAGTAAACGGGAAGGAATTTTGGGCGGAAACTCAGAGTTCTATATTCAAAGCTATTAAAAGCTATAATCCCAACATTAACATGGCAAGATTGAGGGAAACTCTGGAATATATTCAAGTTTTCGATCAGGACATTCAAATCCTGAATATTCTGGTTTTGAACCATACATGTAAATCTTTCACCTCTGACCGTTCGACTCTGAATTCAGTTCCCACTTGGGTGATCAGCTATGCACTTTGAGCTAAAGGACGTATGTTCAACCAATACAATAGACTTCTAACTGATATTACTGTGTATATGGCGTTAACTGACAGCCAACAAATCCAATTAGGGCATTGCTGTCGGTACAAAGTTTGAAGATTATTTTCTAGTTTGGGCCATTTTTTTTTTTTTTTTTTTTTTTGTAATTACCAGTGAGTTGTGTTTGAAGAACAAATGTTCGTAAGTTTCTCCACAACGACAGAAGTCAAGAACATGCGTTTATGCAACAGACAAGTCTACAGTTTATGCACTAAAAGTACCAAGTTAAATCTTTCAATCTTTCTATGAAGAGGACAAAAGATAAACACCAACAGAGTCTACAAGGAAGAATGTTTACAGCCGGAAGGTAAATAACCTGTAACCATTATAGGAAGGGACATGGAACCTGTGAGTTTACCATTAGCAGTTGAAGAGTTAAATGCCATTTCAAACTTTCATTAACATGGATGATAAATGGGCCGGGCAGATTTTTTGCAAAAATGTCAATTTGGCGCCAATTTCACTTTCCGGCATTGAGCATCATGCAACTAAAATTACCATAACTTCCTCAGTTTTAAAGTTATTGGACTCACCCAGGTGTCAAATAAAAGCATAATTTTTGCTCTTTCAACAGAGTTTAAGAAATATTGCAAACGGTTACACTTTCAGACATGAATAGGCATACAAAGCAAATTTTAGGGTTTCTTACAAATTGTGCCATTGCTCAAAAGTTAAAGATATGAATCTTTTGAAACATTTTTTGTACATTCATCTTCTTAACACGTACACGGTATGGTAAAAAAAATAAAATGGGTGTTTTTTGGTATTTTTGTAATTATTATTTTTTTATATTTTACATGTACGGAAATATACAGTTCTAAGTTTGTTACGAATTGTGTCGTTGTTCTTAAGTTACAACAATGAAACTTTTGAATTTTTTTTATAGAATCATTTTAGCACATATATGATATTCTTAAAAAAGGGCGCTCTATTAAAAAAGCAAATCTATTTATGCATGGCTGCAGACAAACGGATATGAGTCGCTCTTACATACATTGAATTTATAAATTCTTCAATTCTCATATAAATGATGTGATTATGTACAAAAACGCTTTTTATCCTTTTCTTTTCAGGCATGTATAAATAAAATTTCTTCAATTCGTTTTCTGGAAAACAGAACTTTTAATTACATTATTTTTAAAATTGCGTACTTTATTATTATTTTTTAAATCATGTTTTCAAAACTAGTTTTTGTCTTACTTGAAGTATGATTTGTTTTATTTTGTCTATCGTGTTTGAAGGAAGAATTAAAAAAAAATGTTGTATTTTTTATTCAAATCATGAAAAATCTGAAATTATGTCCAAACTTGTGAATGCTAACTCATGTGTATTAATTATCTCGCTTTACTTAAGTGTAACGCTAGTTGTATATACGAAAAGGATGATACAGATCTTTGAATTGTAACAAGATTCAAAATATATATATACGAGATATATATATATAATCATATAAAGTAACAATGGAACATTGTATCCTGACTGGATTAATGTCCCTGTGTAAAATGTGATGATCATGTAAAGTCGGGAAGGGAGTTAAATTAAGGTGGCAAGTTCTAAAAAAATCGATTGAACTATTGTAAGCTGAAGGAAAGCTCACTCAAACACTGAAAACTAATGCAAAAATCACTCAACATTTTAATAAATTACTCGCAATCAGTTTTTTCTTCTGCATAGACTTCCATCTGTTTGTTTATTTCCAAACTGAAATCAATATATAAAACAGCCACACAACATATTCTGTACCCATATTGAACAAACATCTAACTTGCTTGGAGATCACAGATCTCTGTAACGAACTACTACTTTTCCTCGTTTCGCTAATAATTGAAGACACCATACTGCTTAATTTAAGGTCAGAACAGTGGCCTTTTGCACAAAAAGTAAACGCCGTAACACAATCGTGCTGGTAGAAGAGATTTAACGTTTCATGGCCGTGGTACATAGATATCTTCTATGTTCTGGATATGCTCTGGAAGCTATGTACTGTATATTGTGTCTCCTTTGTTAGTAAAAATCGTATACTGTAGAGGTTGATTTTAATGATGTAGAAAAATGAAGCCAGTGATTGTAACATGTTCTTCTAGTAATAACTAATAAACTACTCAACTTTAATTAAGTTTCATTATAATTCTGTTGTGTGCAAAGGTGAATAATTCTACAGTACTTGCAGAACGAGAATTTATCACGCACATATGAACACAGTTTCCACATGACGAAAGAATTACAATGTACATTCATGTACTGGTAACTGTATATGTTAAAATTAGGCAGTCTCTTTCCTTCTCTACTTAAAACATACATGTAAGTGGTAACGCAAACCTTCATTATGTTACATAACTGAAAAAGAATTCCACCGTTGCCTTTCTGTCGTGTTTTAAAATTTAACATTTTTTTTTTAAAATGACTAAAAGGACTTTCCTTAAATTCTGCAGTGTGTGCTCGCTTATCTCCGATGGAGATTCAACACTTCATTAATATCTACTTAGCATCCAATGGTTAATTATCCTGAACATGAAAGTTTTTCGGGTTGAACAAAAATCACAAAACTCAACATTCACAAATAATTCTCTCATCTCGAAACAAGATGTCACAACTATAGTTTTCCCTCAACATTGCTTTGCTAATAGCAGTCATTTTAACTGAACACTGTGATGCCATAGTTTTTCCCATTCTCAGTGAAACCACATGAGCAGAGAACAGGCTTTAGCAGAAGAATCAGGTTCGTTGATAAAAACCAATGGTGACAGGTAAACAAAAATGTTGTCTGCGTAATGTAAGATTTTCCAACAGCCTATGGCGCTGATAAAAGCAGTGGTCACAGGCTAAAATGTCGACGGTTTTATAGATAGACCACTCATGGATCCATCAATATGTGCACGCTATCAAAACTCCTTTACTGCAAGGGGTACGGTGGCTCAGTGGTAGAGCGCTTACCTATGGTCCGTGGGTCCCTCTTCGATCCCCGGATAAGTAAGTTTGTTGTGGACAACATCGTGCTTGTGGATTTTCTCGAGGTACTCCCGTTTCCTCCCATATTTTCATTCTAACAATTCTTCCATCATCATTCACTCGCCTTAATCCTCGTCTCATTTAGCCTAAAGGTCATAATAAAGGGGCGTTAAACTGAAATACTTGATTTGATTTCATTTTTAATAATGTGGCTGCGCTGGCTAGCATTCTTTATGTTTGTCGCGTGGGTGGTAACAGTAGATTGTGATAATCAAATCATATATTGTAGGCAACCAACCATCCTCCATTAGTACTGGTCTCCTATTTACAAGGGCATTGATGAAGCAAGAACGACAAGAAATAGTAATCAATGGTAGTAGTGGTGGACTGTTAGTGTTGTTATTAACGGCATTTCCTTTCATTGTATTTAATGATGTTAAGTTATGTTTATGATTAGCTTCAGACCACTATTATGGCGAAATACAAAATGAGTAAGACTTGGCAGAACTTTTGCTTGTGGTTCTGAATAATGACATAATATTTACGACTGACTGATAGATTTAGAAAATATTCACTTTATTTTTCAAGACACATGAATAACAATAAAATTTAAAAAAAAAAAACTCGGTACTAAGGGAAACCATTTTTAAGACTCTTTTTGTAACACACCTTAAGTCTGTTAATTATGATTTATTACTGGTTGTAAATCTCTCCGAAACCTGTCTTTGTGTCTCGGAGCAATATATTCTGAAACGAAAATGTTCTCGACGAGACCTAAAGAGGGCAATGTAGTCACATTTTTTCTGGTGGATTTTTTAAAGATTGTTTATTCACTATTAACATTATAAAATTCTTTTTGCATACTTATTGCATCTTCTTTTAATAGGATTTTATTATTCGCCTTTATTCTATCTCTTTTGATATTAACTTTATTAGTTCAGAAATTCTACGGTCTATCGCCTGAGAAACAGAACGTCGCAAGTAGGTGCTGAGATAATTCAATCAACTCAAAATTATTGTTACCGTCTCCTTGAGCCTAACCGGCACCACCATGGGACGTTAAACTTAAAGATTTCATTTCAAAATTATTGTTAGTTTCCAACAATTCTCAATTTGTTCTTTAGGAGTCACTATCTTTGAAGGTGAGACAGTGCGATACTCTAAAGATTGATTTTCCATGATGAACTGTGCACCTGCCAACTTTGCCAGATGCAAGCCTCACTCGCGGTTTGGAGCACACATCAATAGTTGAGTTCGGTTCTCCATAACCTGGTGTTGCACAAGAACGCAAAATCCCAAACTTCAAACTCAAAAGCTTTTCGTGAATTTACAATCTAAAAATAACCACATGTTATGCTTTCTTAAAATCAATAATTGGTTGATCAACTGGACTTGTATCGTGTAGAATAATTGATTCATTAGTTGGTCCATTACTTTAGGGGGTACATAGAACATTACCCGTGCTTGCGGAATGCTAGGCAAAAATCTCCTAGGAGATTGGAAGTTACGATAATAGTGAGTAATTATAACAGTTCATTTTATCCCCTCCTTTAAAATACAACACTATTCTTGATTCTCACCTTTCTTCTAAAATCTTAAAATTAAAGTTAACAGTTATAATAATTTATACAATATAAACAATTATATTTGTGTTTTCTGAGAGTATTAATAATTACTAGTGTAGATGTATTGGATTTCCCTAATATTATTAGTATTCAATATAAAGACATTCAAGATTTAATAACGATTGCATTTTTTAAATTTTTAATTATTTCTCTCCACCTTATTTTCTGTGGATGATGTAAACCAGTCATAACTTGGAATAATAAGACAGTCAGCAAATATTTCAAAATTCTCTTTAGCAGACTATTCCTCACTCTTCATTCTTGGTTAATTTATGTAACTTATGTAACCTGATGTAACCGAAGTGTTCTGTAACTGCTGAAAAATTATTAAATAATTCGAGAATTCCATTTACCTTGCACTTTGCTGAATCCTTACACGTGCGTACTTCGGATGTTTTCCGTAATTTCGACGGCCATTTTCCTTCTTTGGTTGGTATAAAAACATCCCAGGTAGTAGGGGAGCTTAGGGGAAATATCCTGCACTTTGTGTTAAAAAGGTGCCACTCGGATATGTTGTTCCCCTGATCCAACTAAGCAGGAATCGAAGTGGCCCCACTCTGGCAGGTGGCCAGAATCCAATATGGCGGCTATCAAAGATGGCCGCCTCTGTGAATTCATATTGTTGGTTTTAGAGGCATATATCTCCTTAACTAATAGTCCAATCTTCACGATTCGAAAACTAAACGACGTAGAAGATAACAGGGTCTAATAAATTAATAAAAGTTTTTACCTAACACTGAAGTTAACACCTACAGAAATTATTTAATTTGGAACCTTACATTTCTTATGATGGAGTTGACTCATATTTTTTAAAATAACAAGTAAACGGCTGGGATTATCGAAAACGACTTCGTATAACGTTTTAAAGAGTATTAAATTATCTTTCGTTTGGTGTATATTTCATTAAGATAGGTTGATAAACAACGAAGTTATGTCAATTTAAAGATTCGCGTTAAGTCGATTGATTTTCCCAAATGTCGAGCGAGAGTTCATTTACCGTAATAAAACATCACTAATAGATGCTGCATTGTACGAAACAAATCATTCTCTTATGATGTATTCTTCATAAGTCCCACTTTCACCAGAAGCACAAAGTATCCTGACCAACAGGCCCGTATCCAGGGGGGTCTAGGGGCCCGGGCCCCCACTAAATTTTTGCTGGCCCCCTAAAATTTTCACGGTAGGCTTGTAAATGAACTATAATATGGTGATGAACTATAATATGGTGATGAACTATAATATGGCTGGATCGCCCCCCCCCCTACATTTTTGGACTGGCTACGGGCCTACTGGCAAGCCCGGTTATGAATCAAATATGGCGGCCATTAATTATGGTTCATAAAAATTAGTTTCTTTCGAAATATTGACCCGAGTAACTAGATTTGTAAACGAATAGGGACAAAGTAATATCACCTCTTCTATTACTATTCACTTTTATACATGAATCAAGTTGAAGAATATCTTAAGAAATTACGTTCGTATCGTCACGATAGAAAAGTTTTATTGTTTCTTCTGAATTGAAAGAGAACTGCACAGGAAGAGTAAGAAGTAAATTCATGTCTTTAAACCATACACATTGGCTTTATATCCTTTACAATATTATAAGGAAATTACATAAAGCAATATATTGTCATAAATTAGAAAGTACATAATTTCTTTCGTATTGTAAGAACAGAAACACAACACAAACACTTGGTTCGATAATTTGAAATTTACAATAAATCTTTTGGATTTTCTACGTGTACAAACATTTTTATGATTTCGACGAACAGTTAATAGTACTTTTTGTACAAGCTGTTCTATAAAGAATCATACATTTAAGTTTATCTCTTTCTTGGTACGTTTCCAACGTGGTGTAAATTTACTGTGGAACAACTGAATTTTCAAAAATAATGAGTGCTACTACATGAAAGTTATATTGGTCTAGATCTTCGTTTTCAGTTTCCATCACCTTTCCACATGTTCCCCTACACATAGAACAAAAAAAGCAACACGGGACGCTTGCACTTCTACAACGACATCTTATGGTACATGTCTTGCAGGCACATTTCAAAAAGAGTTTCCTACATGCTTCGTATACAACTGGAAAGGAAGTCCATGTTGAAAGGAAGTTCACTTCCATTGTCAGTCCATCCCCAGATTACTGGTGAAGGAATATGTGCTATCTTCTTTATTGCCTGCCCCTAGATTTGTCCAGCTTGGTATGCTGCACGCTTGGTGTGAAGAAGCAAGGCATCACAAGTTGGAGAAAGTGCAGTAAGAGTCTGCCCTTTTCCAAAAGGAATTCTCGCCGGGCTTCATTAACTTTAAATTTTTCACTTGTTTTTGAATATAATAGAACAACATATCGTTGCAGTGAATTAAAACAATTTTTGCCTATGTTGATTACAGGGTGTGAAATAGTTAGGAAAGCTGTGGTCATCTCTGGATACAAAAACCGTGTTTTCCATGCTTATAATTTTCCATGTCCGAGAAAGTATGACACTGTATCACATCCTGTAAACGCGTGGAGGCCTCGTAACGCAGTTGATTTTTTCCCTAATACTTTTGAAATATGATGAACTGGAAAAAATCAATGATGTTTCTTGGTGCCGAAAGATATCCATAATTCTTCTAAACCATGTCGCTCAAAGTCGTAGAAAAATGATACAGCAAGTATTACAACATATGTGTCTACTGTGCAGATAACTATCTTCTTGTGTGCATTTAATGCTGCATCAAAGAAATGTAACATGATCCTACTATCGGCTTCTTCTAAATGATTTCCCGATGATTTGTTTGAAAATGTTGGAAGATTTCTTGAAGTTTCTATGTGATATCCATTACTGGTTGCTACCTCAAAGTTACTTCCTTCCTTTTCAAACATAGACTTTCCCAGAAAAAGGAACAGTTCTTTATTTGCGTCATTACGAAGAAAATCGTTCCACTTGCTAGGAATTGGTGTAGTTGGTATTACTTTTGTCCTTACTGCTACACTCCTGCTTTCTCTTGTGGAAGATTTTATGCTCTTTGAAGAGTATCTATCGCATATCAGATCCACTTGCTTTGAACATATTTGAAGAAATTACACTGGAAATAATCACAAAATGTTTCTACTAATACTGGTTGCAAAATGTGAACCAAAATTGCTCCATCAAATAACAAAACATCACAAGAATTAGGAAAGTGTTCTTCTTTGATGTTGGCTTCACTCTCTAGAAGCATAACTAAGTCGGACTTTTTTGAGGATTGTGAATTATGGCAGAGAGACTGTGGAATTGATTGACTCTCCTGCTGAAAGAATTCATCGAAGTCAAGTTGTCTTGTTTGACTGACGCGTAATAAGCGAGAGAATAGCTCAATGTCCATCTTAAGTAATTTTATTTTATTTCTATTTGTTTTATTCTTTTGAAGGGAAGAATGAAGCACTAGAGAAGATTTTTTCATGGACGGAAAGAATGGCTTGGTACATTCTACTAATCTTTCTTGCACAAATACCTTGTACATATTAGACCCTTTTTCTTCTGTTGAATATAGGGATTCAATTATATCACCGCTATAGATGATTCTGGAAGCAACATTAACAAGTCCACTATTTTCTTCAAACGGATTCCCCAATTCGACGAAAACTTCTTTCATCTTTTCAACGGACGATTTAAATCTTTCTTTCATCGACGAGTAATCTTCATTGTGCTTATTATCAGGATCATATTCAATATATGATATTTTGAATTCATTATTAGTCTACTAATTTCTGGTCCCGCTGTCATCCATTTGACAAGAGCATTGTCGTCGTGTAAGAGACCAATCGCTCCGCCATCCCCTTTTATAATTTTGCTATTCTGTTCGTGAGCAGATCTATAGCTATTGCAGAGAAAGACCTTGATGTCTTTCTTATCACAAAGTAACCCATTTCAAAAGCATAATATTAGGATGTGTTTCTTCCAACTTCTTCAAATCAAAAATGCGAATGGGAAGCCAACGAGCATAGTTAAGGTGGTCCATTGCGAAAAACAATTCTGCCATTAGTTTTAATGTTTCAATGTAGAGCTTAAAATTTCCTTGACGTATGACTCTGATGTTAATTAAGAGTAAAATCACGAGACGGAAATATATTATCCAAAACTTAAACGTTGGACACGAAGATTCTTCTTCAGTATACCAGTCATTGAAAGATTGCCCTGATGAAGAATTTTGATATGCATCACGCAGCATATGATATAAAACTGTCAGAGTAATCTGATGAGTAAAACGAGCTTTGGTAATGTGAGTTACTTTCAATATACTGTCAGCGGTTCCTGGTGTTGCTACATCTGACTTGTATAAAATTTCTACCAAACCACTTCCATCTAACCATTTGCCTATAAGATGCAGGAAGGCTTGTTCGGTGTGCAATCCTCCCAGCATCAGAATTTGATGATCTTCGCCATATAACTCTGGACAATTCCATTGAATTCGTTTCCCCAAGGCAAATAGTGGTTGATCCATTACAAGAACCGAAACTTGTCCTTTGTTGACTTTCTCTTTAAGTTCTCGTAGAACATTCATTTCGTGCCGTATCATGGCAACAGAGGTAGAGTCTTCCTTAAACAACGGAAGCAGGCAGCATATACTTGGCATTTGCAGAGTTTCAGTTTTCAAGGCATGGTGTACAGACCAAGTGGAAATAGTGTCATTTTCTAAGCATGCCTCAAACCAACACTCCCAGTTTTTTTCTTTTGTGAAAAATCCATTTCGCGGAAGAACTTTCTCTACAAACTGCGGATTCTGTTGCGGTAGTGATATAAGCAGGAGGTACTAGAGCAGGGATGCAAATAACCACTCGCCCACTCGCCCAGGGCGAGTGGTCCATCGGTGCGGGCGAGTATTTATCATAACCAAGGTAAGTAAATGATTTCTATTGTGGGATGTAGGCTAGTAGCTTTTTTCTTGGGTGAGTAAAATTTTGTTACTTATTTGCATCTCTGTACTAGAGCATAATTATCGGGGAGAGCAGGAGCAGTTCTCATTTTTATATTCACTTATCCAGTGAGACATGGTCACGTCGAATGCCAGGATTGTAGTCAATATTATCTAATGCTGCAACGGCTAAAATACCTCGACGAAGATTGGAAGGACAAACCCATTTCGTCACTTTGATTTATCAAGCACTGAGAAAGACTTGAAGATATTTCCTGTACACGTGTAGACGAATTGCCTTGTGAATGCAGTTCATTTATGAGAGATCTTTTACGAGTTTCAGCATACACGCTCAGCCCAACATAGAGAGGAAGAGGTGGCTCGGGATTGCTTTATGCCTTGCTGCTTCTGTTTCAATATAAGTTATCCTGCTTTCTGATATAAGTTATAAAATATAAGTTGGCTTGCTATCAGGCGATAAACTTGAAGTTGCTTGACTTGCGTTGCTATCAGGGGTGGCAGGTGAATCATAAGTAACATATTAACAGCTATTAGTGAAGGAGGAACAGAATGTTCATGGCAGTGATTCTCAAATTTTTCTGCAATATGACCCTTGTGGTTTGCCATATCCTTTCGAAGCATCTTAACAACACGACTTAGTGCCATAGCATCTTCATCAATGTCTTTCTCCAGTTCACTTATGTCGGATCCTTCTGAAAGCAAAACATCCCTGCCGGACAGATGAGCTGTTTATCCACTTATTATCGTTAATATGCTGGTTAGAAGCGGAGGTAAGGGACTTTCACACGTAGTAAGTGAACAGTTAAATGCCTGTAACTTTTCCCCAAATGGTTTTATCTCAAAAGTAGCTTCACCATTGTCCTCCTGATTAAATTTTAGCCCGATATTATGTATCATATTACCCTATTCTCATTTTAAAAACTTGACCTTAATTCGAAATGGCGGATTTTAAGATGGCTGCCGTCAAGGTCATACCTATCATACAACTTCCCCCTAGGCCTTATCTGTATCTACATGGTTGTTCTTTCATTAAAGCTCCGTTTACAAATGTTAGTAAGGGACATCTGCAGTAATCTCTAATAACCACATCTCAACTCATAAAAATTATATAAAAATCGAAAACATGCACCATGGCAAAATTTTCTGTCATCAGAAATAATACATATATGTCCTCTATCAGCTAGAAAAATTTCATTGAAATCGGAGCCGGACAATTGGGTGATGTCCCTTGTTAGTTGGATCAGGGGAACAACATATCCGAGTGGCACCTTTTTAACACAAAGTGCAGGGTTTTGCCCTTTTTTTGCTTTAAGCTCCCCTACTAAGGACCCGGAAGATGGGAGAAGCACATAAGAAGCGGAGTAGCACACGGAAACCGGAGAAGTACACGAGGAGCGAGCGTGAGCAACAGCAGGAGAGATCTATTCCAACTCCCACACCAGTTTGGCACAGAGGCTACAAAGTAAGACATGGAGACGACCAGTCGACGACCAGGATCTGAGATACGGAACACGCATGCAAGGTCCTAAAGGCGCTACCAATCATCCTTTTCTTTCCTCCTAAACAAAGACCCTACACTCTTTTTTCTTAAATATTTGTTCTTATTTATTTCTACCCACATCCCCTACAAACTAAAAACGCTCGTCGTCTTCTCAGATACCTCTCAATTCTACCAGTGAGCTATATTATCCAAATTAGCGATTGTAGTTTCATTCCTTTCTTCAAAACGACGATGAAAGCATTCCAACCGAATGCAAAAGCGTAAGACTAGTTCGCATATGACTAGGTTGTGTTGTGTGAATTATTGAGTCTGGCCTAATAGTACTTATATTGTATTTGGTTATGGACTAAAATAAATGTACAACCTATTTTTATATAATACTTTATTACAATAAATTAATACATCGTTGTTTATGTATATAGAGTATACAGGGTGTCCGAGAAGTCCTTCACTGATTACAGAAATTGATTAACTCAGGCTAGAAATAAGATAGAAATATGAAACTGGTGTTGAATTGTTTACAAACTATAAAAGTTTTGGTCACATCAGTACACTTCCACATGAGCACCCTTGGTAGCACGTAGCACATCTAGGCGATGTTCAATTTCCATCCATACATTAGCCAACATCACTGTAGGGATCGATGCAACGACTGTGGTTATTCGTTGCTGCAGGGTTTCAAGATCTGGTACACGTGTTCGGTAGACCTCATCCTTGACATAACCCCATAAAGAGAAGTCTAATGGGGTTATGTCAGGAGACCGTGGAGGCCAAGCTGTTGGTCCATCACGACCAATCCATCGCCCAGGAAATGTCCTATCGAGATAGCCACGGACGTCCAAACCCCAATGAGGTGGTGCACCGTCTTGCTGAAAAACGACATCGGGGCGATACTGAAGTAGCTGAGGAACAGCATACAGCTGCATCATATCAGATGTGATGGTATTCTCAGCGAAGAAGAATGGCCCGATAATTCGATCGTGCAATAACGCGCACCAAACATTCACCTTTGGACTGCCTCTGGTGAACTCTCTGACCTCCCTGGGGGGTTCGGAACCCCAAATGCGTACATTATGGCGATTCACTACTCCACTGACAAAGAATGTCGCTTCGTCGGAAAAGGCAATTCGTCTGAGATAACCAATATCGTCCGCAATACGTGATAGCATTTCGACCGCAAAGTCATATCGACGTGTACCGTCGTCGGGCAACAAGGCCTGAACGAGTTGCACTTTGTAAGCACGAAACAATAAACGTTTGTGTAAAATATCATGGATAGAGCTTTTTGGAATCTGTAATTCACGCGAGGCCCTGCGCACCGATTTCTTAGGACTTCTCAGAAAAGACTGCCGCACAGCCTCCACCGTGTCTGCTGAGGTTCTTGGTCGACCAGACCTCGGAAGGTCAGCAACCAACCCTGTGTTCTTGAACTTCTCATACCAGGATTTAATGCTCTTGACATCAGGTGGAGTCCTCCCAAATGTTGTCTGGAACTGTCTCTGCACCGTGGTTGGTGATCGTGTCTCATGGTACCACAGGGCACACTGTGCCTTCTTCTGGTTGGTTGGCACGGTTTCTTGGGCTTCTTACTTACGTACTACAAACCTAAAACAAACAAAATTGAGACTTGGTAAAACAGAACAGAACAAACCTAACACAGACAAAAACTTTTATAGTTTGTAAACAATTCAACACCAGTTTCATATTTCTATCTTATTTCTAGACTGAGTTATCAATTTCCGTAATCGGGAAAGGACTTCTCGGACACCCTGTACTTTAGAAACATAAGTTACACTCAGAAGACGTGACTAGATGAACAAAATAAAATTACACACACTTATTATATTTTCTTACTAAATAGAGGTAGCTTGAAATGACTAGAAATTGAACCAGCAAAACAATTGAGCTTGAAACGTAAAAATGTTTACGATTAAGAGATAACAAGGTACACATCTGTATATATTGGTTTATTGAGCTAACCCCCACCCGATTATTTTCATGAATTAAAATTTACTAAACTTTCTGACTTGAATAGTGTAGTCAATAGTCTCGAAAAATTTAATGATAATTAAATATTTCCTGTCAGTCTTATTTTCAGGTTAGAAATTTTTAACAACTTTCTTCAGGATTATACAAAGAATAAAATTAAACATACTTTTATCTTCCTTCTATACATCTAATTTACATATGAAAGTCTTTATATAAAGATGTAGAAATTTGAAGCCTTGCGTATTTAAGGAGAATTTACAAGGAACTACCCTATTTGTTTTAGCAGACTTAATTTCTTATACTCTTATTGTTGCATGCTCACCGCTGAGATCCGAATGAGACAATTATGCTTGCATTTAATACGTTATAACTAGGCAAATCCCGAAATTCTACGTGCCACCGGGCGGGATATTGTGATTTACAACATATTTTGTAATATAAAAGCTATTAGTTGACAGAATAGTTTGAACCTAGTCGTTTGTCCGGAAACGGTTGGGCAGATGAAAATCTCGGCGAACACGTATCCCATCATTTTCAAGGACACACTTTTGGGGGTAAAAGTGTTTGCAACAGAGTCCCCCGCAGGGTCCCAGGATGGGTCCAACTCAAAAGTTTCAAATATCAAGGGTGGTAAAGACGCACATCGTTTGAAAACTGTTGTGAAATGAAAGAAAATTGAACAAGTCTCGACTTTTTACGACAACCCTGTGTAAAATGATAGAGGGTCAAATGTAAACACAAACTTAATTGAAAAGTCTATGACCACATTGAATCCAAGATGGCCGCTGAAAACCTACGTCGAAAGTATTGGCACTGCAAACTGCTGAATCTAGGAAAACCAAATTTGGCATGAATGTTGATCAGAAGGTGACGAAAAGATACGAAGTGTTCAAAAACGCGACATCTTGAGACCAAAATGCTGCACTATGTATCGAACGCATGTCCAGCTCAAACCACTGGAATTGGTGAAGCGAAATGTTGTATTTACTTTTATAGCCATAGTAGACATTCACAAAATATCAAAGACGTATCATCTGCAATCCAATACGGCTGCCAGTGTGAAAAATGAGTTTGTATATAAATAGGCTATTTCTTGTAATATTGTGACCAAACCAACAAAGTTTACGAAGTTTGATGTACTGAAATGCTTTACACGTGATTTGGTGCACGCCAATCTTGTAAATAAACTTTTTTGTATATTTGGTATTGCTTGAAATATTGTGATTAAACCAACGAATAGCATACAAATGTAACCACCACGAATACGTTAGAATAGAGCCCCCAACCTGACTGCAAGTCCTTTATGTATGAACTACGTATGATAAAAGTCCCAAAAGTATTCAACTTTTGTTTAGAAGTATAAATAGAAAATCAGAGTTGTGTGTTCATCGCATATTTGCTATATTCACGTTAAATGATATCGAGACAACCGTGACGAATGTACATTAGGAAAAAAAACATACATGTATTGTTACGGAATGAAATAATAGTTGAAGTGAATCAAAACTCAATTGTTCTTTAGTCATCCTATTGTTTCTAAATACTTAATACAAAAAAAAAATAGATTTAGATTTGTACTATTATGAGCAACATACGTTTTAAACGGCCATCTTAGATTCAAGGTGGTCATATACTTTGCAATTAAGTTTGTGTTTACACTTTGACTCGCCGCCATTTTGCACAGGATTATCGTAGCCGAGCATGTTCCATCTTCTTTCATTTAACAACAGCTTTCAAACTCTGTGCTACTTAAACTCCCTTACCATTTGAAACTTTTAAGTTGGACCTCACTTGGAACCCGGTGGGTGCCCTGGTACAAGACATTTTAAGTTAAATCGTTGTATTTGAAAATAATGCCACACGTCCTTTCCTGTTTTCACATTTGTCCCACCGTTTCCGATTTATAGGGTTGACCATGAACTTTTCAATTAACTTTTTATTTAAATTTTGACCCGTCGCCATTTTGAACAGAGTTGTCATAGAGATTCGAGTCTTGTTTCATTTTCTTTCATTTCACAACAGCTTTCAAACGATGTGTTTCTTAACACGCCTTGTCATTTGAAACTTTTGAGTTGGATCCCGTCTGGAACCCTGTGGGGGACCCTGCTGCAAACTTTTTCTTACCCCAAAAATGTGCCTTGAAAATGACTGGATACGTGTTCACCGATTTCCATCTATCCAACCGTTTCTGAACAAATGACCCGGTTCAAACTATTCTGCCAGCTAATAGCTTTTATATTACAAAACTTGTTGTAACTCACGATATTCCGCCCGATGGCACGTATAACTTTGGAATTCGTCTAGTTATAACATATCCAATGAAAACACGATTGTCTCATTCGGATCTTAGCGGAGCCACTTAGTGACCCTCTCTTGGCAGAAAGAACTGAAGTTTGAAGTGATTATAATACAAAAAAATGATCTTATCCAATTTCATATGTTTATAGTACTAATGGTGTAACATGTATTACTGTTTTTTATACATATATTACGTTTATTTATCTTTCTCAATTCTATTTTTTGAAAAAAAGAGGAAAATACTATTTTGAGCAGTTGTGTATATATAATAAATAAATAAATAAATATATTTTTACACTAATACGCAGTTTTACATTCACGTCTTTCTCTGATATTCTAACTTAAAAAAAAAACACTTATTTTTAATCATGCAAAAGCTTGCAATCCTATTATTTTGCGAGGTCTCTTTGTTAAGTCTTTACTTGGACATATTCAAACTTTCAGATATACATATATATACATATAAATTGTTTGCATATAAGCACATATTTTCACACTCACAATTTTAGATGGTTGAGAAACTTTACATTTTGAGGTACTAAAATTCTCATAAATTGGAGAGAAGAACTTGTAGCGTTTTCATGTCATATAAAACTTCTAATGTAGTGAGAAAATGTTGTTTAGGTAATCTCATGTCTGCGCTCCAAATTGTCTAGAACGAGATGATGGTGTTATTTGAGAACACGGTCTGCATTGCCGTATTGAGAATTACCTCGTATATTCTGTTTTATCAACACTGGAAAATAACTGAGTACTGACGCATCTAATTGGTCATTGAATGTAACAACATTGCAAGTTGTTACCAAAAGATGAACTTTAGTGTGTATATAGAAATAAGTTGAAGCATGTTTAGCGAAATTTTTGGATTTAACTTATACATTTATTATACCCATTAGCATCATGCTACGTTTATCTGCAAAGCTAATAGGAAATATTCCATCAACTAAAAATTTCAGTAGCACAAGTTTTCTTCTAAACTAAGTAAACAATATGGAGCTGGTTGATCATTAATTGATTCTTCAAATAACTTTATCATTGAATCATGATTGGTTTATTTTTACTATTAATTTAATAAATTTTGGAGAATACTTAGTGCATCCAAAAAGTAAATATGAATGTTGAAAGAAATATTGAAGAATACCAAGGCATATGCGATTACTTCAATAAGATATTCATCTTACGAAAAGCTACACTCATTACATGGTAACATGCGATAGATGTTCTAGCATCAGGGTACTTAAAGGGTATTTAAATATTATGGTCTGCATTGTAAATATTCATTTAATCTTTAAGGAATGCCTATTATGATTTAAAATGTAATTTCAAGTTTAGAGTTGGGAAGAAGTACCTAACAACTAGCAACACGAAATTAAAGAACCAATTAAAGAAACTAAAGGATCGATCATCATAAGATGTATTTTGCTATGAGTTGCAGGTCACTTCCCTTAATGGCCGTAAATTAGAAGTAAAAATTGTCACCTTTAGTATCTCTATGAAGGTTAAACTTCTTCCTCACGCTACATTTTATGACATCAAGTTATCTCTAATAAGGAAATTGTTCTCAAGTACCAGTTTATTTTTCACATTCTAACATTTTAGAGTATTGTTTTCCTTCTGACTCCTTCCATTCTTCTGCAAAGCCACTTCTAAAATCTTTATTCCTTTCTTTCTTTCCGGTGATGAGCACCCGACTGCCCTGAATAGAACCTTGTAAAGTTTACATATTCCAGAAACAAGTATTGATGCATATCTTCTATTAACTAAAATGCATCGTTCTCAACTGCATTTTAGCCTCAATATGTTATATAGAAACAAGTAGTCACATTATAACCTTATCCTTTATATTTAAAGCTTCTTTGCTTATAAAAAAGAATCGTTTGCTAGTAGGTATAGAAGCGTTCTCTGGACAAACAAATGTGGGATCAATAAATTACCTTCTACACTCTTAAGATCTTTGTTGTTGTCCGATTATGCCTTCTGCTTTTTGCAACGCAGCTTCACCTCAATGTTGCCTACTGCATCAATACACATACCTTAACGATTAGTTCGCACCATACCACATCATAATGGCTGGTAACACTAAAAGTAGAAACCGCAAAACCAAGAACTCATAGCTAAACCCATTTTGGTAACAGTAACATCACAATATGACTAAATAGCAGGGATTCCTGTATGATGATGCTATAGCATATCCTCTTTTTATTCGTACAGATTGGACAGTTCGGACACCGACATAGATGATTTCTTGTGACAAATACATTACTCCTATAATAAAATAAAAAATTGACTATGTCTTTAGGGACTTCGTGGGATATGCAATGTTGAACAAAAGTAACATATATCTCCCTTTTTTTCCGCTAGACATGCTAACAAAAATGACTAAAAACTAATGTTCCCATTTTCAAATTATTTCATAATGTCGCCATAATGTCCAGGTAGCCAACAGCGTATAGAAGAGGAGTAGACATATATTTTTACACAATACATATATTTTTATACATATATTCAAGTATTTATGCTGACTATGTGAATGAGTATTGAACAAAATGGCGGTGGAAGAATCTGTAGGGACTTCTTCATTACAATACTGTTCATCACAGCAGGAAGTGCAAATCTGAAAATAACACGTGAAATTCACAAATGCTTCAAAATAAACATAAATGTAAATATATATATGCGTTGAATACAATTTATTTACAAATTTTCAACACTAATTGACTTAATTTTCATAATTGTTTCAAATATGAAATATTTAGAAGGACCCATTTTTTTCACAAATATCCAAAATTATTAATATATGCTTCTCTTTAATTTGTATAGTTAGAAAGTGAAACCATTAAAAATGAAATTTATGACATATTATTTATGTAAAATTTCGAAAAATTACTCTTGATATTTTGAAATTTGTCAAACATTCCTCCGATTTGTCAAACCTCCGATATATAAGGTAAGAAGTAATAGTGTGAAGAATAACCATACATAGCTTATTTGAAATGTGACATTTGGTGTGCAAATGTAGTATGTTTGCCGTGCCGCACAGTATTTATATATGAATCCGGCAGGGTCACGATGTCTTAGTGCTACACAATTATGATTTCAAGGTGTGGAATAGGGTAATTTCACCACGAAGCTACGAAATCCTCCCTGGAGTGTATCTCCAATCGTGCTCAATGTGAGTTATTAACATTTTGTAGTACTACTTTCTCCTCCTATGTATTGAAAGTCTGTCCTCCTGCAGGGAAATCTGAAATCATCATTGGTGCTAGAGTCATCAACGAAGAAAATAGAACATATTGTATGTAATAAAATTATATACGGAAGATGTCTGTTTCGTTTGAAGCAGATCTCACCAGTCGAATTGTAAGTAAATCTGTTCCAATCCTGTTGCATGAGCAGTGTCTCTGTTCACTCACAATGGATAGAGCCAGAACGAAAATAGCAAATAGGCTGAGGTAATATCACATCAAATATCTAGTTGGTTCTCAATTCTTAATAGTCTCATGAGTCTTATTACAGATATTAAAGAAATAGTTAGTATCAGATCTGAAAGGAAAGGTTGTCACGGAAAGAACATTGATCCAACAGGATGAAGCAGCCCAGAAACATAACTTGACTTCCTCAGGGAGAACTTTCTAGATCACATTGGCCACAGTTTCCCTCGTCAGCTGACACTGATATCATAGCCTCCAAAATGTTCCTTACCTTTCAGCTCTAACAATTATTTATGGAAAATTATAATAATCAGCACTCCATTATAACACAAACGAACAAGCGCCAATGCTGAGTAAATTTCAATAGTGATGAGATTGTTCAGTACAATTGATAGTATGTGAGATTACACGACTTTTTGAGGATGAACCTGAGGACAAATTACGTTGAGATGTTGATAACTGTTAACAAGCAGGGACGTCACAAAGCATGGGTTAAATGTTCTACACTCATTATTAAATCTCTTTCAAGAGTTAGAACCTGATTTATTAACAAGTGGAGAACACTAATGGTAATTTCAGATATTGAGATTCGATATCATCATGATTTACGCTCAGTGCTAGTGAGAAGGCTTAGCACCTAACAAATGAATGGTGTTGAGCATGAGTGAGCTTTGGAAAACACAAAAATAGAATAAAAAGCTTTCCGAAAGGAACTCTTTTAGGGAATAGGGACGTGTAGTGATTGCGTTATTATAATCAAAATGTTAATCCTAAAATTGGCGGAGATCTAGTAACGTTTTTTTCCTACGAAGGGGTGATCTGTTGTTAGTCTTTAGTAAATTAACTGTCTTCCATTTGTAAATGAAGTGAATTCTTCTAGTTTAACATTTTACAGTTGGGTCTTGTTGTAAGGGAAAGGTGGTATATGCAGGTGAGTATTGATGGTAGAAACGATGGAATCAAAATATTGAAAAGAAAACACATGTTTGTACAACAACCAGATACAATGTGAAATCGAATTTTATTACTGATACAGAGGAAAGCAATCCACGATTGAGATTTATTCACATTCTTCCGTTTCTATTCCATTGCAATATCCCTGATACTATTAACTGGAGAAAATTAATGAATGGTTCAGAGACCTACCGTTCCATTTTTGGTTGATCTGCATCCAACAGTCCTCGATGTGCACTCCAATGCGAGAGCATACCGTTTGTTAAAAAAAAAAAAAAAAAAAAAAAACTTTGGCCTGATGTGTCTACCACATGCACAGTATGGCAGAAGGCTGTGCCTACAAAGAATTTTTAAAATTATGCGTTATTTTAATTTCATTTTTTTTATTTATTTACTGACGTAATTACACAAATAGATGATTCTTAATTTACACTAGAAACAACGGAGGTATTATAAAAACCTAATAGAAACTTCCAGAATAGATAGAGGTGCACTGTTTATTTTACTTTATTAAGACTTATTTATTTATTATGGCATAACAGAGTTGATGATTGAGTTGATTTTGAATTTAACGTCCCTGTACAGTAGCGAGGCTATATCAGACGTGGATCTACTGATTAACGTGGAATCCGAACCACATGAGCTCCCGCCGGGAATAGAACCCGGGCCTTATACGGGAAAGGCGAGTACGCTAACCGTTTAGCCACGGAGGAGCTCAAAGGCATGTAACAGAGACCATATCCATCTATAAATATGTATGCGGCCTCGCGTAGCGTTGTTGCTAACTCTCTCGCCTTTGGTACAAGTTGTCTGTCTCGGGTTTGATTCCCGATGAGGTTAGAAAGATTTAACAGGCTTTTTTCAGCTCAGCCATCTTAAGTGAGATTTTTCTTGGGTTTTGTTATTCACACCAGGTAAATGCCAGGATAATACTTAACATAAAGGCCAACTTTATTTCCTTCTCATTGTTTTCTTCCTTCCCTCTTTCCCCGGAAAGTGTTATACAGAGAGACGTCATCCCTTATGAGTGACTTGTTAAAATGTACATAGATGCCGAGAGTCAACAAATATCCCTATTAATAAATTTCATTTAGATAGTTTTTTTTAATTCTACGACATAAAGTTTGACAGATAGGCGTCATATGCGCACACATAGCAGAAGGCATGTATAGTGAGTTTCCCTATATAGCAGTAGATTTAAACTGGTAAAGAATTCGTTATAATGCGTATAAAGGGAGATATAACCCATTAATTAATTTTCAATGAATTTTTAAAAGTGCAATATTAATACAAGTCGTTAAGTGCGATAATTTTTAACGTGTATTTGCACAAATCACTTGGAGTGACCTTGTAGTATGTTTGTACTGCTATTGAAAAGCAGAAATAGCAAATAAGTCATTAGATGGACGCCGAAACGAATCAGAAATATATATATGATTATACAGTAAAACCTGTCAACTTGGGAACCTCTCTAAGTTGGCCACCTGCTTATCTTGGCCTGGTTCGTCTTGAACTTGCATTTTCCCATAAGACATTCGTTACTTATTACTCTGTAAGTTGGCCACCTGTCTACCTTGGAAGTTGGCAGCCTTGAGGAATGTTTACCCTATGATGATAATGATAAATTTACCAGCGTATCTTGGCCACGCAACATACGTTTTGTTATTTTTCTTAACTCTTTCGTATTCCGATATGAGAGGAAGATGTTCTGTATTTGTCACTGGAGACAGAGAAGCATAGTTTCCCCGGATTTGTTCTTGGAGGTCAATGGCCAGAACACTACCCTGACAAAGGGATGGTGAAAGAAGATGTGAATAAGAAAAAAACACGTACAGGAATTCAGAAAATGGTTGTATGTACTTGTTTACCCTATCTGTTTTGGTGAAACTATTAGCTATACTTTTATCAGTGCAGTGTTTTAGTAATTCTGGAAAATTCTTAAGTTTAAAACTGACCATCTCCATTGTCAACTATTGGCACCAGATGTCTTGTCGAAGGATAGTTGAGGTATTCAGATAAGAATTCCCTTAAGATTTTCTCAAAACATATTTTGCTTCGAGGGAAACACTTGTAAAGCTCATTAACAAGAGGTGGGCCTAGTTAAATACAAAATTAGAATGTGGATATGTGCCAAAAAGTTTTTTTTTTTGCGTCTAGAATGAACCAACATGAATAAATTTGTTATTACGTAATAACTGATTTGCTATTTTTTTCGAAAGGTATCTAAAGAAAATATTTAGCACTGTTTAATCAGTTCAGATGAAAGTTTCTTATTCTGCGGACAGCAGAAGAGCGATTTCCGATTTCAGTGTGTGTTCGTGTTCAGTGACCTCTGTGTACTTTATGGTTGTTTGTGTTATTTTGTTTTCAATTCAGTGTTCCAGACTAACTTTCAGGAAGAGAAAGTTATATACATATATTAAACCTACTGTAGTATTTTTTCTAATATCGTATGTATATTATGATTACTTTGTATACATTATCTAAAAGTAGCTATCTGCCATTCTTTACCAAAACTTTAGAATCAAGTAATACTAGAGATTCTACTCTAAAAATACGGCAATCACACTTATTTTCTGTAAGTTGGCCACCTGCCTAAGTTAGCCACTTTTCAATGGAACCGATGGTGACCAACATAGACAGGTTTCACTGTAATAATTATTAAAGCTTTGTGTAATATAATTTGTCCTTCTCGATAGAGAAAATATATTGTTTCAATTGTGTTAACCAATTAAGATGTCCCATCAGAAGAAGAAGGGCAGGAATTACTGGAGCAAAACTGAACTGTGTGAAGAACGAGCACTTGTATAATAGACTATAAATGGATAAAAGTATTCTTCGTAATTTTCGGAAGAAATATGCATTGAAATGTATTTGAAATAGGCATTCACGATTGATTACAATGTTATACAGGAATAGCAGTAAACAGTTTCCGTGCGTTACAAAGGAACTAAGTGAAAATGTTGATTTTAAAATGTTTGTACCTCTCCTTAATTTACAGCCAGTATTAACTGCTCAGTGAAATAAAACAGTATTTAAAAGTTCATGTCACTTCTTATGTGTATACGTTCCTCTTCTATGTATTTCACGTAAAAGAAAAGAAAACAAAAACAACACTGTCAAACCACAATAAATATCATTTGTTTCATTATTAATGGGAACGGTCGTTCTTTCGACGGGAGAAGGCAGAAGAAAGGTGGAGGGACCATATCTCATACTCAATTCAAACGGGGTGTAGCTGCACCGTTTATTCGTTCAAAAAGCTACCGAGTCTGTACCATGCTCAACATTTGCACATGTTGGAGCACATAGACTGTTGATTGGGGCGTGTGTATTTTAAGCATAAGTGGTGCTGCAATCCAAAGTGATAATTGCAATTCCTGTTTTCCAAAATGTAATACATGTACCATCTGCTTCTTTTCTCTCTCTCTCTCTCTCTCTCTCTCTCTCTCTCTCTCTCTCTCTCTCTCTCTCTCTCGAAACGAATGTAATTATAAATTATTTCCAACTATTTGTCAAGTGTAGTTCTGGTTCTTGTGGATAGGTGGCAGCCATATCGTTAACTTCGAAGCTTTAATTACAGAGCGCGCGTATTGTGGTGCTAATGGGAAACGTGTAATAGAAAGAGAAGGAAAAAGGAAGCTTGTTTCTACAGGCACTTATTCATAATTCCTGCCTCTTCTCTTCGAACATTATTTCATTCCGTTGTTATCTTCCTCTCTCTGCACGCGTGTCCATTAAATGTGTGTCGAGTGTGTGTGTGCATTAAGACACTTCGACGGAGAGTTTTGTTGTCCAACGCCTTTGTAAATATGGAAGACCAGTAATGAGGGGATTAAAATAGGATGTTCCCTTGGGCAAACAGCTCATTAGCTACATTCCACGTTATAACAACGAAGTGATACGGTATTCCATAAACCCAGTAAAATTTCATTAAAACATAAAAAAAAGTATCAGCGTAAGTTTAACGTTTCATTTTTTCTTAGAAATTATGAATGGGATTCGTGTTGCAGTGTAAGCACCAACTTAGTAAACACACTCGTAAATCAATCCATATCGAAAAGATGTTGCAATAAATAATTATATTTTACAATCTTCATTCCATCTGCAATGTGTCAAATTCGATTCTTTCCTCTCCATGTCATAATGTTTGGTATCTAAATTAATTTTCTTGCATGCAAATTTAAAACAATATGCATATATATAGTTCTTCAAAATTAAAAACGTTATCCAACTACAAAACTACAACGATGTGTCTTGGATAATCCATTACACAAGCAGTGATACTTATTTGGAGGACGTATGGTATAAGGGTACATTGTATATTCATAAATTTTTATGAAGTGGTATAGTATTTTCTTGACCTTATCTATTACTATTGACATCAATTTACTATTTTGATGCATTACTTATTTTCATATATAGATAATTGCCTACTTTCTAATACGAGAGATATTTACAATGATTGTAACGTACTTATAACTAATGAACAATGAAATGAAATGAAATCTTTGAGTTTTACGTCCCACGGTTACTCTAATGAACAATGTTATATGTAATATATCATATCTTCAATTCATATAACTATAGATAAACTGCAGTATTCTCTTTTGGATTGTCCAAAAGAAGAGATAAACCGGATCCGAGACGAACTACGAGACGAAATATGCTTTTCGAGACGGGATACCACCAACGGCGCCGATTTCTCTGTAACTTTGGGGGGGGGGGGCATTCATAAAAAAATACAACAATACATATAATAAAAAATACATATTCATAAAAAAAGATGGGGCCCATATGGACTTTGTGGGGGCCCGGGCCCCCAGGATCGGCGCCCTTGGATACCACTTTCACTTCATTTTTTCGAAACGAGACAGCTATATCAGAGGCATTTCTACGGGAAACATATACAGTCTGCACCGTTTGACAATTACGTAATGAGACTTGTTTTATTGTGATTGGAACAGTGAACGCGATCCGTAAAGCAATAAAAAGAGTACGCATTAAGCAAAGATAGAATATCAGATTCTGTGTTAAATTGGGTAAAAGTGCCCACATAAACCGTTTATTTGATGTGAAGAGTGTATTGCGATATGTGTGTGCATCGAACTCAGATCTTTAGATGGTGTGAATGTTCTAAACGTATTGTGAAATCGATTGAAGAAGAACCTTGGCTGGGTCGTCCAATGTCTGTTCATAACGAAGGACTCATAACAAAGGTTCGTGAACGTGTGCAAGAAGATCGTTTCGTGACTGTGAGAACGATAGCAGATAAGTTTGGTGTTAACAGGGGGATAATTCGTAAGATTTTAGTGGAAGATTTGGTTAAACAGAAGATCGGTTCGCGGTTTGTGCTACATTCATTGTTTCCTACTTTCCATTGTTTCGGAAGACGAAAGTTGGTGTTATCGACAGTGATGAAAATTTTCCGGAAAATTTTGAAACGGAAAATTTTCTCGATTCATTAAAAGATACTCCACTTATTCCTACATCGTTGTTTAACCGAGATGTGAGGTGAAATATTTTCTTCTATATTTTTCCGGAACATGTTCCGTTCTTCACAAATATCAGTGATCAAGTAACAATTCCTCAGTATTCAAAAATTGATTGAATTCATGTGTAGAAATGTGAAAAAGTGAAAGATCGTTTAAAGAATTTGAAAATTTTCGAGGGTCAGACAATTTTCAGTACTATGTAGGAACAAGTGAAACAATTTTTCATGAATCGAAAAATTATCTGTCCTGTATAGTGATGAAAATTTTCCGGAAAATTTTGAAACTGAAAATTTTCCGATTCATAAAAACATACTACACTTATTCCTACATCGTTGTTTAGCCGTGATGTGAGATGGAAATTTTTCCTCTATGTATTTTCTACAGTTTCACATAAGATCAAAGCCACATGAACTCTTAACGGGAATAGAAACCGGATTTTTCGCACCGAAGACGTGTACACTAACCGTAAAGCCAAGAGAAAAATATACATTTAGTGTATATAGGATAATATTGAATGACTATACGTTTCCAAAGCTAGAAATACATCCTGGCTGAATCTGTCACAAGCAGTCTCCGGTATAAGGGCCAATGTGTAGCGTAGCTGAAAATAACATAATCAAACATGGGGACGCACAAACAGCTGGAACTTCCAGCGAGAGATTGGCGTCAATACCAGTGCATTAATTAACAGGTACAAATATAGTGAGACATGTGAGTGCTTGTCTTGTGATGTTACAATAATTTCGAATAACGGCACAGAAGACAAAATTTATTTAACATCGAGTTCACATATTCACGATATGCAAAACCCGATTTTTTTTCTCAAGTTGTGTATTATGTTCATGAAAAAACAATATTCATTCATAACATTTCAACATAATTCATTTAATGGTGGACATTGTTTTGATTCAAGATCAATAACATTATCTAGCAAAAATAGTTTCTTAATCCAAATGGATTTTTCTGCACCTTTACAATAAAAGGTTTCATCTTGCAAACATAATTGAAAAACCACGTTACGTATTTGTGATACAGTATATCCGTTTTTATTATTCCAAGTTAGTCCGTGTAAGTTTGATGTTAAAAAATCAATTTGTTTGTGACATCCTAAAGATAATTGATTGTATTCAATCGGAGATTTTACTAAACAATGGAAATTTACTGTATCATCACATACAATTAAACAAAATTCACGAATAATAAATTCATTATTTGAAATCTTAAAAGCTTGTATGTCCATAATGTATTCATTAACACATAGTGACATTTCATATTTACGATTCAACAAAAGCGGAATTATTTTCCTACAAATTCCATGTTGTTTAAACATTGTCACGTTTTTCGTATAAAGTTTTTACTTGAGATTTCGCTATGATGTACTTTAAATACTTCAAACAAATCAATAAGAGTTATTTTGTTGGACAAATGCTGTACAGCAAAAGTTCCAGTATCATGAAGAAGCAAACAACGGTGTTGAAGATTCAACGTGTATTGTTCACAGAAAATAATATTTAAACGTAAGTTTACATTTATAGTTTTTAAAATATTATTGTCACTACAAGATACACAAATATAATCACCACCACTACTGATATGAGAATACATTTTTTTTCAAACACTGTCACTTCAGTCTGCAAATAATGTTTAACTATTTACATAAACACATGAAATGAAATGAAATCTTTGAAATTTACGTCCCACGGTTATGCCGGTTACGCTAAAGGAGACGGTGATGATGAGTAATGAATGAAATGGTGGAATGAATAAAGTGGGAGGAAACGGGAGAACCCCGAGAAAACCCACGCACACAGTGTTTGTCCACCACAAAGTTCACTTGGCGGGGGCTGGGATCGAACCCGGGACCCCAAGCACCAGAGATGAACGCTCTACCACTGAGCCACCGCGGCCCTACAAAAACACAGTCACAGAGGTTATAAAGAAATAAAATAAAAATAAAAATAACTAACAAAAATCAAAAAACCTTAACTCTAAATAATGTCTTATGGTTGGTGTATATTTCTATGTGTGTTTTGTTTGTTTTGTATCTATGTCAGTTGTATGTGTATGATTGTCTCTTCGGCAACTTCTTCTTTTCTTCTTTCTTGTGTTTTTTTGTATGTTTATGGGTCTCACCTGTATGTTTTTCCTTTTTTTAGTTTCTCTTCTGTGCGGTATTTTATGCACTCCTTGGTTTTTCACCTGAAAAAGTTTTTCATTAACACTATAATTTTACTAATACACTATTTCCATTAATATTTCCACTTACACTTACACTTTTCACTATCACTAATACTTTGGAAATAATACTTTTTACTAGTACTCCTACTTTCACTAATGCTTTCAACACTACCTAGGTAAATTCACTAATTTATTCCACTTTCATTTCTTGGTTTTCCCTGTAGATTGTACTTAATTTCACTCAGGTTTTCTCTCCTGTATTTTAGTGTTGTGCTTACTGGTTTGTCACCTGTTTTATTTGCTAAATTAATATTTTCTTTGTTCCTTACTGGCCTTAACATAGATTTTTCTACCGCTTGCAAGGTGCTCTTGAGTGTTCTCATCGGTTCCTAATGGTCTGGGTCCGGGGTCCACTCGGAGCACTTAGTGTGAACCCTGGTACGTTGTATCCCAAAACCATCTTCACCAATTTTACTCAACGCCGGAGCGGTAGCCCCCTATTTCCACTTCCCTTCCAAGGACACCCCACCACAAGAACATTCACCCACCCACGTCTCACACTTCACATTGCACCGTAATTCCTATACAGTCCCTAGGCTGGAGGTGCTAGTCATACTTTCCTGTTCCCGGTGGAATACACGGTTTTCCAGTGTTTCCCATCCGGTCCAAAAACACCATACCGAAGTTTTTTCTCTGGTCCAAGAACACCTCACCGATTCCCTTTTTCTTTCACTCTTTCCACTCACTCTCGTCTCCTTATGTAGGTTTTCTTCCTTAGTTCAGTTTCCATAGTTTTTCACAATTTTCTTTGTTCATTAAAATTTCCTGTAGGTTTTGCCCTTGCAGATTTTCTCTTAACCTCAGAGTATCTTCCAGTATTGGGCACCACATTATGTGGTGCTCAGGAGTGCCAATTTCCCCGCAGTCACAATTTGGAGTTAGTCTTGCATTTATTTTGTGAATAAATTTATCGAAACGTCCGTATTCTCTTAACACTAGAAGCACGGACATTTTGAACCCCCTAGAAGCACGAAGCAGTCAAATTGACTGCTTTCGGTTTTTAACTAAATAGAAAAGTATGGTGACAAAGGATTACTATTTTATTGACATTCTCAATGTGACACATCTAGAAGTAAGCCTAGAAACCGTATTATTTATTTTATTGTTTTTATTTATAAACACTAAGGGCATTAATGTAATATTACAAATATTTATTAATATAAAAAATTTAATATCAGTATTTCTAGAATAATGAAAGAAACAAAAGATTACTGTCACTGTTAGGTTTTAAATTTGATTAAAAATAAAATTTGCTATGATATCTTTCGAAAATATCTTCTTAGAAGAAGACCATCACAAAGTCACCCACACTTGGAGCAGATAATTCGCTTTCGGATCTCTGCAGTTCACACTTTTCACAAACATACTTTCGACATTTGTAGTATATGTCAGTTGTTTTCTTTTTTTACACAATCGCTCTTGACATTTTTTTCGCTAGCGCTTGGAAGCGCAGTGACATTGACAATCAAATATTCGGAAAAACGTTAGAGATATTGTCACCTACTGATTTTCTTTCCAGTAGCTTCTCTGTACATCTTCCAGGAATCAATACGCACAATTTACTTTGTGTTTCGTCACCATTTGATCCACGATGTCTACACTAAACTTGATTTGATTGTAATACATTATAGTTTCGTTTTTTTTTAACTTATAGTGCCCTGGAAATTGACACTGACTCACGCATGGAACTCAACACACAGACACTTTTGTTGCTTTTACATTTGTAGACAGCTAATTCATTACCACTCTGATCGCGGTAAACATCACAGTGATACAAGTTTCCTTGTTGTGAAGGAGTTATTACATTTGTCACATTTATTCCTTTTCCAGTAAAAGGATTTATCAAACTAGACACTAGAATTTCACCTAACTGTGTCCCAGCATGACGTTACAAATAATTGCTCAGATATGGATGGCATTGAGGATAGACTGAAGGTAAGTCGCTTAGTAACCAGATTTTGATGTCTAATTTATCGAGTTTATTTGGCATATATTGCAGAAATCGAACTCTGACTTTCGCATGATAAAGTTGCTCGTCAAGTTCACGTTGTCATGTGGTTTGTAACATTTTATGCCGTTCTCAATAAACTCATCCCAGAGTTCCGGCTCGAATGCGAATTTTTTTCCTTGACGTGATGCAGATCTTGTGCCTTTTCATCAAGTATCAAGTACCGTTTTGTTGCACAGAACCTATCCCTACTCATTATCTTCCTATAAATTGTGGCTCTGTTGATCTTTCCCACAAGACTCCACTGGGCAATGCCGAAACACCTCCATAAATAATAAGGCTCAAATAAGACTGTTTTGAAGGAGTTAAAAGTCCATGTTGCTGATTGTAGTTGTCTATATGCTTTAGAAATGACGCACTTTAGGATATACCTCATAGATTTATCAAATAGTAAACGAAAAACACTACTACATTTTTCCTCAGACACTTACCACTTGGCAGAATTTGTCGGTCCTGGACCTTCGCAAACAATATTCTGCTTACATGTACGGCCAACGTCACTTGTCCCAAATCCAATTTTCTTTACAATGTTTCATCTGGATCAATCAAACTGTCACCACTATTGGAGTTGTCGTCTCCATCGTTGTCTTCCTCTCTTTTATCACTTGAATATAAAATGTTCTCTTCAGGTCCAAAATCACTCCAGTTTCCATACCCTTCACTGGAATCCTCAGACTAATCTTCTAAGAGATTATGTAAAACTCCAAGATTTCTTGAGTTCTCATCGTAAAATGTCAATGTACACGGTTCAGCTTATACAACTCCAAGTGCACAATAACATGTAGATTTAGACCGCATGTATCTGAACTAATTTGTTTTTCGACCATAAAACACGGAGAGATATCTCATAACACAAAAAATGAAGTTATAGTTATAACTATGTATCGGAATATACCTAATAAAACAATAAGTTATCTTAAATTTTTCTCTCTGAAATTACAATGAATAAAGGTTTCAATTTTT
The DNA here is from genome assembly GCF_964235325.1 of Thermobia domestica. NCBI lineage: Eukaryota > Metazoa > Arthropoda > Insecta > Zygentoma > Lepismatidae > Thermobia > Thermobia domestica. The sequence goes on from NC_137470.1 coordinate 22,953,355, forward strand.
CTTTTGTCTAAAAATAAGAAATATTTAATACTGCCATATGTAACTTACAAACAGAAACACTAATTTCATATATTCTTTATAAGGCAGTCAAAATGACTGCTTCGTGCTTCTAGGTATAACTGACGATAGCGCCCCTGTAAAAAGAAGCATTAACTTATTATTAATGTTATCAACAAGTGGGCACAAAAATATTAAAAGTCAATGAATTTCAGGGCCTTAGCGAAAACATTACAGAAATGATACGAAATTATGTTTCTCGAAGCAGTCAAAATGACTGCTTCGTGCTTCTAGTGTTAAGAAATGAATCATTCCGAATTTTGGGATTAAATGTCCTATCTGTAATCTATCATCTACATTTGAAAAAAAAATGCATCCTGTGTGCTCCGTCGTATTTTTGTCATTCATTATTCCATGTCTGTATAATGTGGCTATTTATTTGATTTTTGTCTTTTAATTCTTTGTCAAATATTTCTTTAATTTTCTCATTATTTCCTTTTCTTAACCAATAATTTGCTGCCCGTTGTAAAGCTACATAATTCATGGGTTTCTTCCTAATATTGTACATAATGCACTATGGGATGTAGTTGAAAATGCTCCACTTACCCTAATTAATAAGTTAATTGTGGTCCATTTATTCTATTTTTGTAGGTTTTATTTTGTAAAGTTCTCTCAATCCATACATTTGAAGCATATGAAATTGCAGCCGCTCGTATTGTTTTCTGATATAGTTTGATTATTTTTAAAGGCAATCTATATTTATTTTTTTGCAATCGTTATTAGCTTATTTGCAATATTATTTCCTCTATTTGCTATATATTTTATATGCACATCAAAATTTAATATATCATCTAATAATAATCCAAGATTCCTAATTTTCTGTTCTCGACCTGCTGTTTTACCATTCAATTTAATTATTGGATTTCGCTGCCACTGTGTCCCAAAGGTTAAATATTTAGTTTTAGTAGAAGAAATTTTTAGTTTACTTTCCTTACTCCATTTTTCCAATATTTCTATTACGCTATTCGTGTTTTGTTCAAGTTCTCTACAGCTATTACCAGTAGTCGCTATTACAACATCATCAGCGAATGGCACTACTAAATTACTTCTTTCATTTTATCTAGCTGCTCTAAGCAATTCTGCAATTCAATATCTCAAAGTGTTGGTCCCTAAATCCATCCTTGTGGGCATCCTTTTTCTGCTGAGATTTCTAAGTCCCCTTCTTCATTTAGAATTACGATTTTTCTGTTTAGCAAATAACTCCTTATCTTATTTATTAAATAGTAATGCAGTGCCAATTTTCTAGTATTATTGAATAAGGAAAGAAATCAAAAGTTATCAAAAGCTCATTCTATATCTATAAAGAGGACTAGTGCATATTTAATTCCAGATCATTTTTCTTTTACATTGTCTACTAATCGATTAATTGCATCTTCAGTTGACTTCCCAGACCTGAAACCGTATTGTAGTAGATCTTTTTTAACATTTCTATACTTTTGTATTTTATTAAAAATTATTCTTTCAATTTTTTTTAAATGTTTTTAAGAGGTATATAGGTCTATATGAGCCAACTTTCGATGCACCTCTATCAGGTCCTTTGGACAAAATACTTAATTTTGATATCTTCCAGGAGTTCCTTAATAGTTTTTCTTTTAGGAATGGGAACGATGTCCAGAGAGTTCTTACCAAATGACTGCAGGTGCGGGAAGTAATCTTGCCTGGCCCGCTAGGCGCCAGCCATAATCCAGCTTTGACACTGTCTACTTTATGCGTCAGTTTCAGTGGGCAATTTATGAAGCTTGTATGTGCTAAGTGATTTTGGGCAGTAAAAGTGAGAAGTATTAATGAGTATCTAGTTGGTTCTTTTTTCTGTAAGGCTTTTGGTTTATAATTTGAAATGTAGAATACTATGCCTTTAGTATTCTGATTTGTTATCTTTAACTGGAACGTAACACTTTGTTTACATGCTCATAATTAATTCATATTTTTATTTAAAAAAATCTACAGACAAATGTACGTTAGGTTTAATTGCAAAATAGCAGTTTTCAAGTGTAAGGCAAGCATTGGAAGGTTTAATCACTACATGATTATTCACAGTCATTCAAAAAAATGGAATAAAATATATAATATGCCTGGATAAAAACCCAAATGAGTTTCATTTCAAACACTAAACTTCAATTTAAAATGCATAACTCTGTAACGTTTTGTGATTATACAATATTTAGTAATTTTCGGGCTGTCAAAATTGTTATTTCTTTTTGTCAATATCCCTTAACGTAATTAATAACAGAAAGTAGAAAGTAATATTCATAATTCCCATATCATTTTGATTAATGAAACTTAACTGAATATAATATATTACATTGACAAGAGTATAGTCATGTCATATTGTTCCAGACTACCTGAGCAACATTAATAAACAAATAATAATAATTTTGATTTCATTTGTGTAATTTGTGGAAATGAACTTAACGTAGACATTGTAGTTGTAAAAATGGTATGCATTCTATTCGTGAAGCTAATGTACAGAGAAAAGTTACAGACAAAGTGTATTGAGAAAGTACAAATTTTAAGAATACGATTAATTCAGGGGGACAAAGATCTTATTCCAGAAAGTCTTGACATTTTTACATCACAAGTTATAAGATAACAACTTCAAGTGAATCCTAGAAGGCTGAAAGTAAGTGTGTTGTTATAAATCATGCCCTCGTATTTGCTGTAAGACCTAAATCGTTTCTGTCACCAAGTAAACAAGCCTTGCTCTAAATCTACATCAATTATGCGGCTCAAAACACCTCATAAATATATTTAATCAATGGAAGTGTTACAATCTTACCGTGAAGCCACAATCTACCTATCATCGATCATTAACGCTATACATTCAGATGGATTTCTCCAACATGTTTATGATAATGTTGACGGAAATGTATGGTCTTGATAACACTTTTCGTCCTATGGCAGGGATCCATTGTGTCACGTCAGGTACCTGTGTTGGATAGCAGTTAAAAAAGTTCCAATTGAGTATTTTACTAACACCATAACTATTCCAGATTACTTACGTCCAATTAAAAAAATAAATACAGGTCTTTCTTTAATGGGCATTGAAGATCTAACCTTTAGAACACGAAGTAACTATATTTAGTTACCTAAAAATAAGACTTGGGATACGAAGTAACTATTTATAGATACCTTCCAGTTTGCCCACTAAACCTAATTGTTTTTTTTAACTTTCTGGGTATCACATATATGCACTTGCATGTGTTTTATTCAGGAGACACACTAGGCAACTGCAGAAATTGGCTCCGTATGCCAGGCTTTATTTTTTAAAAAGGCTCCGTAATTAAAAGGTCAAGTGAACTTCAATAAGTAGCATCTCTTATGGCCCAGTCTTCACAATATCTACTTCCCTCAACCTTCTATGGCTTGTAGGATTACAGTCCCAGCCAGGATGGAGCGGATTTATGATTACCGTAATGAGAAAATTGAGAAAGTGTCCAATCACATATATTATAGCTATATTGCAGTTGATTAAAGCAAAAAATGAAATCAGTTGTAGTAATTGATGGGGGATTTCTTATTTATTTCGTTCCTTGTTCCTACGTGGATGTTATTTAAAATTGTAGCAACTACACTAAGTGTTCGCTGGATTACGACCACCTACCTAATACTTTGTTCATATACGTTTGCTCAGAGGACCTCGTAAACACGGCGTGGCATCGGTTCTGATGATATCTTTCCATAGGGATCTGATACCATATATTCCTGATGGCATCCCACAATGAGCCCACAGATATTGTTGCAGGAGTCATGGTGGGAATAGCTCGTTCCACAACATCCCACAAAGGTTCTATATGACTAAGATCTTTTGAGATAGGGAGCCAGTTCATATGCTACAGCTCAGTGAAATGTATCTTAAGCCAAGCAAGTGCAGTCCTGGCTTGGTGGCACCATGCATTGCCGTCTTGGAAAATGCCGTCTTTGTATGAGTGGAAGTGTTGCATTATAGGGTGTATGTGATTCTCTAGCACCTCCAGGAACAGAACGAATGTCTCGTTGTGCTCCATACACATCAACGATCCCAGTCCATGCCAACACAATTATCCCAAAACCATGCAGCCGCCCGTACAATACGCACCATGTACGAGGGATTCATAGCTTCGTGCTGCTGGCGCCACACATATATACGCCCGTCCGAGAGCAGTAGTACAAACAGTGATTTATCGGACCAACACACCAATTATAAATAGTCCAATTAGCGTGTTCCTGTAACCGAGCGCGACGAAGTCTGTGGTAATGAGTCGTGAAGAGTGGTGACCAATTGTGTAATCTGCTGTGGACCTGCATGTGTGTCAGTGTACGCCGTATAATTGGGTGTTGGGATATGGGTGTTGTGCATTTACCATTGTATTGGTGACGTAATTCCCAGACACTGATGATCCGTTTGACTGGTACGACCTGTTTGATGGGACACTCGCCCTGTTTTAAGCTTCGGTACGTCCCCGTAGTTCCATCTCTTGGAGAACGTTACCCAATTTTCATCCCACTCCTTGCACACCTTCATTATATAGGAACGGGCGCATCCGATAAGTATTGTTGTCTGGGTATTTACGAACCTATTGCTAAGGTACCCACAATCATGCTCTATTAAAATGAGAATAAATGCTCCCCACCCCCATTATAACAGTGTGCTACATGCCAATATATAGCCTCGGGTGTGTTCTTTCTCTGCAACACTACCAGCAGGGCTGGTCATAATTATAATCATCTCGGGTGCTGGTCACACTTTCTTGTGTGGAGGTCGCATTCAGTGAGCACTCAGTGAACGTTGTAAGCATATACGGAAGAAATGTTACTGTTGTTTTTGACGGTTATCGTGAAGATGGAACACGTTAAAGGGAAGCTTTGATACTAGTATCAAACTCTAAGGCTTTTGCACCTGGTGATCGTCTCGTTTCTCGCAGCTGTGAATAATCTTGCGCCAACTATATGTAGAAATGTAGAATTAGATTGTTCCGCCATGTGTGAACACTGTAATGGACTCTTTTGCTATAATTATCCTGCCTATGACGATGTTATTGACTTTGATGATGACGAGTGTGAACAATGTAGCAGTTTGTTTTAACGAGATTGGACTGAAAGCTGAACTGAATTTTATCAGTCAACAAGCAAACACCGATTGTATTAAATGTGTTATAATATTGTAGAAAGTAGAATAATTGGTTCTACTTTCTGCATTCCATGTGTTTTGGGCGGGTGATCCGAGATGTTATTACAGTATGAAGTACATTATTTTCCACTGTTAAGCAGCTACCGATTGTTGCCAGTCGAGGACACGGCGGGTCCATAGGTAATAGATAATGGAACGGCATTAATCTAAGTTAGGAACCATTCCCCGAAGCAGGATTGACAATATTAATTAACAATAATACAAGTAAAAAACAAATTAATGAAATATAGCTACCATAAATTCATATATAACAATTATAAATAAATTATAACTTATATGCATATTAATGATGTATATACATGTATATATTTGAAAGCAAAGAGTTATATTTCATTCCGTTTGTCATATTTTCGTGGTATATTAGAAGGGTAAGAGTGCTGTTACTGGATCGATTCACTGAAAGTATCTCATTTGTAGTGTCAAACAGGATTAAGAAATATTTTTTCTTCTCGTAATTCTTCCAGATATTGCAAAGAAAATTTGGCACATACATTATGTATAGGCAATAGCATTTTTCAAAATAGATTATATCCAGGCATCTGTACTGGGTACCGCTTCAGGGACCCCAACAATTTAAAAAAAGTGATTTTTAGAGGAAAATTTTCATATATCCCAAAATACTTTTCGTTTGTACATTATAAACATATGTGTTTGTTATTATTTAAAGCTTGTTTGATTCTGAACAGAATTACGTATTAACCATGATACTTGGATGCATAGAAGTGTGTTTTGAAACTTATTTTATATAAATGTGTCCCAATTTTCCTTATTTACATATGAAATTCAGTATTGTCAAGTAGGATTGAGAAAAAAAAAATCCGTCGTAACTAATCTAGATGTTGCAATAAAACTTGGAACACACATTAAATATAAATCATAGCATTTTGCAAAGTAGAATGTAGTAGAATATACATAGTACATGTATCCAGAGTTGCTCCAAAGGGCACTATGTTTTAAAAAAGGGATTTTTCGAAGGAAAAGTTCTCTGTTTTACCTCAAATTTCCATTTTCTGGTACATCATGCAAACATACTCTTAATACCATTTGAAAGAATGTTTCATTCTGAAGAGAATGACGTATAAACCATGATACTCGGACGAATAGTACTGAAGTAGTAGCAGGTTAACTGAAAGTCGACATTTTCCTCAAGAATACGAGAGTCTAAAAGGGTTAAGGGGTGTAGTGATACGATTATTTCATTAAATACCAGTTGTCGGTACATCAAAGGTGGCTTTATAATAACAGAGTTCATAATACTAAACAGGGGAGTAGTTATTGCCAAAGCAATTTATACCTCCCTTCCATATTTCATTAAATACTAGTTGTCGGCATATCAAAGGTAGCTTAATAACAACAGAGTTCATAATGCTGAACAGGGGGGTAATTATTGCCTAGGCAATTTATACCTCCCTTCCAATATTTCATTAAAAACAACCTGTCGGTACATCAAAGATAGCTTAATAATAACAGAGTTCATAATACTAAAAAGAGGGGTTATTATTGACTAGGCAATTTATACCCCCCTACCATATTTCATTAAAAACAACCTGTCGGTACATCAGAGGTGGCTTTATAAAAACAGAGTTCATAATACTAAACAGGGTGGTGATTATGCCTAGGCAATTGATACCTCCCTCCCGTTTCATTATATACTAGTTGTCGGTACATCAAAGGTAGCTTAATAATAACAAGCTGCATAATACTCAACAGGGGGGTAGTTATTGCCTAGGCAATTTACACCTCCCTCCCATATTTCATTAAATACTAGTTGTCGGTACATCAAAGGTAGCTTAATAATAACACACTGCGTAATATTCAACAGGGGGGTAATTATTGCCTAGGCAATTTATACCTCCCTCCCATATTTCATTAAATACTAGTTGTCGGTACATCAAATTTGGCTTAATAAACGATATTTGAGCAACAAATTACAATTTCAGGTAGGAGGAAACAATTGTAAATACTACTTAGGCATAAATGACAATATTCATGTGAATACCTCTCAAAATTTCATTTTTTTATAAAGTAATCTGAAATGACGAATATCATTTTTGTTTTTCGTGTAGGAAGCAATAGTATTTTCAGCAGTTCTACGACAACACAAAACATAGTCCAACTTCAAAGAGAAGTTTTGATAATCTCAAATTCCTCAATTCAATTTCATGCGCCTTTAGCGCAGAATTGTAGCGACTAGAATTGGTCCTATATTATTGGTTATATGGTTAATTATAATTAAGATTTTCAGGTATTGCGCCGCCTATAATTCTGACAGGACGCAGTTTCCGCTCTATGTTCATTACACATTTTGTGCTTATATTTAGGTCTCCTACTTGATGGACACAAAATCAAAGGATTTTTATATTAACACAATAAAAACAATATACGGAGGTATACATATGGTATAATTAACTAATGTAACAAACATTGCGAGGTGATTCCATACACCAAGATAAGTAAAAAATAGATTTTATCCGAATTTGCCCGAAAACGCTTCATTATGAAGATGTAAGTAATTGACTGAATTAGTGAAATTGATAGTAGTGTGAAAAACATGTATTCGTTAACTATCGGAAAGGGTAAAATTGCTCAAGATATAAGAACACTCTACAGATTGCTTTTATATGTTAATTTGTGATCAGCGCAAGAGTCTTGGTCTTGCAGTGTGTGCTGGAGTCTTGCATGCAAGATCAAGACCAAGACCAGGAATCCCGATGCAAGACCAAGACCAAGATCATACCTCCAAGACAAGACCAAGACTCTTGCCGAAGAATCTTGCACACGTATCGGTCATACTTGAATTTATCTTTATAGAGTTTAAAACGGAAGGAGGAAAATCATTACATCTTTCAGTTGAATTTCTTGGAATCAGTAAAGTGCCGCTGGAGTGAATGTGTTCCCAGTAGTTTACTCAATCCATGTGAGTCGATCTGATCCTGTAGCATATGTCTATAGTTTGACTTTTCTGAATAGGTTGTTTGCGTTTTCTCTAGTTATTACTCATTTTCAAGCCACAGAGGTGTCATACTAATGAAAGCTTGTTGCACAAAAGAAATGTGCCATTGGTGCTGGATTACGATGTACTCCTGCGTTTTTAAACAATGAGGATTACTTATCGGGAAATCCCGGTGGGGGCACTCGGTCGAAAAGGTGTAAAAAGCTTTCTCATTGTGAATAAGGTTTTCCTGTGTTTCCTGGGTACCGAAATTATAGGTTCCAGGCCGCTTTCCTCCTTCCCCAATCCTTTCTTCCTCCGCTTTACACAGATAGTATGATTGCCGAGGGACGTCGTCCCTCTTACATGACGGGCTAAATGGCCATAGATGCCGAAACCCAGAATTCTAAATCCTCATTCTTAATTAAAACTTTGACTTTCGAGCTGGTAAGATATGTCGGTTCGTCCTGGAAAAAGTATAGCAAAAGAGGGATTTGTTTTTCACCCTCTAGTTGCTTCAGACAGTCTGCTGATGAAAAGTATCAACCGCCAAGCAGAAACTGAATTCGAAATTAAAAATCTTTCTCATTCAGTACTGAAGAGACATACATACTCCTCCTTAGCTTCGAAACAAGTGCATTGATTTTTTTAATTAAAATCTTGGACTGCAAGATTGTGTTCTAAAATATGAGTGACAATGACTTAACAGATATGGCAATAAGTGATAGTAGTAGATTATCACCACCAGACGATAGTAGGAATAACCGCGGGTATTCTGCCATTATTGGCAGGTCACTTGTTGCAATTGACAAGTAAACCTTGCGTTTGGGTTAATCGAGTTGCTGACTGAGACACATATGAGAAAGTAGTACTAAATCTGGTCAGTATTTCAGTGAAGGTGTAGGTGCGAAGCTCCAAGGGTTTATGAGATACAGCTACCAGAACATCACATGTAAGTACAGAATAGTCTTCATACAGTTGGAGGTAAAAGCCCTTCAAGACCTCTTGTAACGACAAAAGGTGAATAACAAATATATGAGTACATATTAGGTCTAGGGACAAGTCATATAGTAGGGGTATACCTGACGGCGGCCATCTTGAAATCCGCCATTTTGAATTAAGGTTAAATTTTTAAAATAGGAATAGGGTGATATGATACATGATTTAAGGAGCAAATTTAATCAGAAGAACAATGGTGACGTTAATTTTGATTTACGCGCAATTGGTAAAAAGTTATAGGGAAATTAAATATTGTTGCAGCGAGAAATAGATGTGAACAGTATACAAGAAAAACAAGGAAATGGCGTGCAAGTATAGCATCAAACAACTAACATTGTAACGCCACCATTGTATTTCTGATTAACTTCTAGCTCGAAGTCATCTATTGCATTACTCTATTCCCATTTAATTTTGTGCTGGTTAATGATAAAGCAAAAATGGTCATACCGTTGGATTTATGGTAAAATTTGCTATTAATAAGGTGTCACTGTTATGCGTTTTGTTTAAAACTTTTGTCTGATTAAAATTGGCGGATTTGAACATGACCGCCATCAAGGCAACTCTTACCATAGACCTAATATTTATCCACCTGCTTTTTATTTAATTATTATAATTAACACAAAATTTACAAGGTGGGGTAAAGGACTAATACATATGCTGCAACAATAGTTAATTTTCCTGTAACTTTTTACCAATTGCGCGTAAATCAAAATTAACGTCACCATTGTTCTTCTGATTAAATTTGTGCCTTAAATCATGTATCACATGACGCTATTCCTATTTTAAAAACTTAATCTTAATTCAAAGTGGCGGATTTCAAGATGGCCGCTGTCAGGTATACCCTTACTATATGACTTGTCCCTAGTCCTAATATGTACCCATATATTTGTTATTCACCTTTTGTCGTTACAAGAGGTCTTGCAGGGCTTTTACCTCCAACTGTATGAAGACTATTCTGTACTTTCGTGTGATGTTCTGGTAGCTGTATCTCCTAAACCCCTGGAGCTTCGCACCTACACCTTCACTGAAATACTGACCAGATTTAGTGCTACTTTCTCATATGTGTCTCAGTCAGCAACTCGATTCACCCAAACGTAAGGTTTACTTGTGAGAAACTTCGAGGTACCGATGTGCACAATTTGTCTCTTCGTCTTGTCGTAGCAACATTTTGTTTTAATTCTTTCCTTCAGCTAGTGTCCTTCGCCTTCTCCCTCTCTTTCCTTCCATCATACCCTCTAGCACGTTCTTCAAAATACAGTCCCTCCTCAGCCAATGTCCCAACCAGTTCCTCTCCCTCCTCTTAAATACATCTAAAATTCTTCTTTTCTCCCCAACTGCTACTATTTCTAACACTTTCTCATTTGTTTTCCGTTCACAACAGCAAATTCTCTCCTTTCTTACCCAAGCTCTCCTTCCGAAATCCTCCAATTTATTCCATCGCTTTTGCGTAATGTCCATGTTTCTGTCTCATAGAGTATATTATTGGAAACAGTAAAACAAAATCTTAATATTTAATTAGAAGTTTGTTCAATACTAAGATGAGGTAATCGTGGTTGAAAAGAAAAAAAAAAAAAACTGACGCCTTTAGAATATAAAAGTAAATTCACAATTCATTGTATTTCAGTGATCTGAGCAGTCTTGGTTTTCTTTCACGCGTCTCACGGGTAGCATTCGCAGCTTCAAAAAAAGTGGATTATTGAAAAAGTTAAAAAATGTAAAAAGATTAAGAAATGAAGCGATTTATCTTATTACTAGTGAAGAATGGTACCCATAAAAGAAACAAAGTAATTCCTTTGTTGTATACTATCACCATGCCTACACGAAGGTAAACTATATTACATTTAGAAACACACAATGTTTTTCCGTCATTTTGACGCATTGTAGAATTTATTATTCCTCACGTTCTGAGAAAACTTCCTTATGCAAAGCATAAGAGTTTTCAAAGCAAGACTCGCAAGACTCCTGAAAGCAAGATCAACACCAAGACCAAGGCTGGGTGTGCAAGATCAAGACCAAGAGCCAGTTCAACACAAATATTAAAATTGGATATGCATGACCAAGAAAAATACCAAAACGACTCGGATCTCGGTATTGGTTTTCCTTTTCCCCCTACTAATGTAAAAATCAAGAAAATTTTGATGAACCGTCAATATGTATTTATTGAAATATGGGAAAGTTAAAATTGTCTATTCAATATTCAATAATAATTGTCTACCTATGATGTAACGACACCTAGTATTTAATGAAATATGGAAGGGAGGTCTAAATTGCCTGGGCAATAATTACCCACCTGTTTAGTATTATGAACTCTTTTATTATAAAGCCACCTTTGATGTACTGACCACTAGTATTTAATGAAATATGGAAGGGAGGTATAGATTGCCAAGGCAAAAATTAACCTTCTGTTGAGTATTATGCAGTGTGTTATTATTATGCCACCTTTGATGTAGCGCCAACTAGTATTTAATGAAATATGGGAGGGAGGTATAAATTGCCTAGGCAATAATTACCCCTTGTTAAGTATTATGCAGTGTATTATTATTAAGCCACCTTTGATGTACCGACAATTTGTGTTTAATGAAATATGGGAGGCAGGTATAAATTCCCCAGGAAATAATTACCCAACTGTTGAGTATTATGCAGTGCGTTATTAAGCCACCTTTGATGTACCGACAATTTGTGTTTAATGAAATATGGGAGGGAGGTATAAGTTGCCTATGCAATAATTAATCCCCCTGTTGAGTTTTATGCAGTTTGTTATTATTAAGCTTACTTTGATGTACCGACAACTAGCATTTAATGAAATATGGAAGGGAGGTATAAATTGCCTTGGGAATAATTGCCCCCTGTTTAGTATTATGAACTCTGTGATTATAAAACCAGCTTTGATGTACCGACAACTAGTATTTAATGAAATATGGGAGGCAGGTATAAATTGCCTAGGCAATAATTACCCCCTGTTTAGTATTATTATCTCTGTTATTATAAAGCCACCTTTGATGTACCGACAACTAGTATTTAATGAAATATGGAAGAGAGGTATTAATTGCCTAGGCTTTAATTACCCCCCCTGTTTAGCATTATGAACTCTGTTATTATATAGCCACCCTTGATGTACCGACAACTAGTATTTAATGAAATATGGGAGGGAGGTATAAATTGCCTAGGCAATAATTACGCCCTAATTACTACATCAGCCATTGAGTCTGGTAATGTACGGTTAACCTCTCCCGTAAGAAGAGGTAGTTACGTATTGTTTGAACGACCCTACCGAGGAAGGGTGTGGGTGCCCCTTATAATGGTGGCTTACACGTACCATTGGGATTCGGACAGGTAGCCTTGCTACACGTTAAAGATAGGTAGCCCCGTATTGTTTGGGCGGGCCTACCAGGGGAGACACGGCTCCCAAATGACAATGTCTGCCTTGAGCAAACGATCTACATCAGTCATTGGCTCTGGTAATTAGATGAAGTCCCGTATTGTTCGGCCGACCGTACCGGAGGGGAGTGTTGGACTCCTGCCTGCAGGGTAACCAAACGGAGGTGGGGGAGGGGCCAATCCCAGGAATCTGGGTAACGGTTCTGATCTTACCAAAGGGAGGAAACTCTGTGGGATACGGGCCGGCACCAAACTCAAATGGTGACTTAACACGTACCATTGGGTCCGGGATGAGATACGAGAGTATCTTGACGTGTGCGTGGTACCTCTACACGATAAGGCGGTTGCCAGTTGAACGATAGAGGTAGGCAGAGCCGGGATTGAACAAGCCCCCTCGGGCATCGCCTGGGGCCCCGGAATTGGGTTGGACTCTGCCGGGCTGTGGTCATACCGTGGGATTCGGTAGCTTGTGGGAGCCAATCCCAGGAATCTGGGTAACGATGAACACGGGCGGGAGGTGAGCTTGCCTTATAACGCTCGGGCGCCATGCCTGCAGAGCATGGTAGGACTGACTCGCTAGCAGTCTGTCTCAACCAGTAGGCTTACTGGTAGGCACTCAGGACTTCGGTGTGGCCGCGCAGTGGGCGTATCCCACTCCCTCAGTGAATGGGGGTTACATCACTTCGGCGAGTCAGAATTAGGGGACAAATTCTGACGGTGCACTACGTGCACGAGATCAATGGCGTATATTAAGGATCTACGGGCGGGATGCGACACATTTTAGCGGTACCCGTCCATTAAATAGACCGAACGGTCGCGGGCATGCTCCCTATGCATGAAATTAAGCGTGACATAGTAGACCACTAGCTCCTAATTACAAAATATTTTGTTACTCACTATATTCCGCCCGGTGGCACGTATAACTTTGGAATTCATCTAGTTATAACATATCAAATGCAAACACAATTGTCTAGTTCGGATCTCAGCGGAGCCACTGCGTGACCCTTCCTTGTGAGTTTAATGTTGATCGCTTCTGTAAGTGACAACGGATTTCTTCAGTTTCCGGATTTGATAGAGAGATTACTGTGGCAATAATATATATTATTTGCACACTAGATTCCACATCAAACTTCTCACTATATATTTCCGTTTTTGTTTTAGATAGTGGGAGTGAAACCGGAAGTGAGTAATCTCTACTACTTCGGGCTTGAATAGAGGGTCAATGGATGAGATGGTACCTATTTTGAGGACTGGATCTATTCCAAAATAAGCCCTTCTCGATGTCCCTTACCGTTTCTCCACTGTTACCTGTCGAGAGACAAATGAACGGACATAGCCGTTGTGTAAGACTTCCAAAACGTATGCATAACTTTGCTGTTTGCAAGTTTAAAAAGAGAAGAAAACAAGGAAATGATAGTGAAACAGAACACAATTTCTGAAAATCAGCATACATGCCAGTGACTGCAACGAGTCGTGAAACTTGACTTAGGTCTACAAATTTCAGCATCCAATATAACTCGAGGATTATCAATCAAGTCTTGTTTCTCACGCTTTACGAAGATTATCTGCTGAGGATACAGTGTTGTCAGATTGCCACTAAGTTTCATTTTCTGTATTTTTGTTGTTGTTCTCGCTGTTTCATATTTTTGCTATTAGACCCTATTATTGTTGCGATTTAATTTGAATAATTGTTAGTGCTCATATTAAAGTTCTTTAAGTGCTTTCTTTTGTCGCTTGTCCGACCTGTCTTCTAAGTGTGGCAACATTGTTTGAGCATTTCTGTTGTTTTACGTTTTCTCAAATGAGCATTCGAAAGGCAACTCCACGAATCGTGCCGAATTCTTCCGATTCATCACACACAAGAGAAAACTCTTCTGTGATTGGTGTAGTTCCCAGGCTTCATGAGTCGTCACAATCACTATAACTGTACATTATAAACTAAACTAAATGCCATATTATTGCAACATATGAAGATCTATGGCGTTTGTTCAACTGGGTAGAACGCAGTTTAGACTTTGACTGTGAACATTATTTGTTATTGTTTATTTTTAAATTATTAATAATTCGGAAGAAGAACGCATAACGTATTTCTTCTCAAACCAAAATCACTAAATTTTGAAGTTCCTTATGATGTACTAGATCTTCTTGGGTTTTCTTTTCTTTTTTGTACAAGAATAAACATTGTTTGAAAACTGTTTGTAGATCCAGCTAGTAATCAATCTTCAATTGCTTTTGTTCGAATATTCAAGAAAGGAAATTCGAAGAATATATTGTTGGAATATTGAAGTGTTCAATCAGAATCTTTCGATAGCAGAACTGTCATCGATATGTAACAGTGAGGCTTCTATAAGAATGAAATTTCATGGTGATTCTACCAGGGGCGGATACAGCACCGACTTCTGGGGGGCGGTGGGTTGTCATACTGTTACTTGGAGCTACTTTTAAGAACTTCAAACTCTGGGATGGGTTTTAATTATATATATATATAAAATAAGAAAGTTTCCTCTTCTGGGAGAGGCAATCACCCCGATCGCCCCCTGGATTCTACAGTGCGTTCAGTAATTCTCTCCGCAGTGGATGTTGATACTTGTTATTGAAAGGTAAATATTGTAATATACACATTTGTTCATGTGTATGTGTATTACACGTTATGTGAATTCACGCGAGTCTAAACTTTAATTTCCAACTCAACACCGACAATAAGACAGCACCTATCGAATTATAGCCACTGTTTCAGGCATCTTTCTCCCGCAATTCAGTATGGAGAGACTTTTTGAACGCACTGTATAAGAAATTATAAACACTTGTATAACACGAGAATAGGGAGTAAATCTCGAAAACCTCAAAGTGGATGGCTATAGAAGTATTGTTACAATTTATTTTTCTTTTTTTATTTCTTGTTTATGAGTCTATCTTATGTGATCCTCTAAAACTAAACATAGGATGAAATTCTTTCCTACAATATGTTATTTATATAGCTTCTCTGGCTGCAAAACATTAGACAGAATAAGAGGATTTGATGTCTGAGCCTTGCATTGAAACATTTTTTTTTCTTTCTACATTTCTTGAAAATTCATGGAAAAACATTATATAAGCTAACCACCAAATAGAATCAAACCTACTTTAAAAGTGAATTATACAAGATGATTTTATTCCCTAACACTTTCTTATAGCCATTGGGGAAATTTCTGTTTAAAATTGCTTCTCTCCTGACCAGAGAAATAAAGTACTCAAGTTTAGAAGAGAGATTTTATGGAATTATAGGAAGACATGGAGGTAACCAAAGATTAGGAAAATACATTCTGATCCAGTTTCGGGAAAAATTATATTCCCATAAAACTCCATAGTTTTTTTTATTATTATTATTCCTCTCTTTCTACCTTCATTTTGATAGTCTGCTGTTCATTTGCTGAAGATGGTTTCGTTTTAGTTACGTCATCTTCGCGCCTCCATTTCTCCCTTATAACTATCCACGTTTTTCTAATATTATTCCCCAGACACTGGGAAGCTTCTATATCACTATGGAATACAGGAGCTAAGATTTCATTTTATTATTTTTTGTCTATGACATAGAGAGTGGAGTGCATGTGTTCAATGTTCTATTTTGTTCTACGACTGACAGTTTTATAACATGATGTATGCATTTCGAATTGTGGTACGCACTTAGCATCGAACAGCAGACTCTCTTTCGATCCCAAGCTCTTACTCTAAAGACTGCTTAGCAGAACTTTTATTTTCCTCCTGGTATAGTTCAACCTCTCAAGAATTTTTATGTTGTTTCTTTGAGGGAGGAGGTCATGCAAAACAGATTGAATTACTTTCCATAAGATGTCTTTCACCATATAAGTAGTTCTCCAAACGAACCGATCTGAGGAAAACGAAATTAATTCATCAGATGTTTGAAAGTAACATTTAATGATATAAAATAGAGAGAAAGAGCGTATATATTATGTAAGTCCTGGAAATAAGAAAACAAATGTTCAAATCGGTGACCAGTAACCCATGCCTGTATGCTGTTTCATTGCTACTTCATTTTCTATCAGTGTATATTCGAAAGCAATGATCCCTTGCTAAATAATGACATTCCTTTAGAATACAAACTTCTTTACCTACCGAGTATGAATTTGAAATTTCTAAAATATATGCATGGTCAGGTTGAGTAATATTACAGTTCTTGAGCAGGATTTTTTTTATTACAGCAGAGATCGGCACAGACTTGTAAGTATTTAACAGAGAAGAAATACATGTAACTAAATCATAAGGAGTAACTAATAAAATTAACACTTATGGGAAAATATCAAAAGCCTTCTCTAAATTTCGCTTCGCTGCTCCCTACATTGACTACACATGTGAATTGCAAGTTAGAAACTTACGCTTTAAATCATTATGGAGAAAGAAAATCTGATTAATTATACAAAATATGTTTTCATCTTCGCTGCAACACTAGCTGAGTTGATTTCGAATTTGTCTCAAGATCTACAATCACAGTGAACACCAAATCTTCACTTCTATCATTAATTATCCCTTGGTCATGAGAAGACACGTTGGGGAAAGATAAATCACTCATCTCCGTATATTGCAAAGGGTCCGTACACTCTCGCTTTTTGTGTTGACGTTATGAATAGCTTGCTGTATTGAGTTATTCTTCAGAATACCGCGTTAATACTCATTATAGGAATGTAAATGTAGAAGGTGATATTTAGACATATATCTTTCTTAATAGAAAACAATGTGAAGTTGTATCAGTAACGGAAAGATTGGATTGGACATCTACGGGCCCAAGAACACCAATTCGGACATAATAATAACTATTTGATTAATTCGGCTTGGAACAAGATTATAGACGAGTACTCGCATACAGGTGCCTGTTGTGACTGCGAGTTAAAATCCGAGTAAAGCGGAGGAGATTAGGCGATCAAAGGGACGATCTAATGTAACAGTGTAGTCCGAGGAAATATCTAATTAATGGATACAGTCATATGGTATTTGGTTTGTTGGCATTGAATTGTTATTCTTGTAGTTATATGATTAATCTTTTGTTCTAATCTGTGTAACTACAGTATTTCCTTTCCTTTTCATTATATCATAATAAGAAAACAGTCGTGACAAATAACACGATCTTATGTTTCGGTTTTCTCCTCCAGCGCTATTCCACGAATAATAATAATAATAATAATAATAATAATAATAATAATAATAATAATAATAATAATAATAATAATAATAATAATAATAATAATAGCAAGTTAGAAGCATTGGAGAAGGGAGACAACGCTTACGGTTGCTTGATTCCCTTTGTCTCTCTAATAAAATATTTTTTTTCTTCTAGTTTTCTGTATCTTATCTGGAAAATAGCCTACTGGGGATCTCTCTTTCTTCCGTACTTTCTGTCTCGTGTTTAGGACAAGTAGTCCAGTAAAGATAGCCCATTTTTCTGCCAAGAAAGGAACAAATTAGAAACAAGCTGAAAATTGGTATGGAAGTAGAAGGATGCGTCAGGAATAACATACTAAAAGTCCCCTAAAATCCCACTGTACCTTTTCCCGCAATTTTGAAAAATGTCCGCCATCTTTAGATGACGACAAGGAATTTATGGAAATCGTCACCCTTTATGTTTATTCTTCTAGCCACCGTTCTAATTATCACAAAGCCATGAATCATATATGGTTGGAAAGCTTGAAAGACAGATAATCTAAGTAAATAACATATATGCCCATCGTGCTAAATTTCTAGAAGAAGAGGAAGAAGAAAACAGCTTTTTATTTAAAAAAAGATATTTTCAGAAATCATGAGAAGTTTGCAACACTGATAGTTATTGCACACCAACGAAACACCACCAAAAGATATCCTTGATATTTATCTCAATCATAGCCAACAATGACACAAATCGGTGCAATACAAGCTGAGAAAAAAATATAACTTATGTTACTTTCTGACCTCTTTGTACAAAAGTGCATAAGGTGACATACACTTTCACGGTTCTAGTCAGCTTCTTTTATCACATAGGACCAAGAGTTATATATCATTGGAAATCTTAAGAAACGTAAATTCGAACGAAGTAACACTTATACTAAGCAACCCCAATTTGTGGCAGAAGCGCAAAACTCAAAATTTCGGGACAAAACGTGATTTTCGCATAAATTCTTCAAACCGTGCAACGCTGACAATTATTGTGTGTTAACAAAACTCAGCCCCGTTTTCACTATCGTCATTATTAATTTTCTTTTAAAATGGCCAACGTTTTTCCCAATGGAGTAAGCTTTTATGATACGTAGTTTTACATCATTTAGATATAGCACAAAAATAATTTATTGACAGCATTAAAAAGTAGCAGTAATTGGTAGTCTCCTATTCATAGGAAAATCGTAATTCACACACTAAAAATCACTCTCAACTACAATAGTCATTTGAATGTATTTTTTTTTAAAAAAATGTCTTGTTTAAACTAGAATGCAATTTTCCTCCTAGTATCCTTCAAATCACGTAGTATTTACATTAGACTTTAGTATGTACTTTAAGAACATTAACTAGTCCATTCGGGCTTATTTTAATAAAAATCAATGAGGTTATCATTATCTCGTTCATGTCTATGGTCTTCATTATTTGGTTCTGCATTCACACATCCAATTCCTCGAGAATGGCATAAATTAGAGCACACAATTCCTGCTTTTCGATAACCGTACATGCTTTCACAGCCCTTTCTACAGTTACAGGATATTACACGGAGCGGGTTCCTTGGTCATTCTTGCTGGTGCGAGAATACCTCCTAATGTTTTCCATCCATATTCAGTCGCTCGCAAATCATTTCCACGGTACTATTGAACCTGATGATATGGTGTTTCGTAGCATCACTGATGGGTGGCAGTTTTGCCAGTTGTATTTCGTTCTGAATTGGGAGCGACTTACTGCAAGGACGTATGATGATACTGGAATTCATCCAGTAAGGTTACTATTGGTGGAGAATCGTAGTGTGTTAGTAGAAATGATGTGTCAGCTTCATAGATTGTACACTAGCATTATCATGGTTCAAAACTTCAAGTGATCGGCATAAATCTTTCCGTTTTTGAAGTAATCGCAATGGCTTTTTCTTTCCCTGTCGACACAAACCACATGATGTGTCGCATCCAGTTAAAGCATGGTAACTGAGCAAAACAGTTAGTATATTTGTCTGTGTATCTTACAACTTCTTAGTACTAAATTCATTACTCCCGTCTTGTACACGTCCAATGTCGTACTGATTATTTCGAAATGTGATGTCGTACTGATTATTACCTTGTTCAAGCAAAACGATTAAAATGTCAACATCCTCGCCATTACTACGATGTGCCTACAAGGATTTAAAGACTTGGCTACAGCAGTTTTAGCTATAATTGCGTCAGAATCACTCCTTGCTTGCTGGGTTTGAATTCCAGCTTGTGTCAAATGAACCATCAACTCACGGGCGAAACAATCCTTATTTTTGAAATTACCTAAGAATTTATCTTTTTTTGTTAATAATATGGTTTCATTTGTGAATAACACCAAAGCTGATTGAGCCTTTGACTCACGTTGCTCCCGTTCAGCGGCTTTTGTACAGTTTTCAGTGCAATATCCATAAAAAAATAATTGTTGCTTTCGTTTCTGAGTTTGTGAGTACATAGGACACATACGAGTTGTGCACGTCAAGGTATGTTCCATGTTGTGGCCAAACAACATGATGTAGAAGCAAGCCTCCATCTATAACGTACACAATGTTTTTAATTTGAGTTTTAAAATTTGTCCGATATTCAAACATGTCGTACAAAGCGGACTTTTTCGTTTTTCTCATAGACATTTCTGTGAAGAGAGAAAGTGAATAGGGTGCAAACTCGTAAGCAAAACACTGCTGGAGTTCTTTTTCGGACTTCTACTCATATTATTCAGTTGAAGTGTGATCTTTGCAGCCAGTAGCTCATCACGGATACGCACTACATTGTGCATTACAGATAGTGGGATGACTTTATCTTTTCGTTTAAGTTTCACATTTCCCAAAGTCTATCCAAACATTCCTTCCATAGCAGCCAATCCGATTTCCTTAGATTTATCAGTTGACCATTTCATTACCTACCATGCCAGTGCTTAGGGACGCGAGCTCCGGATATGAAGGGAATGGAGAATGCTGGCAAAACCAACGCAAGAACTTTTTTAGATGTAATATATCACGCGATTGACTGCTTTGGTACAGGTCCACATGCCGACCAGTGTGAAGTTCATGCCTATCTTTGTTTAATAATTTTTCAAGATATCCTCGTGACACGCTGCTGGCACACTTGACACACACCTAGATATTATCTTTTCAGTCATGCCTTTCCCATGGGTCAGTCCACTGCTGCTCCTCATTGTTCTCGCTAAAACCTGCTCAATAGTCATATCAGATCATGTACCACTCCAAAATGTATCTTTTCTACGAATAGTGAAGTAACCGTCTCCTGCAAATAGCTGGAACTGATGAAGATCCATTTCATCCTCCAACCGCAACATTTCTTGTAAGTACAGATGCGTGTATTTGGCATACAAAAGATGCTCAGCTGCATAGAAGTATGGTAACATTTCTTACATGCAGTGAAGATGAAGATTCAAGTCTCCAGTTCTTTCGAATTAAAAGACGCATAATTTCTACAAGCTGAAAGTACAGAGCGAATAACTTAGAGATACGGCTTGTTTCTGCAGCAGCGTCAATGAATAACTTCATGTCATTTGCAATCTTGATTGACTATGAATGTTGAACAACTACATCAGTATCGATATCTTCTTCAGTCATCAGAGGAATACAAACATCTCGCAATTGACGCACAAACTCCTTAGTGCCATCTGATTCATTAATTAAACAGTATATATTGCAATTGCTAAGGGCCGTGTTGTGTTTTTTTTTAATGACCTCGCAAAGCATGAGCAATAAGAATGGAATGGCTTTATCTGTGGCATGGAGTTACTAGCATACACACAAGACCAAAGTTCTTCAATGCCACTACCTTTCATTATATATGCAACTGTTTCCATAAATGACATTATAGAGAGAGAAACCCCGAAGTCTAACAACCACGGACGGTAATTCACCAGAATTTATACATGCTGCTACAATGTCACATGCTTTAGAGTACAAAGGTTGATCCAACGTGACCAAGCAGGGTTTTTTGCTTATTTCCTGCACATTCTTTGCTGGCAAACATAAGCGCCGAGTATACAGTATCAATGCTTATTGGTTGAAGATTGATGAGAGGTTGAATTACTACTTAATATGTTTGATACTTATGGTTGTTGCTTGTCACCAGCTGCATAAATCTAATCCAATTCGGGCAAGTTAGTGTCTTCAACCACTTGAGAATCATCCATGTTACATCGTACAGAAGGTGGATTTCAGTTTGGATATTCAGAACACGTAGGTATCTTATATCTTCAATGATTAAATCCGAAAGGCCATTACCTTTACGTTTGTACGTTAAAAGTGGTATATTCCATTCATTCTTTGACAGTATACGTTTTTTGAACCCAGGTATTGCTCAATGATATGCGAGCGACTGAATATGAATGGACTTTAGGTGGTATTCTCGTACCAGCAAGAATGACCAAGGAACCCGCTCCGTGTAATATCCTGTAACCGTACAAAGGGCTGTGAAAGTATGTACGGTTGACGGGAAGCAGGAATTGTGTGCTCTAATTTATGTCAATGTCGAGGAATTGGATGTGTGAATGCAAAATCAAATGTTGAAAACCATGGAGATGAACGAGATAATGATAAACTCATTGGTTTCTAATAAAATAAGTCTGAATGGACTAGTTACAAAAATGTTCTTAAAGTGCATACTAACGTCTAATGTAAATACTAAGTTGATTTGAAGGATACTAGGAGGAAAGTTGCATTCTAGTTATGAACAAGACATTTTAAAAAAATATATACTCAAATGACTACTGTAGTTGAGAGTGATTTTTAGTGTGTGAATTACGATTTTCCTATGAATAGGAGACTACCAATTTCTGCTACTTTCTAATGCTGTCAATAAATTATTTTTGTGCTATATTTAAGTGATGTAAAACTACGTATCATAAAAGCTTTACTCCATTGGGAAAAACGTTGGCCATTTTAAAAGTAAATTAATAATGATGATAGTGAAAACGGTGGCTGAGTTTTGTTAACATACGATAATTGTCAGTGTTGCAAGTTTTAAAGAATTTATGCGAAAATCACGTTTTGTCCCGAAATTTTGGGTTTAGCGCTTCTGACACAAATTGGGGTTGCTTAGTATAAGTGTTACTTCGTTCGAATTTACGTTTCTTAAGATTTCCAATGATATATAACTCTTGGTCCTATGTGATAAAGGAAGCTGACTAGAACCGTGAAAGTGTATGTCACCTTATGCACTTTTGTACAAAGAGGTCAGAAAGTAACATAAGTTATATTTTTTTCTCAGCTTGTATTGCACCGATTTGTGTCATTGTTGGCTATGATTGAGATAAATATCAAGGATATCTTTTGGTGGTGTTTCGTTGGTGTGCAATAACTATCAGTGTTGCAAACTTCTCATGATTTCTGAAAATATCTTTTTTTAAATAAAAAGCTGTTTTCTTCTTCCTCTTCTTCTAGAAATTTAGCACGATGGGCATATATGTTATTTACTTAGATTATCTGTCTTTCAAGCTTTCCAACCATATATGATTCATGGCTTTGTGATAATTAGAACGGTGGCTAGAAGAATAAACATAAAGGGTGACGATTTTCATAAATTCCTTGTCGTCATCTAAAGATGGCGGACATTTTTCAAAATTGCGGGAAAAGGTACAGTGGGATTTTAGGGGACTTTTAGTATGTTATTCCTGACGCATCCTTCTACTTCCATACCAATTTTCAGCTTGTTTCTAATTTGTTCCTTTCTTGGCAGAAAAATGGGCTATCTTTACTGGACTACTTGTCCTAAACACGAGACAGAAAGTACGGAAGAAAGAGAGATCCCCAGTAGGCTATTTTCCAGATAAGATACAGAAAACTAGAAGAAAAAAATATTTTATTAGAGAGACAAAGGGAATCAAGCAACCGTAAGCGTTGTCTCCCTTCTCCAATGCTTCTAACTTGCTTTATTATTATTATTATTATTATTATTATTATTATTATTATTATTATTATTATTATTATTATTATTATTATTATTATTCGTGGAATAGCGCTGGAGGAGAAAACCGAAACATAAGATCGTGTTATTTGTCACGACTGTTTTCTTATTATCTATATTATAAAAGAGAACGTACAAATCCTTTGTTCCCTCATCACGCTAATACGGCTGAACCAATTTCTTTTATTTTTGGGGGGTTATTAGGATTTGGACCCTAGATGGTTTTTATCATATCACTTTAATTTTTAATTACCAGTGTCTTGAGATAATTGACCATTCAAGTGTCCATAACGTACAAATCCTTTGTTAGTTCATCATAGGTATAAAAATAAACGTATTTATATGCAACCCGCATGACCGTGTCACTCGGCGGGTTAACATAAATGACAGGCGCTATAATGTTAACATTTACTGCAATCTACTATGGTTTTTATCATATCACTTGAAAGCGAAAAAGTAAAAATTATCTAAGTAACAAAGTTTATTGCGTTCCGGGGTGACCGCAGCGAAGCGGGGCGGGTTAACATAAATGACAGGCGATATAATGTTAACATTTAGTGCAATCTTCTATGGTTTTTATCATATCACTTGAAAGCGAAAAAGTAAAAATTATCTAAGTAACAAAGTTTATTGCGTTCCGGGGTGACCGCAGCGAAGCGGGGTGAACGCTGCTAGTCTTATATATAAAAGAGAACGCACAAATACTTTGTTACCTCATCACGCTAATACGGCTGAACCAATTTCTTTTATTTTTGGGGGGTTATTAGGATTTGGACCCTAGATGGTTTTTATCATATCACTTTAATTTTTAATTACCAGTGTCTTGAGATAATTGACCATTCAAGTGTCCATAACGTACAAATCCTTTGTTAGTTCATCATAGGTATAAAAATAAACGTATTTATATGCAACCCGCATGACCGTGTCACTCGGCGGGTTAACATAAATGACAGGCGATATAATGTTAACATTTACTGCAATCTACTATGGTTTTTATCATATCACTTGAAAGCGAAAACTTCCGGGGTGACCGCAGCGAAGCGGGGCGGGTTAACATAAATGACAGGCGATATAATGTTAACATTTACTGCAATCTTCTATGGTTTTTATCATATCACTTGAAAGCGAAAAAGTAAAAATTATCTAAGTAACAAAGTTTATTGCGTTCCGGGGTGACCGCAGCGAAGCGGGGTGAACGCTGCTAGTGATATAATGAAAAGGAAAGGAAATACTGTAGTTACACAGATTAGAACAAAAGATTAATCATATAACTACAAGAATAACAATTCAATGCCAACAAACCAAATACCATATGACTGTATCCATTAATTAGATATTTCCTCGAACTACACTGTTACATTAGATCGTCCCTTTGATCGCCTAATCTCCTCCGCTTTACTCGGATTTTAACTCGCAGTCACAACAGGCACCTGTATGCGAGTACTCGTCTATAATCTTGTTCCAAGCCGAATTAATCAAATAGTTATTATTATGTCCGAATTGGTGTTCTTGGGCCCGTAGATGTCCAATCCAATCTTTCCGTTACTGATACAACTTCACATTGTTTTCTATTAAGAAAGATATATGTCTAAATATCACCTTCTACATTTACATTCCTATAATGAGTATTAACGCGGTATTCTGAAGAATAACTCAATACAGCAAGCTATTCATAACGTCAACACAAAAAGCGAGAGTGTACGGACCCTTTGCAATATACGGAGATGAGTGATTTATCTTTCCCCAACGTGTCTTCTCATGACCAAGGGATAATTAATGATAGAAGTGAAGATTTGGTGTTCACTGTGATTGTAGATCTTGAGACAAATTCGAAATCAACTCAGCTAGTGTTGCAGCGAAGATGAAAACATATTTTGTATAATTAATCAGATTTTCTTTCTCCATAATGATTTAAAGCGTAAGTTTCTAACTTGCAATTCACATGTGTAGTCAATGTAGGGAGCAGCGAAGCGAGACTATCAGTGCAATAACTATCAGTGTTGCAAACTTCTCATGATTTCTGAAAATATCTTTTTTTTTAAATAAAAAGCTGTTTTCTTCTTTCTCTTCTTCTAGAAATTTAGAGCGATGGGCATATATGTTATTTACTTAGATTATCTGTCTTTCAAGCTTTCCAACCATATACGATTCATGGCTTTGTGATAATTAGAATGGTGGCTAGAAGAATAAACATAAAGGGTGACGATTTCCATAAATTCTTTGTCGTCATCTAAAGATGGCGGACATTTTTCAAAATTGCGGGAAAAGGTACAGTGGGATTTTAGGGGACTTTTAGTATGTTATTCCTGACGCATCCTTCTACTTCCATACCAATTTTCAGCTTGTTACTAATTTGTTCCTTTCTCAATCCTATTTTTACTGGACTAAATAAACGAAAGTGAAAAATGTGGCTGAGTTGGTGCTTTTAAGAAGACAAAAGGAAGAGAAAAGATGAATATTTGACTGAAGTCTTCCACATTTCACGTCTGGAGAAATAGTTTGAACCAAGGAAGTTGCTAATTAAACCAATCGTGCCATAGTTCATTTTTTCTCCCTGTCTTTTACTTTACTTTCTCTTGCGAATGGTACCAACAACTTGTAATTTGCTGTACTGCAGAACAGTTCTCATTCTTTATCTAGAAATAATAACATTTTTTTCTTTCTTAATACCATCTCAGATCCATCGGATGAAATGATGAACAATTCGAAAGATTTGCTACAGTCAGAGTTGGCGTGGGTCAAAGAAAACTTGACACACGACCCACTGACCAACGACCCACCGTGACCCACGACCCACTTACCAACCGTGACCCACGACCCACTTACCCACCGTGACCTACGCTGACCAACGACCCACCGTGACCCACTATGACCCACCACCCACGGTGACCCACACTGACCCACCATGAAACCCACTCATCCACTGTGACCTATTCTGACTCACCAAATCCATCGTCGTCAACTATGAACACGATCCACGGCCTCTTCTGTACTGACTAAAGAGTTTACACTTGTAATAAAACATGACTGTGAAATTGTCACTAATCGAAGCTTGAATTTCTAGTCAATCGCTCAAGCCCCGCTCTGTCAGAATAACTGTGGATCTTTATGATATAAAATGGTAAAGTGTTTGTCAGTGAGGAAATTGAAACAGTTCGAGGTGAAGGGAAATGAGTGTGTGCGTAAAATATGCTTGCACTAAGAGAGTATTCATGAAAGTGTTAATTTCTCAACGCTTTCCAAAAGAAACTTCTATTCGCAGGAAAATACGCCTGTACAATATGGAAAAGGTTATGGTTTCTCAGTTTACAGTATTTTTCTCACAAAAGACTTGAAAAATCAGTTTTTCATGGTGTATAAAGGTGCTCGGATACCCGATGTGAGAGCATCTCCATAAAGTATGCTCATAATTGTAATTTGTGTAATCGCTAAACACCACGTTAAATTTAAGTTACAAATATGCATAATTGCAATTATTATGAATATTTATTCAAAGTAGTTTACCTAAGGCAAAGAAGAGACTTACTAAAAAATAGGTACATAGTTGAATAGCACAAATAAGCCATTAGTAATACAAGTAGGCCTATACATTTTCGATAGCTCGTATTTTCCACTTTAAAATAAACCTGAAATCGGGTTTATTTCCTGTTGGTAACTTTTTCGTGGTAAATCATCCGCAGCGGAATGATGTCCATCCTTCAGCCAAGAAATAAATAGCTCATCTACTTTGAGCTTGTCTAGTGGTGGGCCATTAACATTGATGAACAACAAGTTAGATCATCTTTGAGCACTTAGTCTATTTCTAATATCAGTCATCTGTAAAATCATAAGGGAAAATCCCGTTCGCACTCTGTCGTGGAAATTGATAATACTTCTACCCGATTTCTGCAACTTCTCATCGACAATCTGCTTGCTAGACTTAAGTCTGATAACGATTTTTCTTTTTCAGTTTTGAAATACTCAGCAAGAAGTATCATCTCTCTATCACTATACAACATCTCTTCCATGTCGACCATGTCAGTTGGCACTGTCGACTCATGGAGAACAGAAATCATCTACCACGCCTTCGATAGGGAATCTTGTGAATAAATTATCAATTAAAGCCTGATAAACTGAAGATTTCTTTTGTGTTTATAAATTTAATTTTTGTAATTACACATGAAGGTTTGATGCCATTACGAAGTTCCCTCTCCCATCTAGAAATCGAAAGAGAACGTGGTTCCTGCGAAGTGTTCAGAGATGAATGGGAATTTCTCTCCTTCTTCCCCTTCAATTACCACACTGTTGTTTGTCATGTGCCAAATTACGATGAATTTCAATTAAATTATCATAGTATAATTATTTCCTTGTTGAATTATCAATACTTTTCAGTGGAAAAAATGATGAAATTTGAAAGTTCCAAATCAAGGTAAGTAGACCAACGTAAATGGAGAAACGTTAAAATTTTCCATATAATTATGCGTACAATCTAAACTTAAAATTTCCGTGTAATTAAGCTTATAGTACAAATTTTATGCCTATTTTAGTCACAAGTTTTTGGGTTGATTTCCCTGTGCTGTAAGCGCTCCATATAATAAACATAAGCTTTAGCAATTATTATAGTAGAAAGCAGCGGATATATGAAGCCAAGGTTTTTTTTTATTTTTTTCTTAAATAACATCGATCGTTTTCGATCATTTTTACAAACCAACTCACTACCAATTTTCCATATATAGAAAGTGCCCCCCTCCATAAAGGAAAATTTTAAAATATGCTAGGACACATTCTGTTTATTTTCAATAAAGGGTTAATACACTGAATTTCAGCTCAGTAAGTATAACGGCTTGCGAGATACTAATTTTTTTTTCGCAAAAAATCGGATCCTCACCCTCCTTAGGATATGTAGCTATTATAATGAAAGCAATACAACATCCCAGTTTGGATTAAGGCCTAACTATATACCAAAAGTAATTTTATTTGACTTTGCAATTCGGCCGTGATGATCAGGCACACATAGTTACATATGTATTTTTTCCAGTAGTTAGCTCCTCTAAAAACTCACAGGCCTCGAAAGCCAAGTAGTAGTGTAAGTCCTATTACTATTATTACAATTAAAAATATAAATATCCAAAAGTGTCTGAAGTTCTTTTTTCACTTGGTTAGATATACTAACCTCAGGTAAGTAGAGAGAAACAAGTGGAAAAGGAAGGGAAATGAAGGTCTTGAAAGTAAAACGAAGACAAATTTATCAGTCTTCAGAAGATACTGTCTACAATGCAGTAAGCAGAGAGGGTCGGTAGATCATACTCAGTCAGTGGGTCGCAGTGGATCATGGTGGCTGGTGGGTCACAGTGGGTAGTGGGTCGCAGTGGGTCATGGTGGGTGGTGGGTCGCAGTGAGTCACGGTGGGTAGTGGGTCACAGTGGATCATGGTGGGTGGTGGGTCGCAGTGGGTCACGGCGGGTGGTGGGTCACAGTGGGTCACATGCAGTTGACCCACGACCCACTTACTCACTCAGAAAACTTGACTCACTTGACCCACTGACCCACTCCATATCTGGCTACAGTAGAGTGTTGGCGGAGGAAGTAGACTTGAAGATGGATTTTTTAAAAGAAAATAGACCACAGTTGTGTGTTTAGAGAGACCGTGTACAATCTGTTTTCTGGTGGGACTGTGGACACCCTGGGGAAGCAGAATAACACATCATATGTTTTAAATTTAGAGCCTCCTGATTGCTAAACGAAAACGGCTATATTACTCCTTCACTCAGTCTCATATTCTAAATTTCTTTGTTTAGGAACCGCTCGATTTTAACACAGAATGCACATGTGTTGATTTGTGTATTACTTGCTAACTTAGTTCTACTAAGCCTAGACCTAATTCTAGTAGATTACTTATTTTCCCGCAAATTTGGCACCTTATAGCTACGAAAATAGCACGTTTTCCAACTTGTGCCTATTTAAATACTTTTCAGTTACATTTGTTACTGTTGTTTGTTTGTTAACGTTGATCGCCTTGTTTCAGAACCGACGCTACATCTTACGAGGGTCTTCAGTTCAAATTGAAATCCATGCCGCACCTTAATGCGTCAAAATATTCTTCTACCAGGTTACATTTGGCTTAATGAGTTGCCTCTCAAAATTTGCTGCTCCAATTTTAAAACTTTCTTCTCTTGTATCTTTATAATATTCATTCACTTATTCAGGTACCATGCATTCCTTTAACGTCCTACTAATGTTTAGAACGTTCTTGTGTGGTGTTAGCTAGAGTAGCATTGTACTGTATATATTTACACTTTCATGTCGTTTAATTGCATTAGTCTCTGAAGTAGCTATCAGCTTTGAAAGCAGTGTCAAAGATTTAGTTTCTGGAACTAATCAAACGATACGTTTTCATTTCTATTCAATCCTTAGACTCCTGTGAAAAGCGGAAGGGAAAAACAAAATATAAGAAAAGGTTGGATTGGAAAGATTGGAATTCATTTCCCTTCACTCGAAAAAGCGAAACAAAAGCCCCATGTCACAGGTACTCGTGCTGCCCAGTAGACTATACAGAATAAAATATAAATTCGGGTTGCAGTAAGAGTTTTATTTATTTTTTTATTTATTCAAACTTCCGTTTCTATATACACTATTTAAAAAAAAAGAATTACACCCCCTCTAGATTCCTAGCATCAGATATATTAAGAAAAAAATTAAAGAATGTTGTAAAGCGAATCAAGGAAAAAGAAAATCTGAATGCATATAGATAAAAACTGTCCAAGTAAAAGATCTCCTTTTAAGCCCATCTTTTCATGGATTTCTTGGGGAAGCGCTTGCAAGAAACGAGGCTGAAAACTAAATCACAATATTGGAAGCGCGACTTCCAACTGGGTTCCTGAGAGCACTAAGAACTTGAAAACTTGAAGAGAAAGAATCGAAACACATTGGTTGTGCTTCAAAAATATGTTCTTCTCTATTTGATATCTTTCACCAAATTGTAAACATGGTGGTAAGTGTTCGGGAAGTTACTTCTACAATATATAACGATTCTCTCTTTCATATTTTTAATACAAATAAACAGAAGCAAGTAGCCCTAAATTGTTCATTGTATTACTGTTTCAGAATACCATCTTCTTCCATTAAAGGGCACTAATCGTGGGCATATATAAATTCATTTTCGCTTCGTCCTGTCCCCCTAAGCAACCATTTTACTGCACTTTTTAATTTCGTAAGCAATAACTGTTCATATGATTTGCCTAAATTTTCAATACAAAAGATTATATAATTATATAGGACCACTGCATTTATAGAGTTTCTTTTCTTAATTTTTATTACTGGTTCTGTTATGTACTTTCTTTCTACTTAAAAGTGTTCTTATACCAAATATTCCGACCAGACCCCATCAACCTGGAAATCGTTGCAATATTCGCTTTACACTCTTTGATGTATCTTCAGAAACGATCATTTCCATTCCCGCCAGCCTGTTACCGTCCCTATCAAAATTTTTAGTTCGCATTTCAAATATTTTCTTTAATTAGTAAACATTACAGAAATGTATTTTTGCTTTTTTAACGAACTGTTTCTCGATTAACTTTTAGCGAACTTAAAGAATATTTTTATGCACTTACCTACCTTAGAAGCAACGTTCTCCTCTGTTTGCATACGATTTTCTTACTTTTTTCTGGTAGATAATTTATTGTTCATCATTCAAAGCTTTTTTTAAATTTTTTTTAGGTTCCTACGTAGACTAATCAAATCACATCTCAATATTTCATCCTAGATTTCGAATGTATGCAAATTCACTGTGCTGCAGTGGCATAGCTACAAGGGAGCGTAGAAAGTTCCGTCTTCTACAGCTAAATTCTAAGCACTCTTCGTGCTTATTAATGGGGGAGCGATGGTTCAGTGGTACAGCGTTCACCTCCGGTGCTTGTGGTCCCTGGTTCGATCCCAGCTCGTGCCGTGTGGACTTTGTGGTGGACAAGCACCGTGCTCGTGGGTTTTCTCTGGGCTCTCCCGTTTCTTCCCCCTTTCTTCATTCCACCATTTCACTCATCTCTCATCATCACCGTCTCCTTTAGCCTGACCGGCGTAAACCTGGGACGTAAAACTTAAAGATTTCATTTTTCTTCGTGCTTATTAAACTGGTAATAGGTGCAACGGAAGGTATATTACAGGATGGCCCAAAGGTAGGTATACACCCCTCCATTGACCAATTATAGATAACATTCTAGTTTATGGATTCATTTGCTTCGACTGTTCCGGGCTTAAGTTATAAGTAAAAAAAACATTAAGAACAAATAATAAAGAAACTAGGTCTACCTGTTTGATAACGATAAGAAATTATATAACATACAGTGAGCTGATCAATACGAGACTGTAAACCTACTTTTGGGCCACCCTATATACCGTTTGGTTTTACTTCATCCTTCAAACAGTCAGTCGTAAACAGACGCTTAGCAGCAGAGATAATACTGCATGGTACTCTATATAGTCCATGCAATTTACAGTTGAACCTGGGCAAAATTGCAATAAAAGTTTTCTGAACAGTTTTTGATTCAGGAATCATTACTGAATAACATATTCAAAATCCGACAAAATCGGACCACGGGAACACCCTCAAAAACGGTTTTCAAAATGGCGGACCATGATTAGAAAACCTTGCGTCTATCTTGCATTTTTTCTGTATCTCGGGTTTCTCTCATCCGATGTTTGTTTTAAATTAAAGGTCGTTTTACGTACTATAGATTTTAAGCATTGGTATCGTATCTTGCACAGTTTCTTATGAAAAAGTAAGTTGAATTTTAAAAATCATAATTTCTTACATATACTCCTTAAATAAATGTCTGTATCTCGGGTCTCTGCAATCGGATTTACATGGAACAATTTTTGAATAAAAGCTACTGCTATTCTTTTAAATAACAACACTTATCAAGGTACCTTATTGATTTGCTTCACAGTCTTGGTTATTATTCATCATATTCCGAAGTAATTAGATTTGAAGGAAATGCTGCAGTATCAGGTAGCCATATATCGTTGAGAATTGCCAAGAACTTTGCAGTTCTTTTAGCACATCGAGATAAAGATAAGTTGACCACAATGTTTCTACTTTGGATGAGAACACATTTTATATGACGGGTATGATTGCAGCTAGAACTTCAAAGAACAAGATCCATCCAATTATTCAACGCTGTAAAATTGATGAAAGTGACATTAAGCATGTTGTAGCTGTTGCCATTGCGGAATATAGACGTTAGAGAAGCATGCTCAGAGAGATTTAATTCAGCAAACTTCCAATATTGCCCACTGCCTCTATAAGTAGGTTAAATCTTCTGTGGCAAATCTATGCAGCCGCAAGAGATCCAAGTTGGTCAGGAGCTATGCAAACAATTCAGTCTGGAGCAAATGTTCCACATCCTGGTATGGCATCAATCACATTTCTTCCTATCATTGATATGGCAGCTAGTGGCATGACGTGTATACTCTCAACATTGCAATACCTGAACAAGTTAGCACATGATCAACGTATCCCTTATATCATTACTTTTGATCAGCTTTTATTTTGGAAAGCTTCCCAAATTTTCCATGAGCATCGAGACCTCCAAGATATTGTTTTAAGGATAGGAACATTTCATACTCTGATCAAACCTTTTCCGTTCAATTGGCACTTTGATGAATGGTTCAGGACTATCTGAAGTACTTCAAAAAATCTATGGACCAAATGCTGTACTACATATAATGTCTGGAAAAAGGTGTTTCTGGAGCAATACGAGGGTATATGATAGTAGATGCAGCTCTTAGTACCTTACATGTTTCGGATGTTTTCCCTTGCAATAATGATTGATCCCCTCATCATCTAGTTAAAGAAGTTTATAACTTACTTGATGACGTCATAAATGGCAAGCAACATGTTGAGCATGTGGAGCTCTCTCGCGCGTTATTTCAAATTAGTAGTGCTTTGGAGGAAGAGAAAGACTCACCTTCGATCTTTTTAAAGAGCAAGTAAAATATGCAAATGATCAACGTTTCACGTAACGTAATAACAGCAGATAGGACTGGCTCTTGGGATTTACATTTGCAATCTGTAATGGAGCGTTTTCCAATAGTTGCAGAAGCTGGACAGCACAATTACCTCACGTCATTATATTTATATTTGCAGAAAATGTTCAGTTTGGAATCTGAAAATCAAGTTGCTCACAAAATGTTTCTGGAGGGCAAGTTTGTGATAAGAGGAAGAGATAGGGTATGGACTCGATTAGGTTCAGACTTGGTGATAGAGCAAGTATTAATGCGTTCTTTGAAAAGTAGAGGAAATTTGACACGAGAAAGTGGATTTACAAAGATTCAAAGTACAACATGGCTACTTTCTGTGTCTGTGTCTTCTACTTATAACTTGACAATGCAGGAATACACTAAAAGATTGTTGGAAAAGCAGTGAACAACACAACGAAATTTGGGAAAGAAAACGAACTAGGAATAGTAATGATATTTTAAAAAAAGTTGTTGAACGACTAGAATCAATATCCCCATTTAATTCTGGCCCAGATCTTTCAGGCATTGCCACATGTGTAACAGCTGATCCTGGAGTAAATGTTGATGAACTCTACTTCATTGGAACACACATTGTTCATAAAATTATGTATTCAAATATTCTGGAAAAGGATTCGGCAAAGCGAAAACTCTAGGATCTGATGCTGCTGCTGTAAGTCGAGGTAATGATGATATACAAATAAATGCAGCACTTGTCTTTCAGAGAATGATACCTGTTGTTGCTGGTGGGGACATGAATCACGAAGATGTAATGTGTTATAAACTTTGTTCTTATTTTCCTGCGTTATTTAATTGTGAGTGTGATGAGGAAAACTGAAAAATCTCAGTTAGCTCACGCGATACTAAAATACACAAAAAAGGTACACATGGAAGAACCTGAAGACATTCAGTTTACAAACCAGTATGTATTGGATAGTGCCTTTCATTGCTTAGCAATGAAACATATAACAACAATTGTAGCTTCTTATGAGATTTCGCCATGAAAACATGTGGGAAACTGTAATTGATCTCGACGGTTATAGTGTTACACCTGAATTTTACCACCTACTGATTCATCTACAAAGTACCATAGCTTTCGTACATACTTTCAAATAAGAATCTGGAAATCTACAGAAGAGGAAATGAAGACTGAAGAGTGGAGTTGCACTGTTAAACATAGTTTATTAAATTCGAGAAAAAATCCTTGTAGTTGAGAACATCCGTTTCTTACCTGTGTACCGAGTAATACATTCTTAAAAGTGAGATTTCGATTTTGTCAAATCATTTTGAGAAATAATGACTCAAACGCGAGGAATTATGTCTCATTTCTGAGGGTGCAAATGCTATCTGAAATTTGAGAAAAAATGTATTCTTTCTTAAAATTGAGAAAGGAACATCTGAGCAAATGAAGCATTTAAACCCCACTTTTTGAGAAACACATTTCTCAAACAAATTTGAGAAATGTCTTTTTGAAAAGCGAGAAACGGTGCACAGAAACAGGGTTCTCAAACACGATAAGGAGAAGTGGAAAGGGTATAAACAAAATATAAACATGCAAAAAAAATCAAAGAATTCGTACATACAGAATTTATATTAAATAAACATCTGCAGTTATATTATTTAAAATATAACACATTTTAACCTTCATTTCAAGTAAATACATTCCTTAATAACGAAATATTTGTTTTACAACAAACCCAAAAATTAAGCAGATAAATTCTCTAAATACTGCCAAGCAACGAACATCCACATTTTCACACACCATTATTATCCATCTCTATCACTGTCTCCCTTAGTCTTGAGGCACAATCTTGAGACGTTAATTTAAAAAAAACTGAATCTGAGTTGTACATCCCTTAGTTGTGTCGGGAAAGCTAAAGGTGGCGATGATGAGAATAAATGAGATAGTCGAATGAAGAAAATGGGAAGGAACGGGAGAACTCCGAGAAAACCCAAACACACTACGTTTATCCACCACAAAGCCCACTTGCCTCGAGCTGTGATCGAACCAAGTACCACATTCACCAGAAGTGAACGCTCTACCACTTAGCTTTCGCGGCCCCTAGTAGATAGGGAATGGGGATTCTGCAGACAAATTTACTATTAGCTCATTTTAACAATATGTCACCCTATCATCTCTAATAACTTCCAATCTGCCCCTAATAATTTCTAGCGCACTCCCTAACCCAAATAACCTCTATCACATCTCAAATAACTTCTATCTTACTCATAATAACTTCTAATGCATTCTATCACTAAATTTAGTTACAAAAAAAATCACAAAATCTAGTTATAAAACAGAAAAATCACTAAATCTGGTTACAAAAATCTGCTTATAATCGGTTTTGACTTCAAAAATCATTAAATTTGGTTACAAAAATCATAAAATCTAGTTACAAAAACAAAAAATCACTAAATCTAGTTACAAAATTACAAATAAATCACTAAATCTAGTTACAAATTTACAAAAAAAATCACTAAATCTGGTTATAACCGGTTTTGACTTCAAAAATCATTAAATCTGGTTATAACCGGTTTTGACTTCAAAAATCATTAAATCTGGATACAAAAAATCATTAAATCTGGTTACAAAAACAAAAAAATCACTAAATCTATTTACAAAAATCACTAAATCTAGTTAAAAAATAAAAAAATCACTAAATCTAGTTAAAAAATAAAAAATCATTAAATCTAGTTATAAAAAGTCACTAAATCTAGTATAATAAAATTACAAAAGCACTTTTATGATTTTACCATAAAAGTTAACTAAATTCTACATAATTACATAATAGTTACAAATTAATATGTTGATAGTTACAAAATAGTATATTGATAGTGAAATATTCTGCTAACTTCATTCTCTATTGAAAATAATAATTTCTTAAACTTAGTCCATTGATTATAGTTCAAACTGAATAAACATCCATTGATTTCAAATACTACTTGCGTTTGATCTTGAACATCTTTCACAATCACGTTGGATGAATTAGTAAGAATAAATTTCTTCTGAGGCTCCATACTAACAGCTCACTTTTTTATAAGATTGTTTTTATTTGCATCAATTTGGTTATATACAGAACTCAACAGTTGGATAATCATCTTTTAAACCAGTATATTTGATTTTTAATCCATCTTTAACAATTTCATCAATCATCTTATCTGTTAAGTGTTTTATAAATCTAGGTGGAAGAAAGAACTTAAACTCTTCACATTCAACTAAAATGCTTTTTCCAAACTTAGTTTTAATCTTTTCCATTTTCTCAATCTTATATTATGTATCTAATTCTAATTTTCTTAATCCAATAATTTGTTTTTGTTCAATACTTCCAAGCTTGATTAAAAAATCAACGTGTTTTGCCATATTTATTATATAGAATTTTTTCTAATAGTCACGAATTTCATTAAGTATGTCATTGATTCTGTTAACAATATCTCTTATATTTTCATCTGTTAATTCACCATTCATGAGCTTAATTACATTAAGCTCATCTTTAAACAGTCCAATTCGATTCACCATATTTTTATAATACTCTTTCTTTGAAGCTATATTAAATCGTGTTGATAGACCAGTGATAATAGCAGAAGCCGAAGCAAATGCAGTTGTAATAATTGAATATACTGTAACAGGAATAAACACATTGATAAACCCTGTAGAAGCCGATAATAGAATTGATAACGTAATAAGAGTAGTAAAAACAATTTTTATTCGCTTAAACTTCCTTTTGTTTTTCATTAATAACTTCTCAAGATTTAATATAGTATCTTCAATTAACGCAATTAAATTCTCACGTGGAATGTTATCTGGAATAGTCATTTTATTAAATAAGTTTTTACGATAATATCATAAAAACACTTACAAACTAAACAAATCTAATAAACATATAATTGATTTATATCTTCTCAATTATTTTTTTCTTTCTCAACATCATACTCTAAATTTTTCTTACCAACCATAACAACATAGCAAATTGTTTTATCTGGTACAAGGCTTTCAAAATTAACAGTTAATTTCAAATTGGTTCTATCATTTACAGTTACTGATTTATGCTTGCTTGTGTTAATTACGAACATCGGCCTATTTTCTAAAAATTCTTTAGGATAATAAAACGTCTCAGTATTTCCAATTGTAGCTCGCTTATATACCGTATACATTTCATAAACTTTCAAATACTTATGTTTTGCAAAATCTTAGTATAAAGATTCTAATGTAAAAGATTCATTTCTAGAATTACGAAAATGGATATTCTGAATTTTACAATGATCAAAATAGCTTGAACCTCTTTCTTCATTATCATTTCTATCAGTTTGAAAAAAGGCAATTACGAAATTAGGCATATCAAATTCACTTGAGTTAAATTGTGTGGTTAAATCGAATTCTAAATACTTCCCACTAACAGTCTTCTGCAAACATTGATACGTGTTGAATGAAATAGGAATCTTACCTTCTTTTAACATATTAGATCTTAACAAGGTGGCATAGTTAGGTTCATAATTAACAATAGGCGTTCTTAACTCCATATTTGTAATCTTAACTTTATCTGGATGTGGTTGATCATTCTCATATGTTCCATCCTGCTTTTTTGTTTTCCAAATAGCAAATGCATTATCATCAGAACCACTTCTTTTAAATGTATATTTCAAACCTCCTTTCCACATCTGAACAAAATCCTGGCAAAAGTCTTAGCAAAAACACTATTCTTTCATCTGTTCTTGCCCACGTAATTCCTTCCCATCCACATTCATCATAGTGATTTGCCTCTGGTTTTGAAATCCTACATGTATTTACAGCTGTTGAAGTTAAACCAGGATAATCTATAATATCTAATATGTGTTCCTTGGTTACTAACTTGAATTTGAGAAAACAAATGTGAGAAGAAATTATTAATAAGTCTAATATTTTGACCAGCAGTATATTCTTCATCAGCGTCTCTACCTCTAATTTTAAAAGTTATATAAATATCAGCATAATAAGGATGTAGGAAGCCATCACCCACGTCAATATCAAATTCAATAGACCTGTTTGGCTTATTTAAATTCTCGATTGTTTTTTGATTAGGTTTAAAGGATTGCAATTCATGATTCTATCTTATCCATATTTATTATAAAAAATATTTGTAATCGTTTTATGAATTAAGCCCATAAAATAAACCCATAAAACTTAAATATAACTTCTCCAAATATCCTTATTCCTATTCACCTGACTAATAATTTCTGAAAAACTATACCCATCTGTAAACATTTTTAACACTTTAATGCATAAATGTCCACAAATTACCTCGTTAAAATGTTCTATACGGCTGCTATTGTACTCTATATTATGACAAGATATTTTACGAGTGTTTTTGGCGGATTACCTCCAAATGAATCAAACACATACTTTCTATTTCCTTTTTTCCAATAACAAATCCAATGGGTTCCTATATTATTAGACGTATCAAAATTAACAATACCACACTCATTCTTTCTTAGTTGTTTAGGCAATTCATCACTCATAAATACACCTCTAAAGTTTCTTATCTTAAGTTTTTAACAAGTTGTATTAGGTCTAAATTACTTAAAGGTTTATTTTTTCTTTTTCTTTACTGTTTTGGAGTTTACGTTTTTTAAAAGCTTACCACCTTGTTTTTCTTCCATTGCTAAGTTATGTCGCTTTTGTTCTTCTAATTCCATTTTATTCTTTTTTTGCATCATCTACAGTCTTAGCAACAGCAGCCGCACCTCCAGCAACAGAACCTAGAGCACGTATTAAAGCTAAAATCGTTGGAATAGTAAATATAAAACCGCCATAATGAACTTTATTATCATTTGTCTTCATTTCTTTGTTTATTTTCTTAAGTTGTGGTATAGAAAGAGATAGAGACATACATTGTCCTTTACTTAGCTTTGCTTCATTTTTTTGAGTTGTTTGTTAGTTAAAATGTGATCTAAATTTAATTGTTTAAGTTCCTCATTAGGAATCGTAAATGTAAAACCTTTTAACTGCATATTTATTATATAATTAACAGCTTTTTATAAAAAAAATCCATAAAAAGTACATATAAACCTAAATCTAAAAAATACTTATAAACCTAAACCAAATCTTATTTTTGTTACTTATCAACCTAAACCAAATCTTACTTTTGTATTCATCACTAAGGCAGTTCCAAGAGCAGGTAGTTTTTCAGTTATTAAATTAGCATCTTTAGCAAAACCTCTTTCCCAAGCTTTTTTTCTAATTCCTTATCTGCAATATGTCTTGATTCTGTATCTTTATTATTCCTATAGTATATATCATGTTCTTTACAAGCCTCATCTAATGGATTAATACCTTTATCACATCTTTCTAACCTTTCTTGAAGTTTTGTACCCGGACCACAATCTTGAGATCCTGGAATATGCAACTCAAATGGGAGTTTATTAATCAAATCATTTACTAATCCTTTTCCATACTTTTCACTATTCCAAAATTTTGGTGGTAGCGTATTCAATATCTTTATCAAATAACCTATAACTTTTGGATCATTAGGTATAAATTGTATGAGTTTAGAATTAATCATATCCATAAAACCTACTTTCTCATTATAAAGGTTATCATTTCCAGATTTTTCTTCCCCATCAATAACAATCAAGCTATCAATCAGTTTTCTCACATCATCCATCCATATGTATTCTTTTGATAATTCGTTATATACCTTTATTCCTTCTCCAGATTTTGGTGTCTTTTTTGAAGGTGTTGTTGGTTTTATATATTCATCCCAAATAGGTTTGATAATCTCTTTATATTTTTTACCTTAACTAGATTTTTGTTTTCTTGTACTTGGATCATTATTATGAAATGCAACACTAGAATCAATTACTATTTGTTTATATTTTTCTTGATCATCATCATTATAATTTGTTGGATTATGTTTTGTAAATAATTCCCATAAACCTTCTGTTCCTGTATAATGTCGATTATTAATAACTAAATCATCACCATGAATTTTAACTTCTGCATTTCCTATCATATGTATAATTTTCCCATCTTCATCATATGGTTGTATTCCAAAACTTTTATAATCTCTAGTTGCATAATATCTTGAGGCAATCTTACCAAAATGAGTTGTTGCTAAAGATTCTATTCCTTCTACTTTATATTTAATTTGTTTTTTCATGTGTTTTATTTCTTCTGTTATAGGCGTATCACTTTCATTTATAGGACTATCATACATAGGTGGTGTTTCTAATAAGCTTGAATCCACTCTCGCACTTTTATACACAACTGGAACTAACTCTTGAATTAGACTTTTATTTTCTTCTGATACTTTTGATATATCTTGCCCTAAATCTTTAATTGCATCAATAACAGGCTGATCTTGTTCTTTAAATTTTTCATACTTACTTCGATTATTTTGCTTAATTTCCTTAAATCTTTTAATTAGTTCTTCTTTTAACTTAATATACTTCTTAGCTTTATTAACATCCATTTATTATATAAAGAAAAAATAAAAACATAACATAACATAACATAACATAACATATACGTTCACCTGCATTCATATACATTTAGTTCACACTTTTAGAAATTCTTCAATTTTATTTCTATATTTACCATTATTCACCTTCCTAGTCATATCTATTGTTAAGAAACCAACTTCTTCACTCCAACACTTGCTACATAATAATTGCAATTTTTCAAACGACATATCAGATGCAACAAATTCATCATATATATGTTTTAAATTTACATTGTCCAGTCTAAATATACAAAGAAAGTTTAAGTTGTCCCTAATTAATTGTTTTGGTACTTTAGAATATGTTTGTCCAAGATAGAAACAGTTCAAACCCTTATGACGACCTCGAGTAAAATATTATATAACGTGATTTTGTTCTTCTAATATGAAATCATCAAATACTAAAACAGAATAGTCCTCACATTCATCTAATGGAATAATCTCTTCATTGTTTTCTTTTATTATTGCTACT
This sequence comes from Thermobia domestica, assembly GCF_964235325.1. NCBI lineage: Eukaryota > Metazoa > Arthropoda > Insecta > Zygentoma > Lepismatidae > Thermobia > Thermobia domestica. The sequence continues at coordinate 22,994,945 of NC_137470.1, forward strand.
GTATCTTTAATATTACGTTCTATATCTCGAAAAAGTTGTATTAAGTGTTGGTATTTAGGTTGATTTAAACTTTTAGAATAGATATAAACATTTAAGTATTTTAACCATTTAGGTGCCAACAAAAATTATCAATCATTAACGTCGTTTTACCACAACCACTAGGTCCAACTATTAAACATCTTATATCATCAGGTAACAACTCGCCATTCCTCTTTCTCTTCGCTGTTTCTTCTGTTAACCTTACTTTAATATCCCAATTATCCATATTAGTTATTTATTATATAATAAATGAAGGTATTTAATTTAAATGGCTCTTCATCTGTATTAAACCTGTCTTTGCATTACCCATATGAAAACGATTTAGAAGTAGCTGTTGCAGGATTTTATACAACATACTTAACTCCAAACATTAAAGAAAAAATAATAAATTAACGTTTTGTAACTTTCCTGGCTATTCTGATCTTGCAAAACAACTTATAGTTCAACCTGCTCAATATAATTTAAATGAGTTAGAAGAATATATTAAATCAAATCTTCCATACACTGGTGATACTTTTAAAAATATTAAATTTACTGAGGACAAAGAGAAAAATAGAGTTAAAATATTTAGCGGACCGTGTGATATAACCTTAGACAGCATTAACACTGTATTAGGTTTTAGTGATAAAAACTTGGCTAGAAACACAAAGCATGTTGGAGATAAGGTGCCAAGGTTTCATCCGTTTGATACTATAAATATTCACTGTGATTTAGCAGAAGGTGTGATTTTAAAACATAATAACAAAACAAACAACGAAACAGACTTAATTGCAACATTTAGAACAAATGCAGAGCTTAGATAACCAATTATATATGAACCTAATGAAAAGATATTTTTCCCAATACATCACAATAAATTTAATAATTTCAAAGTTTCAATTCAAGATGAAAATTGTGAATGGATTGATTTTGGTTGAGCTGGTATAACTGTTCTCCTTGCTGTTAAATAATTTCAATTGTTATATAATAAATATGGATATCTTTGGTAATACTAAAAGGACGACTACAAACCTCAATCATGTAAGTGAAAGTTTTACATCAAATAATATAACATGGGTTGATTTCAAAAACAAAAGACTTGTTAATGTAGGTGATGCAATTGACCAACAAGATGTAGTAACTTTACAACAGCTAGATTTAATAAATAGTAATGTGAATAGTCAATTGGAAGGTGATAGAAACAAATTTGAAGATGTATTAAAAACATTACAAGACACATATATAAAGAAAGATGATTTTCAAAAGATTAGGATGGATACTACTAAATTGATTATGCAGAAAGAAACTATACCACTAATATGTCGATTGAAAGTTAAAAATGATAAGGGACCAATCTTTAAAATATTTAATCTTTCTAATTTTTACAAATTTCTCTATAATGGGAATATAATGCACATGGAATTAAGTTTGGAAAAATACTTTCTAGAGATATATTTAGGTGATACTTTGATTGAGCCTTTGTTTGATCCTTTGACTGATACTTTGATAACTTTTGGTTTTAAGAAGAATTATATAATAACGATTAAACCAAATAAAAATTCAGCTATGGAAGAAGGACAATTATTGTTTGTTGTAATGTATATAGAAAGAGGGGTTTCATATAGTAACATTCTAATTCAATCTATATACAACATTCTAATTCAATCTATATAACAACAATCTAATTGAATCTATATAACAACATTCTAGATTGAATTATACAGATGAATTATTGTTTGAATTATAGACTAAGTTATAGAATGTTATATTGATTAAATTATATAGATGAACAGTGTTTGAATTGTAGAAGTTATTATATAGATTGATTATAGATTGATTGTAGATTGAATTATAGATTGAAGTTCGTGATCAATTTTAGTATTAATCAACAAATACCAACAATAGCATTAATTATAGTATTAATCAACAACAGCATTAATTATAGTATTAATCATCAAATGTCGGCAACAGCATCAAACAAACATATGCTTGAATTATAGTTTGAATTAGGCCGATCTTTAGAATGATGTTGTTAGTTGTATTGTAGTTTGAATTATAGATTGAGGTTAATAATTTTCCATTTAATAAATAGTATTATGTATTGTGTTAAGTGTAAGAAATCAACAGATACAAAAATAGATAACATTAGAATAGAACAAACAGAGAATGGAAGATATATTAAGAAAGGTATATGTGTTGTATGTGGTGCTAATAAATCTCAATTCATTAAAAAGTCCGATTGACTAGAAGGTAAAGGTATTAGAGAAGACATTATAGAATAAATTCATAAACCTGTAAGGAAAAACTATCCCAGGTTAAGTGTTATTGTTAGAGGTATTGATGATCTTTGGCAAGCTGATCTTGTAGAAATGGATAGTGGTGTGTTAAAAGGTATTTCCAAATTCAATAAAGGGTATAAGTATTTGCTAACGATTATAGATGTGTTTTCAAAATATGCATTTGCTGTTCTTGTTAAAGATAAGAGTGGGAAGAATGTTACAGAAGCATTTGAATCAGTGTTAAAAGTAAGAAAACCTAATAATTTACAAACAGATCAAGGGAAAGAGTTTTACAATAAAGAATTTGAAGATTTGATGAGAAAAAACAATATCAATCATTACTCAACATATAGTAGTATAAAATCTTCTGTTGTTGAAAGATTTAACAAAACACTTAAACAAAATATGTGGAAGAAATTTACTGTTCAAGGTAATTATAGGTGGTTAAAAATATTGCAAGGTTTGGTTGATGAATATAATAACAAAGTACATAGAACAATTGGTGTGAAACCTGTAGAAGTGAATAAGAAAAATGAGCATGTTATATTGAAAAAAGTGTATAAGAAAGAATATAATTCTGTTAAGTTAAAGTATAAGATTGGTGATTATGTTCGTATAAGTAAAATTAAAGGTTTGTTTGAAAAAGGTTATACACCAAATAGGTCAGCAGAAGTGTTTGTTATTAATAAGGTTATGCCATCTAATCCACCAACATATAAAATTAAAGATTGAAACAATGAAGAAGTTAGAGGAAGATTTTATGAACCAGAATTATTGAAAACTAAATATAAGGATGAGTATTTGGTTGAAAAAAATATTGAGAAAGAAAGGTAATAAAGTGTTTGTTAAATGGTTAGGGTTTGATGATTCACATAATAGTTGGATAGATAAGAGTAATGTAATATTATAAATGTTATATTTTATGGTTTAATAATTCACATAATAAATAAATAAATAAATAAAAGTAATGTAATATTATAAATGAATATATTTTATGGTTATTCCATAAAGATAATTAGGATAAGAAGGTGAGTGATGAATATGAATATAATAGTGATGATTATGATGATGAATGAGATTATGAAAATGATATAGCTTTATCATATTAATAGTGACTTTGATGGGGTGATCCCATAAAAGTCGTGTACTAAGACAACACACTAACATATGTAGACAATGAAGGGGTGTACAGATATTAACAGTTGTCTTAGGAAAATTGAGTATGCTAATGTTGGTATATATAACATTGTAATGTATTCAGAATCTAGTCATTTATAAAATATTATTATTATTATTATTATTATTATTATTATTATTATTATTATTATTATTATGTTATTGTTTCCTTGCTTTGGTTATTATTTTTACTTCACGGCATTGTAGTTTTGTTTTTACGAATTTAATTTTTCACTTGTTATCTACTGGAGCATGCTGGGAGTTTGCTAGCTCGCAATGTAAAAATTCTCATATGCTTCAGTTGACGTAATTGACTGGTGAGTTAACTTCATTTTTTTTAGCTCATCAATTATTTATAGTTTTGTGATAGTATAATCGAGTCTTGCCAGTAATATACGTATTGCAGATAAGTTTAAAATATATACATATATTTATGTGAATATTCCGAGTATTAGTTCATACATTTTTCATACATAATAATTATAATTATTTGTCATTTTTTTATCTTTTGGCTGACGCCATTTTTGTAACAAAAAGAAGGACTATTGTGTCCTCGTGGTTAAGGTAATTTTGAATAAAATTAAAAATATTACATATCCACAACTTAGAGTTGACAAAACTAAATTGCGTTTAATTTCTTGTTGAATATTTTTTGATAATTAAAGATTATATATACAATTGTTAATTATTGACTTTTTTTTAATATTTCTAAAAACCAGCAGTATAACCTCAATAGTATATAGAATTCATGTATGTATTTTGGCCAGAAACCAAATTAGATTTTCGGGAAGTTAAATAACTCATCCAGATGTGTGGTTGTTTTGTCTCTCTGGCCTTACGGCCTGCTTTCCAATACATGTTTGGATTTATTCAATGTTGTCTTGGGTGGGTTGTGGGGACGGAGAGAGGAAATGGTTACATATAATAGATTACGTCAACTCACTCTCGTATGTTTTTGTTTCTGGCCTTTAATCGAAGTAGCTCGGGGGCATGTAGTCTTTGCTATTACTTGTATTTGTTTGATAGTGAAAGAAACCTGTCTGTTTCTCGTGTTATCAATTGGATTATAAACAACAGGTGTAGATTGCTGGTGTGTAGCCTTGAACTTACGAATACAGGTACGTGCTATTGTTTAAAAAAAAAAAAGCGACAGCTATATTCTGTTAAGGTCTTACAAACTTCATTTATTTGTTTTGTCAACAAATATTTGTAATAATTCATAATGTCAGAATCTGAAGAAGATAAGGACTTGCACCTTACTCGTTCCGGAAAGGTATGGGGTTCAAAACCCGAGGCGAAGTCACAAGTTACTCAAACCGATTTTGTGTCAGGAGGTGATAGTGGGACTAGTAAACATATGATAAGCGGACAAACACTACCTTATATGAATGAGAGTTCGGGTTCAATCCCTCATAGCAAATTAGAACAAAATGTACAATTGAAGCTTATTGATATGTATGTGAATCAACTTCCTATGTGCGATGGTACAGTGCCCGACCAATTGTATACCTTTTTAGTCCATTTGAGTGAATTGGACGAGTTAAACATTTTTCCTTTCGAATGTTTAATGTTGGCAGTGAGATCCAGGATGAGAAATCCTCTTAGTGATATTTTTACTGAAGCGTGTTCTTTAGCTAGCGCTTGGGACCCTGTATGTAAGCACGTTGTTCAGCAGTTAATTTCTGACTGTGCTCAACATCACCTTATGGTTACTAATTTTTATCGTCCCCAAGGTCCATGTGAACGTATTAAGGATTATGTAAAGAGGGTGTGTACTAGTGTAAGAATTTTAGATCTTACAGTGGGTGAAGAAAGTATATTGCGTGCAATTGCTTCGGGTGTTACTCCCAGTGTTAGGGAGAAATTATTCTATGCTGGAATGCCTAAATCCATGAGAGACTTTGAACAATTATTAGAACAGTATATGAAGCATGAACTTTATTCTCTGCAATTCAATAATTCGTTTCAACCCACATTGTCCTCTACGAGAACTGCTACTGATAGTGCTTCCCCCTCGTTTCATAAATCTAGATCGGGGCATTATTTTTCTCCAAAAGGTGGTAGAACTTTTCACAATAAAGATAGTGCTGCGCGCTTGCCTTCGTCTTCCTTTAATTCTAAGAACATAAAAGGACATTCGTATAATACTGAAGGCCAGGGACGCTTCAGTACCATTTCACAAGAGACTAATAGAGGTGTTTATGTGTTAATTAAGCTGTTTAGTAAACAATATCATGCTTGTATAGACTCAGCATCTTCTATTAATTTAATAAATTATGAGGTGTTTCAGTTTTTGAAAACAAAAATGAACTTAAAAATTATTCCTAAAACATTTAAAGGAAAGGCAGTTAATAATACCGAACTTGTGTTAGACAAGTGTGTACGATTCAGTTTTAAAATACAAAACAAACTTATTAGTGTGCGCTCATTTGTCTATCCAAAACTTGAATTTCCTGTTTTATTGGGTTTGGAATTTTTGAATGATGCTCAGTGCTACATGGACTTTAAGAGTAAATCTTTAAAACTTCAACGCTATCAACTGTCTATTCCCCTACTTACGGGAATAACAACTCAACTCCCCCCACCCTCCCCTGGATCTTTTTCCAACATGGATACTGGTGCCTTTGATTCTACTTGCAGGAAGTCTGTCGATGAAGGGCACCCAATACACGCTCTTTTTGGGGATGCTGTCACCTCAGATACTTCCTGCGCTGTTCGAATGTTTAACAATGCAGAGGATCGTCGATCTAAGGCTACATCTGTTTATTCTGTTGCTGGGGCACAGTGGAAGGATTCACATTCTCGGCTATCTGAGGGGAACCTGATTCCTGGCGTTTCTAGTGAGGTGGATGTCCCGGTAAGATACGCCACTAACATTCAAAAACAGCAGGTGAGGTCTTTATCTATTAATAATTATGAGAATCGAGAGTCCACACGTTCAGCGAGTGCTTATCATTTGTCAGCGAAAAATGAATGTTTATCAACAAAAAGACAAAATAAAAATAACAGCTGTTTTCCTATACACCTGTTTGTGCCAGACATTCAACCAGTGGAATATGAAATGTACTGTTGTAGTTTAGATAACGCAGCCACTTTGGCTAGTAGTGTTAATATGAATAGTATTATAAATGGTGTTGATAAAAAGTTGCTTGTTTCAAATCCTACATTAAGCTCGTTTGTTCAATATATGTGTGATGAATTTAAGGAAGTTCTTACAGACAAAATAGGTAAGGTTACCAATTTTGAATATCACTTAAAATTAAAGGATAACACAGTTGTTTGTGAAAAACAATATCCATTGTCGAAAGCTCACAGAAATGAGATGAGAAAATTTATAGAAGAATATAAGCGTAATGGGGTCATTCAAGAAGCGAATTCTGATTACCGTTCTCCTTGTTTCATTGTTAAAAATTCTAAAGGTGAAGGTAGAGTAGTTTTAAATTACGCGAAATTAAATGAGCATTTAATGGGTGACAATATGATCTGTCCTAATGTAGAAGAGTGTATGGCTTCACTAGCTAACGCTAAGATAATATCACATATTGATGCCAAGCGGAGTTTTCATCAAATTGTCCTTGCAGAAAGTAGTAGGGCCTACACGGCCTTTGCTTTTGAGGGGAAAACCTATGTGTGGAATAGAATCCCTATGGGAATAAAGATAGGAAGTCAAGCAATTACTCGTGTTTTGTATGATGTGCTGGGTGATCTAAAAGGAAAGGGTGTTGATTTCTATATTGACGATATTGTCCTAACTTCTTCAGATGTAGAATCTCACAAGAATTTGTTGCTTGAGGTATTTTCTAGATTGCGTTCTAGAGGGATAACGGTCTCGCCTCAAAAGTGTAAGCTGTTTCAAACTTCTATTCAGTATTTGGGTTTTTTGTTTTCTGATGGTAATGTTTCATTACTCCCTGAGCGTATTGAGGCGATCCGTCGATTGCCACCCCCCCGTTGTAGGAGAGGGGTTCAGAAATTATTGGGAGCTCTGGGGTATTATGCGAAACATTGTCCTAATTATGCGGAAATAATGTCTCCTATTACGGAGTTAAAATCTCCTAAGAAAAAAATTGAGTGGGGGCCTAGGCAGGTCGATGCCTTTAAAAGAATAAAGGAAGCCTTTGAAGAAAATATAATACTAAAGGTTCCTGACTTTAATAAGAGATTTTATCTTCAGGCAGATGCTTCTCTAAAATGCCTGGCTGCGACAATCTCACAAAAGACAACTGATGGTTCAATGCTCCCTATTGCTTTCTACTCTAAACGTTTAAAGGAGGCTGACGCTAATCGTACAATTTTTGAACTGGAACTGCTTAGTATTTTTAATGCGGTGATTAGATTTCAGCAGTTCTTGGTAAATGAATTTACTATCCTTACTGACAATATGAGTTTGGTACATATGTTACGCAATCCTAAGAAAGTATCTCGTTATGGTAACATAATTCAAAGACTTTTTGAGTTCAATTTTAAAATTGAACATATTACCTCGGGACAGAATTTAATACCGGATTTTCTCACCCGTATATATGACACCAATTTGTATGATGTGTTAGATGAACCACTGGATGAAGATGTTTATGCTAAGAATTTTATATGTAGTTTGCGAGATTTGCCTCTAGCCTATGGCGATATTAGGAATTATCAAAAAACTGAATCTGATACGAAAGACATATATCAACAAGTGGCTAATAATGGAAATAAGTTGGGTGATTATAGAATAGCAAATGGTATTCTTTACCAGCGAACTAAAGCTCGTAATGTTCAGTATAAAATATTGTTACCTTTGGGTTTGAGAAATATGATCATGAGTTACTATCACGAATTTCAGCTAACGGGCAATCATATTGGTTATTTTAAAACTTTATGTAAAATTCGTAGGCTTTTCACTTGGCCTAATATGATGACTGATATCAAGTCTTTTGTAACCACTTGCCATACTTGCCAAATTTCGAAACCTAGACTAGCCAAACCACAAGGGGAATTAATATCTAAATATAATAAGATTCCTAATGGGCATCTATTTGCCGATTTAGCTGGTCCTCTCCCCACTAGTTCTGGCTATTCTTATGTGTTGTTGGTACTTGATAACTGTACACGTTTTTTGCATTTAGTTCCATTGCGGAAGGCCAATAGCACTATTATTACACGCGAATTATATAACATTTTTTGTAAATTTGGTTTCGCGTTTTCTCTCACTACGGACAGGGCTTCTTATTTCACAAGTTATACCTTCAGGTCTTTCCTGCATGGCTTAGGTATTAAGCATATACGCAGTTCACCCTATTTTCCTGGGGGAAACGCCGTGGAACGGTACGTGCAGGTTTTGAAAACGGCTATCAGAAGTTATTTTCATGACAAACAAGACAAGTGGTCGAGTTATTTGAAAGAATTACAATTTGGCATTAATGCGGCAGTTCATTCAGAACTTAAATATAGCCCGTTTCGTTTGTATATGGGAAGAGAACCCATTGATCCCTTAATGGCTAGGTGGGATATTTCTGATAACGATATTGTAGCTCCAGAGGCCAAGGATATTTGGTCTAAGGTATTTCACAATATGGAAAAAGTATGGAATGAACGAAGACGTATTTATAATAAACGAGTAACTCCAGTAACATTTTCAGAAGGGGATAAAGTGCTGTATCGCTCTCATATTCTGTCGTCTAAGAAAGATGCGATTAATAAATCCTTGTCGCCCTTATGGGTTGGGCCCGTGGTTATTGACTCGTTTTTGAGTAAAAATACAGCTTTGTTATTCAATGAATCTCAAAATAGGAAGTCTCCTTATCATGTATCGTTATTAAAACGCTACTTACCTCGGATGCATGTTAATGATCCTTAAGGTTTAAGAAGGTCTGGCATGACTACTAGATATATATATAAGATTCACATATAAATATGTTTCGCTGGTTTTGTTGTGTTAATTGCACTTCATAATTTGTTTTTTGTGGCCACAAAAACGTCAAAATTATCTATATGTAATACTTATTTCCTTTATATATATTTGGTAGTTGTTTCATTTACTATATATTATATATATATGTATTTATGGTTTATATATTTTAATGGTCTATTTTCTGAATAAGGTTGGTATCATTCTGGGCCTGAAAAAGTTCAGCCTGATCACCTGAACTTTTTCAGACGGAGGAGGGTGATATGTAATGTATTCAGAATCTAGTCATTTATAAAATATTATTATTATTATTATTATTATTATTATTATTATTATTATTATGTTATTGTTTCCTTGCTTTGGTTATTATTTTTACTTCACGGCATTGTAGTTTTGTTTTTACGAATTTAATTTTTCACTTGTTATCTACTGGAGCATGCTGGGAGTTTGCTAGCTCGCAATGTAAAAATTCTCATATGCTTCAGTTGACGTAATTGACTGGTGAGTTAACTTCATTTTTTTTAGCTCATCAATTATTTATAGTTTTGTGATAGTATAATCGAGTCTTGCCAGTAATATACGTATTGCAGATAAGTTTAAAATATATACATATATTTATGTGAATATTCCGAGTATTAGTTCATACATTTTTCATACATAATAATTATAATTATTTGTCATTTTTTTATCTTTTGGCTGACGCCATTTTTGTAACAAAAAGAAGGACTATTGTGTCCTCGTGGTTAAGGTAATTTTGAATAAAATTAAAAATATTACATATCCACAACTTAGAGTTGACAAAACTAAATTGCGTTTAATTTCTTGTTGAATATTTTTTGATAATTAAAGATTATATATACAATTGTTAATTATTGACTTTTTTTTAATATTTCTAAAAACCAGCAGTATAACCTCAATAGTATATAGAATTCATGTATGTATTTTGGCCAGAAACCAAATTAGATTTTCGGGAAGTTAAATAACTCATCCAGATGTGTGGTTGTTTTGTCTCTCTGGCCTTACGGCCTGCTTTCCAATACATGTTTGGATTTATTCAATGTTGTCTTGGGTGGGTTGTGGGGACGGAGAGAGGAAATGGTTACAACATGAAAAAAATATTATGAAAATTATCTAAAAAAGTTGGTAAATATAAAAAAACGATACAGTATTTTTTCATATAAGATGAGTATAAATAATGTTAATTTTACTGGTGAGGAGATGAGGGAGATGTCGGTTACAAAACTAAAATTAATATGTAAAGTCAAGAAAATCCGTAACTATAGTTCTTTAAATAAGAGTGAATTAATCAACAAAATCGAACAATATCAAAATGAACCAGATGAATTGAAAGTCATATACACAATGAAAGTTGATGAATTAAAAAAACATTGTAAAAGGAAAGGAATAAAAGGTTATTTTAAATTAAGAAAGGCTGAACTTATTGACCGTATTAAAAAATATGAAGATGAACAAAACAGATCACAAATTAGAAACATATTTCCAATTAAACAAGATGTTTCTGAAGAATCGAAACCACAACGAATACCAATTAAAGTAGAAACAAAGGAAACAGCAATACAGAAACTATTACAAACTATCAAAATTGATAACATAGGAGGATATAAAGATCCGGTGAAGTTTTTAAATATAAGTGGGAAAGTAGTTATTAACAAAATCAAGGAAGAATTAAAGCACCACCCATTAAAAGTCAACCTTGTATTCATTTGTGATTATGTTAAAGATAAAGAAGTACAAGAACGCAATTTTAAAACTATGAATGAAAGAATATGACAATCAACTGACTTAGATGAATATATAACCCATGCTGAACAAAAACTATGTAGAGAGATGGAGGAATTTCAAGGTAGAGGATCAGGATGGACATTACATCAAATTAAACATTTAGAAATCAGACTAAATAAATATGTACCATTACGAGCTTCTTCCTATATTGACCTTCCTAAACCAATTAAAGATAAGAAAGCAGTAATCAATAATAAAAATCAAGATAATAAATGTTTTTATATTCAATTGCAAGTTATTTAAAACCTATTGATAGATGTTCTCAATATCAACGACCTTCACACTATACAGAAATTGTGAATGAGTTACAAGATAAATATTGTAATGGTATTGAATTTCCTGTACAATTAAAAGATATAGTAAAGTTTGAAAAGAGAAGTAACATATCCATTAACGTGTATAGTTATGATGATGAATATAATATATACCCACTTCAAATCACAAAAAATAAGCAGGACTAACACATCAATTTATTATATGTAAAATATGAAAGTAATAGTCATTTTTGTTGGATAAAGGATTTATCGAGATTAATAAGAAGTCAAGTAACAAAACTTGCATGCCCTCTCAGCCGCGAATACCGCTACCGGACTCGCGGGTGGTTGGTGGGAGTCGGGAAGAGGCAGGTCTAGTGGACGTCTTCCTCCACTTGGGGAGGACGTGCACCCACCCGGCCTAATGTTGTGTGCGTCCAGTGTTTGTGTTGTCCGGAGTGTTGAGTCTTTGAAAATATAGACAAAAAACAAAAAAACTGCAAAACTAAAAATTCTATAAAAAACAAAAAACATTAAAAATTAAAAAAAAAATCCGCACCATTTGTTTTGTTCTTCCTGGGCTGGAGGAGGGCTATCTTTTTGTTTTCCAGGTTTCTTCCGTTTTGTTTCACCTCTTCTTTTTCCGGGGCCACGCGTTTTTGTCGACGGGAATGTTTTTTTTTTTTTTTTTTTGCACTACCATTCCCCTTGACCACGTCGGCCCCACGCTGATCCTAAGGTGTTGGGCGTGCTGAAGGGATGGCCAGGGGGTAGCGTTAGTTCCCCTATTAACGCCCTGGTGTGACCTCACACCCTTTTTTTACTTTTTATATGTTTCATAAACATCAATATTATATGGGTACCAAAACTTTAAAATCTGATCCGGGCTCTCCCTCACGGAAGAAGCCCAAATCATGTGAAACTGAAATTGTGGAAAAGACAAGTATCGCCGCGCCCGTCGTACGATATCTTGTAATTAAAGATAAAGATGCTGATAGTGCCACATCTGATGCAAACCGTCCGAGCGCTATTAAGGGCTTATCCCCTTTTGTTATTAATAAAGTTATTACTTTCCAAGCCGGACAGGTTAAAGACATCAAGAAATTGCGAAACGGCACTTTATTGGTGGAAACGATCGATGAAAAGCAAACAGAGAGGCTACTGAAATTAACTTCGATTGGACCTGTGAACGTGTCAGTAGAAGCTCATCGTCTCCTGAACGTCTCTCGAGGGGTGATATCGTGTTGGGATCTCCTGAATGCCACCGAGGAGGATATTAAGTCGGAGTTAGCGGACCAACATGTTATAGATGTAGCTCGCATAAAAAGTAAGAAGTCAGGTGAACTCGGCGCTACCCAGTCACTGATTCTTACTTTTAGTTTGCCAATGCTTCCAGAATATGTAAAGGCTGGTTACTATCGATTGAAAGTTCGGCCCCATATACCTAGTCCTTTGCGCTGCTATAAATGTCAACATTTTGGGCACACCAGCACCTCGTGCAATGCGAGTGCTGCTCTTTGTGCCAATTGTGGCCAGGCTAGTCATGCTGCGGATCCCTGTAAAGCAACCAAGCCCTTTTGTGTCAACTGCAAGGGTGAGCATTCTGCTTGGTCTCGGGATTGTCCAGCCTTCCAGCGCGAGAAGCGGATAAGGGAGCTCATGGTTGTTGAAAAAATTCTGCTGCTGATGCTAAGCGTCGTTTGAAAGAAAGCATTCCTTCCTCGCTTTCTGTTCCCTTCGCTACTGTTGCAGCAAGTTCTAAGAAATCTGTAGCAACCCAGACGTCCGACGTTTCCACCCAAACCGACTTTGTCCCAGAGCCTAGTATTGACCCCAAGACCCCAGTTGCAACAAGCGAACTTCTCCGAACCCAACGGGTTTCCGTTAGTGGTGGCCTTCGGCGTACTCCAGCCCAACGCCGATCACCTTATATCGCTGGCCTGAAACTAAGTCAACATATTCGCCGGCTGAACGAGACGGTTCTCACTCCAAAGAAGAAAAAATCTACACCAGTTCGTAAGCCACCTGCAGTTTCTCTGAAATCTGATATGGTGGAGGACGAACTGATGGATTCTGAGTGGGCTGTTATTGGTCCTCGTGAGAAGGTTCGCCTTAAACGTTGACATCTTCCAGTATGGCGCTTCTCCAGTGGAATTTGAATGGCTTCGGTAGTCATCGTGAGGAATTGATACAACTGGTCTCCGACCACTCGCCAGTTGCTGTCTGCTTGCAAGAAACGCATTTTAAGCCTACCCAGTCCTTCCTTCTTTCTGGGTACACTATGTACAGATGTGATAAGTCAGATGCTGGTCACGCTGCTGGCGGCGTGGCCGTATGCGTCTCTCATTCGGTTTATTCTCGGGAGATTCACCTCGTCTCCCGCCTGCAAGCAGTTGCGGTGCGAGTATACTTCTCTCGCCCGCTTACAGTTTGTTCATTGTACATTCCTCATTCAGAAGCCTTTAGCACCGCTGATCTGCTTCAGCTCTTCCATCAGCTCGAGCCGCCAGTCTTGCTTGTAGGAGACCTTAATGTTTATCATCGCTTGTGGGGCTCTGTCCGCACTGATGGTCGTGGCCGTCAGGTCACGGCATTTCTTGAGGAGAGTGGTTTGCTTCTCCTTAATGATGGCAGTCCTACTCATTTTTCCACTGCCCATGGCACATATTCTTGTATCGACCTCTCCATGTGCAGTGCTGGTCTCTTGACCTCATTGACATGGCGAGTGCATCCCGACCTTTGTGGCAGTGATCACTTCCCGTTGTTTGTTGAAGGTCTCCCTGTTGCTCCTCCTTTTCCTCTCCGGCATTTCAATTTGAAGCGTGCTGACTGGCGTAAATTCCGTGAGCTCAGTGAGTTTCATTGTCGTGATGATCTCCCTGTAGCTGTTTTGGCAGAGACTTTTGAGCAGACTGTTCTTGATGCTGCTCATGGTTCCATTCCAGAATGCGGTGGCGACGTTTCCCGCCGGCGTGTTCCATGGTGGTCTGCGGAACTCCGTGAGGCTATCCTGGCTCGTCGACACGCTCTTGCCACTTTCAATCGTCATCCAACTGACGACAATCTGCAGCGTTTCCGCATTCTACGTGCTCGAGCTAGACGTCTTATCAAGCTTTCGAAGCGCCAAAGCTGGATGAATTACGTTTTGTCCATCAATAGTCGCACAGCAATGTCCACTGTGTGGCGTCGAGTCCGCTCTCTTAATGGTAATACTCCTACTGTTGATGTTCCTGCTTTGTCTGAGAATGGTGTCTTAGTTACTCACCCTTCGGAGATAGCACACAATTTGGGCCAGTATTTTACATCTATCTCTGACTCTGATCATTATCCTCCAGCATTCGTTCCCATTATGCGCGTTTAGAGCGGAACCCGTTAAACTTCCGTACCGCCAACAGCGAAGATTACAATGCTCCTTTCACCCTCGTTGAATTTGATTCTGCTCTTCGTGAATCATCCAATACTGCTCTAGGGCTTGATCGTATACCCTACGAGATGTTGCGCAACCTCCCCCGCGATACACAGCTTGCTCTCTTGCAACTGTATAATCGCCTCTGGGTCGAGGAGTTTTTTCCACCGGCTTGGCGTGAGGCTCTCGTTCTTCCTATCTTGAAGCCAGGCAAAGTCGCAACTAGCCCCACGAGCTACAGACCCATTGCTCTCACGAACTGCGTTTGTAAGCTGCTTGAACGCATGGTCAACAAACGCATGGTGTGGTATTTGGAATCCAATTCACTTCTGAGCAAGCATCAAAGTGGATTCCGTTGTTTCCGATCCACTACAGACAATCTTGCTTATCTTGAGGGTCATATTCAAGACGCCTTTCTCAACAGCGAACATCTTGTCGCTATATTTTTTGACTTAGAGAAGGCGTATGACACCACGTGTCGTTACGGAATCCTAAAACAATTATATGACTGGGGTCTCCGTGGGCATATGGCCCACTTTATCTCGAATTTTCTTCACGAGCGACACTTTAGAGTGCGTGTGGGATCTAATCTCTCAGAGCGCTTTGTACAAGAAAATGGTGTTCCCCAAGGCAGTGTCCTTAGTGTCACGTTGTTTGCTGTCGCCGTCAACAGCGTTCTTTCGGAGATCCAGGCTCCTGTGTCTGGTTTGCTTTATGTTGACGACCTTGTAATTTTCTGTCGCTCCCGTCATCTTCGCGGCGTTACTCGACAGCTTCAACTGACTCTCAATCGTCTTGTTCGCTGGTCGAATGAGACTGGATTTCGTTTTTCTACTGAGAAATCCCAATGTGTTCACTTCTGCAGGCTGCGTACGTGCGTTGTTGACCCGGACTTGTACCTCGATGGCACCCGTCTGTCATTCGTTGATACAGTCCGTTTCTTGGGTCTGGTGTTCGACCGTCGCTTGTCGTGGGCACCACATATTCGGAATCTTAAATACTCTTGTCTTCGAGCTCTGAATCTCCTTCGTGTCCTTTCCCACCGCACGTGGGGTGCTGATCGTACTGTTCTACTTCGTTTGTACCGTAGTCTAATTCGGTCCAAGTTAGACTATGGCTGTATTGTCTATGGTTCTGCTCGTGCTTCTCTGTTACGACAACTTGACACAGTGCATCACCTGGGTATTCGTATTGCTACTGGCGCCTACCGAACTAGTCCCGTCACCAACCTTGATGCTGAAGCCAATGAACCTCCGTTAGTATATCGTCGCAGTAGACTACTCCTTAATTATTCTGCGCGTGTGCGTTGTATTCCAGACCACCCGTGTAGACCATGTCTCCGTGGTGGTCGGATATACGAGCGCTATGCTGCACGTCCTCGCTCTACACGTCCATGGTTCATCCGTGCGTGTGAGAGCTTTCTTTCCGACGATTTCGTGTGGCCCTCTCTTTCGTTGGTTCACTTTTGTGCTATTCCACCATGGATGCTTCGTCTACCTCGGCATGATTTACGTTTGTCTCTGCATTCGAAACAGCAAACTAGTTCCCAGGTGTACCAGCAAGAGTTTGCCGCACTGTTAGATCAGTACCCCCATTTTAGTGTGTTTTTTACGGACGGTTCTAAGGATGGGGATTCTGTAGGCTGTGCCTTTGTAACCGACGAGGGCAGCTCAGAATTCAATATGCATCGCCTGTGTTCCGTATTCACTGCTGAATTGACTGCACTTCAGCTTGCCTTGGACCATGCTCTCACTCTTTCATTACGTCGTGTGCTTGTTTGTACCGATTCTCATAGCGTGGTTCTGAGTCTACAGAATGTCTTTAGTATGAACTCTCTCGTGCAGGACATTCTTGTGAGATGCCATCAATTGCAGCAACAGGGTTGTGTTGTCGTTGTCTGCTGGGTGCTGGGTCATGTCGGCATCCGGGGAAACGAACTTGCTGACACAGCTGCCAAGAACGCCGCCTTGGCCGGGGTTGCGCTGGAGCATAGCCTTCCTTGCTCCGATCTTCGTTCCTATTTTCATATCTTGATGCGCTCTCACTGGCAAGCCGATTGGGACCAGGCCATTGAGAATAAATTACACGCAGTCAAACCACTCCTAGGCGAGTGGTGTACGTCCTCGTCTCATTGTCGTCGAGATGAAGTGCTCCTGGCGCGTTTGCGTATCGGACACTCTCATCTGACGCACAGTTACTTGTTACAGAGACTGAACCGTCCGTATTGTGAGGAGTGTATAGTCCCCCTTAGTATTCAGCACATTCTTGTGGAATGTCCTGAATACTCAGATCTCAGAGAACGTTACGGACTGCCTTCGGTTCTCACCCGTGCTTTGGGGGATGATAGTGATGTTATTGGCCGGGTGCTTGAGTTCGTGCATGATATTGGCATTGCTCACCTTCTCTGAGCTGTTTTTAGTCTGTTGGCATTTTTTTATTGCTGCTAGATTTTTATATTTTGTCACGTGTTTTAAGTTTATTTTTGTATATTGTTATTGTTAATTTTTTATCCTATTTATTCTTTTATCTTCCACTTTTGCTTTTTCATTTTATTATTCATTTATCAGCACTCTTGTTTCTTTGCACTGTCTTCATTTTAGCCTATAATTCATTTTTAACCTTGCAGTCCTGAGCAACGTGTTTGATCGTGACGGGGACATATAGCCTCGTTGCTGACGTCCCCACTGACCCCCATCATTCATTCATTCAAGTAACAAAACATAAGGAGAAATTGTACTTTTGTGATAGATGTTTGGTAAGACAATTCAGAAATGAAATTTTAGAAATTACAACAACATGAGCTATATTGTAAGGAGCATGAATCTGTTAGAATAGAATTTCCAAAACCATATGAAAATCAAATACAATTCCAAAATTATAATAGATCATTAAGAGTACCATTTACGATATATGCCGATTTTGAATGTTTGTTATGTAAAATGGAAGTAGACCATAATTGTTCTAAAACTATGAAGTATCAAAAGCATTTAGCAAGGAGTTTCTGTTATTACATCAAATACTCAAATGGTATGTATAAAAGTCCTGTTAGTTATATTGCTTTAGATGCTGCAAAGGTGTTTGTGAAGAAGTTAAAACAAGAAGCAATAGAAAAAAAGAAAATATATAACAAAAAGTTGAATGTCCTAACTAAAGATGAGAATGAGATATATAGTAATTTGAATAATTGTCATATTTGTGATAGAAACTTGAATGATTTACCACCAGCAATTGAAAAACAAATAAATATGTTAAATAAGAAAATACAATTCGCTAAAGATAATGATAGCATGATTGAAAGTTAGAAGAATGGAAACATGAATTAGGAAAATGTTTAAAGGATATAAATAAAAATAAAGTAAAAGTAAGAGATCATGATCATTTAACTGAAAAGTTTAGAGGTGCAGCTCACAGTTATTGTAACTTAAGCTATTGAAATCCTAATTTTATTTCAATATTTATTCACAACTTAAGTGGTTATGATACTCACCTGTTTGTTAAAGAACTTGCTTATGATAAGAATGAAATAAGACTAATTGCAAATAATGAGGAAAAATATATAACATACTCAAAATATGTGAAGGTTGATAAAAAGAATGGAATTAATTTACGATTTCTAGATTCATTTAGGTTTATGTCAAGGAGTTTAGCAGAACTAGCAAATAACCTTACAAAAGAACAATATGGAGAAACGTCAAAGTACTTCCCTAATGATTTGTTAGATTTAGTAATTAAAAAAGGTGTGTACCCATATGATTATATTGACTCAATTGAAAGATTAGAAGAAACAAAACTTACTTTAAAAGAAATGTTCTTTAATAAACTTACTAAAACCCACATCAGTGATGAAGATTATGAGCATGCGGAAAATGTTTGGAAGTTATTCAATATTAAAAATCTAGGTGAATATACAGAACTTTATAACAAGACAGATGTATTAATATTAGCTGATGTATTTGAAAGTTTTAGATATGTGTGTTTAAAAGCATATGGTTTAGATCCTGCTTGGTATTTCACTCCTCCTGGTTTATCGTGGGATTCAAGATGACTAAGATGAAACTAGAAATGTTAACTGACTATGACAAAATATTAATGATAGAAAAAGGTATAAGAGGTGGAATTTCACAATGTAGTAAGAGATATGTAAAAGCAAATAATAAGTATATGAAAAATTATAACAAAGACGAACCTTCAAAGTATTTAACTTATCTAGATGCAAATAATTTATATGGGTGGGCTATGAGTCAATACATGCCTTACAAAGACTTTAAATCGGTTCAACCTTACATGAACATAATTAATATTTCAGATGATTCAGAAACTGGCTACATATTAGAAGTTGATTTAGAATATCCAGAATACTTACATGATAAACATACAGATCTACTATTAGCCCCAGAAAATATGTGTCCACCAGGATCGAAATATTCAAAATTATTAACAACGCTTTACAATAAAGAAATATATGTTATTCACTACAGAAACTTAAAATTGTATATGTCACTTGGGATGATATTAAAGAAAAATCATAGAGTATTAGAGTTCAAGCAATCAAACTGGTTAAAGGAATATATTGATTTAAATACAAATATGAGAACAAGAGCTAAGAATGATTTCGAGAAAGATTTTTACAAGTTAATGAACAATAGCGTATTTGGTAAAACAATGGAAAACATTAGAAAGGGGCCATCTATTACCTTAGAATGTGATCCAATGAGGGTGGAAAAGTTAATAGCGAAACCGAACTTTGATCACAGAACAATATTTACTGAAGATTTGTGTGCGATACATATGAAAAAAGAAAAATTGACCTTCAACAAACCTTTATATGTTGGTATGAGTGTGCTAGATTTGTCAAAATTTTTAATGTATGACTTCCATTACAACATTATGAAACCTAAATACGATGTCGATATAGACTTAAGTTACACGGATACTGATAGTTTTATATATGAAATTAATAGAGATGACTTCTACAAAGACTTAAAGGAAATGGTTGATCTATTTGACACAAATGATTATGGAAAGGATAATCAATATGGAATACCACTAGTAAACAAAAAAGTATTAGGAAAGATGAAGGATGAAAACAAAGGTAAAATAATGACAGAGTTTATTGGGTTAAGATCAAAGATCTATGCGTTTAAAGTTGAGAATGAAGAGGAGAAAAAAGCAAAAATAATAACGAAATGTGTAGTAGCAAAAGAGTTACAATTTGATGATTATAAGCAAACCCTATTCAATGATGTGAAAACATAGAAAAATATAAATCTAATTCGAAGTTGTAAGCATGATGTGTATACCATAGTTGTAAATAAGTTAGCATTATATTCAAATGATAATAAAAGATATATACTAGAGGGTGGTGTAAGTACATTAGCTTGGGGGCATTATAAGATATAGTTAAAATGTAATTATGTGCTGTGTTGTGTATTGTAGTTGGTAGGTGTTAGTGAGTAATTATATGTAGTTTAATTTCAGGTAAAATTTAATTAACTTTTATGTGTAGTGTAGGTGATAGGTGTTAGTGAGTAATTATGTATAATTTAGTTTTAAGTAAAATTTAATTAACTTTTATGTGTAGTGTAGTTGATAGGTGTTAGTGAGTAATTATGTATATTTTAGTTTTAAGTAAAATTTAATTAGCTTTTATGTGTAGCGTAGTTGATGGGTGTTAGTGAGTAATTATGTATAGTTTAGTTTTAAGTAAAATTTAATTAACTTTATATTTTTAAGTTATAAAAGTGTTTTTGTAACTAGATTTAGTGATTTTTGTAACCAGATTTAGTGATTTTTTGAAGTCAAAACCGGTTATAACCAGATTTAATGTTTTTCTAACCAGATTTAGTGATTTTTTCATTTTTGTAACTACATTTAGTGATTTTTTGTAACTAGATTTAGTGATTTTTTTGAACCAGATTTAGTGATTTTTGTAACTAAATTTAGTAATAGAATGTGATAGAAGTTATTATGAGTAAGATAGAAGTTATTTGATATGGCGCTAGAAGTTATTTGGAGATAGGGAGTGCGCTAGAAATTATTAGGTGTAGATTAGAAGTTATTAGAGATGATAGGGTGACATATTGTTAAAATGAACTAATAATAAATTTGTCTGCAGAATCCCCATTCCCTATCTACTGCCCCTAAATTAAGTTAAGAAGAAATGGGTACATCGCTATATGCAGTGTGCAAATTGACGGGGGATACCAGAGATTTCTCCTCTGAGAAAAAAAATAATGCCTTGGAGAAGAAAATTTTCATTCCTGGCAGGGATAACTTTTCAAACACTCTCTCTACTGTGTACATGTGTGACGACTGGATGTGTATATGGGTGAAATCCATCACTCCCCCTGGGAAAAATATTCGGTGCAGATTGATTATACGAATCTGCACATTTGTAAAATTTACGCAAGAAATTTGTAATAATATTTTAATGAACTAGTGTGTAAGTAATCAAAATATGGTGTGCTCTTACCTGTGAGATGCGTATTAACATGAAAGTATATTAATGAAGGTCGAACTTGATGTGCACGTATTCTCCCATAAGATAAGTTGTGGTAGATTAATAAAGGACAATATGACGTGCGACGAATGTAACGAGCAAATGACTTTAACAAAAAGATATCTTTGTACCGTGAAAGCAGTGGTTTTCCATAATCCTTGTTTACAGTATACCCATTATCGCTGACGAGCCTGCCACCTACAGACGCACCCCCACGCGGCACCATGCTGCGCGCATACCCTGACTCGGTTAGATAGCACTCGTACTTTTAGTGGCCATCTAGCACAGGTTGGTTGGTGTTTTTGAACAAGACCTCTTAAAGTGTATCTGCACCTGGGAATGCAAGTGCACAACTGGTAAATGTTTGTTGAAGGTAGAGAAAGTGAATTTAGAAAGAAGTATATATTTCATGAATTGCCGTATGGATTCGTATAATCAATCTGAACGGAATATTCAATTCGCACAGTAACTATATGCTACAGATAACCTGCAAACGTACTCATTAGGTGAGGAAAGAGGGAGGTGCAAATCTATGCTAGGTGATCGGTACAAATTACCTTTGCATTACAATTCCACAATAATAAATCATACTTTTTTCAACGCTGTTTCTAACTACACAGATGACTTATGTGTTCTTTGCTTCCATTTTGTCCTTACAACGAATGGAAAAGGGTGTAAAACATTGGCATCCCTCCCCATTCTATTCATCTCCACATAAGGGAAAGAATATTTACAGTAATCAATCCACTTATTCTTTACCTGTACTCTTACTGTAAGGTTCAATTACTACTATAGTGTTCCACCAATAAACTACATGAACTTACATTACAATAGTAATTTTAATACTCGTACAACACAGGTAATAACTTCCATGAACCTTGTCAAATCAAATATATATGTTTATTTTAACATGTTGTTTACTTCCTCGACTCTCCTAATAGTATGGTGTATTCATACGCACTTCAGCCGCATCACCGTACTGCGTACTTATATCCATTCGCACTCTACTACAACTGAAATAATTTATCTCGTTTCCTGTATATTAATTAAGCAGTAGGAATATTATACCCGAGCAAAGTGGTAATATTATTTCGGTAAGATTGTTACCGTTATTTTTCAGTCATCTATTATATTACAAATCACGCACTATTTCATTCTCATTTTTAAGATGCAACCTCCAACTGTTCGTCCCCAATTACTAATTCACCATTCCTCATTTAAAGGAATCGCCCCGAGAAGTCGGGCCCGTACCCAGAACGTATTCTGCAAGGTGACCCGAGCAACTTTTCTCTCAAGGATTTGAGAGAATATCAAACACTACGAAAGAGGCCTGCATCGGTAGCGGAGGCTCCGGGTTCGAGTTCCGAACCATCAACAAGTTTCCAGGAGGATTCCAGCTCGACCGTCTAAAGAGGTAGATGGTTAGGTTTCTGTCCAAAGGGGAAATGGGATCTCTTTCTGGAATTCTCAGATTCTTGGCCGAAGAGGCGGCTAGAGATTGACATGGTACAGCAAGAGGGCTGTATCGCCGCGATGCAAAAAGTTTAGTTTTTGACATAATTTCAGACCACAACTCTCTTAAGAGGAAGAGAGTCTAGGGGGCTACGGAAATTGTTGGTCTTAAACTGTACCACACAGCAAGAGGGTTGTGTGAAGGGGGAAGCGAATTAAGTCGCTGAACCGTTTTTTTAGCTGGCTTCGGGGCCACGCCACTCCTTGAGGTTAGGGGTTCAAGTCCAGTTTAACACCTCACGTGGGAGGCGAAATTAGACTTACCCAACTTTTCGTTAAATAGTTCGTTTAGCATCTTTCGGCCAATTTTGGGGAGATATGCACGATAAATGGTTCTCTTCTATAAAGGGCTGGATTCATTTCTTCGAAATGAACAATGCGAGATTTTTTTGTAATTTATTAGTATGAATAAAGATTTATTATAAGTTAATCCTTGGGCGTAATCCTTTCATATTATTAACTTCCTCATTAAGGTTTTTTGATCTACCTATTTGATTGCTGTTTTGGTGTATTGAAGTTTTTGTTTGTACCGAATCCGGTTAAGATGCACCAGATTCAATGTTTGGAGAGAGATTTTTGGGGGCTCGTTTTTATTTGATTTTTCTGTTTAATTCAATTATGCTATTCCTCCTGGGTGCACACAGATGTTAATGAGCCGCTTTCAATCTGTGGACACAAGTTCGGTTCTCGGGGTGATTCCTTTAAATGAGGAACGGTGAATTAGTAATTGGGGACGAACAGTTGGAGGTTGCAAGGAAATGAGAAAATCTCATAAATGGGAACCTGAAAATTTGCCTTGAGCTCACAAATGAAAACAGGTTTGAAAATAATGAGACATTTTGTCTCAAATATGAGCAAATATTACTTATTTTGTTTTGAACATGCCTTTTTCTCATTTCTGAGCAAGGAAATTTTTAAGAGTGTGGTATGTAAAGAATAATTCCTACGATCCCATACTTTGTGATATGCCACCAGCTCTAGAGTACCTACTTAACATGATACGCTGTTCTTGTACGAATAAATGCCCAACTTTTCGATGTGGATGGAAGCGTGAAGTATTGCCATGTTCAGCTGCTTGTGGAAACTACCAAGTCACTGGTTGTGATCATATTCAAACTCTTGCTTATAATGAATATTACAGTGATGAAGATGATTCACATTAATGTTTGTATTTTACCAACTTCATTTTTTTTAATGCAAGCATACATAATTTGAAGTAATTTTATCTTATTTGAAAAGTTGAAATTTGAACCCTGTTAATCATTATTACCTAAAACATAGCTGCTCAAGTGTTGTGTTCATGCATATAGTTTTATTAAAATCATTATTGGGTATAAACAAAAGCTGAGTAAAGTTTAAAAATTTTACATTTTGCATAAAAAAGGATAAGCACAAACAAGTTATAGATTTTTTAAATGAAAAATTACATTCTTAACATTCTCACATGTTAAGAATACAGTGAAATGTTAACAACATTGTTAATTTATTGGTCTTATTAAATGATTTAATAAATAAATACAAAAAAACTTGATTGTAATTTACCTTCCATTGTAAAGGTTGATTGTAAATGTTGAAAAAGAAGTTCTTTTTTTTAAACGAAACGGCGTATGATAGGAGAAAAGTGTTATTACTAAAAAATAGTATTTATATATAGCTTTTATTCAAAACATGTTTCATTTAAATCCGATTGCAGAGACCCAACATACTGACATTTATTTAAGGGGTATATGTAAGAAATTATGATTTTTAAAATTAAACTCCGTTTTCATAATAAGTGTGCGAGATACGACGCCAATATTTATAATAAAAAAATATAGTACGTAAAACGACCTTTAATTTAAAACAAAAATCGTCAAAATCTGATGAGACGAACCCGAGATACAGAAAAAAATGCAAGATAGACGCAATGCTTTTTAGCCATGGTCCACCATTTTGAAAACCGTTTTTGGGGGTGTTCCCGTGGTCCGATCTTGTCGGATTTTGAATATGTTATTCAGTAATAATTCATGAATCAAAAACTGTTTAAAAAGCTTTTATTGCAATTTTGCCCAGGTTGAGGGTATAATTGCTCTAGATTTACTGGACTAATAAACTTTCTTTTCTCTACAGAATAATCTAAAAATAAGAATTCTGCGAAACTTTGAGCCACATATACCACATGTCCGTGAACCTGGCCTCACCCTTACTTGTACTAATTTTAAAACATATTTCAAGAGAGAGTGCGAAATTAGTGTTTATTAACTATAATGATTTTTTTTTCAAAAAATGCTGCTACACAAAGTTAGAAAAAATATTCTGAGTGGGGCTAGGGTTACTCTAGCCCCACCCACTCAACCAAGTAAGTGTTAAATTAGTGCTGACGATACCGCATAGAAAGAAAATTATTGCTGTTGTCAAGAAGTCAAAAGATATATAAACATCTTTAATGGCAGCATCAGAGAAAAAATGATCCCTCATTTTTAGGATTAGACAAATAGCATTAATTTTCTTTCAATGCGGTATCGTCAGCACTAATATACATCTAATTTTTGACATTCTTTACATAATTAATGCTTCATTATAACAAATGGGTGGGTCTACCTTCACATGAATCTGCCCCATCCACACCCGCACCAATTTTAAAACACCAAAAATTATGTCCAATTAATATTGACGATATACAAAGTTCAAGCTAGCTCCACCCAGAATTTTTATTGATCCTTACAAATCTTTTAACATTACTGGTCGTCAGCACTAATTGGACACTATTATTTGGCATGTTTTATAATTAGTGAGGGTGTATGTGGGACTAGGTTTACGGACGTGCCACATATATCTATTCTGCTCAAATTCTCAGGTCATGCTTTTAGAAGAACCCTATTTAAAAACTTCTTTCTTCAGTGACACTGACAATTAGGTTTAGCATATGTATGAGTTGTTCTAAGAGTATCAAAATCAGCATTAGCCTTGCACTTCAAACAAAGCTCTTTTTCTTGCAAAAAGTTAAGGTTGCTATGAAATTTAACTTGAAATAACTTCTTAGATTATAAGATAGTTTCGTTTGCAATGTTCTCTTTAAATTACGTTAAGTTGATAATTTATTCTTCATAATTGTTTTTTGTGCTACTAAAATTTTCTGTTTTTTTCTTCCGTTTATTGTTTTACTTTAGATACAAACAAAAAGAAACAACATTTTGGCCTCAAATACTACATATTTGTGAAAATGCGTAACAGGTAGTAATAACCATCACGTGCCTTCATATTTGGCATCAAAACACACGGGTAAGTTTTACCTGCTGCTAAGAGAGATGATCCTGTTATTTTTGTCTGTAACTTAATATTGGTAGGAAGAATGAGTCGTGTATAATATGCAATGCGTGTACAATTATGTTTATTTGTATTTCTTTACTTCTTGTTTAACTTAACCGTCCCACAGTTCCATGTATCCACACATGTTTTGCAAACCCCTGTCATTGCGTATCGTTCGTAGTATAGGGCAGTGGATTAAAGCGTCAACAACACCAGTTTGTAGTTAAGTGAACATGGCGCAATTTGTGCCTGATAAAGTGTTTTTGCGGGGTGTCCTGCTGCATTACTTTAACATGCAGAAATGTGCGACTGAAAGTCATCGTATTTTGGTGGAAGTGTATGGTGACCATGCTCTAGCTGAGCGAACGTGTCAGAAGTGGTTTGCACGGTTTAGAAGTGGTGATTTCGGCTTGGCAGACCAAGAGCGAGCTGGACAGCCAAAAAAATTTCAAGACGAAGAATTGACAGCATTGCTCGAGCAGGATTCGTGTCAAACGCAGGAACAACTTGCAGCAGCATTAGGCGTTGATCAAACAACAGTCTCCAAACGCTTGAAAGCGATGGGAATGATTCAAAAGATGTCACATTGGGTTCCACATGAATTGAAAGACAGAGACGTTGAAAGACGAAAAACCATTTGCGAATTGCTGCTTCAACGACAGAGCAGAAAGGGGTTTCTGCATCGAGTGATGAGAAGTGGATCCATTACGAGAACCCTAAACGAAAAAAGGCCTGGGTGAAACCAGGTGAACCAGGTCCATCACAACCAAAACGAGATATTCACTGTGCAAAGGTTATACTGTGCATATGGTGGGATATGAAAGGTGTGGTGTACTATGAGCTGCTGCAACCGGGTGAAACTATGAATGGAGAACGTTATCGACGACAATTAATGCGTTTGAAGCAAGCCAGAACACGACCAGAATGGGAGAACAGACATGATAAACTTATTGTTCAACATGATAACGCTCGCCCACATGTCGCAAAACCGGTCAAAACCTATTTAGAAAATGTCGGATGGGAAGTTTTACCATACCCGCCGTATTCACCAGACGTTGCTCCTTCGGACTACTACTTGTTCGATTGCATGAACAACGATTTGATTGGACAGCGGTTTACTTCTTCAGAAGATATCGAAACATGGGTCTCTGACTGGATCGCTTCCAAGGATGAGGACTTCTTTCGCCACGGAATCCGTACATTGCCTGACAGATGGGCAAGCGGTGGACAAAGTGGTGGCTAGCGGTGGACAATATTTTTCTTAAGGTATTTATGTATTTTGTGTTTGTACTACAGCTACAATGTGTGCGTACCAACCGCACGAATTAATTCCTAGACCAAATATATATAAGAATGACTACATCTCACTATTCACACACGTAAAGATAAACATCTATATATAATAATGAAGTTACAAAAACATTTGTAAGTACCAGGGTCAGTTCTACCTTATTTGCAGCACGAACAATAAATACACAAAATTCGAATACATAAAAAAGCATGATATGCAAAATAAATATTTTCTGTTGAAATCTGACTTGTTGATGTTAGTTAAACTTAGTAATTTGATCTCTCTATATGCATATTACATTCATAAATCACGTTTATATTGTGTTAGCTGCTTTATGGTTACATGTACAGTGTTAATATTTAAGTCGACACAACCCGACAAAGCAGGTCAGTGTAATCTTGAATAAATGGATGTCTAATTTCATTGTTGACATATTTTATATTTATTTTATTTATTTATGACAACAGAAAGGTAAATGTAAGTACTGCTTCAGTCATCGCAAAGCAGCAGATACAATTTATTATTATTATTATTATTATTATTATTATTATTATTATTATTATTATTAAAATTAAATTTTAGAATAATCTTAAATTCCCTTGATCTTACGAATGCATTAATGCTTATCCTCGAGTCAAGAAGTCTGAGAATCACTGCTGAGAATAAATATTCCCTGGTTCGATCCCCTGCAAAGTAAGATTATGGTGGATAGTATCGTGTTCGTTGATTTTCTGACGGTAGTCTCTTTTCTCCCACACTTTCATTCCACCGAATCTTCCATCATCGTTCACTTGCCTTAATCATCCGTCTCCCTTAGCCTTAAGGACATTATAATGGAAGGTTAAACTGATAAATTTCATTTCAATTTTCTGAGAATACAAATATTAGAAACGGTTGCCACTTGGATGCCAAGTGCTCTAACTGCATTCATAATTGAAAATTTTTATATGTGAAATTTGAAGAATTCACATTTTTGTTGTTGACAACCAAAACCATATCTATTTAGTATGGTTTTATAATCTACAATTTACTGAAGTTTATTTTACAAAGTACCATCTGTAGAGGTGAACGAAAGCATTAGTTCATTTATTTTTATTTTTAGACATTAAGCCACTTGGCATCCAAACGGTCCAATAATCGATAACTCATTTTATATGTTGGAATGTGACTTGATTTTAGAAGTACACAATTGAGTTAAGATGAAGAATATACATTTTTGACTTTTTTTTTTTTTTTTACTATTTACATCCGACATCAAATGCAATAAATGTCTGTGAATATTATCCCATCACCTCTTTTTATCTAAGAAAACTAAATTATTTTAATGTTTTACTGAGATCCTTAATAAGTTAAAAATATATATAAAAAAAAATTAGAAAAGTTCACCGGTGCATGATCGTTCGTCAGTTGTATTTGACTTTCGAAGACTACCATCTAACGGCACGCATTTTCTACAGTAAGCGGCAAGCAAACCGTTTCACAGCTCGGCAGGACAGCGTGTAATTGCCTGTCACTCTTACCTGCGCATTAACCCACGCGACGAGAATCTTGAAATGAAATTTTGAGTTTTACGTCCCACGGTTATGCCGGTTAGGCTAAAGGAGACGGTGATGATGAGTAATGAATGAAATGGTGGAATGAAGAAAGTGGGAGGAAACGGGAGAACCCCGAGAAAACCCACCCACATGGTGTTTGTCCACCACAAAGTTCACTTGGCGGGAGCAGGGTTTGAACCCGAGAAACCTAGCACCAGAGGTGAACACTCTACCACTGAGCCACCGCGGCCCCCCCCCCCCGACGAGAATCTTGCAGCACTGCAGGAGATCCTTCTTATCAAGTTGGAAACAAACAACACTCAGCATGGGAGCAGCCTACTTCATCTTTCCTTTTATCTTGATATATGAATCCTGCAGGAAAATATATGATTGTTGACAAAAGCTCTTCCACTTTTTTATGTCTTCCATCTTTTAATACACCACTTCTTTTATAATGTACTGGGTGCAAGGGCGGATCCAGAACGGACTTTTGGAGTGGGGGGCGATGGATTGTAATACTGCTACTTCGAGCTACTTTTAGGACCTTCAAACTCTGGGATGTTTTTTTTATATATATAAAATAAGAAAGTTTCCTCTCTGGGGACGGGCAATTGCCCCACCCCCTGGATCCGCCCCTGACTTGGTGTGTTTTCGTATATGTGTAATACAAAATGTCAAAACCTGCTACCATAGTAGTTGCAGCTCAATCGTTGGCTGATGTATACCGTATATTTCCTTTTATACGAATATGTCAACTGTAAATTTTTCTCTGTGGTTAAATTTTTTCAAAAACAATTGCATCAATAGGGTTCCGTAAGACTTGGGTTACGGGTTACTTTGGTTACTAGGGGTTACTTTGCACTTCAGGGGTAGCTTCGCACAAAATACGAAAAGTGTTGCACGGTCCTCTTTTTGTAAAACCATAGACTGTAAAGAGAAAGTTAGAACTGCCACCATGTTCGCGGTTAATATCAATTTTCATTACCCGAAGGGTTTGTTGTTGTAGATGCATGGAAAGCGGTCGGTCGCTGTAGAAGGCGAGAAAATTTGAAAGATAGGCCTATCACACACAAGAATGTCTGTCCAAGATAAGTCAGTTTTGTAGAATACTACTGTGTATAATGGGACTTTGATGTAATGGTTGAAATTGAAATGTGTAACGCTTTAATGTCATAGAAAAAATAAAACTGGGAGAAGGCGGTTTCAACCTCTAATCAGGATTACTTCGCACCGGTCCAAAATAACCCCTTAGATAGAAACTTATTACTGTTGGTACCTCCTGCATCCTACTGTTAGATAAAATTCCTTTTCAGATAGATGCCGGAATGGATTTCTTGTTGGAAAATGAATTATATATAGTGGTGGATTCAGAAAAATAATTTAAGAGGAGCTTCGCTCAGAAAGGCTAAGTTTCTTTAGAAATCACTAGACTTTTTGAGGGGCTTAAAACTTATATTCATAGTAATGACTAACATTAGATAAGTTTTAAAAACAAATCCTGCAGTTTGGGTGGGCTTCAGCATGAAAGGCTCAAACTCTGTAAATTCTCCAGTGATTACGGCTGGGATGATATACTTTGACGTAATAAAGAACAACCAAAGCAAATCGTTCAGGGAGATTTTTTCTGTTTCTGAGTTGGCATTTTTGTGGGACGTGTGCTAAACTATCAGCATGTGGTTCCTCTGAAGGTACCAGAAAATTCATAATTTTCTTTACAAATTTCTGAAATTCATAATAAGTACTGATAACAGTACCATCATTCCAATTTCAATATTTGTAGACTGTGTGCAGTTTTGTGTAGGAAGTGAAATGTATAAATACAGGAGGGAAAACATTGCATAGAAACATGATGTTCGTATGTTGATTGCACTTTTTTATACTTGGTACAAAGTATCCTCACCTATGGGGTTACTTTGCACCGAAGTTTATATTTCGAAAACCATGGCCATACTGAATGTTTACTGACGTACTTGCACGAATGTTTTCGTTATATACCCTATATATAGTTATTATATATTTAAAATGCAGTGTTATGAATCATTATGTTTGTAAGTTACATGGGATTTTCTTTAAAATTCCTTACATCTGGTGCAAAGTACGGTACGGTCTTACGGTAGCTTGATAAGTCAGTGAGCTATGGTAGCTCCCATGTTGTATCTCGCTGGTGATTTATTGTAAACATTTGGTTTTCGTCGGTGATCAAACTTTGAACCATGTATATCAAAGATCAACCAGTTTCAAAGGAACCAAGCCTTGAAAACACATTATCAATGATAATGCGTACAAAATTTTACATGTTACCGCGGTGGTTCATTGGTAGAGCGGTCACCTCTAATTCGTTGGGTCTCTAGTTCGATAGCAGCTGCCGCCAAGTGGGCTCTGTGGTGGACTAACCCTGTGTGTAGGAGTATTTTCCCAAAGGTATCCCGTTTCCTTCCACCTGCATCATTTCGTCATCACCATTCGTCTCAGTATCATAGTCTATTTAGGCTTGGTGCATAATCATGGGGTGTTGAACTCAGAAAAAGTTACAAAACTACATTTATGCGCCATGAAGTATTGAAGACTAAAATATAGTTATCTTCTAAGAATCTAAGAAATATCTCAATCTCCAAGTCATAGCAGCAACTTGGGATCTTGTCATATGCTCTCACAAATGAGAATCAGTTGGACTTATAGCTGCGTGTCAGAGGGAAAATAATAATCGTTTGAAGTATTTGAATATGATTCCTAGAGCTACAACATGACTAAAATTAAGATTCTCCACACAAAAATACATGAGAAAATTATCTTAAAATAGATTTAGCTACTATGGAAGGAGTCAGGCCTCTTGGCATCAAAACAATATATATCTTAACCAACATCTGTCCGGTTGGTCTTTATGGATTGTAACTTTCTCCCTTATATTTCACCTACCGAGACAGATTTTTATCATAAAAGGCAGGGGCGGTTTTAGGATTTTAATTTTAGGTAGGCCGGCTCCCTCGCTTATGGGTACATATGCACATTTCATTGATTAATGACAGTAGGAAATTACTTTTACAGTAGTGGTTGATGCTATTTGTTAAATAATTATCTACCATTAAAGTAAATAGTGGAAAATATAATCCTATTTACTCTTTATTGTATCATTTAGCGTTTATATATTTTTCAAATTTTTTGGGTAGGCCCGTGCTTACTCGGCCTACACGCTAAAACAACCACTGGTGTTAGAACAAGCAAGTGAGTGGAAATTATAAAGTGAAAATTACAGAGTAAAATAAGTCTTTCTCAAAATGACAACCTTTGCAAGAATTGGAAAAATGTTATGGATGACTCAAAAAGACTCGACAAAAGAATATTTTGTCTTCAGACTAGCTGTGTAGAGCTCGATGCAAACCCAAAATTCCCACTAGATCTACTGGTTAAGAGAGAATATATTAGTATTTCTGTAGCAAATTTACATGAAATTGTGTTTTCCTTTGTTGTAATGGCAACGACCGGAAGTAAAGTCCATCATATGATAATTAATGAAAACATTATTATAAAGGATTAAGAGGGAAGGTCGCTCAGTATTATATTTTCCAGTTATATATATATATATATATATATATATATATATATATATATATATATATATATATATATATATATATATATATATATATATATATATATGAAGAATTGCCCCGTCTTATAGCAATGGGAATGGGAGGAGTTAACCAACCTTAAAACCTTGCCCACAACAGCAAGTACTGGTATCAACCAATTACAACATAAAGAGAAAATAAAGTGAAGAGGTGGATACATATGAGTTCGCTATTCCTGCCTATCTTTGATCAAGAGTTATAATTTATTATTTTCACTTTGTCAACTTCTTGAAGGAATGCCAAAGGGTTAATGGAGCGACGA
Organism: Thermobia domestica; assembly: GCF_964235325.1. NCBI lineage: Eukaryota > Metazoa > Arthropoda > Insecta > Zygentoma > Lepismatidae > Thermobia > Thermobia domestica. The sequence goes on from NC_137470.1 coordinate 23,027,787, forward strand.
CTTAGGAAGACTAAAACCTCGAAACGAGTTTAGTGACCTAAAATACAAGTGAAGTAGGTTTCTCATTGTTACTCGTAGCCATTAGAAGAGAATGGGGGAATGGCGGCCACCTAAGCAAAAATCGTTATAATCTAGCTCGTAAAGCATAAAAAGTTTGTGGGGGCGCGGTGGTTCACCTCCGGTGCTTAGGGTTTCTGGTTCGATCCCAGCTCGCGCCGTGTGGACTTTGTGGTGGACAAACACCGTGCTCGTGGGTTTTCTCGGGGTTCTCCCGTTTCCTCCCACTTTCTTCAATCCACCATTTCATTCATTTATCATCATCACCGTCTCCTTTAGCCTACCCGGCACTAATGTGGGACGTAAAACTAAAAGATTTCATTTCATTTCATTTCACGAAAAGTTTCCGCGATAAGTCGATCCTATAGGTGATTTTGTCTAGTTTATTGTGACCAATTTTAAAATACATATCTTATTTCATCGCCAAGTTAAAAACGAAAATATGAACATATTCAATTGAACGTTATTTCCCACACGATTGGGTAATGGCAGTCAAGGATTTCCCCATACTTTACATATATAAAAAAAAAAAAAAACTTCAACACCATTAACATTTCAAATTTATTCATTAACTTTAGAATAGTTGGGTATCTACAGGGACAGATAATAAACAAAAGTTTCGTGTAAAGAAGATTTAAAAAAAAAACTACTTATTCATTGAAGTTATATATTTTTTCGTCAACACCTTAATATATTTGAAATATAAATCTATTGGTATTGACAAAAAAAAAAAATCAAATGAATATATACCTCTGGATCCAGTGGAAGTTCCTTGTTCAACTTCATCACCTCTTGCCTCTGAGTTAGATTACAGTTGAAGAGCTTTCTTTGGGGGTTGACTATCAAGACCTGTTCATTATAGTTTATTTTAATGTCGGGGAGCCCCGGTCACTGACTGCCATTACCCCATCACTTTGACCGCGGCTACCCAAAACGCATGTTTTGAGTAAAACACGGTCAACACTAACATACAAACAAATGAGTGCATTAATTTATGGATTTGCTTTAGAACTACGTATGCATAGTGTCTATGTAAAAGGTCATCTAATAAAAATATCAAATGGAATAGTATTTACAGTGTCAAATAATTTGCCTTATATTACATCAAACGCAGCGGAAAAAAAAAACAACACGCCTTTATTTGATGGTGTCTTCCCACCTGCAACAATCCTATTAGCGAAAGGAACTGTTAACTGTTCTATGAGCGACCGATTCGATCTGTTAACTGCACTATGATTCACTGATTCGTTCATACTAAGATAATGGAAGAAGATAAGTTTCTCTTTTATTTAACTTGTTTTATGCTAACGTGATTTAGAACCTAACAAAATGTACTATGAAAAATTTCGTTCTCCCTGAATTTAATACATGAGAATGCTCTTCTTGCATTAACAATCTTTTATACGTTTTTCCTAATATTATATTTTTGAATTAATTTCTATGAATACATTGACTCTATCAAGGGGAAAACTAACTAAATATTTATAGTAGCTCCGCCTTTGACTATGATTCTAATATAATTAAAAAGTTCATGTTAAAATGATACGGAGCATAAGTTTAGATTGAATATGTTTGTGGTATAAAAAAGAAATTAGAAGGAGATTGGGGCGAACGAAGAAAATTTTCCAGGGAGGGGCATCTTCATAGTTGCTGTATCACGCTGGTTTATTCACAGAGTCTTAGGAAGTCTAAAAAGTAGATAGTTACACGTTACTATTACATGTTTAAGTTTTTCAAAACAAAATATATTACTGTGCTTTGTGAGTAATTAGATTTGAATCAAATTAAGTACAGAAAACAGAGCTTTTGAAGAAAGGAGATATTACAACTGGATTTTAAATAATTCCATAGAAGTATACTTTTCATGGAAATATCCCTCTTGTCTCGTTAAGTTATTTGATATGTTTTAATGTCAATCTAACTCAAAATTAAAATAAGTTTTATTTGTACTCACAGGAAAGGAAAAATATATTTGACGAACAGTATCACTGGCACATACACATTTCATTCCGAGGTTGTTCGGGCGCTAATAACGCCAGAGGCAAACATATTTTACGAGATGGAATCAAATCATCTTCCATCATCTCAATGTAAATGAATCGGTCGCTCATAGGGCAGATAACAGTTCCTGTCGCTAACAGGACTGTCGCTTCTGGGACTACTTCTATTTGATACCTATCATTCCTACAATGGCGTGGCTCTCAAAATTACTTTATCTGACAGCTGCTAGTATGGTGTCATCGTTTGCTTTTATTTACGACAAGTTTTTCACGCTATATTGAACTGTCTGGGGCTACCACCTGACCGGGGCTACCCCTCTCTCTCCTACGAGTTCAGTTTTCATATCTACTTCGTTCTTATGAATATCTACTTATGAATCTACATATCTACTTTTTAATATGAGAATCAATAATTTATTTAAAACATGCCTTCTTATTGAGTAAATAATTAATAATCTTAATTTGTATCAAAACATACATATTATTTCCAAAAAAAAATGTGATTACGGTTTCGATTCCCGGGGAGCAGAAAATTTTCGCTTGAAGGTAAGTGCTAGTCCATTTGTCTAAAGTAGCTAGGTGAAGCTGCAAATCACTAAAGTTGAGGTAGGCTAGCCAGTTCTTTTCCTTTTGGCTGTAGAAAATAGGGTATGAGGATAGGCACCTAAATTGAGACCCTTACCTATCTTGTGAAGCAAGAGCTCCAATCTAGTGGAAACGAGCTAAAACAAAAGGAAATAGCCCGCCACAGGTCCGCAAGTCATGCGAGCTTGTTATGCGGAAATTTGATAGTATAGTGAAGGCTGGAAAATACTGTGCCCCTGCAATTTTTTTAAACGTGTACACAACAGGAGCTGAATGAAAACTTGACCCACGACGCACTGACCCACCACCCACCGTGACCCACCATGACCCACCACCCACGGTGACCCACCATGACCCACCACCCACGACGACCCACTCTGACCCACCATGACCCACCACCCACGGTGACCCACTCTGACCCACCACCAACCATGACCCACTTTGAGCCACCAACCACCATGAACCACTCTCATTCACTTTGACCTACTCAGACTCACCAAAATCCATCGTCATCAACTCTGAACACGATCCTCGGCCTCTTATGTACTGACTAAAGAGTTTAAACTTGTAATAAAACAAGACTGTGAAATTGTCACTAATCGGAGTTTGAATTTCTAGTCAATCGCTCAAGCATCATTCTGTTACAATAATGATGGATCTGACCTTTACGATATAAAATGGTAAAGTGTTTGTCAGTGAGGAAATTGAAACAGTTCAAGGTGGGAGGGGGGATTAGTGTGTGTCAAAAATATACTTGTACTAAGAGAGTATTCTTGCAAGTATTAATTTCTGAACGCATTCCACAAGAAACTTTTATTCGCAGGGAAATACCCCTGTACAACATGGAAAAGGTTATGGTTTCTCAGTTCATAGTATTTTTCTCACAAAAGACCTGAAAAACCAGTTGTTCATAGGGTATAAAGGTGCTCGGGTACCCTATGTGAGAGCATTTCCATAAAGCATGCTCATAATTGTAATTTGTGTAATCACTAAAACACCACGTTAAATTTAAGTTACAAATATGCATAATTGCAATTATTATGAACATTTATTCAAAGTAGTTTACCTAAAGCAAAGAAGAGACTTACTAAAAAATAGGTACAAAGATGAATAACACAAATAATCCATTAGTATAATTTAATACAAGTATACGTTTTCCGTAACTCGTAATTTTCCACCTTAAAACAAATCTGAAATCGGATTTATTTCCTGTTGGTAACTTTTTGGTGGTAAATCGTCCGCAGTGGAATGATGTCCATCCTTCAGCCAAGAAATAACTAGCTCGTCTACTTTGAGCATGTCTAGCGGTGGGCCATTAACAATGATGAGCAACAAGTTAGACAATGTTTGAGCACTTAGTCTATTTCTAATATCAGTCATCTGTAAATTCATAAGGGGAAATCCCCGTTCGCACTCTGTCGTGGAAATTGATAATACTTCTACCCGATTTCTGCAACTTCTCATCGACAATCTACTTGTTAGACTTAAGTCTGATAACGATTTTTCTTGGTCAGGTTTGAAATACTCGGCAAGAAGTATCATTTCTCTATCACCATACAACATCTTTCCCATATCGACTATGTCAGTTGGCAATGTCGACCCATGTAGAACAGAAACTTCATCTACCACGCCTATGATAGTGAATCTTGTGAATAAATTATCAATTAAAGCCTGATAAACTGATGATTTCTTATTTGTTTATAAATTTAAATTTTTGTAATTACACATGAAGGTTTGACACCATTATCAAGTTCCCTCCCCCGTCTAGCAAGCGAAAGGGAACGAGGTTCCTGGAAAGTGTTCAGAGGTGAATGGGAATTTTCCTTCTTCTTCAACTTCAATTACCACACTGCTGTTTGCCATGTGCCAAATTACGATGAATTTCAGTTAAATTATTATAGTAATTATTTCTTTCTTGAATTATCAATACTTTTCAGTGGAAAAAAAGATGCAATTTCAAAGTTCCAAACCAAAGTAAGTAGACCAACGTAAATGGGAAAAAGTGTAAAATTTTCCATACAATTATGCGTACAATCCAAACTTCAATTTTTTTTTTTATCTATTGAACAAATTCCCAGATACAGCATAATTGTGCCATTTTACACAGGGAAATATCAGCAAGCAGGAAAAAAAGAAAAAGAAAAACAATTTAAAAATAAACAACAACAGTAACATCAATAGTATTAACAAAGAGTGCACAAGTAATATTATTTAGCCAGCACGCGTTTTATTGCTCTTTCAAATACCGGGTAGCTCGAAAAAATGTCCACCTCACTGGTTAGATTATTATAATAGTTGGGTACTCGGTGAAAAAGAGACCTCTGTATAATTGTCAACCCAGGGCGTGCAAGATGGAATAGGTGGGTATTCCGGGTTTTGCGGGAAGGGACATGTAAGGGTAGTTGTTGAATTAGGGTTTCTGATCTTAGGTTCCCATTTACAATATTATGAAGAAACTTCAAATCAGAGTTATTTCTGCGTACTTCCGGCGTCTGGATATTAAGATATCGCAAAATTTCCTCCTTAGGTAATATTCGAACTGCGGGAACACGAAAACGTACTATTGCAATAAAGAAATTGAGAACAGACTCAAGTCTAGAGAGATGTGTAGGTGCGGCCATGGTCCATATGGGAGAACAGTATTCGATCTTGGGTGCTATAAGAGTTTTATAGAATGTTGTTAATGATGTCACAGTACGTAGTTCAGTGAATCGGTAAAGAAGCCCCAGCATACGCATTGACTTTTTAACTATTGAGGAGATGTGATCAGAGAATGAGAGTTTGGAATCAAAGATGACACCTAGATCATTATGACTGGCAGAATGTGTTATAGGGGAATCGTTAATATAGTATTTGGAGGTAACAGGAGACTTTTTCAGAGTAATTGTAATACCGTCACATTTCTTACTGTTAAGTTTCAAATGCCACATTTCAAACCAGTCTACAAGATAATTTATGTCTTCCTGTAGGGCAATTGTGTCATGGAAACATATTTCTCTATATAATTTGCAATCGTCAGCAACAAGCAAAAGGCCACTAGGATTAACTGATAGATGAGAGTAGAGATCATCCATATACAGGACAAATAGCAGGGGCCCTAGTACGCTTCCCTGAGGCACCCCCGAGATCACAGGTTGGGGGTTAGAAGTCGCCCCTGAAAGAAGAATTTTCTGTTTACGTTCCTTTAGATAGCTGGTGATTAAAGAGAGAAATTTACCATGTACATTAAACCTATTGGAAAGCTTGTGGAGAAGAAGAATGTGACTGACAGAATCAAAGGCCTTTGAGAGATCAAAATAAATGACATCTAATTGAGTATTGTTATTTATACATTGAACTGCACAGGAAAGAAGAGTACTTAAGTTTGTGAGACTTGAGCTTTTCGGTAGAAAACCATTCTGAGAAGTGTGAATGTAAGGCGACGTGAATTTGAGAAGCCTGTCTTTGATTATTTTTTCGCAGATAATAGATATTACAGAAAGAAGAGAGATTGGCCTATAGGAGGATACTTGATCTTTAAGTCCTGATTTATATATTGGGGTCACATGAGCTAATTTCCAGATGGTGGGATAATATCCTTCTCTGAAGCATCTATTGAATAGGATGGATAAAGGAACTGAAATAGCTGAAGCAGTTTTGTTAAGATAGAGAGAGCCAATGTTGTCGGGCCCAAGAGATCTATGTGGAGAAAGCGACTGCAAGAGAACCAAAACCTCACCCGGGGTGGTAGAGAGGTTTGATAAGGTGTTAGTACAAATGGGGAGGAGAGGGGGAAGATGGGTTGTAGGGGGAAAGGCGGTAAATGTTTTACAGAAGTAGTTATAAAAGGATAAAATTTCCGTGTAATTAAGCTTACAGTACAAATTTTATGCCTATTTTTCTCACAACTTTATGGGTTGATTGCCCTGTGCTGTAAGCGCTCCGTATAATAAACATAAGCTTCAGCAATTATTATAGAAGAAAACAATGGATATATGAAGCCAAGCACTGTATTTTTTGTTTCTGATTTTTTTTTTCTTAAATAACATCGATCGTTTTCGATCATTTTTACAAACCAGCTCACTACCAATTTTACATATATAGAAAGTTTCCCCCCACATAAAGGAGAATTCTAAAAAATGCTAGGACACATTCTGTTTATTTTCAATAAAGAATTAATACACTGAAATTCAGTTCCATAAGTTTAAGGGTTTGCGAGATACTCATTTTTTTTTTCGCAAAAATTCGGATCCTCACTACCTCCTTAGGATATTATGCATTATAATAAAAGCAATATAATATCCCAATTTGTATTAAGGCCTAACTATATACCAAAAGTAATTTTATTTGACTTTGCAATTTGACCGTGATGATCCGGCACACATAGTTACATTCATTTTTTTATATAATAATTTATATATTACAGTGATTCAAAAATGTATTTTTTCCAGTAGTTAACTCCTCTAAAAATTCACAGGTCTCGAAAGCCAAGTAGTAGTATAAGCCCTATTGCTATTATTACTATTAAAACTATCAATATCCAAAAGTGTCTGAAGTTCATTTTTCACTTGGTTAGATATACTAACCTCAGGTAAGTAGACAGAAACAAGTGGAAAAGAAAGGGAAATGAAGGTCTTGAGAGTAAAACGGAGACAAATTTACCAGTCTTCAGAAGATACTGTCTACAATGCAATGAGCAGAGAGAGTCGGTAGATCATACTGAGTCGGTGGGTCACAATGGGTCATGGTGGGTGGTGGGTCGCAGTGGGTCACGGTGGGTGGTGGGTCACAGTGGGCCATGGTGGGTGGTGGGTCACAGTGGGTCATGGTGAGTGGTGGGTGACAGTGGGTCACATGCTATTGACCCACGACCCACTGACCCACTCAGAAAACTTGACCCACTTGACCCACTGACCCACCGACCCACTGACCCACTCCATCTCTGGCTGAAAGTGGATAAGGTAAATTGATATTCATTCTATATTTACTTTCTTTTATAGCAGTGAGTATGGGTATTGCAACATGTAATGACTTACTCTTTTTCTTCCATTTAGATTTTAAATGCGGTTAGTCATTTGTTCATCGGTCGAATGTCTTATTATGAGACCCTTAACAGGTTCAGTAATCTTAACTAAATGCACGTACATATTCCTAATTAGAAACCAATGGTGAAAGTTATTTCTGCTTTCTTTTGATGGTAATGATATACCAAAATTGTCCTAGTAAATCCTTACCAACGAGGAGTGGCTTAATCCGATAAATAGAGCCAGTGATTTTATCATTTTGGACACATTTCTCATGGGGCAAATATTTGCACATTAAAAAAGGCGATAAAAATTGTTGCAGTTTATGCGTAGAAAACATGTAAAAAAAAAAAGTTCAGTGCATATATTCTAAAATTGAAGAAAGTGAGTTAGATTGAAAATGTAACGTTTAACATTTGTGTGCCATCACAGGATTTGGCTTAAAGACAGTGTTGAATGGCGAATTAATAAAAGAACTTTTAATATTACACAAAAAGCCGGGGTCCCTTATTAGGTACCCCTCATAAAAATGACAGTGTAGCAACTTAGGTCACATTTTTTAATATATATATATATATATATATATATATATATATATATATATATATATATATATATATATATATATATATATATATATATATATATTATTACGAGGGTCGTTCCGAAATTAATACCTTCTTGTTTTGTATTGACTTTGTATGTCGGTGCCAGATGTCGTTGGTGTAGTGCTAATGCTTGAACTTTCCTATTTTATATGCAGCTGGTCCCGTTCTTTGCGGTAGCTGGCGCCAGCATAAGAGTGTTTCAAAATGGAGCCTGGTATGGACCTGCGTATAAAATAACGATGTGTGATTGAATTCCTCACTGCTGAAGGAATTGCGCCGATCGAAATACATCGACGCTTGGAAAAGGTTTATTGAGATGATACAATAGACGTGAGCAATATCAGGCGATGGGTATGTTATTTTCAAGGTGGTGACAAGTGTGTTCATGACAAGCAGCGGCCCAGTTGACCTGCACAGCTGTCATCCCTCGCAATGAAGAGTCTTGATCAATTCATCCGTGCTGATCGCCAGATAACGACCAGGGAATTGTGTACAAAGCTGAATGTATGTGTAATACCATGGAAAAATGCTGGAACATCTTGGTTATCGCAAAGTCTATGCGAGATGGGTACCGCGGATGCTTACAGAGAATACAAAACTCAGCGCATACACATTTGTCGGGACCTGCTGGATCAATACAAAGCATCGGATTCTCTGGATAGTATCGTCACTGGAGATGAAACGTTGTGTCATCACTACGATCCGGAATCCAAAAGACAGTCCATGAATTGGCTACATGTGAAATATCTCTCAAAGAACACATTCAAGACACAACCGTCTGCTGGCAGTGATGTGCACAATATTCTGGGATAGCCAGGGTGTGATTCTTTTGGATGTCCTGGAGCCTGAAGAAACTGTTGTGAAAGTTGTAAGGCAGTGGTTAGCCTTAGCTGGTTCCGATTTTTACAAGCGAGACATGCAGGATCTGGTTGATCGTTGGCAAAAGTGCATAACGAATGGTGGGAACTATGTGGGAAAATGACAGTCTGTAACTCAAATATTGCTCTGTTTAGCTGTGCATTTGTTATTTATGTATTTCCATTAGTTTCCGTGAAAAAATGAGACATTGCTTTCGGAGCGACCGTCGTATATTTTTAAGTATTTCAATAATTCGTATCGTAAATAAGACATTCCACAGAATATATTAACGTAACAACAGTATTTGTTTGTGTTTTAATTAACCACTATAAATCAGCTTAATTTTTAGGATCTCATATTCGGGGTTCTTACCCTATATGAGAAATTGAAAGTTGGTGAGCTGCAGTTGAAAGTTCGGAAGGGATAGGTTCAGAAGTGGAATAACAAGGACTCAGGGTAATCGTGGCTTTCTTTCCCAGAAGTCTACTTTCTCAAGTAAATAGATATGATTCCAATTTACAACTCTTGTACTCCTTAGAAGTTTCAAATAAACCAGGTTCTTAAAAGAGAAAGAAAGAAATTTTAATTGTAGTAACACACCACAAAGGTGGAGAAATAAAAAATACATAGGCCTAATTTTCACATCCAGGAAAAGGTACAAATGATTTTTGCAGTAAACAACGGACGTGGGAATCGGAATTAATTAAGGTTATTTATGTACTGTCACATTGCATATTTTTAAGGTAATGTTCTAATGTTTCATTGCTATATTGTTTACATAATTTAATTGTTGGAAGGCGTAGCATCATTAGAATTTGAGTAAGCCAATAAGATTATCAATTACAGTACAGCCTCTTGACGAAATAGTGAAGTGCTGTATTTTACACTGTACCGATTTATAACATTAAATATTAGTACAATTAATTCTCCGTGTATTCAAAGAATAACCTCGAACTAATATAGTTAATAACATGCATTCACACGTATACAAAGCCCTGAAGACGTGCGTGAAAGCTATTCTCAGTCAAATACTTGGTTCTCAGGACACAATTAATACGCAGTGTGTGAGTGAGATTCCTAGATTGAAATCAAGCGGCTTATTAAAGAAATACCGTTGGCTCTAAAGTGAATTATTTATACTATTTTGATCTCATCATTTATCTCATTCCTTGTAAAAAAAAAGTCTAAAGAGATGCTTTAATCAAAGATGATACAGTCATCCTCATTATCACATTCACGTAATTGTATGAAAAGAAAAAAAATGTAGAATTGACTGGACTACCTTCGTTGGCCAACTGCATCGGAATGAAATTATTTATTTATTTATTTATTTATTTATTTTGAAACATGAAAGTTTTGCTTCTACCAGTCTCTTAGCCAGCCCAGAAATGTAGAGGGGCCCCGATAGAAGTTAGGGAGGGCCGATCCAACCACATTATAGATCATCATCATATTATAAATCATTTGCAAGCTTACCGTGAAAATTTTAGGAGGATCCAGTAAAAATTTAGGGAGCCGACCCCCTAGACCCCTTGGATATGGTCGTTCTTCTACGCAAAGAGCTAGTCTCCTTCTTGTTCTACGAGTACATTTGAAGATTCAGAAAACTTGCAAAATTGAACAGTATTACGAGGAAATAAATCTAACTTGATTTTCCACGTACAACATATTTTATTCATCCTGTTACATGGGTTTCATTGAATCTTTCAGTTTAAATTTCCGCTTTTATGACCTTTAGGCTAAAGGAGGCGGATGACTAAAGCAAATGAATGATAATGAAAGTATTGGTGGAATGATAATGAGGGAAGGAACGAGAGTACTTTGAGAAAACCTATGTACACGATGTTGTCTACTATAAACTTACTTGGCTGGGAATCGAACGAGGCACCCCACACACTAAAGATAGGCATTCTACCACTGAGCCCCTGTGCACTCATGCTTTTAATAGCAACTATTGTATACGCTCTATGATAAATACCTTTGAATTGTTATATGTTTTTGCAGCCTTAAATATACTATACCACGTGTCTCTAAAAATCTTACTATGAGAAATTATTGCATTGTATTTCATGATGTAAGTTGCATGTGTTAAACTCGTCTACACGATTTTTTCATCTTATTGCAGGTTTGTGTAATTTGCAGTTTAGGCACCTGGTAATCAAAGCTGTAATAATGGCATTTGTTGGGGCTGAAAAATCATTCAGGTATTGAAAATTGAAAGATACCGTTGTTCTGCGCAAGTACAACTTCGTTTCGAACGTGGAAAGGTTCATCGTCATAACTGTCGAATTAAGAGAACACACAGAATCATTGAAGGTGAACGAGATTTCCCAGTGCTCAACATTTTCTCTGCCACATCACAGCGGAAGTTCTGCTGTCCCTTTGTTTGGGGACACTGACAGGTTTGTTCTGCCTGGATATCATCCAACTGTGGTTAATTCCACAAATGAACGACGGTTCTGATAATTATGTACTCCAGCAGGATGGAGTACCTCATTATCACTTTTAGGTTCGTTCGTACTTCAATGAGGTCCTGCCACATAGTTAGATAGGGAGAACAGACCCTTTGGGCTACGCTCTTCTGAAATGTCCTGCCAGAACACCAGATTTAACCCCCTGGAGATTTTCTTATTCAGTTACCTGAAGGACTGTGTTTATATTCCTCTCTTTCCACAGAACTAGGTGAACTAGGAATTGAATTCTAGCAGCAGCAACATTGGTCACGCCAGATTTACTAACCAAAGTATGGCAGGGGCTAGATTTTGGCATAGATGTTTGTCGAGTCACAAAAGGTTATCACATTGAATCCATATAGCCCACCATAATACTGTAAAAACCTTGTATCAAATAAACAAAAATTGACATAATATGTACAGTAGATTTTTCTAAACAAATATTTCAAAGTGGGACTTACTTTAGAGACATGCTGTATTATTTTATGATTATTATATTTTATTTTAATTAATTGAGGACTGTAGTATGTTTGCGAAGGTGTCGTTTTTAATTTCGTGTTTTGATTTTAAAAAAAGCTAGCTCATCTTAAATCCTACAGGCATCACTAATGAACATTTTCTGACTACTCCTTGACGTGTACAAAAAAATGTGAACGATATAGAGATAGCAAAACCGAAAAAAAAAATATCCATTTTTTTAATTTTTAATTTTGGTAGCCTGTTCTCTTCTACTTGATACAGCAGCTACATAAATATATATTATTTAGCAGCTTGATGTGTTAATTTCGACAGCATCAGAACTTAATCAAAAACCTTATTTTTATCATTATCCAATGAACAGTAATCTTGAAACAGACCTATTCAGTAATATTGTCGCAGCCGATATCCTCAACCTAAAACGAATACAGAAAATAACAAAGATTTGCAGATATTCTAACTTCTTCCGCCATATGTCACTTACAGCTTTTTTACAGGACATATTATCAAATTTAGAAAGTGAAAAGTGAAGTTTGTTGTGAGAAAATTAAATAAATATGATTCTAAGCAGAGATTGATTTCTTGCCGTAAGAATATATTTAGATAGATAAAGTAGCTATTCAAGGATTCATATCAGTTGTCCTTTACACTACTTTGTGGTTTTAAGGGAGAATATCATGAGAATTATTACTATATTCATACTGCTACGGAGATCATGGTGAGAATGTCCCCTTTATGAAACTTTTAAACCTCTTCATATATATAAATCAATGACTGAAGATAAGGCCTAACCTTCTATTATATAAAATCCTCCTCTTTATTTTGTAGATGGTGAAATCAATTTATAAAAGTATTCTTTCTATCATAGCTATTTGACTTAACTCTAGGGCTATCATACGCCACATTTTCACTGGACAAATCCCAATTTCAATGTTCTTGTGCTGGTGCTGATATTTCGCAGGTGTACATTTTGGCCCGGTTTTGAGTCATTTTCCTCCTTTTTATGTGCCCTAATCTCATAGTAGTATTCTTTTTTCTCTTTTTTTCCAATAAAATATTTTGAACTGAAAGCTAGAGAAATTTTAATCTATAGTTCACTTGAATCTTGGTAGAGTGTGCTACTTAAGGCCATAAATTCCATATATAATGTTTAAAACATCGTTAATACAGTGCATGCGAACGAACAAACAATTTGTTTCACTTGCGTAAGGATGAGACATTGAAGAACAATGATTAATGAACTTCAAACTCAAATACATGCTTTCTTAATCTTTGAGAAAAATATTTTAAACTGTTATAAATCACATCAATTTAGCTTATTAAATTTAAACGTACATTAACCCTTTGGGGATCCTGGCTTTTTGGGCCATTTTTTAGACTTTCAGTCAAGCAGCTACTGTATTGTCACTATTTATCCTAGGATCATGGTTCATACCTCATTCTCTTCAGAATAGAGCTGGCTTTCAAATGATACTACTTGCGTGCTCATACCATGTACCAGCAGCGGGGAAAAAATGTCAAAGTGAAAATTTCGGAGGGAAAAATTTTTTTCTCGAACTTTGGCCCCCCTGCCCCCCCTGTGTGATCGTAGCCATCTAAAAAAATCTGAGAAATAGTACTTAGTATACTGAATGTGTGGGCCAAATTTCAAGTTTCTATCTTGAATAGTAAGGACGGGAGAATTTTTATCAAAAATTCCCACAGTGCCCCAAAGTACCATAAAACACTATGATATCAGGGAAAAAAATTCCTGAGACAACCCTAATTACCCTAGGACTATAATCCGCCAATCATTCTCTTCAGAATAGAACTGTCTTTCAGGCGGTACCATTCATATGTCTCCATCATGTATCTAAGGCGGGAAATTCCTGACAAAAGGGATTTTTGGGGGCAAAATTTCCCTTTTTTCAACTTTTGCCCCTCTGGACCCCCCTGTTTTTACGCAGAAATCGGAAAAAAACTTCTGGTAAATACTACTCGGTGGACTGAATGTTTGTGCAAAATTTCAATCTTCTACGTGAAAAAATAGGCCTGCCAGAGAAAATTTCCCTACTTTGCCCCACTTTTACCCTATACAGAAGTATATTTGGATAAAAATTCACTGAGACGGCCCTAATTACCCTAGAATAATAATTCGACGGTCGTTCTCTTCAGAATGGAACGGCCTTTCAGACGGTATGACTCACGTGGTCCTATCATGTTTTTTTTTGGCGGGAAAATGACGAAAAACGGGACTCTTGGGGTAAAAAATCCCTATTTTTACCCCTTTGCCCCTCTGGTTCCCCCCTGTTTTAGCACTGACATCGGAACAAAAAATCTGGTAAATAGTACTCGGTAGACTGAATGTTTGTGCAAAATTTCAATCTTCTACGTTCAAAAATAAGCCCGCAAAAAAATATATATACCGACAATGACCCATATTTCCCTATATAGAAGTAAATTTTTCAAAAAATCCCTAAGACGTCCCTAATTACCCTAGAATAATAATTCGACCGTCATTCTCTTCAGAATGGAATGGCCTTTCAGAAGGTATGACTCACGTGGTCCTATCTTGTATGTGAGGCGGGAAAATGACGAGAAACGGGATTTTGGGGGTAAAAATTCCTATTTTTACCCGTTTTCCCCTCTGGTTCCCCCCTGTTTTGGCACTGATATCGGAACAAAAAATCTGGTAATTACTACTCGGTGGCCTCAATGTTTGTGCAAAATTTCAATCTTCTACGTAGAAAAATAAGCCCGCCAAAAAATATTGAACATAGGCTTAGAAAATGAGAAAATAAATTTTTGACTTATGACGTCATCACCTCCTATGTCTGGACGCAGGACGGTCTGAAATCATACGTAATGTCTTCTACAAGGTCTCTGGACTTGGAAAACAAAAAAACCCGGACGAAAAAGCTCAAATAGAAGAGAAATAACGCAATGTACCATGAAAAGTGCATATGGTACAAATTGTACCATAGGATCCCCAAAGGGTTAACGGAAACAGAAATTTCCGAAATCATAGGTTACCACCACACAATATGTAATTCAATCTTTTTTTTATAATAATTTCTATCGTTTACTGGGAAAAAGTCAAGGATAATAAACAGAAAAAAACTTCATCTTTGGCATAAAATTAAAATTTATCTTAAAAAATGTCAAATTAACGTATTTTATATTATATGTACTTATGCTATTGTAGGTGTTGTATCTATCACTGAATGAATGAATACGGTAAGAAGGCGTATTGTAGTACATTGATAGTTGAAAGGAGATAAACGTAGATAATGTAGTGGGCTGTAAACATGTAAAATATTTTGTTTTGCAAGACGTAATACCACAGAAATGTTGCCAATTAGAGAGACTAAAACAGAGTTAAAAAATAAATAAAATCAATTTTTATCTTCCGGGAGCGCACTTACTCTAAAGTTTGCCGAAATATGAAGAAATACAGATTTTTACGATAATTTTTAACATTTTTAATTTAACCTCTTTCCGAACGTAATATCTCAAATTGTCATATATTAGAATCACAGAAAAATAATGTTTAAATATTATTTTAATCCATCAACATCTTTCGGTTTAATTTTCCAACCTTAAAAATTAAATTTTGTTTATTTCTAAATTTTGTTTCCAATTTTGATTAAATTTGAAGGCAATGCGTGACCGGACATTCAAGAGAAGGCTAATTTAAAAGTGTTAAAAATTATCGTAAAAATGTGTATTTTTTCCATATTTCGACAAACTTTAGAGCAGATGCGCGCCAGGAGGATATAAACAAATTTTATGTCTTTTTAAACTCCCTTTTACTTTCCACAATTAGGAACTTTTCCGCGGTATTACGACTTGTTAAAAACATTTTGCATTTTTTTTTCGGCCGATCCTAATAGACAATCTGCTAAATAATTTTATTGATAGTACAGTAGAACCCCTCTAATCCGTCACCTTTTTAATGGGGCGTATGGTCGAAATGCAGAAAAGGTCGGATTATCAGAAAATACAGAAAAATACGGATTTACAATAAAATAAACAATCTCTGAACTCAAAAATGAGTTCTCTACAGCATTGTTCTTTACAGTAAAAACATTGCAAAAAAAGAACCGCGCAAAAGCTGTTATTATTATTGTACAAAGCAATAATACTGTATGTGTAATATTTACTAGGTAAGCCTATAGTAAAAAATACTAGAAAAAGTCAGTTATAGATTTTAATTTAGAACTAAAAGCTGCGTACTACAGTGCAGAAAACACGCACAAATAAAGACAGGTTACAACAGATGATGGAGCACTAAAGCGGACAAGCGATAACATCAAGTAAACAATTATGCCGCCATGGCAGTAAACGACAAGGGCCTCATGTGTCAACGACGAAGTTCGGCTCGAGTACGATCGGATCAACCGGAGAGGCTGAGGAAGGATGAGCGGAGTTATACTGTATTATATTTTTCGATTTTCAAGATATAAAGAAACATGTTATAACATTTTTTATAAATTCAATAATTATACCACTCAAATTCAAATAATTACATCCTTAGCAGGTTATGTTTCCTCCTCTTTTTCTGCTTTTCTCGTATATTATATGCCATTCTATCTCTGTGTTGTAATATTTGCCTCTCTTACTGCATTTCAAAATACTAAAATAGATTAAATTTTGCAATGGAAGCTAATTGTCCCGTTACTTGCTCTGAATATTTATGAACAACAATTCACACATGAATGTCCTAGAGCGCAAACTTAAATGTGAAAATCATTAATTGATTTACCCGAATCTGATCAGATTTCGAATCTACCCGCAGTTGCTGATTGAAATGTAGTAGTAATGAGTTAATTAATGTAGCAGAAATCTCTCAGTGGACATGCGTCATCAGTTTCACAATGGTTATTGCTTATCCGTCCTTTTGCTTTCAATGTTCTCTCTTCCCCCCTTATATTTGACAGCACAAATGTAATCATTTCCACTTTTTCTCCTGCGTCATACTCCTATTAGGATTTTCCGGATTACTCTACTGATATTGTACAAATAAACTTTTGATTAATACGGTTCCCTCCATGTAATGTTCGGTATGGCATTTTTTTAAACTCTTAAAACGAGTTTATGTATATTTCAAAATAAATGATTGATTAAGAGTTAGTATAGCAGAACTGGAGCCGTTTTCAGTGGGAGCTCATGTGCTTCAGATCACACGTTATGCTGTAGGTCCATGTATCCTGTAGTCTCGCTGGTGAAAGGGACGCTAAACTTAAATCAAATCAAATCAAGTTTTAAAATATTGCATTATTTTTATTAACTTTTTGAAGGAATTAGCTCATTTTCAATGCAAATATATGATCTTACAATTAACTTTGTGAAAATTCCGCGAACAACATTCTTTCTCTTCAAGTACAAAATCTGATCATCGTTAAACGATTTATTTATTTATTTGTTGAGAAAAGGCTCACGCTCCTAATTTGTAATGCATGTAGAATATGAATGGAGTTTTGACTTCAGTTGTTAGTCAAATTTTACATTAGATATTCCCCAAATTTGTCAGGTAAAATGTATGTTATATCAAAATACAATGTAACTTGCAATCGTTAACACGTACAATATATATTTTTTATTGTGTATAATCAATCTTCGGATTTATTTTCCAGGAATGTGTGTTCTTTTCTCTAGTACTCATGTAAGCATTAATCATTTGGATACGAAGACCATGCAAGGTGTAAGATTAAACCTCCCTTCCTCCTTCCTCATAAATCTGTCACCAGGACATGTTAATATCCTCATTCCTCAGCAGATAACAAAAAGGATTGAACTCCAATATCAGTAACTTTTAAGAACGGACGGTTGCCTTTCCTTCCTAAATGAAAGTATAAAATGAAAACAGAGAAGAGGGTGAGATCAGATCGAACGCTGGGAATTATCTCAAAGTTGAACTTTGTTATGTTATATTGATAGCTTACTCGTGCACGCTGTAGTCGTAAAAGTCCGTATGCAATTATAGGTTACTGGTATTTTAATATCAAATAACTGAACAGTGATTTAGATACATTGTAAAAAAAAAGAAAGAAAAAAAGAAATAAAGGAAAAACAATAGGTATCAGTCACACCAGTAAAACTATGTAAATTTATTTTCAAAAGATTCAGTAAATATTGAAATACTTTAGCAAGTTTCATCTGCTCTTCATTGAATATAAAGTAAATCAAATGAGATTTAATGTCGTTTGTGCAAGAGGCCAGAGTTCTGTTTTCTGAGGAGAAAGTGTATCTACCAACCCACTTAAGATTCTGACTTGTTAAAAATAATACAAAATTTACCACTTTTGGTTTGTTTGTTTTTCATAAGTGAAAGGAGATAATATAAGGTAACTTAACGCAATCATAAATAATGTTATTCTACAACAACAAATCTGAATCTAAAGAATTTTCATTGTTGTTACCCATGGAAATTACAATATTGCCTGAATAACATTTCCCCCAAAATCTAGGTTAAGGCAGCCACTAAAGGGAACGAACACAACTGGATTTGATTGCGTATCATGTTTTCTTGGTATCCCGTGAACTACTTTTTAAATAATAGGTGTATTTAGTTTTTAATAAACAAAATAGTTTCAATATGCAGTTATTAATATTAAATAATAATGTTATTTAAAAAGAAGTTCACAGGATACCAAAACAACATGATACGTAACCAAGTGCAGTTGAGTTCGTTCCTCTAGTCGCTGTCTTAACTTAACGAGGAAACCGGTTCAAGGGTGATATGAAATTGTGGACGAGTTTATGCGCAAACGAAGTGTTTTTGTGCACAATTAAACCCATTAGAGGAAAATAACCCTCGATCTCAACCGTGTCGGATATATATAGAGGAATAAGGGGAAGGTTGGTCCACCGATATTTTGCGAATTTTCGGCTATGTTGCGAGTGAATATGTTTGAAAATTACATTCAAACGTTAAGAAAGATGCATCAGGGAGGAATAAAGGTGGTGTCGAATTTGAGGTGAGTGACGTAGCTTCTACCAGGGGCCGGAAAAAAGAAGGAGCTTAAGGAATAACAAACGTCACTGGCACGAAGAACAAAATTGTATGGTATTACATGCTAATATATCATATCGTTAGTTCGTAGAAAAAGAGAAAAATGCAATAAAATATATTAATTACATTGTCAAAGGAACAGAGATATTATTGTGTGAACAAAAATACAATGTTATATTCTGTGCAAAAGTGCTATAGAAAACCAAGTTAAATAATATGAATCATAAACACATATTGTTACAAACGTAAGTACAACAGTATACAGTTGTGTGACATATTAAAACACAATGTATGGATCAATAAGCAAAAATAGTATCTCCAACTTAAAAAAAAAACGAGAAACCTTATATACTGTATATCACATACAGTTCCGATCGGTTAATAATTGTAGAAATGATAAATGTTTGAAAGTTCAGACGGCCACATTTTTTTTTTTTTACATTTTTCATCCTATTTGACTGATAATACTTTTATTCGATTCAGCATATTAAGAAACCTGAACATAGATACCTGACACGGCTATTTCATTCAACAATGGAACTCCGGCATTTTCGCCTTCCCAGGCCTAAACATTCTTCCCCTAGAACTTTTTATGGACTCTTCGCTTTTGTAACCCTCATGTCTAAAGCAACGTATTACTACAGTTTCTTGGATGTAGGAATTATTCATTTTTAAAAGACTATTTTTACTAGTACTAACGCTACATATTCAAAAATTCCCAAAATGTCGGAGCAGCAGCCTTTCCCTTATTCCTCTATATCTTCCGAACGGTTGAGATCGAGTGTTTTTCCCTCTAATGGGTTTAAGTGTACACAAAAGCACTTCGTTTTCTTATAAACGCGTCCACAATTTCGCGTCTCTTGAATCAGTTTCCTCGTTAAATTTTTGAACTAATGTTATTCTGGCAACACTGTAATTTCTATGGATAGCAACACTGAAAATTCTTCAGGTTCATATTTTCTGTTGTAGAATAACATTATCTATGGTTGTGCTAAGATGCGTTTCATTATTTCTTTTCTCTTATGAAAAACAAACAAAAAAATGGTAAATTTTGCAACATTTTTAGTAAACAAGGCTCCTAATGATCTTAGTAACCTCTATCGTATGCCACTGGTTATAGAAAAGACATAACCTGATTTTTTTTTTTTTTTTTAGATTTTCTTCTCTTTGTCGTCACAGAAATCTATATCTGCATTATAAAAATGAAAACGACATTGTATGTTATGTCATAATGTGGAAAACAACTGAACTGTTTAAAATGCATTATTGAACCTTACGCAATATTTACTAAGGTTTATATTCTAAGAGAGAAAAAGAAAGGTTTAAGGTTTATGCTAAAATATAGTAGCTCACAAGACTCTGAAGTTAGAGAAATGAAACTCTGTACAGAAAATTCTTGTTAAAAATTAGCGGATACACTGTAGTGTATTAGCGGTTTCGAGAACAAATTTTAAGAACAAAACGGAGATAATTTATATATATATATATATATATATATATATATATATATATATATATATATATATATATATATATATATATATATATATATATATATTAGGGTGTCCCTTATTTTCGAAAATTGGAAAAATTAGCGGGCCACCCGTTATTTCTCTTCTTTTTCGTTAGAATAGGTTACACATCAAAAATTTCTTTAATATTCAAATATTTACTGGTCGCTCAAGCCTTTTGAAATCAGTTATACAGAATGTTGCTATTCGTATATACTTCAAGAGATGACCAACAGATCGCAGCACTATTGTAACAAAAGGAAGGAGCCATTGACAATAATTTCTTGCGCAATGTGCACAGAATTGCCTTGCTGTTTAACGTCTTGTTAATTTGTGTGTAGGATTTTGTTCTAATTTATATTTAAAGATCAATTTTAAGATCTTTCTCTTATTAAATAACCAAACTACCGTCGTCGTTTACGTGCAAACTGGGAATTTAAATTTGGTTAAGGAAACTTTGGATCTATTTACTGTGTTTCGTACGCTAGTAGATCGTGGTGTTTGGTGTACCATCAATCAGTAAGACGTTTGAGAGGATCTCGGTGCATTAATTTTGAGTGAGAAATGGAACAGAAAAAGAAAATTTCCTACTCGACTAGGAATAATAGTAAAATTTACTTGCTGGGCAGCACAGACCATGTGATACTAGGTAGCAAACTCCCTTCCAATAAGCAGGTCCTGAAATTGTTTCTCCATCATCACCTATTGTTGAAAAAACTATACGAGAAAGTTCACGCTGTGTAATGCAAGAAGTTGAGGGATTTTGGGAAAGAGCACGCATTCCAATTCGTGCGAGGAAGCACACGGTCACCAAAGTTGAACAGTTATTTGAGAAGTGGTGCAAATTAAAGAAAAATGCCAGTAGGAAAACTAATACACAAGGGAATAATGAAAAACAGTTTGTGGGTGAATTAGAAAAAATGTTTGATATCGCTTGTGCTAATGCTTTGGATGTGATGAAGAATAAAGAAGACAAAGACTTCCTCATAGCGCAACGACAACCTGGTCGTCCAGGAACAATGGGTGGTGTGGATAAAACACTTGCCGTGAGAGAGTCGAGATCTAGAGAGAGACAGGAAAGATTTAACAAAATGAAATAGAAAAAACTGGAACGTCAAAGCAAGGAAACAGTGGTGACTTTGGATGCAAGTATTTGTTCTGATGAAATCGAAGGTGACGACTCAAATGCAATTTCTAATGACACTTTTACTCACAACTTTCAACCAACTCTACAGAAGGTAACACCAAAGAAACGAGCAAGGCAGAGTGTGTTTACTTCTGAATTGTGTGCAACATTAGATAGAACTAAAGTGAGCGTTAGGAAAGCAACGTATTTAATAACTGCTACTGCACAGAGCTTAGGACATTATACAACTAAACTAGCTATAAACCGCTCAACAGTTTCACGTAGTCGGCGACATCATCGTAAAGCATCAGCGGAAATGTTGAAAGCCAAATTTCAACCCGAGGGATCACTTCAGGTACAGTGGGACAGCAAACTAATGGATGACGAGTACAACAATAAGAAAACAGAACGTTTACCTGTGGTTGTTAGGGACTTGTCTGGTAAAACTGAAGACAAGGTGCTAGGAGCCGCAAAATTAGAAAGAACCACTGGTCTTGCACAAGCTACAGCAGTTGTTGAATTGTTGAAGAACTGGAAAATTGCCGACAGGGTAGCTGCACTGTGTTTTGACACAACTGCGAGTAATACAGGGAACGTATCGGGTACCTGCACGCACTTACAGCGTCTTTTAAAGAAAAAAACTTCTTAGCTTTCCATGTCGTCATCACATTTTGGAATTAATGCTTGCTAATGTATTTAAAATTTGCGTTTGTGGTAGTGTAACGACTGGGCCCAAAGTCGTATTGTTCGAGACATTACAACAATTTTGGGACAAACTCGATGTCACCAAATATGAGCCCGGCATCTTAAACAAAGTTATATCTGATTTACTGGGAAACAACGTAGAATCTGTTCTGGATTTTGCACAACGTCAATTGCAGTCAGATCATTACAGAGATGATTATCTGGAACTTCTAGAATTAACAGTAATTTTCCTCGGACAGCAACCACAGAGAGGAGTTCACTTTAGAAGACCAGGTGCGATTCATCATGCCAGGTGGTTATCGAAGGCACTATACAGCTTCAAAATTTATATGCTTAATTCTCAGCTTCGAATAACCAAACAGGAAAAAAAGGGAATCCAAGAAGTCTGCATTTTTTTGACTGTGTTTTATGTTAAAGCATGGTTTACAGCAACGCATGCTGAACTTGCTCCCGCTTGTGATCTGGAACTACTTCAAGGACTTATTCAATTCAAGAGCAAGATCCCACGTGTTGCAGAGGCTGCGCTTCAGAAGCTGATGAGACATTTGTGGTATTTGAGTGAGGTGCTGGTCGCTTTGGCTTTTTTTGACCAAACGTTGTCGCTAGAGTGTAAACGAAGAATGATAAAGGCTCTAAAAGAACGTGAAGGGGAAAATACTCCGTCTCAACGCAAGATTATTGATAACCCAAGCAAATACTTGCATGCGGAAATTGATTCGTTTGTGACCAAAAATTCGATTCTGTTCTTTCAGTGGCTTGGCATACCTACAAACTTTCTGCAGAGTGATCCAAGTACATGGGATGAAAGAGAAGACTTTAAAATGGGACTGGCAATTGTTCGGCGTTTGAACGTTGTGAATGATAGTGCTGAAAGAGCAGTTGCTCTAACACACGAATTTAACAGGGCGATTGTTCGTGATGAATCTCAAAGACAGTTTTTGCTGTAAGTTGTCCAAGAACACAGACGAAATTTCCCCAACTGCAAGAAAGAAACTCTTAATAAAGAAAATCACTAGGGATGTATAAGTGTGTGTAATTATGCATTATATATAATGTGTGTATGTGTAAAAAGTAGTATTTACACCAAATGTGTTAGGAACAAAATGTTTTCTTCCATTCGGTTACATAGACCTGCGCAGGAAAGGCTCTCTTGTAATTGTATGAGTGGCTTATAATAGAAAAAAGCTAATAAACTTTGTTGAGCTTGAGCGACCTCTAACTATTATCGTATCAAACTGAAATTTTACTCAAATTCATTTTATATGGAAAGGAAAAAATATAAGAGGTGGCCCTGTGATTATCTCGAATTTCGTTTTTTTGGGTATGCATAAGGGACACCCTAATATATATATATATATATATATATATATATATATATATATATATATATATATATATATATATATATATATATATATATATATATATGTCAATGTGCAAAACTGATATTAAGGTTTTGTGTCTCACGATCACAAGAACAGAGCTGAACAATTTTGAAATACATTTTTGAACATAGTTCTCGTTTGTTTTGGGTATAGGGTTTTTACTTGGTAATTTTCATTAGTGCTGCATATTCTATGGGGAAAAAGAAGTTTAAAGTATATGCCAAAAGTAGGGTTCTTATCAACCCCTCATGTTAACAAGATCATTTCTTTTTGTTTTAAATTCCCGATTAGAAACAAGTTGTCACGTCACGTCACATGAAGTACTTCAGCGTTTTCGGAAATTTCACTTTGACGAAGGAAAGAAGGGTAATTTCTGTTTTTTTTTCTCAATATATAAAGATGGATTAAGATTGTTTGTCTCATTACCACAGAAAAATGGTGAACCGTTTGAAAATGAATATTTTAAGGTAGTTAGCATTTGACTCGGGCCAAATTTTTACAATATTAATTTTATTACAATGCAAAGCCTAACGTTAAGGTTGAAATTAATATGTACGCCACAAATACAGTATCTCACTAGCTTTTCCCAATAAGGATATGGAATTGTGTATGTAAAATTTTCATTTGAAGTGAATGGCTACGTGTTCGGAAATTTTGCTTCTATGCGGTAAGGAGCTCAAGACTTTATTAACTTATTCTTAAAAAGAGAACAAAATAGTGATTTTGACAAAAATCCGGGCCCAAATTGTTTTCCTGTGGATGTAAGAATAAAGTTACTATTTATACAAGACAGATACAGTATGTGAAAATACTTCCTTTTCCAGTAAAGATTTTTGTAGTATGTTTCCAGGGAAAATAATGAAACACTCTCTTATTGGTTTCTGAAACCCTCTTTCGATTTATTCAGCGACTGATAAAAGCCTTTTTACCAAAAATCGTTGTTGTTATGGAGACATTAACCTTTTACGCTTCTTCTACTAATTTCCCAGAAGTGTGCACTATGTCAGTCGTTTCTCCGGGCGTTCTATTATGTGCTTTTCAACAGCGCTAATAAACCAACAGAGATATTAAACACGACAACAAGCGTCCTTCAAGAATAACTATAAATATACCA
This sequence comes from Thermobia domestica, assembly GCF_964235325.1. Classification (NCBI taxonomy): domain Eukaryota; kingdom Metazoa; phylum Arthropoda; class Insecta; order Zygentoma; family Lepismatidae; genus Thermobia; species Thermobia domestica. Next base: position 23,052,663 of record NC_137470.1, read on the forward strand.
CATTGACTTGACACCTAGTTTTCCGTTCCAAGCGCTGCTATCGGCTGAAGGAATTCCACTCCCTTTCGCTAAGGCTTTCTCGCTTGGCAACAGCTGAGCCCTTATTGGCTCAACGTATGGGTGTGTCGAGGGTGTGAGTTTAGTTCGCATTTTTGCCACGGCTCAAGACATTTTTGCAGCACTATAAGTGTTGATGCGAAACAGTTCATCCAGTGGTTATCATTAAACATCCTTTACAACAGTACAGAAAAAAGAAAAAAATCAACATTGAAGCACGTTTTTATCTTTTGAAACAGGTTAGGTTAGCAATGCGTCAGCATATTCACTTCTGTTATGAAGTAAAGACTGTGGTTGGAATTCTAAACATTGTTGGCAACGCAGTAAATATAAGCAAACCTTAAGTCCTCACACAATAATTTTCAACTGCAGGATTGGTGGGAACCTGAAATTTATGATAAATAGGTCCTATATATTATATAATAAATAGGTTTTGTAAAAGTATATAGGTGAGGTCCTATATATTTTAACATTATTTCCCTCTACTTCTGCTACAAATTTTTATTTAAATTTAAAAGAAAATCTTAACAAATTTCGAAATTATTGTTCAATTACAATTGAGTGCAATAAGTAATGAAATCTTTCAGTTTCACGTCCCACGATTATGCAGTATAGGATAAAGGAGACGGTGATGATGGGAAAAGAAAATAATGAAATGTGGAATGGAAAAAGTGGCAGGGAATGATTACAACTTATGCAGGTTATTTTTCTTTCTCTTCATCTTATTTACTCATATATGTGCTTGCGTCTCTGTGTTGTAGTTTTCGCCTCCCATACAACAATTTTAAATACTTTCAAAATACGAAAATATATTAAATTCTGCAATGGAACTTATGCGGGCAAGACATTTTTGTAACTTAAACGGGCAACCGGGGCCTGTGAGGCCCAGTATATATTTTAAGTGCAGAATACACAAAATCAATGCCCATTGGCACTTACTGTTTAGACTAGTCTAGAATGTACCGGTATATTTCGTGTCACACTTTTGTAAGCCAAGCAGAATAGCAAATCCGGTCCAGACATTTTTGTAACGTAAACGGGCAACCGGGGCCTGTGAGGCCCAGTATATATTTTAAGTGCAGAACACTCAAAATTCAATGTCTGTTGCCGCATACTGTTACGACTAAAGGTTACAATAGTCACGTGTTCAATATATAATTATGTGACAATTTGATCTAATATTTGACAGGAATTTCACTAAAGTTATACGGGGCCTCCTAGGCCCCAGTTGCCCGGTTACGTCAGGAAAAGATTTTCAAATTTAAAAAAAAAAAGCTTTACCAACTCGATATGTTCATGATTTTAACTTCGACGAAAGATAGAAGAATTCAGTATTTTATGTCTTCGAAATATGTATGGTTATTGAGAAATATTAGAAAAAAATAAGCTACTGGGCCTGGGAGGCCCCGGTTGCCCGGATAAGGTTAATTGTATCTCGTTACTTGCTTTGCATATTCATAAGCAACAATGATTGCTAAATGTCTACTCACACATGAACGTAAACACAAAATACAAAATCACTATTCTATTCATTTGAATTTAATTAGAAAAGAATCTGGTCGTAGTTGCTGATAACTTCTTCGTGGCTATGCTGTTAGAGTTCGCGTCTTTGGCTCAAGTGGTTGGGATTCCACATTAGTCAGTATGTCCACGCCTCATATAGTCTCGCTGCTGAACGGGACGTTAAACTCAAAATCAACTCAACTCAAATTTAGGAATAAAGAGTAAATTAATGTAAGAGAAATCTTTCAGTGGACTGACATAATCAGTTTGACAACGGTTATTGCTTACGCATCGTTTTGCTTTCAAAATTTTCCCTTTCCCTTGTATTTGAAACCATAAATGTAACTTTTCTTTTTCCTGCACCACACTCTATTAGGGTTTCCTGGATTACTTTCCTAACATTGCATAAATAAACATTTCGTTAATACGGTTACCACCACGGTATGGTACAGTTTTTTAATTGAAAACACAAAATCTAACTACAATATACTGGTATGGTATTTTTTAAACGTTTAAAACTATTTTGTGCAAGTTTCAAACTAAATGATTTATTGAAAGTTAATCGTGGGAGAAGACCCAGGAGAACCTCGAGAAAACCCACGCAGACGGGGTTTGCCCATCACAAAACCTACTTGGCGAACTGGGAATGAACCAGGGACCTCACGCACCAGAGGTGAAAGTTCCACCACTTAGACCAGTGCAATGAGAGGAAATGATGCAGACCGATAGCATCATTTTAGATTTTACCAGGAGGCAAAGTTTTCCAACGATTTAAGAGCTTCACGTTTTTTTGATAATTTATTAGCATACAATTTAGTTAAAAGCATGTGTTTCCCAAATTCAGGGAAGGTAATTTCTTCCCTACCCTCCCCCAAATTACGCCCTTGGTATAGATTTCATTTCTTTGCTAAAAACCAATAAGAAGTTTCGAGTTTTCACTGCTTAAAGTAAGGAATGTTTGTTTAATGCCAATTGAATTTTCCTTATTACACTGAATTGACATACAACTATTATTATCACACAAAAAATTATCAGTAACAAATCATTGTTTAATTTTACTTAACATTTTTAGTGCTATAGATATGAAAGGAAACAATGATATCAACAAATTAAGTTTAGAGAGACTTCGGGATTTGTTTTTTTAACATAATCACTCCATCGAGTTTTAGAAACCAATTATTAGACAATCTAACGATAAGGCTAGCATACACAAGCCATCTCGTCTAGCAGAAGTACCTTTTACTTATTTATTTATTTATTACAATTTTAAAGCCATTAGTCCTGGCAATCTTAAAACGATATGTGCTTGTTGATATCTGAATGCATAATGGAGATAGTGTTCTTCAAAATATACAACGAACTCTTTCTTGCCTAAGAAAAGAAAAGGAAGATAGTGTTTGTGTAGGATCCAGGCAACTCATAGCTGCACAGAGAAACATCCGTTCTCCGGACAGCGGAGGATAACGTATATACAAATATACGTTATCCTCTTGCTTACTATAGAAATCAGTACAGAGCATATGTTATCCGTATGCTACATAGACACTGCCCTTGGATGTTACATCTTGCTGTTGCAGGATGTCTGATGTCTAACAGTCTTCCTTATATTACATACATACATGTATGTTACCTTCGTCGGCTATATGTTATATACGTCAATTTGTATGTGAAATCCTGACCGCCTACATTACTTCATACAAAAAGTACGTATAGATGGAACACTTATACAGAAAGTATTATAAAACATGTGTTTTCAGTTATACGTCTGCTGTACGTTTAGTCCAAAAACTACAGGAATTACTCATGCAACCTATGTTTTTAAGTAGGCCACCTACAATTGTTTTCTCAGTGTGTTCTGTCGCTGTTACCGTAATATGTTTTGATAGTTTCATTTTCTAGTTTTGTCTACATTATAGATTTTTCTCTATTGTTTTAAAACCAAAATGGCAAGATTGCTTTACACATAATACACATGCTAATCAAGAAAATTTAAATATAAACGTAAATGCATAAATTTATTTTAAAAGTATTATATTTGCAAAAGAGAAAATGTATCAAGTTTAGAATGCGATTGTAACGATTAAATTTAAAACATAACCATGTAAAAGACGTCAAAGAGAAGAACGTTTTATAATTAATTTAGACTTTTGCGAAGAGTAAGGAGAATGGATGGATTAGAATGTAGTGTCCCTTCCGGTAGCGAGGCTATATGAAAAGTGTACCTATAGCTTGACTTGAATCCAGACCAGACGACGTCCTGCAGGGAATCGAACTAGGATCTCCTGGGTCGAAAACGCGTATGCTAATCACATACGCTACAATTAAAATAAGACCACTATGGACTTCTGTTTTTTTCTCTCGAATTTTACATAAAAACACGACTTTTTGTGTTAAATTCTAGCAATTGTTTTGACTGCGAAGTGATGTAACATGCTTTGTCATAAATGTCTTTATGCCTGCTCAATCTGATTGTATACGGGTTACTTAATACAAATTTTGGTGTCAGTTTCTGTACTTCATCAAAACAGTTACAAATTGACTAATTCGTTGCGAAGGTGAAGAATATCTTTGAGAGGAAGAGTGCATTTGATTGCAATGTAGGTTGTACTCTGCATGTCACATCTCTATGGAGGGTGGATAAAAAAAAGATATATTTCATATTTTGAGGGTGGGTTCTATAATGAATTAGATTTGCAGCTTGGCGTCTCCTACAGCAGTGAGGCCATATGGGACATGGACTCACGGTCTTATGGAAAATCGGAACCATAAGAATGTCCCCTCTGGAATCGAACCAGGGATTCCATGTACCAAAGGTGCACCCACAGACCAGCAAGGAAAACGGGAGTTATATAGTATACCAACTTGTAGACATAATGAACGATGTGGATCCAGCATAATTCCAACTTCAAATAAAATACAAAATATTCCGCGACTGAAGCAAATTTGAATTATTTGACATTCTTGTTTCAGTGTAAGTAGGATAGAAGCTGCTACTAAACTATTATCCGGATATATTATCCAGATTACTTACCATTAGGTATCCCAGATTGCTAGATAACACTCTTTCCCTGCTGCGCGATAGTATCTCAATTCATTCTTCAATTATAACCGCGTAATTATTTCGGCCAAATGGGAAACAAATTGCAATGTTATAACACTATTATACTTACCAAATTTGTCTCCTGGGAATACAATTTGGCACCATTATATTAGGAAAGTTAGACTAACATTTGTTTTATTTTGCAATAATTTCAACAAACGTTTTTTTTTCTTTCTTTGCAGGTGAAGTATTCATCTGGTTATGGATTGGTGTAAGAACAATTTGTTAATTACTTATCTCTATTATATCGGATATTTACTTACTATGGCAACAGCGAGACCCGATACCGAATCCTCAGAATGGAGTGAGTATTTTACATTAAAACATAAGAGATATAAATGTTATTGTGCTTGAATTATCGATTATTCCATTGGGTTAATGTGGAGATGCTCGCTTCACAGTTCCATTATTCCAATTCACTGTTTCTAGAGCATAACAGTTCTTTCAATAGATATGTGTAGAAAAAGCCCTGTATACGAACATTATGAAATATGAGTAACTTGTGAAAGTACTCAAGATCAGAAGTACGTGTTCTCAAGTGAAGTGTGGAATCCAAGAAAATATTAATTTAACGCTCCTTTAGGTTAAAGAAGACGGTTGACCAAAATAAAAATAATGATAATAATATCATTGGTGCAAGCAATAGAGCAATGAAATCTGAAGAAAAAAACATGGACACGGTCTTATTCAGCTCAACCTCACATACCGAGGTAAAGAACCAAAACTCCCTCGCTCAATCACTGAACCTGTGTCTTTCTGCGATCTAATTTGTAGGGATGATTTTGGCTGTATGTCTCAACTCTTTATGACAATTATGCAATTTAGTATCTACTGGAGTAAAAAGTACATCTTCTACGTAGTGGAGTATTTTATGCTAAATTAACGGAAATACTATAGTTCTGCAAGCAGTGAAAGTTAATAAGCTGCTCATTTGTCTTATGTTTAACTGTGTGATGACTTATCAGCATATTGATATATGTAGGTCCCTGTCCTATATAACCTAGGTGCTGAAACAGTTGCTAAACCCTAATCCTATGAACCAAGTATATTACACAAATCTTTGTTACCTTTTAATTGTATTTTAATAAAAACTTTGCATGTCTTAACAATCTTGCATCCTTTTTTATACTTGAAAAAAAAAATCTTGCAGGACATATCGAAATTCACAACCAGTTGGAGTTCTGCTTTTATTAGTTCACTATAACTTATATTTCTGATTTATTTATTTATTTACTTATTTACACATATTTCTGGAAATTACCAGTATGAATGGCGTTAAGCCCGTCATGTATGAGGAACGACATCATCTCTCGACAAGCACACTATCCAGGTCAGAGAGTGGAAAGAAAACAGTGTGAGAACTATATGTTTGGTACCATTCTGGTATTTATCCGGTATGAATGAGGAAACCGCAGGAAAAAAATCTCACTCAGAATTGTAGACCTGAAAAAGCTGTTAACATATTTTCGACCGAGCGTTGTTTTAATCGCATCTGCGATATGATCAAGACAGTATTGACAATGGAAGGCTGAAGATGGTAACACCAAATTAATCTTAAAAATAAGGTTTTGATGGCGATTAGGTAGAAACTTACTCTGTAGAATTTTCTGACTGAACACAAAGTTACATCGCTGGGTTACACTGTTAACAGTATATGAAGGAAAAAAATCACTAACTTATAAAAGTATTTTAAAATTGTCCAAGGTAATCGCTTCTTTTATTTTTTTAAAAAGCGTAAGAAATCATTGAACGGGGAAATAAGAACGTATAACGCAAAACCTGACAGAGAAACATAAAACTTACAGGAAAACTTAAGCTCTGGCAACCCTAGGTTGATTTTAATAAAGAACTGTTCAGCTTGGTATAATTTGATGTGTATCTTTTTCTGAGGCAGTCTATTATTTCCAACAGGTGGATGCTCCCCCCCCCTCAACTTAAGAAATATATTATCAATGTTAACTTCCATAGCAATGTATTCCATTTGGATGCAATATGGTGTATACCTTTCTCTGAGGATCTCCAATCACCCCAATGCTTGGGAATTGAACTCTTCCTTTCAGCTTAACGTTCCAGGTTTATGCTTTCTAGGCTAAGGGAGATGGATGATTAAGGCAAATTAATGTTGATGGAAGAATTGGTGGAAAGATAATGTGTTAGAAACGGGAAAACCCACGGACTTGGCCTAGGATCGAACCAGAGACCACATTTACCAGAAGTGAACACTCTACCATTAACCACCGTCTTGGAATTGAAGGGTGCGAATCTAACACCTTCATATGCAAATGAAACTCTCCAATAATACTAAACGAACCTTTCGCTTGTATAGATAACTATCCTTAGTCTAAGCACAACAAATGACAACAATACTTTTTTCTTCGTTCTAGACTCTCTCGCTTCTTATTTCATAGTCAAAGACTTTAATATATTCTGCTATGCATGGTTTGTTTGTCAATATTGGAGCGAGGTTTCTAATTAACATATTATTGAATAGCTGTAAGTTGTCATTGTGTACACACAATTACGTGTTTGAATAGTAACGTTTGGTGTTTATTTGTTTGTTTCAGTTATTACATGCTACACTTGCGTCAACGTTAGTGACAATGAGATGTGTAACAGATTCGCCATTGACAGGCCTTGCCCAGAAGGTAAGCTTCACTGTCTTTGTTTCGTTCTTTCTCTGTATTATTCGAATTTCTATTTATTAGCTTACGTCCAATACTGTATTCCCCTCAGGAAACACCACAGTTTCTCTATAGGTATATGAGATGAATGAGATATATGAGAGGTTGTCGGTCAAATAAACAAAACATCGACACAAATGGTGAGTTCTCCATTTTGTTATGATTTTCAAATAATCGGATAAAATAATTACTGAGTAATGTTGCCAAAACGCTGACACAAAAAAGTCGCTAGAGATGAAATGAGTACAATTTCTAGTGGAAAGTCGTTAAAAAGATGAAGCTCTCGTAATACCACCGACACAATTAACACTATGCGTTAACACTACATGTTCAACGTTTCACACTTTTTAAACCCACAACAATTAAAGTTTACAAAGGAGAAAAGAAAAAGTAGCTATTACTCAAAACTCATGCTGCTACAAATAATAGACTTACTGACAGTAATACGGTATTACTTGTGACTATGGGGGTTCATCTTATCCAGACCGCCCCTCCCAAAAACTTCGTAACTTTACATAATAATTTATAAATTCTCTTAATATAAAAAACATACTTATTTAACAGTGGAATTGGTGGTAATGCATATAGATTTAATCTTCCACTTCATCTCTACTTTCTCTCTTCTTATAATCAAATTAAGTTCTGTTCTCTGAAAATATAAGTGGCAGTACCTAGCAATTATTTATCATGTTTTCGCATGTAAAACCACAGCGGTTCAAGAGTTCATGGACATAGTAGTGTCTCTAGTATTGGACCACTCCCCCATACACACAACAAACTTTGGGCCTCTCCCAACAAAAAAATCTGAGTGTACGCGTGCTTGTACTTTTCAGTGGAAGGTCTACATACAAATGCCCGATTTTATTCATTATAGTGCCCGGAGCAACAGAAAGCAAAGCGGGATTGTTTTGGAGTAGTTACGCCATATATCTGCCCAATTCGTCGCCGATTGTTTTAATAACAATAAATAAAAAGAAATGGAAGAAACATCTATGAAAATTGTTTCATACCAATAGCTAATGCTTGATTAAAGAAGTTGTTCTAAGTACAAAACTCGCTAAACTTGAACCTAATTTACCAAATTGTCATTTTTAAAATCACAAAAAATGTCGCCATTCGGATTTCTTGTGTGTCTATCTTTGAAGGCGAATCCCTTAGATTTCATATTCATTGCTTTCATGTTTTAAAAGTTTTCTAATATTTCTTGTGCAACATTACAAATAATAATAATAATAATAATAATAATAATAATAATAATAATAATAATAAAATGTAATATGCCTATTGAAAGGTTTTAGTGGAAAGAAATGAAACGGCTTCGGAAAGGTTTTTATTTATTATAATTTTCTACAGGAATAATATTTTATACGGTTAAAAGGGAGTTACTGTGGCCCCGTATTTTTCAAGTTTTGGATTTCAAATGTAGATTTTTATGAGCTGCGTCCTATGGTACCACTTTTGATTTCTGGAACCGATCGCTTCAAGGTCAAATCAAGGGCCAAAAATAAAAAATGGGGATCATTTGGGCAATGCGGACCAGTGACCGACTGGGACAAATGGGTATCATTCGATTCATATTTACATGCACTGATATGACATTTTCCAGAAAATTCTACTTTGACCCCGAAAATTAACGAAAATACGGGATTTTGAGTAATGCGGCTCAGTGACCGACTGAAACAAAATGGGGTCATTTGATTCGTATATGCACATATACGAATAACTGATATACTTGCCATTTTCCCGAAAATTCATTTTTGATTCGGAAAATTAACGAAAATCCAAGACCCAACATTTCAGCTTTTTATTAATTTTCGGGGTCAAGATAGAATTTTGGGGTAAATGAAATATCAGTTAGTCATGTACGTGTGAATACGAATCGAATGACACCCATTTCGTCCCAGTCGGTCAGTGGTTCGCATTGCTCAAATTGTCCCACTTTTTTTATTTTTGACCTCTAATTTGACCTGGAAGCCGTCGGTTCCAGAAATCAAAAGTGATGTCATTGAACACAGCTAATCGAAATCTACATTTTAAAGCCAAAGAAGTTGAAAATTACTTTACCATGGCAGCTACTTTCTAACCGTTTTTACTTCTATATTGTAAATGGATTTCATATATTAAAAAAAAAAGAAAAGAAAAAGAAAGAAAGAAAATGATAAAAATAAGTAAAGGGAAATGCTGAGTTAAAATAGTGATTAATCAATGATGTTAGTACCTTATTCAGATACATAAAACGCTGTCAAAGAGTTAATATCACTTCTCAAACGTACAAGTTAATATTTTACGTGTTTCAACCATGGAAAGAATTAAAAAAAAAGAAGACGGGAAAACAAGTGTCAAACCAGAACAAATAGCAAAATATTATTCTTTTATGCTGGGAGGAGGCAGACAAAGATGAAGGAAGCATATTTTATATCAAATTCAAACAGGGTGTGGCGGTACCATAATTCATTCAAAAAGCTACCTAATTGGTGAACCCTATTCAACATTTGCACAAAAACTGTTGACTAAGGCGTGTATGTTTTAACCGCAAGTAGTAAGTGTTATTGCAATCTAAAGTAATAATTAAAGTCATCCAGTTTTCCAAAATACAACACATATACGACTTGTTTCTCATTTTCTTTCTCGAAACAAATTGATCTATGTATTATTTCCCACTAATTCTCAAATATAGTTCTATTACGGAGATAGGTGGCAGCCATATCGTTAAGTTAGATGCTTTAGTTACTGTGCGAGTACAGTGATGCTTATGAGAAACTTGTAAGGGAGACAGAGAAAGAAGACACATATATCTGCAGGTAGTTAATTATCGACGGATTCTTTCTCTGGTCCAATGTTTCTCCTTCACTCTGTCGCTGTCTCTCCACGCGCATACGCATGAGTATGTGTGTGTCCTAGTACTTTGAAAAAACTTCGCCGGAGAGTTGTGTTGTTCAACGGCTTTGTAAAGAAGGAAGGCAAGTAATGAGAGGATTTCAGAAAGGGTGTCCCCTAGAGGACCCGAAGAGCTCATTAGTTACCTACGACCAGTGGCGGCGGTTGGACGTTAAATGTGGGGGAGTAAGACATAATCTGAATATTTGCATACAAATGTTAGTTTTCCTTCTTGTTTATATTTTGTTTGACGAATGGTTGTATAACTAATAGGATACTATATTTTTCAGTTAAAATACCGTATATAGTATTTCATATTTTATTAAGTAAATTGACAAGAGCAAGAGCAACGCCAGTAGGCGCTAGCCCTTTGTACTCTTAAACAACAAATTGTAAGAAGAGATTTGATTCCTTGCCCATGAACATCTTAAAATTCTGCCTGGAAAACTGTGTGATCAGATTATTGAATAACAAATTAACAAAACAAGTAAATAGAAAGGATAATATTTATCATAGTAATAAATAATGATGCTTGTTTTGAAAAAGTCATATTGAAACAGGGATTAATGAACAACACACATATATGTTATTACTCTTAGAAAATGAAAGACAGTAAATACTACAAGCATATACTACGACATTTAAAGAAATATTTGCTTTTGCAACTTTCCGAAGCATGTTCGTTGCCATTAGGTGCAGTTTTCACTTCCTTGGAGCACATCAAAACACAACAATACTTAAAATCACTCCATACTCCAGTTATACAAAATAACACTAAAACCTAGAATTATGTTGAATTTACTAAATTTAATTGTACACCCTCCATTCCAAAAGAAACCGAACGTTTTAAAAAAAACAAAAAAGCAATGTACATTTTGGAACAAATCATTTTTATTAATCAATGTGTTCCCCTTCTGCATCGATACACATATTTGCACGCTCCAACAAGTTGTCAAACGACTTCTCCATGTCCTTTATTGGAATGGTCTTTAGGACGGCGGTCGTCGCCTTCTCAATGGCATCAATCGATGTGTGCCACTTTCCTTTCATCGCCAAATGCAGTTTCGGGAACAGATAGAAATCGCACGGAGCGCGATCTGGTGAATAGGGCGGATGATGCAACCGAATAATGTGATTTTTGACCAAAAATTCAGTTACAAGTCGCGAACGATGTGATAGTGCATTATCGTCCAAAAGAGTCCAACTGCCGATTTCGCGATATTCGGGCCGAATACGACGAATTCTTGCCAGCAAACGCTTCATGACGCCCAAGTAAAACTCTCCAGTGACTGTCTGGCCGGGCTGAACAAATTCTTTGTGGATAATTCCTTTTGAATCGTAAAAACAAATCAGCATCACCTTAACTTTTGACTTCACCAAGCGACTTTTTTCGGGTGTTCCTTCATCCGGCGCTCTCCATTCAGCACTTTGCCGCTTTGTTTCGGGCTCATATTCAAAACACCACGTCTCGTCACCAGTTACAATCGATTTCAAGAAGTTTCGATCCTGCCGAGCACTTTTAACGATGTCTTTGCAATGCGCAATTCGATCAAGATTTTGGTCATCGGTGAGTTTGTGTGGTACAAACCGCGAATTAACCTTCTTAAGACCCAAAACTTCGGTCAAAATGCGGTATGCGGTTGTTTGAGGAATGCCTAATTCCATTTCAATAACTTTCACCGACGATTTTTTGTTATGTTTGATGAATTCACGCACTTTTTCGATGTTTTCTTCCGATAATCCGGTTCTGGGATGGCCTGATCTTTCGTCATCATTCAGCGTCTCTCTACCCGATTTGAATCGCCTGAACCACTCGTAAACTTGCGTACGGGATAGACACTCATCACCATATGCATTTTGTAGCATTTGGTACGTTTCACTAAAAGTTTTACCCAGTTTAACACAAAACTCAATTGCTGCTCGTTGTTTGAAACTCATTTTCCGACCGATGTACACAACACACTGACAGTTGAAACGCAATAACTTTGTTGCCGTGCATCCAAATGTCATGACATTTATACCAGTTGTCAATGAGGGACTACGCCATCTACCGGTAAAATATTACAACAGATGGCACTAGTGGTACTATTTGTTTTCAAAAGTTCGGTTTCTTTTGGAATGGAGGGTGTATATACACTCGTACAACCCTAACACACCACTTCACTCATATATTGCACTACAAAACAATGGAAGATATAGAACTTGTTTCTTATTACGCTCTTTCCCTTTACTTTAGCAAAAAGAAGAAAAGTCATTTTAGGAATTGTCAATTTTTGTGCAATTAAAAAATAACTTGTGAAATAATTATTTTCATTTTCTTTCGCGAAATGCTCTCTGAATTAGTTTCAAAGCGGCTGACTAATATATCGAGCCCTTGTAAGAAGTGAAAGTATGCTGAAATTGTTGTGCTCCAATAGGTTAATTTTGGGGTTATTTTCTGTGGCAATTAAAACGCAATTTCTGTAGTTTTCTTTATTCCATGGGAAGACAACCAATACATACTCACGGAACGGCAAATGCATGGCACCAATTTTTCTATGAACCAGTAAATACACACAAAAACTTTACTTTTCTAAATAAAAATATATACATTAATGGGTTACTTCGGAAAAAGTGCGGAGGCAACTGCCCAAATTTTCCCCACTAATCGGCGCTCATGCCTACGACATAAAAGGTGATATGATATTAGATAAATTTGGTAAAATTCCTTTAAAAGTATGAAGGCATTATGGTGTTCTAAAGTTTCTTTTCGGAGTATTTGCAGACAGAATCCACTTTGCAATGCAGACAGCAAATTGGTAAACATGCCCGTGGCCACTAGCTTGCATATCTAAATTCGGGAAACGTTTCATTTTGTCTTCTTAAAAGACATAGTATCTAAGTAATATGAAAGGAAATAAAGTTGGTGTGAACTACTCCGATCACTATAGACAAATTACAAATTAAGTTCATGAGAATGAGTATTGTTTTACAAGCTAAGAATGTTTCCTTTCGAAAATTTCTGCCAGTTTTAATTGTCGTTATCAGTGTACAGTAAATTTGTGATCTGCCTGTGGAGTTCCCTTAATAAATAAATAAAATTGTTAATTTTTAAAATTAAAACTATGATTTTTTTAGGCACAGTCTTCTGCCATACCGTGCATGTGATGGACACATCAGGTCAAAGAACTTTTGTAAACAAACGGTGTGCTCTCGCACCGGAGTGCTCATGGAAGATTGTTGGATGCAAATCAATCAAAAATGGAAAGGTACAATTCTTAAAACTCATTTGTTTTCTGAAGGTAACACAATAACATCGGATGCATTGTGATAGAATACAAACGTAAGAATGTAGGATATATGTCAATGATATAGTGCTCTCCCTGCTGCCAGAAATCAGCTCAATTCCAGATTATTTATTGTGGTAAATAACATTGTATCTAAAGGCTTTCCTTTTCAGTTTTTTCATTCTATTGTTTATACCATCTTTACGCACTTATGCTTCCCATCTTTATACTTTGTGACGGGGCATAACTATAACATGTTGAACTAAAGAATTTACTTCAGTAACAAATGGAAGGTAGTACATTCATTAAAGATTAACAAAAGGTTCCAGTTTACCAAAAAGTTTCCAGTACTAGAGCTTGTATGATCAATATCTTAACTTAATCACTCACCCATCACACGTTTCCATTCGCTAAAAAGTACAAAGATACCATTTAAAAAAAGTATATCCATATATTCAAAAGCATACTCATACTCAAGATCGAGCTTTTCTGAACTTCTCAACCATATGTCTAACAAATAAAGTAAATGCGGTAGAAGTTGTACTTCAATATCAGGGATTCCCATTCATTTTTATCAACATATGTATTAATTTTAGAGCTGACTTGTGAGAAAGATTCCATAAGTCTTATATATTACCTTAACGTTCTACCATGTGTGTGCTTATTGAAAACAGTCAACTTCTCAACATTGTTTGTCCTCGACTTCAAAATCATAGAATCGCACGTATGATTCTGTCAATTTCGTTGCACTTGAATTTCATGATACTTCAACATTATTCAACCTTTACAGTTATTCACTTACACAGAATTGAGTACAGAATATTTTTTTAATTCTTCATAAAGAACTGTTCAAGTTGTAAGACAAAGCCTTGGTGCCTTTGGAAGCACTGTCAATTGACATGGGAGTACCTGGTCCAATCTGGTGAGCTGGAAACTTCGCACTGAGGAAAGTAGAAATATGAATTTGATCTGCTTCATCTTGCCATTTCCGTGACTTCCATCACACTGTACAGTAGAATCTGTGTCAAACGAAATTATCATTTTCATACACAATGTGTACATAAAATACTGTTTTTTTTTTCTGTCGCTCTACTACTAGTATATTTGGTCCTATTGTATAGATAGAAAATCTTTTGATACCACAAATTATGAAGGGCTATAACTTATTAATCTTTTTGTATTCAAATAAGCAATATTTGGTGAATTTATAATTTATCACAACTATTTTACAAGCTTTTTTCACTTGATTTCAGTAGTTGAGTTCAGTTGATTTTGAGTTTAACGTCTCTTTTAGCAGCGAGGCTATATGAGACGGGATCTAATGATTAACATGGAACCAGAACCATATGAGCTCCTGCCGGGAATCGAACCCGGATCTCCCACGCAAAGGCGCGTACGCTAACCGCTTAACCACGAAGGAATTCCTTGATTTCATTACCTACTACCTATCCAACTGTTCATTATAACAAAAAAAAAAAAAAAAAACTGTCCCACCAAAAGTCGATCCCGAAACCCATTACTAGTGAGTATTCAAGTACAATAATCTTTATTAGCTCATTGTTCAACAGCAAAAATTGACACATTCAGTCTTTGACGATTTATGAAGGACCTATTGCGGTTGTGTAACACGAGCTGGATATTAACCTGAGAATACTGAAGTCTTTCATTCTATTAATGTTACCCCATCTTTCCCTTTTCATCTCAAGTTTTAAGTAACAGAAAGTTACACAATAGATATATAGAATAGCTTCCTAACAGTTAAAATACCCAGGCGTATTCTGTAGAAGTGAATGGTATCGTGGCATCCTCCTGAAAGGTTATTTTGTACATTACTTTCTCGGTTTTCTTTTTTTGTTCAAGTATTATGAGAAATAAAATTGACACCAGACAAAATGAATCACATTGAAACAATTATAAAATAAGAGACAAATTACGATAGAAAATAAGTTTCTGAAGTTGGTTGAAAGTTGTGTAGCTCGACTGGACTGCAGAACGCATTATCTAGTTCCTCTCTTTTCTCTTAAAAGCCCAGGAGAGCCTCTGAGCTAACTTTCTGAAGAAAGTATAAAAACAAAACAAACTTTAGAAAAAGTAAACGGATAAAATACGTCCAACATTTTAAAAACATTTGTTGAAATAGAAAGTATTCTAACAATTAACAAGTTCGTACATGCTACATAACTTTAAGTTGTTACATGCAGCTCCTCAAACTCATGCAGTGTGCCTGTAGGCTGACTGTGATTAACTATTCAGTTAAGTTCTCAGCAAAAAATATTTCCTTACAAATAATCTGAAATGTTCTCTAGATCAATGAAAAAAAAACATTAACTTTAATACTCTCATTTATTATTGATTTATTGTAATACTTTTTTTTTGG
Organism: Thermobia domestica; assembly: GCF_964235325.1. Classification (NCBI taxonomy): domain Eukaryota; kingdom Metazoa; phylum Arthropoda; class Insecta; order Zygentoma; family Lepismatidae; genus Thermobia; species Thermobia domestica. The sequence goes on from NC_137470.1 coordinate 23,068,524, forward strand.
TAGAAAATAAAGTTAGGTTGTGAAATTGAAAGAACCTGTCCCTTCAAAGCTATTCCGAAAATTTTCCTTAATCATCACTTACAAAATGCATTTGTTCATTTATTAGACATTTCCTATAAATGTTATATTCTTATGCGGAATAAAGCAAATGTTCCCAATTATAAGTTATGTCTGCAAAACCTCATCAGCCCCTACTTTCATACTTCTGTGGTTCACAATATATTCCTGTTCTTCTCCACAACAGTGTCAAAAATCTCCAATTAAATGTCATGTATCTTTTACATCTTTAATCACAGTTGTTTCTATTTTATTATATTTTTCTACATTTTGTGTACAGGTCTCTTAATGTGTAGTATCTGCAAAAATGATTATAAGTTTTTGAATCTGAAGCTTCGAAATGTAGGAGTGAAAATACGAAAATTGTCAGATTTCAGTGTTTAGATTCTCAGTGCATAATGCAAAACACACTGTCAATTCTACACTTTTGCAGAGGAAAGAGAGGAAAATACTATGAAACTCACAAATTTTATTTAATGCAATTATTCTTTTCTATTACACATTTCATCTTATCACAGTGCAGCTCGGCTACTGAGTTATGAAAGCCAATTAGAGAGACAAGGAAACCGTATGTACACATTTATCTTCAACAAAACGAAGATCATTTTCTCTTTTATCAAGAATATATTCAACATTGGTTATGTTCGTTTTGTTAGTTGTACTGTGTATTACTTTTTTATATATTTCTTCTACTTCGTCCATGTGATTACTTTATTCCTTTGGTTCTATTATTTTAGAGAGTTGAATGACTATTTCCTTCAACTATGTTGATGGGAAGGTGCTTGCTAACTTCCACAGAGAAACAGATGCTGAGAATTTGATAAACAAACTTTCGTCAGAAACGTTTGAAATGAAATATTTAGTTTTATTTTCTTCGATTGTGCTCTGTAAATTAAAAGCAAGAGAGAGGATTAAAATAATGATGATAGAAGAATTAGTTAAGGGAGAAAATAGGATAAATAAGATAACTTCAAGAAAGAGAAAACTCAGTGGTTTCCATTACCAACTAGGATCAAACTAGGGACTCTTTACACCAGAGATGAGCGTTGTATTTCCATGTTTTTCAAAAGGACAGAAAGACAATATTTGTTACAAGAACCAATATGCAAGTAAATAGAGAAAACTGAATAATGTGAAACTTAATAATGTGCACCCATCACCGAATCTCATTCGACAAGTAAAATTGATCACGCCATTCTCATGAGAGCTACACAAAGAGATAAAAAATTGGGGATAAAACGTTTGAACAAGACATTTAGGCAAACTAAGAAAACATTGGAGGGTAGCATAAGCAATATATTAGAGTAGTAGATAATAACCTCTGAGTGGATTGTTCCGCTCAGAATAAGATGCAATGCGGTTTCTTAAACCTTAGAGTAAGGGAACTAAATTTTGTGAGGGTTCAATCAATATTTATGGTTATTCAATATTGATATAGCTGACAGAAAGAACCTTAGGAACATAGGAAATGGAAAAGTAGAAAAGTAAATCACTTCCCACGAGTCCGCCCAGTCAAGGCCCGAATCGTCGATCCGACCAGGAACTAACTACATTGAGCAACTGACCAAGATCTTTTAAGAGAACTTGCTACCGACAAATAAAACGTCCAACACCTGGGATACATTTTACAACTTGACGCCATGGTATAAGTTATTAAAAGTCTTCAGTTCATTACCTTTGATCGATAGTTACTGAATTTGTCGACCAAGCTGTATAGGTGAATCTGCTGGTGGATACTTTTCTTATGCATTGCAGTCTTATGTAGATTGCAATGGGACTTAAACACAGTTATAGTAAGGTTCAACTACCTTTAGTTATAAGCGAGATAATATTTCTAACCATTTTACCTTATTCATTGCTACCCACAGTATTTCTCATTTAAAAATGTCACTCCCAAATTTGTAATTATCTATAGCTATGTGTTCGTGTATGTTTCATGTGATAGCATGATGATGGAGTTTATCCCCATTCGGTGTTAGCGTTATTCTGTTTATTTTATAGGTCATGTTAGAGATCCAGCGTCTTGGATTACCCCTGTACATTATTTTTTTTTAGTAATTGCTGCGTTAATATATCTTTGCCTTCGACTACATCCCCACTCTAAACTTGCTTTCTCTACTTTTTCTTTCTTCTGTTAGTACTTTATGAACTACATTCTTCCCACTTTTAAACCCTACTTTCGTTGCTATAATATTAGGACAAATGCATGTTCTGTAACTAATTCTATTTAACTTAGATGCAGACCAATGGTTAGAACTTTAGTTTCTTCGCTATCGAAAGGTTTTGAGATTGACCATTCTCATCAAGTTTTTTTGCACCGATTTTTCCTCACTTGCACAACGAGAATATTACATTAAAATATAGGCACTCCTATATAGTACCTTTTTCGCTGTTGTTAACGTTGATGATTGTTAATGAATCCAGTACAGTTTGGAGCTTGTGTTTGGAAGTTCTTTTAATAATTAGTAAACGAATATGTAAGATACTATGAATATGAAAATAATGTTTTACCATGGAAACAATGTTTGAGTATGAAAAATAAGTTATTAATAAGAAAACCTTATAAATGATATTCTAAGAAATATTTCTTTATTAATGCTAGGTAAATTGTCCTATTGCATTGGAAACAAAATTTCACATAGTCTTTTCACATAAAAGAAGCTCTTATATATGTTTAATTTTGAAAGTTTACTTTTGAACAAAAAAAAAGGCTTATGATGTTAATATTTTTTTTAGTTATTAATAGTAAAAAGCACTGAATCTTTGAAAATTGTAGTGATTTCTCAGATTTCGTTTTAACATTATGTATTTTTTTAAGTATTTATATAACTTTTAACATTTTCATACTTCACATTTTTATGTACTTTCAAATGTTTCATTCTATGAATTTCATCTTCCAGATCTCTTCCTTTTCGCTTTTCCTTAAGATATCCATAATATTGTATAACTTTACGTCCATTTTGTAATTTAGGGAACTAGTCTTGAAAATGTATAAATACTGCATATAATTTACAAATATAAAATATACGTATTTGTATAGCTAAAGTCACATGCATTTTTAATTCCAGATCTGCACCTCTTGCTGCGATAGACAATATTGCAATGAAGAAGTCCCTACAGACGCTTCGAATGCCATTTTGATCAATACTCATTCAAACAGTCAGAGGAAACACTCGAACATGTGGCTACTTCTTTTCTGTGTTCTATTGACCATGGGGACAATATGGCAACGAAGCGAAACAACGCGACAATGGGAACATTACAATAGTTTCTATTCAGTTTTATTAGAATGCCTTGTTTTAGGTGACATTGCATATCTCACACACACCATTCAAAAATCACCATTCATCTTTCTGGCAAAACTATCTATCTCTTTGTCCGAAGTGTTGAACCTGAACAAATAAAGAGAAAGTAATGCATATCATCGTATGTGATATCAAGTTTAGTATTACCTATCGTGGCATTAGTAAGGGTGAAAGTTAAGGGAAAGTGTGTTGGTACAATAATTAATATTGAAACGTAATGCTACTACATTTCGAAAGGCAAAAGTCAACATAAAGGTCTATAAGCTATACAAGATGAAGTTTTGGTGCCATACTTGTTAGCCCAGCAAATATGGACAAATACATTATCGATAATTTATTTCGTACAAAACAAGAATATGCTTGTTTATAAAAATCAGGCTTTGGCTATTTGTTTCCAAATAGCATATTGAATCTGGAATTTGGACTGTTCGACAAAATTCAACTTCAAAATTTTTTTTCTGCATGAAAGCAGGTGTTCTTTATAGTTTTCGAGCTGCTAAAAACGAATATGATCTTAATTTTGGTCCTGCACCCTCAAATTTTGAAATAATGTCAGTTATAGTAGATTTTGGTTAAAATTTTAAGGAAATCGCAGAATCGTTGGTTTGAAGCCTCTCTACTTCTTTCCTAACTATCCCAGAATAAAAAATGACACTTCGTTGGAAAGGGCATGGAACACACATTACAACGGTAAGGATTTATTACCCATCGCGCTCAATGTGTAGTAGAAGAAGAAAAATATTTAAAAAACTGGCAAAAACCTTTATTTTAAGAAATTTGGAAACGTTTGCAACACTGACAGTCACGGTACGCAAACATAAGCTCAGTAACCCATATCCCATATATTCAGGTGTGTTATATTAAAATCTCAAAGACATATCTCAAGTAGAAGGGGAGTGAAACAGTGTGAAAGTAATTTAAAACGGAGGGAAAAAAGTTTGCAACACTTACACTTGCGATACTCACACATAAGCTCAGTAACACACATCCAATACATTCATTATATTAAAAGATTCATAGAGTTTGATGTTTACTAGGCGAGAAAAAATTGGTTAACTCGAGTAAACAAAGAAATATATGTACAATATGAATATTCACATTGTGATACACAAATATATATGTGGCCAAAGAACACTACATATGATTCATTCATACATTATTTTCCGTTTGACCTTCTTCGTGTGGGTGTTTTCGGTGTCCCTAACCAATTCCCAACAATAGTCCGCAAGCATATTCGGTTTCCATCCACTTTGGTAACGTCTTTCCATTGCTGCTATTGCTTGGTGAAACTTTTCGCCATGCTCATCACTTACGTCGCACAGTCATTTAGACTTCGGTGGAAAGAAGCTTAGATGACTGTGTAGAAAGTGAACTTTCAGGGACATGTTGTATGCATGCTTTCCGTAATTATTCAAAACGTTGTCCACGAGTGTTTTTATTTTTTTTTTGTAGTTCTCATCCTTTGTCTTGCCTAAGAAACCGGAACACAAACTCTTGAATGATACCCAACACTGCAGCTCAAGAGGACTAAGCACTGCAACAAAGTTATAGTCTCGCATTAGATCTCTTATCTGGGTGTCGATAAACACACCAGGCTTCACTTTATTAGCGCTGAGATCCGGAAATTTAGTGTCAAATACTAAAATCCAGCTCCACTCTTGTCCATTCCAACCACAAAAGATTTCATAGGCCAAGTTTTATATGGAGTGGAGGGAGATATATGTCTTGAGATCTAACTAGAGAGGGGTTGCAACATTCTTAACACTTACTTGCATTGTACTGCGTCGTGGTCATTCTTTCCTCTGGTAGTGACTATCTCGGGCTCAAGAGTCCCATTCGCATAACAAACAGCATTGTTTTGTGTATCCATTCTGTAGTCCTGTAAGTATGCTATAACTTTGAAATCGGCAACAATGTGCTACTTAAGAACATTGTACTGAACTTTTTCTAATATAAGTTTCATTATGTCATACGTTTCTTTCACCTGTGTGCCATAAGCAATTGGTACAGTTGGGAGGATATTGCCATTATGTATTAAAACTGCCTTAAGACTGCTCTTTGAGGAGTCTATAAAAAGTCTCCACTCCCGTGCCACATGTGTCGTACCAAGAGCAGCAAAAAAAAAACACTAACACCAGAACAAAAACAAAATGTATCTTCATGTTAACAAAAAAAAAAAAACTCTGAATGGTGCATGTCGTTTCCTGTATGAACAAACGGTGGCACTAACGTCAAGTAAATTCCATTGCTTAAGTCTGGATCCAAGAATTTCAGCCTGCCACTAGGTTAGTTTCAAATCTCGAACGAGGTAATTTAAATCACTTTGTGTTACAAAATGTGGATTGTTTCTCTCTTCTAATTCAAAATCTGACTCTGAGCTCTCAGATTCTGAAGAAGCTATGTTTGTTTTCTCCTCTTCCAGAGACCATGTTGCTGGAGGTACAGGAATTGGAACATTATCACCGTGTTTGACAGGTCTTATTGCAATCAAAATATTGTCAGGATTGTTTTTGTCCTTTCTTTCCATGCCTTGAATGTACACAACACAGAAGTAGCAGTCACTTACGTGATTGGCGGCTCACGCCATATCTTCGGAACACCAAATGACATTTTACCTTGACGTTTGTTTTTCAACCAAGACCAAAAATGCCAAGCACACTTATTACTAGAGACCGGATTTTTAGGCACTAAAAACCTGGAAAATAGGCAGGCAAACAGGCACTAAAAATTTAAAAAATAGGCAGTAAAATAGGCACTAAAATGTAACTTGAAATAATTAAGATAAATACTCAATATAATTAAAAAATAGATTCAGGTCATAGATAATGTTCAAAGAATATAGAAACATACTGCTTTGTTAATATCTTCTTTTATTGTATATATAAAAACGAAGCTTGTTATGGGAGAACCTGAAAGATGTCCACATACGTCAAGAGGTGATTCATGACATCAAAAGAAGACAAAAAGTCCTTTTGCATGTTGTCGAATTCCACGTCGTGTAGGAGTGACAAGGGGGCGAACTTGGAATTCAAAATCAAATCCTGACAATTGAAACGAGACATAAAAGTGTGCACATACTTCGGGAGGTGATTGGTGACATTCAAGAGAGCGTTTTGTCTTCTTTTCATGTCACGAATCACCTCTCGAAGTATGCGCATATCTTTCGGTTTCGTTCCAATTGTCAGGATTCGATTTTCGATTCCAAGTTGGCACTCTGTCACTTGTACATGACACGGAATTAGACAAAATACACGAGGACTGTTTGTCTTCTTTTGATATCACTGATCATTTCCCGAAGTATGTGCACATTTTTAAAGTTCACTCTGTATATATGTTGCAACGTACCACATGCTTGTTTTTACAAACACCTAATATACACAAATATGTGTTTATTATTTATGTTATATAAATTACATTTTTTCAATGAAGGCTTAATTTGAAGAAAATGCATAGAATAGGCAACATTAGGCACTAAAGCAATTATTTAGGCAATAAAGGTCGAAATAGGCAAAATAGGGAAAATAAAATTGGCTTAAATCGAAACTATAACCCCCATATAAACTTTAAAATGTTATTTTTGATCATATCTTTAATATTAAAGAATAGGCATTTTGCCTAACATCCGGTCTCTACTTATTACATATTGTACTAAGCACCCACTGCCTATCTTCATCATTTTTGCTATCGAAGTATATAGTTCGTAAGCCTTCTTCGCCAAAAGTATTAATTTTTCCCTCTTAGCCTTAACTATGTATTCTCCACAGAAATAAAAAAAATATCTGAGTGCGTAACACAATCTCGAGACATTGTGACAGTCACAAAAACACTTACACGATAGGAAGACGTGTACAAACTCCCTGTCCCACGATCAAAACTTCAGACAACTGCGCAACAGTAGAGTGGTGACTGGAAGGGAGGGAAAATACAATGTTGCCAGGCTTCAATAGGTCACTTTTTCTCACAAATTGGAATATTGAATGTAATTCAAGAAATTCTGACAATGTTTCTTTTTGCCATAAAAAAAGCTGAAATTTTTCAAAACAATCGTTGACAATTTACATACACGGTAACTTCATTTTGCAAAATTTTCTAAACTTCTGTTCAGGTAACATCTGTGAGTATTTTACCTGAATGTATTAGGTGTTCGTTACTGAGCTTATGTGTGAGTATCGCAAGTGTAAGTGTTGCAAACTTTTTCAATTTCTCCAAATATTAAATTTTCCCTCCTTTTAAAATTACTTTCACACTGTTTTAATCCCCTTGTGTTTGAGATATATCTTTGAACTTTTAATATAACACACCTGAATCTATGGGATATGGGCTACTGAGCTTATGTTTGTGTACTGTGACTGTCGGTGTTGCAAACGTCTCTAAAATTCTTTAAAAAAAACGTTTTCCCAGTTTTTTTTCAATATTTTTCTTCTTCTTCTTCTACACATTGAGCGCGATGGGTAATAAATGCTTACCGTTGTAATGTCTGATCCATGCCCTTTCCAACGAGGTATCATTTGTTATTCTGGGGTAGTTAGGAAAGGAGTAGAGAGGCTTCAAACCTACAGTTCTGTGATTTCCTTAAAATGTTAACCAAAATCTACTATAATTGACATTATTTCAAAATCTGAGGGTGCAGAGCCAAAATTAAGATCAGATTCGCTTTCAGCAGCTCGGAAACTATAAGAAACACTTTGTTTCATAAAAGAAAATTTTTCACTGTTGATCAGTGTTATCAAGAACAATAAAACTGTCACGCTCCAAGCTACACACAAACAAAAAGCAAAAAGGCAAGTTATTAGATACAAGATCTACATATAATTAAATTATTTAATTATAAGTCATAACTAGTTGTGGGTTTTTGGTTAGAAGAAAATTATAGTTTGCATTTTGTAAAATAACGGATTAAAAGAAAAGACTCATCAAGTAAGAATTTTGTAGTGTTTCAAGCAGATAGTTGGAGAGTACGCGAAGTAAAGAAGACACCAGAGGCTGAAGTAATAGTAATGCCTTGAAAAGTTAAAGAAAAAATTAGATTGTTAAATAGTTGTGTTATGAAGTAGGCATATGTCATGAAAGGTGGTACAATGTAAGGAAACAAGTGAAATAAGAAGCTTAGAAATTGATACATGTTTAAATTTAAATTACGTGTTAAAGCTAATCGCTTTCGCCATACAATAACATGCATATGGCTTGCAGACCAACTTAATTATAAAGAGCATTTGCGGATCAACTAGTGACAAACTTACGGTCTATAAAATCTAAAGGACGATATAGGGTTGCTAACACCGTACAAGTATGAAGACGAACCAAAAAAGAATATTTTTGATGGAAACATGTTTTTATACGTGGTCCACAGTTTACAGAAGATCGGTTACTCCACATACATGCCGAACTCCTTCGTGGCTAAGCGGTTAGCTGAGCCTTTGGCACGAAAGACCCGGGTTCGATTTCCGGCGGGAGCCTCTGTGGTTCCGATTCCACGTTAATCAGTAGGTTCCGTACCTTATATCTTCGCTGCTGAAAGGAACGGTAAACTCACAATCAACTCAACTCAAGTCCGCATATATACATGATTAGCAGTGAAAGTGTTGACTTCGTTAACGTATTTCAATATATTTATAGGCCCTTACACATGTTACAAATCAATACTTCGTTTCTGAAATTTACGTAAGTTTCAGATAATGTATGAAAGTTTATGTTTATATACAAATAATGTATATGTCTACCTGTATATCTAAGAGTTTGTACTTTTGCAAGTGAAAACAAAGTAAGAGTCCTTGTGAAAACGGTGTCAAAACTATTCCATCACTAAAAACTAGTGATAATATGATTAAGAAGTATTCTGTGAAATATCACAGAAAGACATAAGATATCAAAATTTCATTTGACGTGAAAATGTATTTATTTGCTTATATCACTGCTCAGATAGTACTTTCAATGTGAATACAATGTCCAAAGAAACTAAAACAGATGTAAGACCTTTACATGAGAACTTATACTATTTTTATCATAAGCGAATTGGTGGTAGAGATGTCTGGTTCAATCTGAGGTTATATGAGTTTGTGGTGGACAAAGTTATGTTCGTGGGTTTTCTGGAGATCATCCCGTCCCCCCCATATTCCCAGTCTGCCAATTTATTTATAATTATTCATTTTCGTTAATTATCCGTTTTCTTTCCCCTAATCGTGAGACGTTAGATTAATAAAATAATTGAATTTCTTTAAGCACCATGAAATGAATATATGTCAATGATATACGACATATATCATTCACGTATACGTGATATATATACGAATATATAATTATATGTGCATTTTGCGAGGGGCACTATAAAGTTCCCGCAATTTCGTAGTAACTACTTGTTACCACAATATAGGCACACATTGACTTAATTGCCTTCAAAATAGGTATCTTGAGAACACACATACTTGTCCCACCGCTTCTGCTACTACTGGAAACAACACTGAGATTCCTGTTTTGGTACTGAACGTGTAATTATATTATGGTACTAAATAGTTACAACAAAATTCCGGGAACTTTTTGAGTTCTAATCGTATATATATCAAGTGCACTACAGTAACTAGTACTCTAATTTCTAGTGATTGCTTTCTATATATATTTCGTTTTTTCCAAACCTTCTATTAGGTTTTGTATTCAGAATATTACGTGTAAATTAGATCTCCACAACAAAGTAAAAGTATTTCATTCTATTACAGTGTTTTATATTATTGTCAAAAACATCATACTATTCTTAAGGCTCATATTTACTTTTGTTTTGAATTTTAGTGAATAAGTTAATGACAGGGAAGAATATTAAATGAATGTGGAAAGTGAATCAGATAGAGAGCTTAATAACGGTATTATGTGAACTAAGAATTGTTTCCTTGACCCTCTGTGTTTGCATAAATTTTAGTGACTAACATTTATGGCGTCACAAACCATGCACCCTAATTTGTTGTCTATAACAAAATATTTGGCAATGGTTATTATATTATTTAATAGCATTTTGTATATATTGCCTCACTCACTTTACATATTTTAAATATTTTTCATTGTCTTTTAAGTTCTTTATAAGTTTTAAAAAACGTGATGTGGAGTTTAGTGCAGAGCTGCAAATAAGCCCAACATGAACTATTCACTTGTTATTAAATTCTCCATCAACATTACGTATATTTTTATTTAATTGAAGAAATCTTTTAATTTTGCATAAATGGAGATGAATATTGTTCATATTCCAGGAAACAAATAAGCATATCTCATTATTCATAAATTAAAAAAGAAATATTCCAATGTTTTAAACTTAAATAATTTCTGTTTGAAATTGAAATATCTAGTCATTTCTGTCTACCTTCATTTGGTAACATAATGAATATATGTAATATTATTTTATTCATCTAGTCTTTTGTTCCAAGTAAATGTTATGTTTCTAAAGTGTACTCCATATATGTAAACAACTATGTATTAATTTATTTTAATAAAGCATTCTATATAAAATTAGAGCATACATTTATTTTAATCCATAATCAAATACATTACAATAAAATTACTATTTTATTCTATGATATTCTTAGATAGGTCATGAAAATATTACTTAAGCATTCCTATCACTTAAGGAATGTTTATACAGATAATGAATAAATAGTTTAGAAAATGCAATGTATGTTTATACATGAAATACACAATTTATTGCATCAATATAAAATACATACAAATTAGGAGTCACGAGTTAAGATACCTTTTTAGATAATTGTTTTGTCTGCTGCGTTTACATGAGTTTATAATTATTTCGAATTGTAAAATAGCGGAGTTACGTCTTAAACATTGTCAAGAAATGTACAAACAAAAAACTGATTTTAACATATTTTATTTTATATAATACAGTAAATACATTTTCCTTTTTAAGATAATAATAGAAGTAGGCAAGTGTTCTAGCAGAAGATATGCAATAAACCACCAAGCGCTATGTCGGATAGAAGATCAAAGTTCAAGATAAATCCAGACGTAAATCACGAAAAAAACTTTCGAGCAAAATTTTATGTACCAGAAGAGCGCATAGATAAGAACCTAGGATCAAACTTACAGCACTTCTCACAATAAGCGTCTCGTACCAGTGAGTAAGTCCTCATAGTAGCATGTGCTATTTAGCAAGCAATATGTTGCTTCTTGAACTTTAAAATAAACGTTGAAGACAACTTTGAAGGAAACTATATTTGATTCCCGAACGACGCGCTTCGTTGAGTTATAATTAGTTCCGTTAAATGTTACTTAGTAAATACCGGGTAAGTCGACAGTTCTCCACTTAATGAGCAATACAAATATGTTTCATAGTAGGTTATATAAACCAAACTCCTTTCATGAGGAACGATATTTTCCGTGTTAAATGAGCAATATATTGTTTTGAAATTGCTACCCACACTAAACACAAAACAATACAAGACTACACATGGATACAGAGTCTGTATTTTAAGTAATGAAAATATTTTTGTCCTGACACGACTATACGTTAGAGCGTGCTGGGACCGGTTGGAGTCGGAAGCATGGGTTTTGATCCTGAAAGCACTCTAAGCGGCGCGGCAGTTGCCTGCTGGCTTCCGTTCAGGCATGATCATGCGCGGCGTGACGTCTGCAAAGAAGTGTGTGCAAGAGCAAAATGCAGCAAAACATTGAGCAGAGTAAAGCAGGGCTGTAGTCGAGGGTACACGGCAGTACACGCCGTATACCGCTTAATGTTAGTCATTAGAGTGTACCTTCTGCTTCAAAGCGCTTAGCACTTTCTACTTTTGTTTCGTTTATTTATTTAATCGGGCCATGACTGCAATGATAAAGTGACTATATCACCTATTTTCTCATATTCTTAACAAGTGTTCAAATATATGAGTCACGAAAAAAATCCGGTGCGAATTTTTCTGTTTTTCTTGGAGTGAGTTGGTTCATTATCCATACCTACAGCCATTTTGGTGTGATTTAAGGAAGGAGTGTTATCAAAGAAATAACATGAAATGCTTTTAGACTATAAAACAGTAATGTATTCTTTATATTTTTATTGAACTAATTAATACGTGTGTTTTATATTGTTCATTAAAATGCCTTCTATGTGTTTTATGACAATCATAGATGATTACAAAAGAGCATAAACCCTCTGAAAATTTTAGGACTACAGCACTGGCGTAAAGCAATCAAATTTTGTGTTCGCCTTGGAAAATCTGTTGCATCAACGGAAATGATTCAGCAAGCATACAGCAGTGAAAGGTTATCACAAGTTCAAGCTTTTAGATGGCACAAAATGTTCAAAGAAGGCCGGAAGAGCGTGAAGGATGAACCCCGCGCAGGTCGTCTCACGACCTAAAGAACCGAAGACAATGAACATCGTGTGCGAGATTTGCTGAACTCGGACCGGCGTTTAAGTGTTTGTTCCATCGCGGATACGCTAGGATAAGAGAGACGGGTCAACCGAATATGACTACAAATTGCTGACGATTGGAAGCTTCAACTTGAAAATGCGTCATGTCACACCTGCTTCGAGGTTACAGGAATCTGATGAAAACTGGCACCACAACGATCCGTCAGCCTCCCGACAGACCCGACCTTGCCCCTTCAGACTTTATCTTCTTTTCCAGAGTAAAGAAAAGCCCTCAATGTACACCACCACGGAACCATGGATGCTGTCAAACGGCTTGCACGCGTGCTCTGAGGACTGTTCCAGTTACTGACTTTCAGGGAGCGTACTAAGCGTGAAAAACTCGCCTCCAGAAGTGTGTTGACGGTCAAGGAGCATACTTTAAAAACTACTAAAGATTTGTAGCGATATCTGTAATAAATTTTGTTTGCAGGATTTATTCTCATTACTTAAAATACAGACCTTGTATGTTTTCATAATGAAATAATTCTTTAAACTAGTACAGAAATAAACTGTAATCAAATCAGAATAGAATACAGATATGAAATTTAAAGGATATTTTTTCAAACAAATTTTAGGCAAACAAATTAGAAATTTACTTACGACGACACCATCTAATCGTGGAGGAAGAAATAAGAAGCAGCATGTAATATTTTTAATATTGCCAAATCCGCAAACAATGTTACTAGTTTATACAGTGTGTCATATATAAAATGAAAAGTAATAGTTCCATTGTCCTGATTATGTTTTAGGGACACGTTATAAATGAAAAGAGATGATGAAAAGAATTAGTGGACCGGAAAGTACAATGAAATGGAAAATAAAACCCTGAGAAAACCAATGTGTGGAAATAGAGTTCACTAATATCTTACACAGAATTTCAGCCAGGAGTGCAAGGTTTCAAGGTCCCAAGTTTATGCCGTTTCCAGATTTTTGTATTTCTTAATATAATAAAATTACATTTTTTTTTCATTAAGGATTATTGCCTACGCTACTGTTGTTCAGAACAAACTGGATGTAGCACGAAGCAGGAACTATTTTATAAACTATTTTAAAAGTTAATTGTGCACTCCAGTCCCGTAGCTAGGAGGTAGTCACGGGCTGAGGAACCCTTCAATCACTAAATCCTGATGAAGTTAGCAGTTTGCTTTAGAAAGGGATATATTAAACAGCGTACCTTTTGTTAGAACTTTTTATTTACATCTGTTTATGGTTGAAAAATATATCAACCTACCCTCGTGGGCTTTTTTCCCTTCTCTTATATCTTCTCATATATTATGATGTTCTTAACTTAAAACTTTCCCTTATCGTCTAACGATATCGGGAGTCTTCATTTCTTTCTCTCTATGTAACCAGTCTTCCTTTCACCTGCCTTCGAAAATGATCGAGGGACAAGAAAATGGCCGTAGGGAATCATTAACAATGCTCTGAAACCACTACTAACCGCATCTTAAAAATCGCTGTATTGCAAAAGCGCCATATTGCCACAAGCAAATGTACACACATATATTCAAAAAGAAAGACGCTTCTTCTTGTATATATAGCACAAGTGCGTTAGTAGAAGGGTAGGAACACACAAAATGTGAGTGGAAGAGGAGAGTTTCAAAAAACGTATTTTATAGGAAAGCAACTAACTGGTAACTGGTGAATTTCTCTAAATCTTTCTTCCAATACTCTAGCTTTCATTATTGTTAACTTACAAACAGGGCCGGATTAACCCATCTGGAGGCCCTTGGCTAGAAAAAATATGTGGGGCCTGTTGACTTCGCCTAATACACTTATTTCTATGAAAGTACAGTAACAAATTAAGGGAATACACTCAACTCTACGATATCAATCACGCCATGCATTAGATGATATACCTAATGGTACTTTCCAAATGCATGAAAAACACACACAGTTACCCTGTGCATCAACGCAGTGACTTAATTTTTCTGCGGAATTAGGACTGGGTATTCTATAATTATATGAGACTGCAGACTGCAGAGACTGAACAAATTGGGAACCTATCACAGATAGTTTACTGTGGACGGCTCTGTGGATTCTTTCTATAATATACTCTATTCTATTTTTGACCGGTGCATCCCGAAAAAAAGAGCTAAATTCAAATATCCTATTTGGTTTTCAAGTGACATAATTAGATTAATTAAGAGCAAATCATATCACCATAAGAAATGGAAGCAGGGTCTTGGGACGCACTGTATCACTACAACAAATTTAAAGAATTGAGCGCTCTTTCGAAAAAAAGAAATTTCCAAGGCATACAATGCATACTTAAACAAATGTGAGGCCAATATTATAAGCAATCCTATAGACTTTCTGGACGTATGTTAAGAATAAAAAGAGTAATTCGGGAAGTAATTTGTTTCACTATAACGATCAAACTTTGAGTGATGATGCTGCTGTTGCAAATGCATTTATGGCAAATTTTCAAGTAACACACAATAAATCAAGTTATAATCTTATTCCTATGGAGCAATACAATAATATGGAAATTCTGGATAAATTAAATATTAACTTTATAGACATCGAAGATGTTGAAAATGCTATTAACCCTTATCCGGGCAAGACGTTTTTGTAACGTAAACGGGCAACCGGGGCCTGTGTGGCCCAGTATATATTTTAAGTGCAGAATACACAAAATCAATGCCTATTGTCACTTACTGTTCAGACTAGTCTAGAATGTACCGGTATATATTTTTGTCAAGTAGCGAAACTTCGTGTCACGCTTTTGTAAGCCGACCAAGCAGAAAGCAAATCCGGTCCAGACATTTTTGTAACGTAAACGGGCAACCGGGGCCTGTCAGGCCCAGTATATATTTTAAGTGCAGAACACTCAAAATTCAATGTCTGTTGCCGCATACTGTTCCGACTAAAGGTTACAATAGTCACGTGTTCAATATATAATTATGTGACAATTTGATCTAATATTTGACAGGAATTTCACTAAAGTTATACGGGGCCTCCTAGGCCCGGTTGCCCGGTTACGTCAGGAAAAGATTTTCATTTTTTTTTAAAAAAAAAGCTTTACCAACTCGATATGTTCATGATTTTAACTTCGACGAAAGATAGAAGAATTCAGTATTTTATGTCCTCGAAATATGTATGGTTATTGAGAAATTTTAGAAAAATGAAGCTACTGGGCCTGGGAGGCCCAGGTTGCCCGGATAAGGGTTAAAAAACTTAAACCACGGTCATCTTGTGGGCCGGATAAAATACCACCGTATATCATTAAAGGCTGTTCAGAAATACTGAAACATCCCCTACAGGTTATATTTAACAAGTCAATAGCTTATTCTACGTTTCCTATGAAATGGAAGATTGGTGACGTCTGTCCCATTCCCAAGACAGGTTGTCCTACTGACAAATAAAAAAAATTATCGACCGGTAACACTGCTATCTGTTTGAAATTATTATATATGAAAATAAATTACTCACATATACGGTCAGTAATATCTCCCTTTCAACATGGTTTCATGCCAAAGAGGTCAACTGTAATTAATCTCTCAGAACTTAAATATTTTATAGCTAATCAAGTTGATAAAAAAGGAACAAGTAGATTTAATTTATACAGATTTCTCCAAGGCGTTCGACGTAGTTAATCACGATATACTTCTAAGCAAACTTGTGACATTCAATTTTTCACAAAACCTTCAACAATTTATAGCGTCCTATCTTTGCCAACACAAACATCGAGTTCGATACAAAAATATTTTAACTGAGGAATATGTCGTAGACTCTGGTTTGCCTCAAGGATCGAACTTAGTACCTCTATTATTTATATTATTTGTTAATGATTTACCGCCTGTAATAACATCCTCCCACAAACTATTGTTTGCTGACGATTTAAAAATCTATCGTAGTATCTCCACGGAGTTAGACGCTATTTCTTTGCAACGCGACATAAATTCTATTTTCCAATAGTGTGAATTAAACAAATTGCTGTTAAATATTAAAAAATGTAAAGTACTATCATACACCAGGAAAATGAACTATGTTCGCAATGGGTATACTATTAATCAAACACCAATTGAGAGAGTGGATTATATAACTGATCTTGGAGTCACTCTGCAGTCCAACCTATCATTTGATATTCATTTCAACAGAGTAGTTGGTAAGGCCTTTAAGAACCTTGGCTTTGTGATGAGATTAGGAAGTGATTTTTCTAACACCAATGTCCTCACAAGACTATACATTGCCTATGTAAGGTCTAAGGTGGAATATGCAGCGATAATATGGGGTTCTGATAGTAAGAAATATACAAATAAAATCGAAAACATTCAAAATAAATTTGTACGGTTTTTAACATATAAATAAACAGGGATATATCCAAAATTTGAGAAGTATGAAGATCTTCGAAGCAAATATTCATTACAATCACTTGAAAGCAGGAGGACTCACTTCATTTTATCTTTCTTACATAAAATGATTCATAGTACAGTAGATTCAGAATATTTACTATCATAAATCAAACTTCACGTCCCACATAGAGCAACCAGACCCCATAATAGCATATTCTACCTCTCAGCGCAAAGGGCTAATGCATTGGGTGTATCGCCTGTCAGAAAAATGTGTTTATTGTATAATAAGATGTCAGAAAAGCACCCAGGGATATACATTTTTAGCTACAGACAGAATTTTACTCTAAATAAATAAGGTGTAGATCATGTCATATGTATTTTAAAGTAATTTGCTATCGTATTATTTTGTTATCATATGTGTATTTTAAATTACATTATCATGATGGAAAACTGTAATTAGGCATCCGCCTGTTGTTTTCTGAAATAAATAAATAAATACATAAATACTTCTATTCAACGAGAAAATATGAATCACGATTTTCATGCACTATATTTGATCTTTTTTTAAAACTTATGTGTGCTAACTCACTAAGACGCTGGATGTAACAAACGAAGAAATTTGTTTAATATTGTTGGTCATATTTTATCCTATGATGATGATTGTATTTTGAATCGTTCTTTTTAGACAGCCAGATGAGATTTTGATCAGAGTGGAGGCCCTGGTCTACAGCCCCCGTAAGCTTCCTCTCAATCCGGCCCTGCTTATAAGTCAGAAGAATTATGGTTACAAGTTGACTTTGAAATTGATTGTAGAGGAACAAAGCACCAGCGTTGTTATTTTTTCTTCTAAAAAATATTTCACTATATTTTAGTTGCAATACCAAATTGCTGCGAAAGCACCAAAAATTATGTTTCCACACCGAGAATAGAATCAATTATCCAAGGAGGAAGGGTTGGAATCAAAATATCAGGGAGGCTACACTACAACATTATTTCTTGTAAATGTTTTCTTCTGGTCTTCAGAGTTCGGCACTTGCAAGAAATGTACCCGGACATATATTACACATTCCAGGTTATATGTTTGTCCAAGTTACTAAGTTTCACTTACATATAATTAGTTGATATGAATCCAGAAATCGTTTGTTGGAAGTTAATTAGGATATCTCGAGTAATAAAATAATTTCTTTAGAAGCTCCTGCTCGCACTTTAGTTATCATAGTTTCATGGTTTTTGCGCCATTTTCTTTACTACGGCGCAGGCTTTCTGAAATATCTCATGAATTTGTCATTGGGGAAATTTTTCCAAAATGTTTCTAAAACAGTGCCTTTTTGCGCGATTTTATAGAGGCCACATACCAGATTGCCATATATATATCCATAAATCTATCTATCTATCTATCTATCTATCTATCTATCTATCTATCTATCTATCTATCTATCTATCTATCTATCTATCTATCTATCTATCTATCTATCTAGATAGATAGATAGATAGATAGATAGATAGATAGATAGATAGATAGATAGATAGATAGATAGATAGATAGATAGATAGATAGATAGATATTATCATATATATTGCTTCAAAAATAATGCATGCAATATGATATATTTCTCTCAAGTTTTATTGAAATATGATAAGAAGGTATGAAGATATGAAAATGAGTTCAATTCATATTCCGCCATATTGAGAAATAAAAAGAACTGTTTCTGAACTTCTGATCTACCATAAAAACTTAGATGGATGATTGTACGTGATTGACCTTAAAACAAAGTACACTTTTGAATGATGCCACACATTTTTAAATGAAAATGAAATGAAATCCTTGAGTTTTACGTGCCACGATTATACTCTGTGGGCAAAAGCAGACGTTGATGATGAGAAATGAATGAAATTCTGGAATGGAGAAAGTGGGAAAACTTTAGAAATCCCACGCACACGGTGTTTGTCCACCACAAGGTTCACTTTGCGCGAGGGACACCACGCACCAGAGGCGAACGGTCTACCACTGAACCACGCTACACATTTGTGTCTTTAACCATAAATTCGGTAGAAATTCTCTGGAAAGTATAGTGCGCGCCCCTATCGAAGCGTCAGTGACGGGTATCCACAGAAAAATAACTCAAAATGTGTTAATAAGTACAATGCGTATGGATCTTGTGGAGAGTCTAAATTTTTGTTTGTATTTCAGACAATGAGGCAGGACAGTTGCAGCGTTTTCTTAAGAAAAACTGTAGAATTAGACAATGTTTTCTTGTCACATCGTAAAAGCGTTCGTAGTGCCAATATAACACATAAAAATCACACTTTTATGGCGCATGCATGAATATATCGGAATTGGTTGTCAGATGGCTTTTCAACATTATTTTCAATGCCTGTCTGTCTTCTTGACTTCTTTCCCCGAACTACTCCTAATAAGTTGTCGAATTTGTGAAGATGTATATATATTGATATTTGAGATGAGGTTGTGATTCTGAAATTTGCGTCTAGTACAATAATCTGTTAAACCATTATCTTGTCCTCGGAAGTGTGTCCTTGTTAGCATTGTCCAAACACTTTAAAAAAAATCAAGTTAAATTAGTCCTATTCTCTCTTATATAGATTGATTTCTCCTATTGTATGTGGACAATCCTACAGTAAAGTCATCATTGGTCTTTTTCGATATAAATCGTAACTTCTCTTAGGTGTTACTACGTAAATACGGAAGTTAGCATCACTCGGTAGCCAAGCTGTTAATACAGCACTGAAAAGGACTGTGCATAGGGTTCATTGTGTTTTAGATTTTGGAAA
Source organism: Thermobia domestica (assembly GCF_964235325.1). Classification (NCBI taxonomy): domain Eukaryota; kingdom Metazoa; phylum Arthropoda; class Insecta; order Zygentoma; family Lepismatidae; genus Thermobia; species Thermobia domestica. Next base: position 23,088,368 of record NC_137470.1, read on the forward strand.
TTTAATCTACCCGTTACTGAAGAAGATTCAAACGACAGTTCTCGAAAACATCATCTACAAACTGTCCTAGGATGAATATGTTGTTAACGTGTCAATGGTAGAAAGAAACATCAATCGCAATACAGGAAAATCAATGAACTTTGGGAGTTTATTTGTCTAAAGTCTTAATGGACAAGATTCATAATAATAGGGTCTTTAGGAGCAACCAGCGTTTACAATAATCTGTTATATTTTTTACATTCGTCTGTTTTATACTATTACATCTCGATTTATTTATATATAGTTAGGTAATAGTGGTTTCCATTCGCCTTTTATTTATTTGCATTTCACTGTACCAGTGCAACTAGAAGCCGTGAGTCTGAGCTCTTATAGAATTTAAATGGAGGAATGAATTTTCATTAAAAAGTGCATGTATTTTCAGTCAATCATCATTGAATTAATGTCGTTGAACATGACCAGTTCTTGGGCTCAATAAAACAAGTCATTATTTTTGCAGGCAAATGTCACGGAAATCAGAATGGGGAAGTATTAGTGATGAGCGCAAGAGTCTTGGTCTTGCAGTTTTTGCAAGAGTCTTGCATGCAAGACCAAGACCAAGACCAAGACCAAGACCAAGACCAGGTATCCCGATGCAAGACCAAGACCAAGACCAAGGGGTGCAAGACCAAGACCAAGACCAAGACCAAGACTCTTGCGCAAGAGTCTTGCACAAGTACCGCCACTACTTGAATTTTTTTTTATATAATGTAAAAAAAGAAGGAGATGGATGTTTTGGCTTCAGTAAAAATGCTGCTGGAGTGAATGTGTTCTCAGTAGTTTATGCAATCCGTGTGAGTCGATCAGTATGTCGTTTTCTGAATCGGTTGTTCGCGTTTTCTGTATATATTACTCGTTTTCAAGCCATAACGGTGTCATCTCGCCTCATGTGAGCTTTTTTGTAAACAAACACCGTGTGCGTGGATTTTCTAGGTATTTTTTTCGTTTCCTCCTACTTTCTTCGTTCCACCATTTCAGCCATTTCTCATCATCACTGTCTCCTTTGTTTAACGCCTGTGTTTAACGCCTTGGTGCACAAACGTGGGACGTTAAACTAGATACTTCATTTCATTTCAAAGCATATTAGTGGTGTTCTTTTTCCAAAACTAAAGAGATATGTATTATTGAACATAGGCAATTTCGTACACCATAGGTTTCGACTACATGGGTATGGCCTTGGCTCCGACACTCAAGCATCCGTTGGAAATTTTCAATGCGTGCTCTTAAAACTAATATCGAAATAACATTTTCATGACATTGACAAAGACTTAGTGCATGTGACCGCAAGTTTGATGTCATGGGCGGATGCTTATACATTGAATAATTGTTTATTAATATAACTTTTAGCCTCCTTAGGTATACGGCACATCGGGGATTAAACGATATAACATTATACTACAACAATAAATTTATATTATAAAATTGAAAGTGACTATTTTTGTGAGTCCTAATCTCTTGAACCAACCGACCGATCTCGATGAGGTTTGGGCCTGGGAGTGTTTTCGTTATTTCACTTTGACAGTAAAACTTAGGGGAGGGGAAGGGGGAGTTATAAAATAATAAATAAAACTTAATAACTCTTGAACCAAAAGGGCCAATCTAGATCAAATTTTCAACATAGATGGTGTTCAAGCCTGGAATGTTATCTGTCAGTTCACTCCGACAGAGCAATGTAGGGGAGGAGGGAGAGATGTACAAAAGTCAATACAAATAAAAATAACAATGACTAAGTTTGTGACTTAATAATTCTTAAACCGATCTCAATCAAACTTTTAACATGTATGAGGTTCGATCCTGGAAAGTTTTATTTTTTTTTTAGAATTTGCTTCACCTTGATGGTAGAACCTAGGGGAGGAGGAAGGGAGAAATATATATATAAATATATATAAAATAAATAAAACTTAATAACTTTTGAAACACCCGACCGATCTTGATCAAATTTTCAATATAGATGAAGTTCAGGGCTGGAGCGATTTTTATCAGTTTGCTTTTGATGATGCAACGTAGGGGAGGTGGAGGAGGTATATATAGATATATATATATATATATATATATATATATATATATATATATATATATACATATATATGTAAAAATAAAAATATAAGTGCTGTCTTTGTGACTTCATCACTTTTGAACTAGCCAATCGATCTCAATCAAATTTTCAACATAGATGAGGTTCTGACTTTTTTTTTATCAAATCACTTTGACGGCAGAACTTAGGGTAAAAGGTGGGGATGGAAAATGTACAAAAATAATTTAATAACTCTTGAACCACCCGACCGAACTCGGTCTCATTTTCAATATAGATGAGGATCGGGCCTGAGGTGGTTTCTGTCATATCACTTTGACGGTGCAGTTTAGGGGAGGGGAATGAAATTTTTTTTAAAATAATCGAAAATGACCGATTTTAAAATGGAGTCTGTAGTTTTAGGGGTCGCTGAGATAAAGAGTAGGGTGGAGCGAATTTTTTTTTTCGAAATGCGAATTTGGATAGGGGGCAAAAGTTGCATCATATCATAATACTTTCCCATAGAAAATTTCAGTTCTCTGGAATAATTTTTAGCCGGGGCGCAAGGGGCCTTAAGTTTGCGATTTTGTAAATCAATTTCCATTTACTATGTAACTATTTGGCAGATCTTCGCTGGAAGCAGACTGTAAGTTTTAGTGTAGATAGGGTGGAAGATCCATCCTGTATCAGTAGATAACAACAATAACTTTTAATTCACTAAAATTATTTTTAGCCGGGGCGCAATGGCCCTGAAATTTGGGAATAATTAGACGAAAAGTGATCAACTATAAGCAATTTGCTAGTTTGCCATAAAGAATTTTTTTTGCTATTAAGTAACAGTCTTTTTCTGGTATAATGAACTTGTTGGCAGTACTAAGTCATTAGTATAATAGTTTGGTGGGTGGAGATAAGAGGGTACAGAACGAAATCAGGGCGCGCGCTCGTGCAGGTGCTAAAGTCTTGTGCAACTGTTTGGCAGCTTGACGATTGTTATTAGTGTGTTGTACCTGTACTCGGGGCACGTGTCTGGTTAGTGGCCGTGTTGCTACGTTAGTGATTTGATTAGTTTTGCGCTTTTGTAGGTACTGATGGCTTTATTATCTACCACTGTATTATAGCCTAACATCTGGTGTTTTTGTTTTGTGCTATAAAGAAGAAAGATGGCAAAATCAACCAGGTAGAATATGTTAAGAGCACAAGAGACGTTTCGTAGTGCCAAAGGTCGCGACTGGAGAACGCTTCCAACTTACGAAGACGTTATGGCATGTTATGTATTTACGCGTCAGCAGCTGAAGGGGGCGGAAGGAAATAACCAGCAGAGAATTTGGTTTCTACGAAGGTAGCAGAAACATTTGAGGTAGAAGGTGGAAGACATTTGGTAACGTGTTTCAATTCCTGTTGTTTCGCTCGGCTGTGTATCAATAGTGATCAACGGTTACCACAGGAAACTGAAAATATTTTTAAAATTGGCAGTAAGAGGGAGCATGAAAGAAGAAATAAATTACAAGAATTGAAGAAGCAGGGCAATAAACCATTTTGATATAGCAGCTTGCAAGTGTTTAAATTTCACGGTGTGTCATTGCACAGGACACTCAAAATGCCTGAATCAGAGAGAGTGTTTTATCAGACCAAAGGATAAATAGAAAAATGGTAATCGGTGGTATTGATGTTACTTGGACAAAGAAAAGAGAAGAAAGGAAAGCCAAAAAGCAACCAGCGGTCAAACTTTCAACCAAAACAGTACCAGTTACATTATTGAATCTTTAAGACTCCTCGTCATCTTTGGAAACAAAAAACGAAAGCAATAAAGAACACGCTAAAGCTGGAGAAGATCCTGATTTTAGTTAGAAGCATCCCTTAAAGACAGGAAAGCAATCACACATTAGATGCATAGAAATGATAAAATTCCTCCCAACATTAGCAAAAGTGAAGGAGAAAGCCGGCGCGACTGGAAGAAAAATTGCAGCTATTGCTACTGAAGTTTTGAAAGATTTTAATATTGTAAGTCCAGAGCAGCTGCAAAACATAATTGATAGAAGTAAAATACAAAGGGAGATTGCGAAAAATCGTAAAAGTTTAAGAACTGAAGTGACTGTTAATGAAGAGAAACCTTGTACCATCTATTTTGATGGGAAGAAGGACCAAACACTCGCAATGTCCGGCTCCAGAAGTCATAGAGACATGAAGAGGAAAGATCTTTATTGTGTCCTTGAAGAACCGGGTAATAAATTTCTCAGCCATGCTTCTTTGACCGTTTGAGCATTAGCAAAGAATACTGCTAATTCCATCTGCCGGGAATCACAAGAAAATAATGTGGACCTATGAGATATGGTAGCTATCGGCTGCGATGGTACTAATACTAATGTTGGGTCAAAAGGATGATGATTAGAGTGCTCGAAAACCATTTAGAGAGACCCTTGCAGTGATGCATACGTTTATTGCATATCATTGAACTACTACTTCATCATTTACTGAAATAAATCGATGATGTGACTACTGGTACTTTGTCTGGTCCTATTGGTAGATCATTGGTGAATTGTCAGACGAATCCAGTGTGCAGATTCGGAAAGATGTCTTCAGAACTCCCTACATACCTAAACGTGCGTCATCTCAGTTATGATCAAAGATATTTGTATGAAATATGTCAATCTGTCGTAAGAGGAGGCTGTGATAAAAAAACTAGCAGATAAGAAACCTAGGAAACTTGCGCATACTCGCTGGCTAACAATGGCTTGTAGACTTTCGCGTCTATATATATCAATGAGTAGGGGACATATGTATGTTCTGCAAACACTTTTCCCTTCCAACCCCCTAACTACCAAAAATTTATGAAGCCACCCCTGACTATTGTATTTTAACACAGAGGGATAACCCAAAGCGAGATTGAATACGCTTTTATGACATTTAAAATCATAAAAACTTACATCTAAAAATTTATAACTAACTTACATCTAAAACTTATAACTAAAACTACAACTACTCCTCTTCTATCACATAATGACCCCAAGCTAATGTATTTACACCATCTCGTAATATATATCTTTTATCATCTGAAGAATCTAATGCTAGCTTATGAACGGTTATACTATATATATCGTGCTTATAACTTCTAATGAGGTTTATGTCTTTATACGTTTTAACATTTTTAAATAAACTTTCTTTATAATCATTAAACTGCAACTCCTTTGATATTACGATTTTAGTTACTCCTTTAGCTTTTTTCTCTTCTTTATATTCTACTCTATAAGCATACATCTTTGATCTCAATCCAATAAACTCTGTCATTATCTTACCTTTATTCTCATCTTTCATCTTACCTATTACTTTTTTGTTTATTAGTGGCAGTCCACATATGTTATTTTCCCCGTATTCACTCGTATCAAACTGGTCAACTATTTCTGCTATATATTTATAAAAGTCATCAGTTTCAATCTCATATATAAAGCTATCAGTATCCATATAACATAAATCTATATTGTTTCCACATTTCGGCTTCATAGTGTTATAGTGAAAATCATACTTTAATAGTTTTGATGTCTGTATTTTAAGTAATGAAAATATTTTTGTCCTGACACGACTATACGTTAGAGCGTGCTGGGACCGGTTGGAGTCGGAAGCATGGGTTTTGATCCTGAAAGCACTCTAAGCGGCGCGGCAGTTGCCTGCTGGCTTCCGTTCAGGCATGATCATGCGCGGCGTGACGTCTGCAAAGAAGTGTGTGCAAGAGCAAAATGCAGCAAAACATTGAGCAGAGTAAAGCAGGGCTGTAGTCGAGGGTACACGGGAGTACACGCCGTATACCGCTTAATGTTAGTCATTAGAGTGTACCTTCTGCTTCAAAGCGCTTAGCACTTTCTACTTTTGTTTCGTTTATTTATTTAATCGGGCCATGACTGCAATGATAAAGTGACTATATCACCTATTTTCTCATATTCTTAACAAGTGTTCAAATATATGAGTCACGAAAAAAATCCGGTGCGAATTTTTCTGTTTTTCTTGGAGTGAGTTGGTTCATTATCCATACCTACAGCCATTTTGGTGTGATTTAAGGAAGGAGTGTTATCAAAGAAATAACATGAAATGCTTTTAGACTATAAAACAGTAATGTATTCTTTATATTTTTATTGAACTAATTAATACGTGTGTTTTATATTGTTCATTAAAATGCCTTCTATGTGTTTTATGACAATCATAGATGATTACAAAAGAGCATAAACCCTCTGAAAATTTTAGGACTACAGCACTGGCGTAAAGCAATCAAATTTTGTGTTCGCCTTGGAAAATCTGTTGCATCAACGGAAATGATTCAGCAAGCATACAGCAGTGAAAGGTTATCACAAGTTCAAGCTTTTAGATGGCACAAAATGTTCAAAGAAGGCCGGAAGAGCGTGAAGGATGAACCCCGCGCAGGTCGTCTCACGACCTAAAGAACCGAAGACAATGAACATCGTGTGCGAGATTTGCTGAACTCGGACCGGCGTTTAAGTGTTTGTTCCATCGCGGATACGCTAGGATAAGAGAGACGGGTCAACCGAATATGACTACAAATTGCTGACGATTGGAAGCTTCAACTTGAAAATGCGTCATGTCACACCTGCTTCGAGGTTACAGGAATCTGATGAAAACTGGCACCACAACGATCCGTCAGCCTCCCGACAGACCCGACCTTGCCCCTTCAGACTTTATCTTCTTTTCCAGAGTAAAGAAAAGCCCTCAATGTACACCACCACGGAACCATGGATGCTGTCAAACGGCTTGCACGCGTGCTCTGAGGACTGTTCCAGTTACTGACTTTCAGGGAGCGTACTAAGCGTGAAAAACTCGCCTCCAGAAGTGTGTTGACGGTCAAGGAGCATACTTTAAAAACTACTAAAGATTTGTAGCGATATCTGTAATAAATTTTGTTTGCAGGATTTATTCTCATTACTTAAAATACAGACCTTGTATGTTTTCATAATGAAATAATTCTTTAAACTAGTACAGAAATAAACTGTAATCAAATCAGAATAGAATACAGATATGAAATTTAAAGGATATTTTTTCAAACAAATTTTAGGCAAACAAATTAGAAATTTACTTACGACGACACCATCTAATCGTGGAGGAAGAAATAAGAAGCAGCATGTAATATTTTTAATATTGCCAAATCCGCAAACAATGTTACTAGTTTATACAGTGTGTCATATATAAAATGAAAAGTAATAGTTCCATTGTCCTGATTATGTTTTAGGGACACGTTATAAATGAAAAGAGATGATGAAAAGAATTAGTGGACCGGAAAGTACAATGAAATGGAAAATAAAACCCTGAGAAAACCAATGTGTGGAAATAGAGTTCACTAATATCTTACACAGAATTTCAGCCAGGAGTGCAAGGTTTCAAGGTCCCAAGTTTATGCCGTTTCCAGATTTTTGTATTTCTTAATATAATAAAATTACATTTTTTTTTCATTAAGGATTATTGCCTACGCTACTGTTGTTCAGAACAAACTGGATGTAGCACGAAGCAGGAACTATTTTATAAACTATTTTAAAAGTTAATTGTGCACTCCAGTCCCGTAGCTAGGAGGTAGTCACGGGCTGAGGAACCCTTCAATCACTAAATCCTGATGAAGTTAGCAGTTTGCTTTAGAAAGGGATATATTAAACAGCGTACCTTTTGTTAGAACTTTTTATTTACATCTGTTTATGGTTGAAAAATATATCAACCTACCCTCGTGGGCTTTTTTCCCTTCTCTTATATCTTCTCATATATTATGATGTTCTTAACTTAAAACTTTCCCTTATCGTCTAACGATATCGGGAGTCTTCATTTCTTTCTCTCTATGTAACCAGTCTTCCTTTCACCTGCCTTCGAAAATGATCGAGGGACAAGAAAATGGCCGTAGGGAATCATTAACAATGCTCTGAAACCACTACTAACCGCATCTTAAAAATCGCTGTATTGCAAAAGCGCCATATTGCCACAAGCAAATGTACACACATATATTCAAAAAGAAAGACGCTTCTTCTTGTATATATAGCACAAGTGCGTTAGTAGAAGGGTAGGAACACACAAAATGTGAGTGGAAGAGGAGAGTTTCAAAAAACGTATTTTATAGGAAAGCAACTAACTGGTAACTGGTGAATTTCTCTAAATCTTTCTTCCAATACTCTAGCTTTCATTATTGTTAACTTACAAACAGGGCCGGATTAACCCATCTGGAGGCCCTTGGCTAGAAAAAATATGTGGGGCCTGTTGACTTCGCCTAATACACTTATTTCTATGAAAGTACAGTAACAAATTAAGGGAATACACTCAACTCTACGATATCAATCACGCCATGCATTAGATGATATACCTAATGGTACTTTCCAAATGCATGAAAAACACACACAGTTACCCTGTGCATCAACGCAGTGACTTAATTTTTCTGCGGAATTAGGACTGGGTATTCTATAATTATATGAGACTGCAGACTGCAGAGACTGAACAAATTGGGAACCTATCACAGATAGTTTACTGTGGACGGCTCTGTGGATTCTTTCTATAATATACTCTATTCTATTTTTGACCGGTGCATCCCGAAAAAAAGAGCTAAATTCAAATATCCTATTTGGTTTTCAAGTGACATAATTAGATTAATTAAGAGCAAATCATATCACCATAAGAAATGGAAGCAGGGTCTTGGGACGCACTGTATCACTACAACAAATTTAAAGAATTGAGCGCTCTTTCGAAAAAAAGAAATTTCCAAGGCATACAATGCATACTTAAACAAATGTGAGGCCAATATTATAAGCAATCCTATAGACTTTCTGGACGTATGTTAAGAATAAAAAGAGTAATTCGGGAAGTAATTTGTTTCACTATAACGATCAAACTTTGAGTGATGATGCTGCTGTTGCAAATGCATTTATGGCAAATTTTCAAGTAACACACAATAAATCAAGTTATAATCTTATTCCTATGGAGCAATACAATAATATGGAAATTCTGGATAAATTAAATATTAACTTTATAGACATCGAAGATGTTGAAAATGCTATTAACCCTTATCCGGGCAAGACGTTTTTGTAACGTAAACGGGCAACCGGGGCCTGTGTGGCCCAGTATATATTTTAAGTGCAGAATACACAAAATCAATGCCTATTGTCACTTACTGTTCAGACTAGTCTAGAATGTACCGGTATATATTTTTGTCAAGTAGCGAAACTTCGTGTCACGCTTTTGTAAGCCGACCAAGCAGAAAGCAAATCCGGTCCAGACATTTTTGTAACGTAAACGGGCAACCGGGGCCTGTCAGGCCCAGTATATATTTTAAGTGCAGAACACTCAAAATTCAATGTCTGTTGCCGCATACTGTTCCGACTAAAGGTTACAATAGTCACGTGTTCAATATATAATTATGTGACAATTTGATCTAATATTTGACAGGAATTTCACTAAAGTTATACGGGGCCTCCTAGGCCCGGTTGCCCGGTTACGTCAGGAAAAGATTTTCATTTTTTTTTTAAAAAAAAGCTTTACCAACTCGATATGTTCATGATTTTAACTTCGACGAAAGATAGAAGAATTCAGTATTTTATGTCCTCGAAATATGTATGGTTATTGAGAAATTTTAGAAAAATGAAGCTACTGGGCCTGGGAGGCCCAGGTTGCCCGGATAAGGGTTAAAAAACTTAAACCACGGTCATCTTGTGGGCCGGATAAAATACCACCGTATATCATTAAAGGCTGTTCAGAAATACTGAAACATCCCCTACAGGTTATATTTAACAAGTCAATAGCTTATTCTACGTTTCCTATGAAATGGAAGATTGGTGACGTCTGTCCCATTCCCAAGACAGGTTGTCCTACTGACAAATAAAAAAAATTATCGACCGGTAACACTGCTATCTGTTTGAAATTATTATATATGAAAATAAATTACTCACATATACGGTCAGTAATATCTCCCTTTCAACATGGTTTCATGCCAAAGAGGTCAACTGTAATTAATCTCTCAGAACTTAAATATTTTATAGCTAATCAAGTTGATAAAAAAGGAACAAGTAGATTTAATTTATACAGATTTCTCCAAGGCGTTCGACGTAGTTAATCACGATATACTTCTAAGCAAACTTGTGACATTCAATTTTTCACAAAACCTTCAACAATTTATAGCGTCCTATCTTTGCCAACACAAACATCGAGTTCGATACAAAAATATTTTAACTGAGGAATATGTCGTAGACTCTGGTTTGCCTCAAGGATCGAACTTAGTACCTCTATTATTTATATTATTTGTTAATGATTTACCGCCTGTAATAACATCCTCCCACAAACTATTGTTTGCTGACGATTTAAAAATCTATCGTAGTATCTCCACGGAGTTAGACGCTATTTCTTTGCAACGCGACATAAATTCTATTTTCCAATAGTGTGAATTAAACAAATTGCTGTTAAATATTAAAAAATGTAAAGTACTATCATACACCAGGAAAATGAACTATGTTCGCAATGGGTATACTATTAATCAAACACCAATTGAGAGAGTGGATTATATAACTGATCTTGGAGTCACTCTGCAGTCCAACCTATCATTTGATATTCATTTCAACAGAGTAGTTGGTAAGGCCTTTAAGAACCTTGGCTTTGTGATGAGATTAGGAAGTGATTTTTCTAACACCAATGTCCTCACAAGACTATACATTGCCTATGTAAGGTCTAAGGTGGAATATGCAGCGATAATATGGGGTTCTGATAGTAAGAAATATACAAATAAAATCGAAAACATTCAAAATAAATTTGTACGGTTTTTAACATATAAATAAACAGGGATATATCCAAAATTTGAGAAGTATGAAGATCTTCGAAGCAAATATTCATTACAATCACTTGAAAGCAGGAGGACTCACTTCATTTTATCTTTCTTACATAAAATGATTCATAGTACAGTAGATTCAGAATATTTACTATCATAAATCAAACTTCACGTCCCACATAGAGCAACCAGACCCCATAATAGCATATTCTACCTCTCAGCGCAAAGGGCTAATGCATTGGGTGTATCGCCTGTCAGAAAAATGTGTTTATTGTATAATAAGATGTCAGAAAAGCACCCAGGGATATACATTTTTAGCTACAGACAGAATTTTACTCTAAATAAATAAGGTGTAGATCATGTCATATGTATTTTAAAGTAATTTGCTATCGTATTATTTTGTTATCATATGTGTATTTTAAATTATATTATCATGATGGAAAACTGTAATTAGGCATCCGCCTGTTGTTTTCTGAAATAAATAAATAAATACATAAATACTTCTATTCAACGAGAAAATATGAATCACGATTTTCATGCACTATATTTGATCTTTTTTTAAAACTTATGTGTGCTAACTCACTAAGACGCTGGATGTAACAAACGAAGAAATTTGTTTAATATTGTTGGTCATATTTTATCCTATGATGATGATTGTATTTTGAATCGTTCTTTTTAGACAGCCAGATGAGATTTTGATCAGAGTGGAGGCCCTGGTCTACAGCCCCCGTAAGCTTCCTCTCAATCCGGCCCTGCTTATAAGTCAGAAGAATTATGGTTACAAGTTGACTTTGAAATTGATTGTAGAGGAACAAAGCACCAGCGTTGTTATTTTTTCTTCTAAAAAATATTTCACTATATTTTAGTTGCAATACCAAATTGCTGCGAAAGCACCAAAAATTATGTTTCCACACCGAGAATAGAATCAATTATCCAAGGAGGAAGGGTTGGAATCAAAATATCAGGGAGGCTACACTACAACATTATTTCTTGTAAATGTTTTCTTCTGGTCTTCAGAGTTCGGCACTTGCAAGAAATGTACCCGGACATATATTACACATTCCAGGTTATATGTTTGTCCAAGTTACTAAGTTTCACTTACATATAATTAGTTGATATGAATCCAGAAATCGTTTGTTGGAAGTTAATTAGGATATCTCGAGTAATAAAATAATTTCTTTAGAAGCTCCTGCTCGCACTTTAGTTATCATAGTTTCATGGTTTTTGCGCCATTTTCTTTACTACGGCGCAGGCTTTCTGAAATATCTCATGAATTTGTCATTGGGGAAATTTTTCCAAAATGTTTCTAAAACAGTGCCTTTTTGCGCGATTTTATAGAGGCCACATACCAGATTGCCATATATATATCCATAAATCTATCTATCTATCTATCTATCTATCTATCTATCTATCTATCTATCTATCTATCTATCTATCTATCTATCTATCTATCTATCTATCTATCTAGATAGATAGATAGATAGATAGATAGATAGATATTATCATATATATTGCTTCAAAAATAATGCATGCAATATGATATATTTCTCTCAAGTTTTATTGAAATATGATAAGAAGGTATGAAGATATGAAAATGAGTTCAATTCATATTCCGCCATATTGAGAAATAAAAAGAACTGTTTCTGAACTTCTGATCTACCATAAAAACTTAGATGGATGATTGTACGTGATTGACCTTAAAACAAAGTACACTTTTGAATGATGCCACACATTTTTAAATGAAAATGAAATGAAATCCTTGAGTTTTACGTGCCACGATTATACTCTGTGGGCAAAAGCAGACGTTGATGATGAGAAATGAATGAAATTCTGGAATGGAGAAAGTGGGAAAACTTTAGAAATCCCACGCACACGGTGTTTGTCCACCACAAGGTTCACTTTGCGCGAGGGACACCACGCACCAGAGGCGAACGGTCTACCACTGAACCACGCTACACATTTGTGTCTTTAACCATAAATTCGGTAGAAATTCTCTGGAAAGTATAGTGCGCGCCCCTATCGAAGCGTCAGTGACGGGTATCCACAGAAAAATAACTCAAAATGTGTTAATAAGTACAATGCGTATGGATCTTGTGGAGAGTCTAAATTTTTGTTTGTATTTCAGACAATGAGGCAGGACAGTTGCAGCGTTTTCTTAAGAAAAACTGTAGAATTAGACAATGTTTTCTTGTCACATCGTAAAAGCGTTCGTAGTGCCAATATAACACATAAAAATCACACTTTTATGGCGCATGCATGAATATATCGGAATTGGTTGTCAGATGGCTTTTCAACATTATTTTCAATGCCTGTCTGTCTTCTTGACTTCTTTCCCCGAACTACTCCTAATAAGTTGTCGAATTTGTGAAGATGTATATATATTGATATTTGAGATGAGGTTGTGATTCTGAAATTTGCGTCTAGTACAATAATCTGTTAAACCATTATCTTGTCCTCGGAAGTGTGTCCTTGTTAGCATTGTCCAAACACTTTAAAAAAAATCAAGTTAAATTAGTCCTATTCTCTCTTATATAGATTGATTTCTCCTATTGTATGTGGACAATCCTACAGTAAAGTCATCATTGGTCTTTTTCGATATAAATCGTAACTTCTCTTAGGTGTTACTACGTAAATACGGAAGTTAGCATCACTCGGTAGCCAAGCTGTTAATACAGCACTGAAAAGGACTGTGCATAGGGTTCATTGTGTTTTAGATTTTGGAAATTTAATCTACCCGTTACTGAAGAAGATTCAAACGACAGTTCTCGAAAACATCATCTACAAACTGTCCTAGGATGAATATGTTGTTAACGTGTCAATGGTAGAAAGAAACATCAATCGCAATACAGGAAAATCAATGAACTTTGGGAGTTTATTTGTCTAAAGTCTTAATGGACAAGATTCATAATAATAGGGTCTTTAGGAGCAACCAGCGTTTACAATAATCTGTTATATTTTTTACATTCGTCTGTTTTATACTATTACATCTCGATTTATTTATATATAGTTAGGTAATAGTGGTTTCCATTCGCCTTTTATTTATTTGCATTTCACTGTACCAGTGCAACTAGAAGCCGTGAGTCTGAGCTCTTATAGAATTTAAATGGAGGAATGAATTTTCATTAAAAAGTGCATGTATTTTCAGTCAATCATCATTGAATTAATGTCGTTGAACATGACCAGTTCTTGGGCTCAATAAAACAAGTCATTATTTTTGCAGGCAAATGTCACGGAAATCAGAATGGGGAAGTATTAGTGATGAGCGCAAGAGTCTTGGTCTTGCAGTTTTTGCAAGAGTCTTGCATGCAAGACCAAGACCAAGACCAAGACCAAGACCAAGACCAGGTATCCCGATGCAAGACCAAGACCAAGACCAAGGGGTGCAAGACCAAGACCAAGACCAAGACCAAGACTCTTGCGCAAGAGTCTTGCACAAGTACCGCCACTACTTGAATTTTTTTTTATATAATGTAAAAAAAGAAGGAGATGGATGTTTTGGCTTCAGTAAAAATGCTGCTGGAGTGAATGTGTTCTCAGTAGTTTATGCAATCCGTGTGAGTCGATCAGTATGTCGTTTTCTGAATCGGTTGTTCGCGTTTTCTGTATATATTACTCGTTTTCAAGCCATAACGGTGTCATCTCGCCTCATGTGAGCTTTTTTGTAAACAAACACCGTGTGCGTGGATTTTCTAGGTATTTTTTTCGTTTCCTCCTACTTTCTTCGTTCCACCATTTCAGCCATTTCTCATCATCACTGTCTCCTTTGTTTAACGCCTGTGTTTAACGCCTTGGTGCACAAACGTGGGACGTTAAACTAGATACTTCATTTCATTTCAAAGCATATTAGTGGTGTTCTTTTTCCAAAACTAAAGAGATATGTATTATTGAACATAGGCAATTTCGTACACCATAGGTTTCGACTACATGGGTATGGCCTTGGCTCCGACACTCAAGCATCCGTTGGAAATTTTCAATGCGTGCTCTTAAAACTAATATCGAAATAACATTTTCATGACATTGACAAAGACTTAGTGCATGTGACCGCAAGTTTGATGTCATGGGCGGATGCTTATACATTGAATAATTGTTTATTAATATAACTTTTAGCCTCCTTAGGTATACGGCACATCGGGGATTAAACGATATAACATTATACTACAACAATAAATTTATATTATAAAATTGAAAGTGACTATTTTTGTGAGTCCTAATCTCTTGAACCAACCGACCGATCTCGATGAGGTTTGGGCCTGGGAGTGTTTTCGTTATTTCACTTTGACAGTAAAACTTAGGGGAGGGGAAGGGGGAGTTATAAAATAATAAATAAAACTTAATAACTCTTGAACCAAAAGGGCCAATCTAGATCAAATTTTCAACATAGATGGTGTTCAAGCCTGGAATGTTATCTGTCAGTTCACTCCGACAGAGCAATGTAGGGGAGGAGGGAGAGATGTACAAAAGTCAATACAAATAAAAATAACAATGACTAAGTTTGTGACTTAATAATTCTTAAACCGATCTCAATCAAACTTTTAACATGTATGAGGTTCGATCCTGGAAAGTTTTATTTTTTTTTAGAATTTGCTTCACCTTGATGGTAGAACCTAGGGGAGGAGGAAGGGAGAAATATATATATAAATATATATAAAATAAATAAAACTTAATAACTTTTGAAACACCCGACCGATCTTGATCAAATTTTCAATATAGATGAAGTTCAGGGCTGGAGCGATTTTTATCAGTTTGCTTTTGATGATGCAACGTAGGGGAGGTGGAGGAGGTATATATATATATATATATATATATATATATATATATATATATATATATATATATATATATATATATATATATATATATATATATATATATACATATATATGTAAAAATAAAAATATAAGTGCTGTCTTTGTGACTTCATCACTTTTGAACTAGCCAATCGATCTCAATCAAATTTTCAACATAGATGAGGTTCTGACTTTTTTTTTATCAAATCACTTTGACGGCAGAACTTAGGGTAAAAGGTGGGGATGGAAAATGTACAAAAATAATTTAATAACTCTTGAACCACCCGACCGAACTCGGTCTCATTTTCAATATAGATGAGGATCGGGCCTGAGGTGGTTTCTGTCATATCACTTTGACGGTGCAGTTTAGGGGAGGGGAATGAAATTTTTTTTAAAATAATCGAAAATGACCGATTTTAAAATGGAGTCTGTAGTTTTAGGGGTCGCTGAGATAAAGAGTAGGGTGGAGCGAATTTTTTTTTCGAAATGCGAATTTGGATAGGGGGCAAAAGTTGCATCATATCATAATACTTTCCCATAGAAAATTTCAGTTCTCTGGAATAATTTTTAGCCGGGGCGCAAGGGGCCTTAAGTTTGCGATTTTGTAAATCAATTTCCATTTACTATGTAACTATTTGGCAGATCTTCGCTGGAAGCAGACTGTAAGTTTTAGTGTAGATAGGGTGGAAGATCCATCCTGTATCAGTAGATAACAACAATAACTTTTAATTCACTAAAATTATTTTTAGCCGGGGCGCAATGGCCCTGAAATTTGGGAATAATTAGACGAAAAGTGATCAACTATAAGCAATTTGCTAGTTTGCCATAAAGAATTTTTTTTGCTATTAAGTAACAGTCTTTTTCTGGTATAATGAACTTGTTGGCAGTACTAAGTCATTAGTATAATAGTTTGGTGGGTGGAGATAAGAGGGTACAGAACGAAATCAGGGCGCGCGCTCGTGCAGGTGCTAAAGTCTTGTGCAACTGTTTGGCAGCTTGACGATTGTTATTAGTGTGTTGTACCTGTACTCGGGGCACGTGTCTGGTTAGTGGCCGTGTTGCTACGTTAGTGATTTGATTAGTTTTGCGCTTTTGTAGGTACTGATGGCTTTATTATCTACCACTGTATTATAGCCTAACATCTGGTGTTTTTGTTTTGTGCTATAAAGAAGAAAGATGGCAAAATCAACCAGGTAGAATATGTTAAGAGCACAAGAGACGTTTCGTAGTGCCAAAGGTCGCGACTGGAGAACGCTTCCAACTTACGAAGACGTTATGGCATGTTATGTATTTACGCGTCAGCAGCTGAAGGGGGCGGAAGGAAATAACCAGCAGAGAATTTGGTTTCTACGAAGGTAGCAGAAACATTTGAGGTAGAAGGTGGAAGACATTTGGTAACGTGTTTCAATTCCTGTTGTTTCGCTCGGCTGTGTATCAATAGTGATCAACGGTTACCACAGGAAACTGAAAATATTTTTAAAATTGGCAGTAAGAGGGAGCATGAAAGAAGAAATAAATTACAAGAATTGAAGAAGCAGGGCAATAAACCATTTTGATATAGCAGCTTGCAAGTGTTTAAATTTCACGGTGTGTCATTGCACAGGACACTCAAAATGCCTGAATCAGAGAGAGTGTTTTATCAGACCAAAGGATAAATAGAAAAATGGTAATCGGTGGTATTGATGTTACTTGGACAAAGAAAAGAGAAGAAAGGAAAGCCAAAAAGCAACCAGCGGTCAAACTTTCAACCAAAACAGTACCAGTTACATTATTGAATCTTTAAGACTCCTCGTCATCTTTGGAAACAAAAAACGAAAGCAATAAAGAACACGCTAAAGCTGGAGAAGATCCTGATTTTAGTTAGAAGCATCCCTTAAAGACAGGAAAGCAATCACACATTAGATGCATAGAAATGATAAAATTCCTCCCAACATTAGCAAAAGTGAAGGAGAAAGCCGGCGCGACTGGAAGAAAAATTGCAGCTATTGCTACTGAAGTTTTGAAAGATTTTAATATTGTAAGTCCAGAGCAGCTGCAAAACATAATTGATAGAAGTAAAATACAAAGGGAGATTGCGAAAAATCGTAAAAGTTTAAGAACTGAAGTGACTGTTAATGAAGAGAAACCTTGTACCATCTATTTTGATGGGAAGAAGGACCAAACACTCGCAATGTCCGGCTCCAGAAGTCATAGAGACATGAAGAGGAAAGATCTTTATTGTGTCCTTGAAGAACCGGGTAATAAATTTCTCAGCCATGCTTCTTTGACCGTTTGAGCATTAGCAAAGAATACTGCTAATTCCATCTGCCGGGAATCACAAGAAAATAATGTGGACCTATGAGATATGGTAGCTATCGGCTGCGATGGTACTAATACTAATGTTGGGTCAAAAGGATGATGATTAGAGTGCTCGAAAACCATTTAGAGAGACCCTTGCAGTGATGCATACGTTTATTGCATATCATTGAACTACTACTTCATCATTTACTGAAATAAATCGATGATGTGACTACTGGTACTTTGTCTGGTCCTATTGGTAGATCATTGGTGAATTGTCAGACGAATCCAGTGTGCAGATTCGGAAAGATGTCTTCAGAACTCCCTACATACCTAAACGTGCGTCATCTCAGTTATGATCAAAGATATTTGTATGAAATATGTCAATCTGTCGTAAGAGGAGGCTGTGATAAAAAAACTAGCAGATAAGAAACCTAGGAAACTTGCGCATACTCGCTGGCTAACAATGGCTTGTAGACTTTCGCGTCTATATATATCAATGAGTAGGGGACATATGTATGTTCTGCAAACACTTTTCCCTTCCAACCCCCTAACTACCAAAAATTTATGAAGCCACCCCTGACTATTGTATTTTAACACAGAGGGATAACCCAAAGCGAGATTGAATACGCTTTTATGACATTTAAAATCATAAAAACTTACATCTAAAAATTTATAACTAACTTACATCTAAAACTTATAACTAAAACTACAACTACTCCTCTTCTATCACATAATGA
The DNA here is from genome assembly GCF_964235325.1 of Thermobia domestica. Taxonomy (NCBI): domain Eukaryota; kingdom Metazoa; phylum Arthropoda; class Insecta; order Zygentoma; family Lepismatidae; genus Thermobia; species Thermobia domestica. The sequence goes on from NC_137470.1 coordinate 23,107,004, forward strand.
CCCCAAGCTAATGTATTTACACCATCTCGTAATATATATCTTTTATCATCTGAAGAATCTAATGCTAGCTTATGAACGGTTATACTATATATATCGTGCTTATAACTTCTAATGAGGTTTATGTCTTTATACGTTTTAACATTTTTAAATAAACTTTCTTTATAATCATTAAACTGCAACTCCTTTGATATTACGATTTTAGTTACTCCTTTAGCTTTTTTCTCTTCTTTATATTCTACTCTATAAGCATACATCTTTGATCTCAATCCAATAAACTCTGTCATTATCTTACCTTTATTCTCATCTTTCATCTTACCTATTACTTTTTTGTTTATTAGTGGCAGTCCACATATGTTATTTTCCCCGTATTCACTCGTATCAAACTGGTCAACTATTTCTGCTATATATTTATAAAAGTCATCAGTTTCAATCTCATATATAAAGCTATCAGTATCCATATAACATAAATCTATATTGTTTCCACATTTCGGCTTCATAGTGTTATAGTGAAAATCATACTTTAATAGTTTTGATAGTTCTAATACACTCATACCAACATATATTGGTTTATTAAATGTTAAACACTCTTTTTTCATATGTATAGCACATAAATTATCTGTAAATATTGTTCTGTAATCAAAATTTGGTTTTCCAATTAATTTTTCTACTCTTTCAAGATCACATTCTAATTGTATGGGCTGCCTCTTTCTAATATTTTCCATAGTCTTTCCGAATAACGAGTTATTCATGAGCTTATAAAAATCTTCTTCAAACTTGTTTTTAGCTTGCGTTCTCATATTTGTATTTAAATCAATGTATTTCTTTAACCAGTCTGATTATTTGAATTCTAATATTCTATGCACTTTCTTTAATCTCATTCCAAGCGACATATATAGTTTTAAGTTCCTATAGTGAATTACATATCTTTCCTTATTATAAAGTGTTGTTAGTAGTTTTGATTGTTTAGATTCTGGTGGACACATATTTTCTGGAGCTAATGGTAAATCAGAATGTTTGTTGTGTAAATACTTCGGGTATTCTAAATCTACTTCTAATATGTAGCCAGTTTCTGAATCATCTGGAATGTTCATTATATCTATGCAAGGTTTAATCCATTTAAAGTCTTTATAAGGCATGTATTGACTCATAGTCCATCCATATAAGTTGTTTGCGTCTAGATATGCTAGGTATGTTGAACACTCATCTTTATTATAATCTTGCATATATTTGTTGTTAGCTTTTACATATCGTTTACTACATTGTGAGATTCCTCCTCGTATTCCGTTTTCTAGCATTAGTATTTTATCATAATCAGTTAACATTGCTAAGTTAATTTTAGTCATCTTTAACATTGCATCCCACGAAAAGCCCGGTGCTGTATAATACCAAGCAGGATCTAGTCCATATGCCTTTAAACACACATCTCTAAAGTTTTCAAATATATCTGTTAATTGAAGAACATTTGTTTTGTTATAATGTTCAGTTAAGTCCCTCACTAACTTCAGATCGAATTCTTTACAAACTCGTACATGAAGCTTATGACGTTCAGGACTCATTTTTTCTCCTGTTAATCTGTTTGTAAATTTGTCTATAGATAGTGGAACAGATTCTTCTAATTTTTCAAATGAATCAACATAATCAAATGGATAATCACCTTTAGTATTAACTAGATCAAGTTTATCAATCGAGAAAAACTTTAATGTTTCTCGAAATTGTTCTGGTTTTAAATTACAAGTTAACTCTGCTAAACTCTTTGGCATAAATCTAAATGAATCAACAAATCCTAAATTTATTCCATCTTTTTTTGGTCCTGCTTTTACATATTTTTCATATGTTATGTACCTTTCTTCATTATTTGCGATCAGTTTAATTTTCTGTGTATCATAAGCTAACTCCTTAATAAACAAATGCGTATCATAACCGCTTCAATTGTGAAGAAATACAGGAACAAAGTTGGGATTTTTATAGTTTAAATTGCAATAACTGTGAGCTGCGCCTCTAAACTTTCCAGTTGAATGATCATGATCTCTTACTTCTGCTTTATTTTTATTTATCTTATACAAACACTTTTTTAAGTCATGCTTCCATTCTTCCATTTTTTCACTCATATCATCTTTATCCTTGTAGAACTGTATTTTCTTCTTTAATATATTTATTTTTTTCTCAACAGCTGGTGGTAAGTCATTCAAGTTTTTCTCACATATATGACAAGTATCCGAACTGTTATAAGCTTCTATTTCCTCCTCACTAAGCAGGGTCATATCAACTACCCTGTTATATATTTCCATACTTTCTATTGCTTCTTTTTGTAACATTTCAATAAATACTTTTGCAGCATCTGGACCTATATAACTAACAGGGGCTTTATAGTCCCCATTTGAATATTTGACATAGTAACAAAAACTCATTGGTTCATGCTTTTGATATTTTACTGTTTTACTAAAATTATGCTCTATTTTTAACTTACATAAGATACATTCAAAGTCAGCAATTATCGTAAATGGAACTCTTAATGATCGATTATAGTTTTCAAACTTTATTTGATTGTCGTATGGTTTTGGAAGTTCTATTCTAACAGCCTCATGCTCTTTACAATATAGCTCATGGTTTTGCAACTGCTTCTCATTTCGAAAGTGTCTTGTTAAACATCTATCACAAAAGTATAACTTCTCAGTATGCTTTGTCACTTGACTTCTTATTAATCGTGATAAGTCTTTTATCCAACAAAAATGATTCTTTTTTTCATCTTTTACATATAATAAATTGATATGAGTTTCCTGCTTATTTTTTGTGATTTGATGTGGATATACATTATAGTTCTTGTCATAGCTGTAAACATTGATGGAGATATTACTTCTTCTTTCAAATTTTGGAATATCTTTTAATTGTACAGGAAATTCAATGTTGTCACAATACTTCTTTTGCAACTCATTAACAAGCTGTTTATAATGTGAAAGTCTTTGATACTGAGAACATCTGTCTATAGGTTTTAAATAGCTTGCAATATAATACAAGAAACCTTTATTGTCTTTATTTTTAATATTAATCCTGCTTTCTTATCTTTAATTGGTTTAGGAAGTTCAATATAGGAAGAAGCTGTTAACGGTACATATTTGTTTAATCTGATTTGTCAGTATTTAATTTGGTGTAATGTCCATCCTGATCCTCTACCTTCAAACTCTTCCATTTCTCTACGAAGTTTTTGTTTGGCATGATGTATATATTCACTTAAGTCAGTTGATTCTAATATTCTCTCGTTTGATGTTTTAAAATTGCGCTCTTGTATTTCTTTATCTTTAATATAGACACAAATGAAAACAAGGTTAACTTTAACAGGGTGAAATTTTAATACCTCTGATTTTGTTAATAGCAACTGTTCCACTTGTATCTAAAAATTTTATTGGGTCTTTATATCTTCCTGTGTTTTCAACTTTAATGGTTTGTAAACGCTTCTTTAATGCTGTTTCTTCTAATTCTATCTTAACTGGTATACGTGTTGGTTTCGGTTCTTCAATTACTTCTTGTTTAAAAGGGAATATATCTCTAATCTGTCTTCTGCTTTGTTCATCATCATATTGTTTAAGAAGGTTTATTAGTTCTGCTTTTCTTAATCGGGAATATCTTCTGATCCCCTTTTCTTTACATTGTCGTCTTAACTCTACTACAGTAAATCTATTATAATTACTCATCTTATTTACTATATAGAAAATCTTACTATAGCTCAATTTTTATCTTCGCCGGATTATTTCAGTTCATTTTTGTACTATTTTTACTTCTATATATCCTAATACATTGTGAACGCGGCATTGAACCTCCGGGTTCCGTAGGTCATAGAGTTAGTTAGTTAATATCCTAACACAACGCTTAACATTGTACACTCCTGTCATTGTCTACATATTACGCGTTGTATTAGAACACGACTTTGATGAGAATAACCCATCAAAGTCACATATACACATATTAAAATTAAATCATTTTTGTAAACTTACTCATCATCATCATCATCATAATCATCACTACCATATTTATATTCATCATCACTACTCAAATCAGATGTTTTTTGTTGCATTATTAATAATTCTTTTTCTTTTAACAGTATTTGCTTCTCTAGTAGTGCTGCTAAGAGTTTAAGATCATGATGAATTAGTTTAAGTCTATCATGTAATAAATCAAAATCTTTCTCCATATTTGTTATATAGAAAACCAACAAAAATGAGATAAATTTAAAAAATCTAAGAATAAAAACGAACATGACTAGTGCTAAGGAAATATTATCTTACAAACCTATATTTGATTGTGTATGTAAACATTTAGATATTGGTGGTTATAATGATGAAGACAAAATAAATTTTGGCGTGTCCATAGGTATGTTAGATCATTTGTTCAAGAAAGCTACTAAAGAAAAGAACTTATTTCTCATACAAAACATTCTCTATGCAAACGTTATGAATTTGTCTGATGAGATATGAGATTCACTGACTGACGAACAATGGTTATCTATAGGCTATGATGATTATGAGGGGGAATATAACTATGATCATATTACAGAAGATTTCATACGCAAATATCAGGAGAAAGTTAATTTGAGTGAAATATGTTTATGGAAAAAGTTATCGGAAGAGTTTTTAAGAGAATTAGCTGATAAAGTTGATTGGGAGATTATTTCAGGAAGCCAAGACTTATCAGAAGACTTGATAAGAGAATTTGCAGATAGAGTTGATTGGGAAGAAGTATCGTATAATCAAAACCTATCTGAAGAATTTATTAATGAGTTTATAGATAAAGTTGATTTTGATGCTATATTTTATGGAAACAAACTCTCGGAAGCCTTTATACGAGAACATGCAGATAAAGTTTCTTGGGGGTGCTTATCTGGAACTCAACAATTATCTGAAAACCTTATAAGATATTACGCTGACAAAGTAGATTGGGAAGCAATTTCAATATTTCAAAATTTAACAGAAGGATTTATTGAAGAGTTCAAAGACAGAGTTCATTGGCATAACATCTCAATTTATCAACACCTCTCTGTAGAGTTTATATATTCATTTAGACATTACGTAGATTGGAGAGTTATAATAAGAAAATATCATAATAACCCCGATTTAGGTAGTAGATTGAATTTAGCATTCGATGTTATAACAAATGGTTTGTTTAATGTTTAACTAATTAACTTTTATGATTATTATATCATAAAAGTTGTACCCTTTACAAATATCTAAACACACAACTTATTGTTAATTGTCTCTTATACTTAAAAACAAATCAATAATAAACTCATCATCTTCTTCTCCATCCGCATTCTTTAGGTCCACATGACAACCATGTGAAATAACACAATCATACTTTTCTTTTACTTTATTTAGAAGGTTGATTGAGTTTGGGTCTTTGGTTTTAGACAATATAGTCATGTCTGGATATTTTTTCTTGTAAGCATTGTAATCTTGTCTTTACGTTACACTCTTGAATTCTTCCAACCCAATACCTGTAACTCTCATAGCTCTTTACTTGTTCTCTTTTGTCTGTTTCATACTTTTCTAATATATTTTGTAGTTGAATAGAGGAGAGATTATTTTTAATAATAACTAGTTTGTGTACTTTCCCTGGATCTTCTGTATGTTCAGCTGCGATTGATTTAAGGTGTTGATTTTCAGTTTCTAATTTCTCATTGTTTATACGTAATTGACTCATTTGTTGTTCTATCTCTTGTACCTTTGTTTCGAGTAGTTCTTTATCATCCTTATATCGTTTAAAGTCTTTAGAGAAATAGTCTTCAATAATATCATAACACCTGTCATAAAAATCCTTAGATATCCAAAAAGCAACAGCAAGAAATATTTTCCTATAGACGTATGTTCCGGAAATAATAACATTTGTTTCTGTATCTCCTCCGCCTTTTACTAGATACTTAGAGCGACTCCTATGATTATAGCGGTCGGTTATTTTTTGATCGTAGTATCTTATCAACTCTTTTGATTCTTTATTTTTCAGCCAGTTGTCAAACCTCTTACCACCACTCTGACACAGCTTAGTAGCATTAAAGTATCCTGTACTCTTATCTATAATCAGTTTAAAATCAACAAACAGACCATACCAGTAATCATCTTTAATCTGTTCATAGCAAATATCATTTAAACTAAGAGAATTATCCATAGTACTCATATTTATTATATAGAAAATTATGATTTTTGCTGGCTTGAATGTAAGCCACCTAATTATGTAGAGCGCTGGAGCACTTTTGCTCCATTATTCTTTTCCGTTGTTAATTTTTTCATTATAGATAACCATCGTGATATATCCAAAATCAATTCCTTACATACATACGTTCCTCTTAGCTTGTTCCATATTTCTCCTTTACCTCCTGACACTTTTTAAATAATTTCTACAGACGGAATGCCGACCTTGGAAATATATGCTATGAGTTCTTTCGTTTGTTTTTTTTCATCCAATGTTTAAACTCTTTTCCACCATCTTGACATAACTTAGTAGCATTGAATTAACATGTGTTCACCTTTTATGGAATAATAACCATAAAAGACAACATTTATATTTACACTACAACATTACTTTTATCTATCCAGCTATTATGTGAATCATCAAAACCTAGCCATTTAACATTTACTTTATCACCTTTCTTTCTTAACACCTTTTCCACCAAGTATACATCTTTATGTTTCGTCTTTAATAGTTCTGGTTCGTAAAATCTACCTTGCACATCCTCTTCTTCTAAATCTTTAATTCTATATGTAGGCGGATTAGATGGAATAACTTCACTAATAACAAATACTTCTGTTGACCAATTAGGTGTATATCCTTTTTCAAATAACCCTTTCGATTTACTTATACGAACATGATCACCTAATTTGTATTTGGGTTTAACACGCTTATATTCTTTCTTATACACTTTCTCCAATATTATTCGCTCATTCTTCTTATTAATTTCTATAGGCTTTAAACCAATTGTTCTATGCACTTTATTATTATACTCACTAACCAATGTTGGTAATACCTCTATCCATTTATAATTTCCTTGTGTTGTGAACCTTCTCCACATGTTTTGTTTAAGTGTTCTATTGAATCTCTCAACAACAGAAGCTTTCTTACCACTATAGGTTGTGTAATGATTAATCTTATTTTCATCCATTAACTTCTTAAACTCTTTATTGTAAAACTCTTTATCTTGATCAGTTTTTTTAAGTTACTAGGTTTTCTCATTCTTAATATGGATTCGAATGCTTCTGTAACATTTTTACCACTCTTATCTTTAACAGGAACAGCAAATGCATATTTCGAAAACACATCTATAATCGTTAGCAGATACTTATAACCTTTATTTAATTTGAAAACACCTTTTAATACTCCACTATCCATTTCAACAAGATCAGCTTGCCAAAGATCATCGATACCTTTTATAACTACACTTAATCTGTCAAAGTTTTTTCTAGATGGTTTGTGAATTTCTTCTATAATGTCTTCTCTAACACCTTTACCTTCTTCTAGTCAATCAGGCTTTTTAACGAATTGAGTTTTAGTAACACCACATACAGAACAAATACCTTTCTTTAGATATCTTCCATTCTTTGTTTGTTCAATTCTAATGGTATCTTTCTCCGTATCTGTCACTTTCTTACACTTAACACAATACATCATCATTATTTATTGTATAGAAAATAAAAAAAAATAATGAAAACAGTTTGAGGATGAACCGTAAGGTGAGCGTTTTGCTCACCTTTAAAATCTCAAAAGCCAGTAATTTAAAACTACCAAAAATACACTACGTCTGATGATTGTTTAATGTTGTGTGTTGGGTTTGTTAATGCTGAAGATGAAAACGAAGCCTAAGACCATACTAGAGCACAAGTGAATATAGGCCAGACTCATTAATGAAGATTGTATGTGGTTGTGGATTAACGCGGGGCATTGATTCGATGCCCCTAACTTCTGAAAAATTTTTCTTATCTTCTTCGTCTACATGATCTTCCATTCTTTGTTTGTACTATCCTAATGGTATCTTTCTCCTTATCTGTCAATTTCTTACACTTAACACAATACATCATCATCTGTTTGAGGATGAACGTTCTGTAAGGGGGGGTAAAACTCCCCCTTGTCCATATTAGTAAAGTTTTGTTTGTCTTCATTGTCTATAATAGCAAGTGCCTTCTTGGTGTCTTTGTACTCTAAAATTGTTGCAACGACCTTTCCCTTAAACCACTCGTTACCATCCTTATCTAGAATAATTGTAAGTTGTTGGTTGTTGAAAATAAAGTTCTGAAAAACCGACATATTTGAAGGAATGTTTCTGTGTTTGTTCTTGTTCACTTTTGTTAATGCCGACGAACTATCAATGTTTGTGTAAAATTGTTACTAAACCTACAACATCATTATTTATTATATATCAAACGTCCTTAGGAAACCTCTCTCTATATATACATTACAACAAACAATAATTGTCCTTCCATAGCTGAATTTTTATTTGGTATAATCGTAATTATATCATTCTTGTTAAAGCTAAAAGGTATATTTTCAATCAAAGTATTACATAAATATATGTCTAAAAAGTATTTATCCAAACTTAATTCCATGTGCATTATTTTCCCATTATAGAGAAATGTGTAACCATTAGAAAGATTGCATATTTTAAAGATTGGCTCCTTAACATTCTTAATTCTCAATCGACATAAAAAGGGTATAGTTTCTTTCTGCATAATCAATTTACTAGTATCCATCCTAAGCTTTAGAAAATCTTCTTTCTTGACGTATGTGTCTTGTAACGTTTCTAATACATCTTCAATCCTTTTTCTATCGTTCTCTAATTGGGTTTCTATTGACCTAAGTTGACTTACGCTAACAACATCATTTAAATTCTCCAACAATTTTAATTTTTCTTCACTAATATCAACATTATCTTTTCTATCTTTAACATTACCAAATATATCCATACTCATTTATTATACAGAAAATGTCCATTATAATTTTTCAAAACATTTCTATAACATCTCTATTTGTTTAGATGAGTGTTTAAAATCAATATCAACATGAACATCGTGCTTTTTCAACAGATGGTACAATACACATTTTAAGTTAATAAACAATACTCTTTTCTGATACAGTTCTTTAAAGATCTCATGTAACTTTTCAAACTCGTTTATAAGTGTTTCTTCCATATGTTGTAATTTTAATGGTTTTTGATCGGTAAGGTGATAGTGTATTAAATAGACATCATCATAATATGTTTTGTATTTGTTTTTCTTTAGTACTTCTAGAACATCTTTTGTTGATATTAAATCTTTTGATATATCCCTAAATTCATCATTTAACACCTCGAACACCTCTTCTGGAATAATTTTATCCTGTAAAGCTTGCAAACGAGATAGTTATAACTTAAATCTTTTTGTAGTATAATACCATGTTTTTTTCACGCAAGCAGCTCTCATTCCTTCACAAGTACTGTAAACAAAACCATTCTCTACAGAACAATCATCACAAATGTACCTACTCATACCTTTTGTTAATGACTTACTAGCACAATTACTGCATTCTAATGGTCTAGAACTATAATTTGACAACAACTCCTCTAAGGTAATTATTGGTTGTAACTTTTTCAAGTCTTCTTCCGTATACAAAAATTTAGGTATTAACATTTTCCATAAACCAGTAACATTATATACGTTGTTTTTATCTTTTAAGTCTATCTCACTAACTTGTTCAAAATACTGATAAAAATTATAACTAACTAGTGGATCTAGTTCATCCTCATGCTTCTCAAAATAATCTAAAAATCTATTGTGTATAGCTTCCATATTTATCTTAAAACAAAACTTTTATGGATATAAACCATAAAAGTACTTAAACTTAATAATACTTAATCATTTTTAATCATATACATAACATCACTAAAAGAATACCTTTGATTTAGAAGATTTAAAACCTTAACACAAAGATGACCACATATAACTGAATTAAAGTCTTGTATTCGTTCATCATTGTAAAATAAGTTTTCAATACTAAGATATTCTACTAGTTGTTTAATAGGAACACCACCATAAGAATCAAATACGTACTTTATGTTGTTATCTTTCCAATAGCATATCCAATGAGTACCAATGTTTTCTGATTTATCGAGGTTACACTCATGTACAAAGGGTTTTTGTGGAAGTTCATCACTCATAAATACACCTCTAAATCGTTTTATCTTTAATTCTTTAACCAACCTCTCTATATCGAAGTTGGACAATGGTTTTAGTTTTTTGACTTCTTTGGTTTACCTGCTCCCTGCTTTTCTTCCATAACCATATTGTGTCTCTGTTGTTCTTCAAGTTCTTGTTTATTCTTCTTAGCATCCAGTACAGTTTTAGTAATCGCTGCTGCACCACCTGCTAATGAGCCAACTGCTCCTAAAGCTGCTAAAATGCCTGGAATTGTAAAAATAAAACCACCCATATGCTCTTTCTTAATCTTTTTCATTTGTGCAGTATTTAAAGTTAAATCCATTCCTTTACCTTCTTTAATTTTCTTAGATTTATCACTAAGTTGTTTCTTTGTTAATACATGATCGATATTTAAATCCTTTAGTTCGTTGTAAGGAACGCTAAACATACAACCTTTAATAGAACACATCTTCCTATTTATTTAAGAGAAAATTTTAGTTTGTAAAAGTACCGTTGTTGTTGCTCCACCAAAATCAATTAAGGAATCATTCTCATCTGTTATCCTTATCTCAAAATTGTCAACCTTGTCTTTAGATATAGTGAAAAATAATGGATAAGTAGGCTCATAAATAATACTATGTTTAAACTCGGCATCTGTTTTAAATGATGCTATAATTCCTGTTTCTCTATGTGTGTATTCTGTATCTTTAACAAACATACCATCTGCTATATTACAGTGAACATTTATAGTATCAAACGGATGTAACTTTGGCAACTTACTTCCAAAATGTGTTTTGTTTTTTTCTAAAACTTCAAGAACATTAAACCCGAGGACAGTACCTATACCTCCAATTGTAACATCATTACTATCAGTTTCTATTTTAACTCTATTTCTTAAATGATCTTCTGATAATGTTATGTTGATGGATTGAGATTTTAAATACTCATTAAGTGATTTTAAATTATATTGCCCTTTTGGTATAAAAACTTGTCTATCACCATATGAGAAACTGTTTTTTTCTGTTGTTATGTTTGGAGTTAGATATGTACTGTAAAACCCCAAATAGTCCTATACTTAAATAGCTGCTACTGTTGTCTAATTCGTAATGGAGTTTCTCCTTTAAAACAGAAGTATAACTCGTTAACTTAAATACCTTAGCCATTTATTATATAATAAATGAATGAGTTTGATTTACCTAGAGATATTCCAAGAGAGAAAGTAATCAAGTTAATAGAAGATGCCATTCAAAAGTTAGAATACAGTTTAAAGAAGAAAAAGAGAAAACTACGAATTGTTAAATATGCATACTACACTTTGATTACGTTATCGGTTATACTTTCTGCAACAACTGGATTTATTAATATTTTTATACCTGTAACAATTTACTCAATATTAACAACGTCTCTTGCAACTGGAAGTGCTATAATAACAGGTTTGTCTTCTAAGTTAAACATAAGCAAAAGAAAAGATGAATATAAAACCATTGTCACTTGTATTAACTCATTTAAAGAACAGTTAGAGATGATAATAACATTAAATGGTGAAATGGATAACGAATATATAAAAGATACGTTGCTTAAGATCAGAGAACAACTTAAAGATATCAGATCATAAAAGAGAGGATTTTCTCTATAATAAATGAGTAAGAAAACTATTAATTAGGATGTAAAAGAGATGATAAAAGAGACAACAGCTAAAAAAAGAAATGGAGAGCTTATACCTGATGATATTCAATGTCTTATAGTGGGTCCATCTGGGTATGGCAAAACTTTTTTGCTATTTATTTTTTTATTACAGCCAGGTTGGTTAAACAATAATTACTTCTATATATATTCTAAAAGCATGAATCAGCCAAAGTATGAACAGTTATTAGATCGATTTGAAAAAGCAGAACTAAAGTTTAAGAAACAAATAGCAACGTTCTTAAGCGGTAATAATTCTATTGTAAATATTGATGCATGTGAAAAATACTCTGTCGTTGTGTTTGATGATTACATTTTAGTGAATCAAGATACTGTTAGAAATTACTTTACAAAAGGTAGACATAGACATTTAGACTGTTTCTATCTTGCACAAACATATTCGAAAGTACCTAAACAGCTTATAAGAGATAACGTTAACTTCCTATGTATATTCAGACAGGATGATACTAATCTTAAACATGTGTATAATGACTTTGTTGGAGGAGATATGTCTTATGATAAATTTAAAGATATATGTTCAAAATTTTGGCAAGAAGATTATGGTTTTATAGTAATTGATATGACAAGGAAGGTAAACAATGGTAAGTATAGGAACAAGATAAAACACTTTATAAACGTTTGATGTTTTTTTACGTTTGTTCGTTTTAACCTTTGACGTTTATTGACGTTTATTGATGTTTTTTCACGTTTATTGACGTTCTTTCACGTTTATTGACGTTTATCGACGTTTGTTCGTTTTCTATATAATAAATGGATGAGAAAGAAATTAATAAGAATATCAAGTTAAAGGAGTTCTTGATAAAGGGCTTCAAATCTTGGAAGAAAGAAAGAGCAGGTATATATGATAAATTTAAGACACAAGAACAACCTGTAATTGATGCTATTCAAAACTTGGGAAGTGAGATCAAAGATGTAGCAGAACAAAATTAAAATCTAATAACTGAACTTGTTCCAGTTGTACATAAGACGGCTTCAATAGATCCTAGTCTACTAGAAACACCTAAAAATGTAACTTATGTTAGTTCTCCAAGTAGTAGTAATACGCCTATAACGGGAGAAATAAAGACAAAGGGGAAGAAAACAAATTAAAGACAAAGTGGAAGAAGTAGATCCTTTAACAACAGCACAATCATTTCGTAAGATTGCAACAAAATATTATAGTAAAAGAAATGATAGTGTATTTGGAATAAGACCTGTAGAAGAAGATTTAAAAATAATAAATAAGATAGGAAATTCTGAAGTTAAAGTGAATGGCGATGATTTCATAATTGATGGTAAAACTTATTAAGAAACAGAAGGTCTATGGGAATTGTTAACGATGAATACTAATAAAACCATTGAAGATTATGATGATAACGATTTTGAACAGTACAAGGAAATAATAATAGAATCAGATGCAGCCTTCCAAAAATATAATCGAGATAAAAAGGTAGCATCTAGTAGAGGTTCTAAGTACATTAATATTATCAAGCCTATTTGGGATAATTATATTAAACCATCTTTACCTCCAACTACTAAAAAGAACACGACACCTAAAAGGACTGGTGAAGGAATTAAACAATATACAGAGATACCTAAAGAATATATATGGATGGATGATGTGAGAAAGTTAATTGATCGGTTAACAGTTATAGATAGAGAAGAAAAGGCTGGTAATAATAACTTTTATAATGAGAAAGTAGGTATAGTGAGTATGATTAATAACAAGCTTTCACAATTTATTCCTAATGATCCAAAAGGTATAGGGTATTTGATTAAGATCTTAAACACATTACCACCACAATTCTGGAATGATGAGAAGCTTGGAAAAGGATTAGTAAATGATTTGATTAATAAACTTCAAGTTGAATTACATATTCCAGGTTTTAGATTTTGCGGGCCTGGGACTAAGCTCCAAGAAAGATTAGAAAGAGGTGATAAAGGTATTAACCCATTAGATGAGGCTTGTAAAGAACATGATATATACTACAGAGACAATAGAGATACAGAGTCAAGACATATTGCAGATAAGGAACTAGAAACTAAAGCATGGAAAAGAGCATTTAGTAGTGATGCGTCAATTGGTGAACGATTAGCTACTTTTGGGGTTGGTACTGCTATGAATGCTAAGGTTAAGTTAGGATGGGGATTATAAGTTTTTAATTGTTATTATATATGATTCTTTTATGGGTATATCCCATAAAAGCGTTGTTTCAAGATTTTCTTTATAATAAATGGATAGTGTTGAGAGTTACGAGTTACAGAGTTTTAAAGCTAACACAAGAACATTTAATAATTTGAATGAAGCTAACAAAGATATTGAGTTTGATTTCGATGTGGGGGATGGCTTCATACAGCACACAAAGCAGATTGTCATATGACTTTTGAAGTTGTTGGTGCATCAGTTGGAGGAACATTTGGTGCAAATGATACTATAAAACTTGAAGATAACTTCTTCCCATTCTTCTTTTCTCAAATTGAGGTTAGAAAGCATGGAGTTGTTATAGATAAGATTGAACTACCTGGAATAACATCTACAGCTATTGGAACATTAAAGATTTCCAAACCAGAAGTTGAATATTTAAAACAAGCAGGATTTGAAACAGATGATAAACTTGGTCTAAGAAAGGACTTTAGTGTTTTGTACCCATTAAGATTAATTCCAGGCTTCTTAAGTGATTATAAAGAGGTTATGTGGAAAGGCGGATTGAGAATAACATTTACAAAAGCTAACAACAATAACGATGTCTTGTACAAATGGGCTGGATCAGGAGCAGGTGCAGTAACTCCTCATGATGGGAAAATAACAATAAAAAGTATGGAGATAAGAATGCCTATTGTTGAATACGAATCTAATTATGAAAACAAGTTAAAGTTGAATATTCTTAAATAACCTAAAATCATGTTTTCATTCCATACTTATCAATGTGTTCAGAAGACTGTTGTAGGTTCTTTCTTGGAGTTTGATGTTACTACTCAATTTAATTCTAGACAATTTGATATGCCTGATTTCGTAGTTGTAATGTTCCAAACTGATAGAAGCGGCAAACAAACAGCAGATGCAAGTAAGTTTGATCATTGTAAGGTAAAGAATATCTATCTTAAGAATGGAAGGAATGAGGTATTTCCAAAAGAATCAAGAAACTTAGATATTGCTAACAGGGATTATTTTGAGATGTATGAAGATTATACTGCATTTAAAAGAATAACATGTGGTAATACCGAATTGTACTATGACCCTAAAGAGTTTATAGATAACAGACCAATGTATGTGATTAATTGTAGTAAGAGGAAAAATGTATCGGTAAATGAGAGAACAAACATAAAGATTGTAGTAGACTTTGCAGAAGCTGTGGCTGCTAATACTATATGTTATGCGATTTTAATTGGACAAAAGAACTTTACATATGATCCTAAGAATGAGAAAGTAGTAGAAGAGTTTTAGATAGTTAAATGCATGTTTGTATTGTTTTATGGAAGTTTTTCCATAAAACGAAATTGATAAAAAATAATGAAGATTGTATGTTGTTGCGGATTAGCGTGGGTCCCGTTTTCCGGGACCCGTATTTTTTTGTATGTAACTTGTCTTCTTCATCTACGTGTCTGTCAATGGCGTTTGCGGTCTTCAAATGATTAAATATTTTTGTGAAGATAAAAATTGAAGTGTGTTCATTGATTTTCTATATAACAAATACGATGTCGCGTCATACTGAGCTTTTAAATAAACTTGGAAGTCTTGAACAAAAACAAGTTATTGGATTAAGAGAATTAGAATTAAATACAGAATATAAGATTGTGAAAATGGAAAAGATTAAAACTAAGTTTGGAAAGAGCATTTTAGTTGAATGTGAAGAGTTTAAGGTATTTCTTCCACCTAGATTTACAAAACACTTAACAGATAAAATGATTGATGAGATCGTTAAAGATGGAATAAAAATCAAATACACTGGTTTAAAAGATAATTATCCAACTGTTGAGTTCTGTATGTGAATTTTAAATGATGATTGGTTTTGTGAATCCAAAGAATAATAAAAATGAACAAAAATATGTCGTCAGAAGTAAAAATGGAGTGGATAGAATGGGTCCTCAAAAGAAATTTATACTTACTAATAATTTCAATGTAATTGTGAAAAATGTGCAGACCGAAGTTCAAGTTGTTTTTGATATCAACGGTTGTCTATTCAGCTTGAATTATGATCAGTGGACAGAGTTTAAGAAGTCATTGTTTCCTATTGAGAACGAGGTTAGCAGAAGATTCCATTATCAATATCCGAACTTGTAATTTTAAGTATGTTTTAAGTGTATAAGTGTTTTTATAGTATCAAGACTATAAAAAACTAAGACCTTTGGATATACAGAACATAATGTCATTTAAATTTTAAAGATACATGTATAAATAAGAGATGTATTTGAGTTTTTTTGTAATTATATCCTTAGAGTTATGCAATTTATAAAACATTCAATAGATACACAATTTATTTCTCTATTGAATGTCGTTTGAATTTTGAAAATCGGTTAATATTTGATGATGTTATAGCAAATTCGAAATTTCGGGAATTTTTTACGGGTTTATGTTTGAGTTTTCGGGAAAATGTTATTCTTTAAAAAGTCTTAGAATTTTATTGTGATTATGGTAGTATTTTTTTTATTTTTCGATTTGATGAAATTTTGTAGAGATATTGAAAAAGGGGAACATATGCTGAGGGTTATGCAACCATTTATGCATTTTATAAAATTGGTTACGTTATTAGTATTCATTTGCAGTTTGCATTTTTGAAATCGGTTAATTAGGAGTCGAGCTATTGAATTTTAACGTTATTTGGAGGTAAGGCTGCCAGTGTTGCCAACTCACTTTTAACAATTATCATATTTATTAGTAATGGGGTGAATTCATCCCTATATGTTTTAAAGCGATATCTTGAAAAATTAAAATCCTGGAACGTTCCGAAAAAATATTGAGTTGGAAACACTGACATTTTTTCTTTTGTCTTGCAACTTAGGATTTAGTTCTGATATTCTGGTATCGCTGAGTGTTGATGGGAAGGAAAGAGAGAAAGAGACTCGAGAGATATTTCGTCACGGATTAATGACGTCATGTATGATGTATTCTCCCCGAAGGAGACTACATCATTGTACACCGCCATCTCTCCATTGCTAGCTAAAAGTTCTGTTGAAGGAAGAGGCTAATGCATATATATGTATGTTGGTGTGAGGAAAAGGAAAGAGAATCAGATTTGAGGGTCCTGTGCTGGTATTGGAATCGTTCAAATGAATCAGTGACAGATCACCTATTCCAGTAAATGCTACATTTGTTATATTTCTTCTCATTGACTTTTTAAAACTAATTATTAACGGATTTTCACGATTCAAGTGTCAAATGAAAGCTTAGAAACTGAAGATTAAGATGCAATAAATATATTTTGTGTAGGGTTCCATTGTAATATTTTAGACGTAAGTTTTTTTTATTTTAAATGTCATAAAAGCCTATGCGATCTCACTTTGGGTTATCCCTCTGTGTTAAAGTACAATAGTCAGTGGTGGCTTCATAATTTTTTGGCAGTTAGGGGTTGGAGGGGAAATGTGTCTGCAGAACATACATGTCCCCCCTACTTCAATGCCAAATTCTTCAGAGAAGCTCTAAACTCTCGTTAAATTCGTAGTAAAAGTATATGTACCAGTGTGGTTCAGCATAAAACTGAAACCTCTTGCCAAATACGGAGCTAAACATTTGTTCTTGACCATAAGACTTTTGAGATGTTTGCAAGAACCATACAAGACTTTTGTCAATAAATAATTTCCAGAAATGCATTCTGTGCGAATTCTGAAAATATTCCTGTTGCCATGATTGGTGACTAGCCTCAGATCAGCTACGCGAATCCTTGCTACCGATAAAATCCTCCAATCTAGAAAACAATGTAAAGGTGAAGCTCGTTCCTTCCAAGTGCCAGTGTTAAACTTCGAGGCTAGTAATTACACAGAAATGATAAACTAAAATGGGTGTAACAACAGAACCGCCAATACTGACTCATATCACAGATGACAAATTGCGAGAATTTGTTCTTGAGAAAGTACAAATATTGCTATCCCTGAATTTCCATGTTATACGCAAGCAGTGGAAAGATTAGTGAAAATACTTAGTGAAGGTTCTTCGTCAGTATGTGAGCCAGGAGAGATTTCTTTATTCGTTCCAAATTTGACTTAAGAAAATACATGACTACTTTTCAGATAAAGTCGCAGTATTTTGCTTGAAGATGTGAATGAAATTTATGAAACATTCAATCTAATACTGGTGGGTAAGTGGGATGGAACTTGATGGTAGCCACCTCCATGTGGTGAGTTCTGGGTTGATGTAGCCTGTAACATAGAATATGAACTTCGATAACTTTAGAAATCTACCTGGACACGACAACAAATCATAATACCTTCAAATTACAGTCTCCTTCAAGCGAAGAGCTGCCTAATAATTATGCAAATGAACAATAAACGTGTATTTATTTACAAAACCTATCAAACTTAAGGCCCATTGCACTCCTGCTAAAGAATATTTTAGAGAATTGAAATTTCGGGTGGTAAAGTGCTACAATATGATGCAACTTTTGCCCTATAATCGAATTCGAATTTTAAAAACTAAAAATTTGGGCTCTTTTCACTCATTTATAAACTCTATCAAACCTAAGGCCCATTGCGCCCCGGCTAAAAGTTATTTTAGAGAATTTAAATGTTTGCATGGTAAAGTACTACGATATGATGCAACTTTTGCCCCCTATCCAATATCGAATTTCGAAAAAAAAATTGTTTTGGCCTCTTTTCACTCCACCTTAATAAACAGTGACACTTTCGATGCTATTTAAATCCAAGTTCAGCCCAGTAGCTTGGCGGAAGGAAGAGTAGATATATAGAAACGATGGAAAATGACAAATATTATTGTCGAAGCCATAGTTTTCCAGTTCGCTGAGTTGAGTACTGACACTTTCGATACAGCTTACGACCAAATTCAGCCTCGTAACTTGGGGAGGAGGAGAGAAATATAAAAATAATCGAAAATCACCGATATCACAGAGCGCTTTACTAATAGTAAAAAGTGACTGACTAACGAAATATATTATTATTTTTTTTTCAAGTTTAACCCAACGAAGTGGGTAATTGATGCTAGTAATCCATATTCACAAGTGGGACTTCAAATAACTTGGAGTTTGATGCCGTTACTTTGTATTTCCAATACAGGTCAAAATATTTATATAGATTGAATTTACACAAAAGACATAAACAGTTGAATCGTTTTCAGTTTTCACTCAAATTATTCTAAAATATTAAGAGGTTTGATAATAATAATTATTATTGTAATTTTCTCTTTCTCTTTTTTAGTCAATATTGCTAAATATATCATCATCTTCATAATAGCTATTCTGCCTTATTGGCAGGTTACTTGCTGCAACTGAGAAGCTTCGACGTTCGGTGGTCCTCAGTTAGTCTCTTCGTCTTGACGTAGCAATTTTCTGTTTTTATACCTTCCTTCAACTAGTCTCCTTCGTTCCCTCCCTCTCTTTCTTTCCACAATACCCTCCAGCACGTCCCTCATAATACAGTTCTTCCTCTGCCAACATCCTAACCGTTTCCTTTTCCTTCTCTTAACAATATATAATATCCTTTTTTTTCCTACTGCTAATTTCTTTTTAACACCTTCTCATTCGTTGTCCGTTCAACACAGCTAATTCTCTCCTTTTTTTCCCCATGCCCATGTATCGAAAGCCTGCAATTTTTTCATAACTTTTGCGTAATGTGAAGTTTCTGCCCATAGAGTATATATTGGAATCTTTAAAACAAAGCCTCAATATTTCATTGGAAGTTTGATTAATACAAGGACTAGCTAATCGTGGTTGAAAAGAAAAATCTGACGCCTTTAGAGTGTAAAAATAATTTTGCAATTCATGGTACATCAATAAACTGTGCCGTCTTGATTTTCTTTCATGCGTCTCAGGGATAGCATCCCTAGTTTGGGAACCAGTGGAGCGTTGGATCTGGTAAAAATATAAACAGATTACGAAACGTTGTGATTTAGGCATATCTTACAAGTAGTGAAGCGTGGGAAGGTAATCACCATGATACTTACACAAAGTTAAATTATATTACATTTAGAAACACGTATTATATTTCCGTCGCTATTGGCGCATTGTAGAGTTTATTATCATTTATATCCATAGTAAAAATTACCTAGGAAAAGCTTGAGATTTCTTAAATGCAAGACTTGCAAGACTCTTGCATGCAAGACCAAGACCAAGACCAAGACTGGGTGTGCAAGAACAAGAACAAGACCAAGACTAAGGGTTCCAGTGCATGACCAAGACCAAGACTGGATGTGCAAGAACAAGACCAAGACCAAGACCACCCCGGTCTTGGTCTTGGTCTTGCATTTGCTCATCACTAGGAAGTACCATAAAACCAGAAAAAAATAAAATATTTCAGTTTAACATCCCATTATTATGCTCGTTAGGCTAATGGAAACGATTATTAACCCCTTCAGTGCGTAATTTTCAGACGCGAACCGCCGTAATAAGTGTAGTTTTTTTTTTTTTTTGAAAGCTTTGGATGTTGATTCTAAATCTGTTTCAAAATCACTTACATCAGAATCACTAATTAATAACTCTTCCTCGATGTCAGCATCGTTGAAATATCGTTTTGAAGTCATTACTGTGCTGTCTGCTCTCAAACAGAACAAAGAATGAAAACTATATTTGACGAAGCCCAAACTCTATTTTAATTTATTTCTTTTTTCCTCTTCTTCTTTTAATTAAGCAACAATTGAAACCAGCTGAGCGCAAACTCGCTAAATGTTGTCAGGATAACATTATTCATACTACAGGCAAGTATATTCGCCATACGCAATACAAAATAGCCAAAGCAAAATGAAAGCGTGTATATATACGCCATCCGCACAGCAAGTGCGTTTTGAAGACACGAGTTAACTCGCCACCAACACTGAAGGAGTTAAGGCAAGCGAATGATGATGGAAAAATTGGTGGAATGAGAATGTGGGAAAGAACGATTTTCCCGAGAAAATACCCAAGGACACCACAAACTTACTTGGCCAGGGATCGAGACAAGGACTTCACGTACCAGAGGTAAGCGCTCAATCACTGAGCCATCATGATCCCAGAACCAGAAGAAAATAAACAAATTCGATGAAGGCAAATTTTTTAACTGCACACCACAAAATTAAAAAAAAAATATGTGTTAGTCATCAATGTTAGTTTAGTGCGGTAACAATCGACATGCAAAATGTTCCAAAGCGAGGAATTGCTACCAGAGGAATAGTGTTAAATTTAAAATAATAAACTACGGTACTTGTAGACTTTATTATATACTGGAGAAAGAGCGAATACTTCAGAAGTGTAGCAGAAAATGAATGCAATGTTTCTTTCTAATGTTCTGCAGTTAATATAGTTGGATTTTCTTAACGTGTATTAACATTAGAAGAGTCTATAATTTTGTAATCTCGGCCTTCTTAAGAGTCAATCAAAATGTTTGCGAAACATGGCTTTTGATACTAAGAAACAACAGAGAAACAACACGAAAGTTTAGTTGCATCGAGTCGTACCACTTATATTAAGAAACGAATTAAGAAAATCGAAATAAAATGAAAGAAAATTTGGTCCTCGCGAAAGACTTCCATGAACGTAGAAGAATTAAAAATAGGACTAACTTAGACAGTATTTTTGATAAGACGGTTCTTAAATTTTCTCTCACCCATTCTCAGGCATAAAATTAAATACTAAAGCTGTACTGTTTTGTAAGAAGAAAAGAAATATACACTTTGATAAATCAGAAAGCAAATACCACCAACAGAATGTATTCTCTAATGAAATTATTCTTTCCTTTAAAGTTCATTCTCTCATAAGAACAATATTCATGAAAATATATACACTTCTTTTTGTCTTTTTTAAAACTGTTATAGCTTCTGTTGCTTCTCACATTTTTTTTTCTATTTTATAAAAGCAAATTGTCTAACAAATAGTCTTCCGAGATTACGTTGTAACTAGTACATGATGTGGGCTATCAGCTGGTGATTAAACCTGCTGAAATATTTAATTTTCTTTTTTTATTTTTTTTTATTTTTTTCAAAGTTCCTTTCCACAAACATTATTCACTTGATGACTTCTAAAAGAGAGATTTATTTTAATTTAATTTCTACTTCCGTTTGCTCAAAGTACTATACTATCATTTTAAAGATGCTTTAAATCCTATATTTATCAAGTTTAAAGTTGAGAATTTTTAGATCTAAGATGAATTTGATATTCGTTAGGCCTTGGTATGTTTGTATATATATAATTGCGTTTTAAAGATACTTTTATTATGCACTGGATGTTACGAAACAAAAGGAAATCAGAACCGAGTGCAACATTAGAATAGTTTACGTAAAATCCCTGTATCTCCGAAAAGAGATAAATGAGAAAATTGTTAATTATTCTCTAATTTTTATTCTGTGTTTATGAGCTATCTTTTAGTTGACCCCTTACATACACTAGTCTCTTGGAAAATACGTTGTTTATATTCTTTTCTTCAATTGAATATGTGACATGTGCGAGCACCAGTATAATCAAATAGAAAATATGTCATTTTCATATTTCCTTAAAAATTCATCGAGCACTCTTTACGAGTTTCAGATTTTACCACTAAACACAACCAAATCTATTTTCGACGTGAGAAACACAGCAAGATCTTGTCCAAGAACACTTTCTTTTAGCTGAAGTTAACATTTCTGTTTGAAATTATTATTTATACTTTTACCTACTATTAATGAGATCGAGATATGAAACGTGAAAGGTTTACGAGAGGTGCTAAATGGTGCTATTTGGAGCAAAACTGAAATTACTACAGGGTATGGAAACTTGCCAAGAGGAGTATAATATTTTCGAAAAACTATCCCATTTTACGATATAATCTTTCTTATATATAGTCCGTTGCAGACGACTCTGTTTTAGTGACTATCACCATCACATTGCTCGCATATTCACACCTTTCTAATGTTATTCTTTTGGATTTGACAGCTTCTATATTAGAATGGATGGTATTTGAAGAGAAAGATTTTAGTTGTTTTACAACTTTTCGCAGAAACATTAGTAAAACATTTTTGTGTTCGATTTAATATTTGTTTTATGACTGACATCTTCATAATATTATAATTTATGAATTGTTATTAGCGGTACGTGTAAGGCGTCAATCTGCAAACTACAATATCCCGCTACTTTAATCTAAAGAAGTACCAGTCTTGATGATTTAATGTTTTTTTTTATTATTTTATTTTATTTCTGAAATTATTACAGCCTCTGGCTTTATTTTATTTGAGTATGAAATCGAACATTTTTTTCTTGAGATGATTATCTCTGTATGTGTTTGATGGCTAAAGTATTTTTTAAAAGTCAATTCCAATTCACTGTGCAAAAATACACGCGTATTATCCTTCTTCCGAGATATCGTTAAATGTGACTTCTAGTCATCTAATGAATTAGTTGAAATTTGCTTAGGATAACTAAGATAGGGGATAACATCAAACAAAGACTTAATATGTGAAAGTACAAAGCGAATGACCAGTAATTCATTAAACTAAGAAACGACGCGCTGGTACTTCGGATGAAATCAAAACTCTTTTCTTCTATTCAAAAATAGTATCAACAGTCTCGGATGTTTTGAATACTTTTATTATAATTTTTCTAAAGTTAATAATTCTTAAACAAATTAATAACATGTATTAATTTCTCTAAGGTAAATAATATTGGAGTCTTCATACTGAATACATCTACAGGCCACCATCGCAAACTGTCAGAATGGAACCATGATTCATTTTACATGTTTCTTTGCGTTTTATATGCTCTTTCTGTCAGGTAGAAGAAATCTTTCAAAATGATGCTTTTTAACAATCAATCTACTCAGCCATTGGTTGATTCTCATTGACTTTACCTTACATCCTTGTACGGTACAATATCAAGAATATAAACGACGGAATATTCTGTACTATTTTCCTGGGTTATGAACTGCAATCAGTCTTGAGTCCGAAGCAGTTGGCTGATCATTATGTAAGCTTATCTATAATATAAATTATTATATCTTTCCTTCTACAAAGAAAGAATAGAGGGAACAAAAAAAACGACTTAATTCAGGTGGAAAAAATATTCCATTATCCATTGTTCGTAATTTCGTAATTAGTATCAGAAGTGGAGAATAATTACGTAAGTGTAACAGTTTATGCTCCAGATTACAACACAGAAACTACATTTGTGTTAATGAAAGAAGTATTTACATTTTCCAATATTCAGTATGAAACCTATCCATATTACTACTAAGTGTATTCGGCGTATCACTAATTCATATCCTGCTGATTTATTGATCATTAAATTTGCAAATTAAAAATGGAGACCTACAGATTTTTCTTCCCTTGTTCGGAGTTAACAAGCTACTTGATTTATCAAAACAATCGTCTAGTATATAGGCAAAATATTACTACCACTAGTACCTCCATTTCCTTCTTTCTTGTTTTCTGCATCTTTTGGTCAATACTATTCAGAATTATTGAAACGTATAGCCAAGGTATTCAGATAAGAAAACATAACTTAATGTTATGAAATATATTATAACATAGAATACTAAAAATTTTCATATTTTTTTTATCAAGGTTCCCAGTAAATACGGATTTAGCCCTCGAGCTGCCTAATTTAATCCATACCTTGTATGTTTGTCTGTATAGCTATCACTCTGTCATAATTTCTTTCTCATATTCAGAACAGAAGACTGGAGTTAAATATTGCCAGCTGCTTTGGTACTTCTGCAGATGAAAGGAAAAAAAAATCCATCTGGGAGTCTGCTTAACTTCATCTCCAAGAAACTTCAACTGAAGAAGTTGTTAATTAAACCCGCCACCAAAAACTTCTCTTTCTTTCTTTCTTTCTCGTTGTCTCTCTTTATTCGAATATTCTGCCATTAGATTAAGTAAAGGGAATTTTATCAGTTTCTAATTTTGTACGCTGTACCCATACATCACAAAACTCTTTCTTCATAAACAAACTGGTTTACGAAAAAAAAAGTTTTGTGAACAAGTTTCCCTCAGCCCATACAGGGGGCACGGTGGCTCAGTACTAGAGCGCTTACCTCTAGTTCATGGGGTATCTGGTTCAATCCCCGCCCAAGTAAGTTTGTTGCGGACTACATCGCATCCGTGGGTTTTCCTGCGGTTCTCCCTTTTCACCCACATTCTCATACCATTAATTCTTCCAATGTCATACACGTGCTTTAGACACCCGTCTCCATTTGCCTAAAGGACATAATCGTGGAATGTTAAACTGAAATATTTCATTTCATTTTCCGTCAGTTTATAAAGATATTTGAGGATGCGAATAAACACATACATATACGACTTTTCCCATGCCTCTGTAGTGTTGTTGCACATTTATCATTAACATTATTTCCGTAACTTTTATTCATAAAGTTCACTTTTTTTCCTTTTTGCACTTTTTGTGTTATTTTAGCCCTCAGTCTGTGACTCCTAACAAAGAGAAGAAAATAATTAAAGATTGGAGTAGTAAAAAGCCCAAGAGTATTACTATGAAAGTATAAAAAATAAATAAATAATCTGTAATGAAATCTTTCAGTATAACGTCCCATGATTATGTACTGTAGGCTAAGGAAGATGACGATTAAACAGGTGGAAATAGAGAGTGGAAGGAAACGGGAGTACCTCGAGAAAACCTACGTATGTGATGTTGTCCCAAACAAACTCATTTGGCAGGGGATTCAACCAGGAACACACTGAACCACCTTTTGAATACATTGAAGTGCAGCTTTTCTCTAATTTTTGGATAAAAAAAAACAATTATAGTAGAAAATATTTTTTCACTGTTTCAGAATATCGTTTCCTGGAATAAAATGTTTCCATAATTAGCATTTCTATGTTTATTTTTGGTCCGTTCTGTAAGTGAGAAATAGTTTGACACAAGCATCCAATTTCAGCAACAATATTTTAGCTCTTGAAGCTACCCAAAAATTTGGCAACGAAAGAAGAAATACGCTTAAGTGGAAACCACGTAATATATTTTTACCTATGAGTTCTGTTTTATTGGTGTTAGTATTTTCCTCTCATATGATCATAATCATTATCATAGGTATTTTACCATTATTCGCAGATCACTGCCGCATCTGAGGAGCTTCATGCTTCATTCATCAATTGTAGTTTCCTTCATTCAATTCTTCTTTTCTGCCACAATATCTTTTAGCACGTTCCCCATGATACAGTTTCTTCTTAGCCAATGTTCCAAACCGTTTCTCTTCCTCTTCTTAGTTTTATCTAAAACTGTTCCTTTTTCCTTACAACTTCTAACACCTTCTAATTCGTTTTCCTCCCGAACCTGTAATTCTCTCAATTCTCCTCCACACCCACATTTCGAAAGCTTCCGGTCTTTTTCATTATTTTCACGTAATATTCATCCCATACAGTACAATACTCCACACGAAGCATTATATGAGTGTTTTCTAAACTCTTTATTCAAAGTAGAGACCTGCACTGGCTGAATTTTTCGGCCCGAGCCCAATCCAGCCCAAACGTACGTAGGCCCGGCCCAGCCCGGGCCCGAAAAATTTTGGAGATTTTCGGCCCGATCCCGGCCCGGCCCGATAACTTTTTCAAAATACTTGGCCCAAGCCCGGAATGGGCCCCATAAATTTTAAAACTTTTTGGCCCAACCCCGGCCCGATAAATTTTTAAAGAAATTAGCTCGAACCCGAATCTTTCTCAAAATTTAGTACTAAATTTGACTAAACCCTCAGAAACATTTTCTAAAATCTGGTTCACAACCTGACGCTTGCACCCGAATGGCACAATTCCCTCCTAGAACTTTGCCTGTCATCGAGAGAACAAAAACTCCATTCCCTGTAACAAAAATCTAACTTAATTGATTTTTAGCATAAAGTGAAGATGGCAATATTGTTTAGCGACAGGCAAAACATTCCTACCCCTTATTTTTATATTTTGAGTTCAGTAAAGGTCAAGGTGAGAGCTCAATTTACCGCATAATGCCTGCAATCCTCTCTAGTGAAAGTGGAGCCGCTAAGCAACACAAACTGTAAATAGCTAT
The DNA here is from genome assembly GCF_964235325.1 of Thermobia domestica. NCBI lineage: Eukaryota > Metazoa > Arthropoda > Insecta > Zygentoma > Lepismatidae > Thermobia > Thermobia domestica. Next base: position 23,133,954 of record NC_137470.1, read on the forward strand.
TGCATTCTTTGTAACATTTTTCACGGACACAATTCTTCAACGTTTCGCTTTATTCAAATTATCGTTTAACGAAAGTCAATAATTATTAAAGAATTGCAATTGATCGGCCCCAGCCCGGCCCGACCTGAAGATAAATCAGTGTCGGCCAGCCCAAGCCCAGCCCGGCCCAAAGAAATAACAGTGTCGGCCAGCCCAAGCCCGGCCCGGCCCAAAGATATAACAGAGTCCGTGCAGGTCTCTAATTCAAAGTTCCACAAAATAATATTTTCTTCATTCTAAAGGCTTCTATCGAAATTCCTATCCTTACTTTTATTTCACATTCACACTTCACTAGATCACTAATAATACTATCCAGTTATTGAAACGTACTCATTAAGTTACTATTCATCCACAAATATTATTTTATACGAAAATATCCAGCAGCATTAAGGTTGACTCCTACACCCTTGAATTTTCTTCTATTCCATGTCAACTTTCTGCAGGAATGTAACAAAATTGTCGAGTGCACCCAACCAAAAGCGTTTTTTAAAGAATTGAAAACCTTCACATCCACTGTGCATTTTGTCTTCTTTTGTATATTTCTTCCATCAATTGGGAATTTAAAAAAAATATAATATATATTGTACTCTTTATCCTCCTAAGCTAGAATAATTCCGATCAATTTCCTTATTTCTTCTGGTAGATAATTCCCTGTTCATTTTTTGAAGAACAATTTTTGATAGGACTCTTTCTTAGCTTCATGTTGAATCTCCCATTCTTATTACAGAGGCGCATTTAGAAGGTAAAACCGGTGGAACCAATCAGAACCCAGACTACGATAGTTATATTATTAGATTACTATAACATTTCAAAAGTATGTAAGTAATAGTTTCAATTACTTTTGTCACTCAAAAGCCTGAGGAGCCTAGACCCCACGGCCCCGGGTTAGATCCGCCTAGGGATGGAACTTTGGTATTTTCCCACTGGGTACGTAAATAAAAATTGGGCAAATACCCGATAAATACCTAAATTGTATTTACCTACCCAAAAATGGGTATTTATTACAAACTGCAAGATTATATAACAAGAATGCATAGTGCGTTCTAAAATAGCAGAATAAGATCTTCCAAATACAAATGTGGTTTAATAAAGATGCAAACTTGCCACACTGGAAACTCATAACTTGTATCTGGTAACATAGCTTCAATCAACTCCTTTTCTAATTTAGTTCAGTACTGGTATTCAGTTGAGACTTGTTGAGAGTAGCCGTGCCTATGACCTTAGTTGAATTTCCCGTTTTCTTTTACTCAGAGAAAGAAATAGACTGAGAAAAGTATTAAAGATGAAAAGCAATGTTTGAAGCGCTTATAAAGTAAGAAGTGATAAATTTGTAAACTACAAGTACTGTGGTAAAAATTATAAACACATAAATGTGAATAAAATGTCAGATCATGTGAATAAATGTTTCAAGTGTCCTGAAAGTATGAAGAAAACAATTTTAATAGGTTTACAAGGAAGAAGTTTGTCTAATTGTTGCCAAACTACTGGGATGGAACGAGTGATGGAAATGAAAGTGAAACACCTACGTCAAGATGTATCGTGGAGGAACCCTTCTTATATGAAACTGGCATCAAAGTTTTATCAGGCACCCTCGTCACTAAAGAGTAACCAATGCTCTTATTGGTACTTACCAATAAGAGCATTGGTAACTCTTTACTGACGAGGGTGGTTGATAAAATGTTGATGCCAGTTTCATATATGAAAAGTTCCTCCACGAATGAACACAGTTCATCTAGTAGCACTGCCACTTTTATGGATACAATGACAGCTGATGAAAACGTAAGTATTATCTGTCAGGAAAGTAAATATACACCTATTTTTCGAGTCTGGCATTCCTGCGCTCCATCCATGGAGAGTATGAGAATTAAATCAATCAAATGTTTACTGAGGGGCAAAAAGAAAAGTCTAACCTGAATAAGACATTGCAGATGGGCACAAGATGTGAATACAAATAGTGTATAGTGTAAATAAAGGATGACACAGAAAGAGAAAGCCAGAAACAGCTGTTAAACGGAGAAAAAAGACTAAAAATTGTGGAAGTGGGAACATAAAACCCAAACACAACAAATACGCCGACAACTAAAAGTTCACCACACCATGGTCAGTTCGTCCGTGACCTTCGTGCAGTTCACATCGTGTACTGTGCTGTGTCTGTACGAGTTGAGTGCTTGGAGTTTGGTGGAGGGTGGTATCTGGTTGCTTCGCTGTTTTTGCCCTCGTTTGGTGTTGTGTTTGCTGCCTGTGCAATTGAATTGCATTGTTTTTTTTCTCCTTCTTGGAACGCTAAGTTATTAATTGTGGTTATTCAGTGACTAATGGCTTCCTTACGTCTTAATACGATTCGTATTAACTTCCAGAGTGTAGTAAATGTTCCTAATTCTATTTACTTACATGAATGGATACACAATGAATTTAAGTTTGCATTAAGTGATGTTTTGAGCATAGAACTTGATTTTGCTCGTAAGTTTCTTTTTATTAAACTTTCTAATGCGGACTTGTGTGATCGGATCCTCATGGATCGTAATGGTGTTGTGCCATTTACTGACGCTGAAGGTACTTATGAACTGCATTTAGAATCGGCTTCTCACATGTTCAAATTGGTGAAAATTCATACAGTTCCTATGGAAATTTCGGATGCCCAAATAAAGCAAGTGCTGGGACAGTATGGCGAAATTATTTCTATGGACGAAGAAAAATACACCAAAGGTCATTATTATCCTGTACGAACTTGTCGGAAACTCTTAAAAATGATTTTGAAACGGAACATTCCTTCCTATGTCACCATCTGTAATTTACGGCTTTGGGTTACCTATTTTGGGCAAACTAAAACGTGTGCTAGATGTGATAGTGAAAATCACCTCGTTTCCTCCTGCCCTCATCGCCAGGCTAAGCCAGTTCAGCCTCATGGGCATACGTCAACGTCAGTGGCTCCAGGTGTCCGTACCCTACTGAGGGGACTCCCTCCCCCATTACAACTTGACAGTGCGCCCGACCTTACAAATTACAGTATTTTTCCTGTATTGCAACAGCAACCTCCTTCAGACCCTCCTGCTAATACCAGTGTTGAGTGTGTTTCTTATGTGGTAGCCCCCACCCCCTCTGTAACTGGGGAAGTGCTTTTTTCAACAATAGTTCCTAACAGTTCTAAACTTCTACCTAGTGCTGAGTCTTTTTTTGAAGCTGAACCTTCTAGTGACAAATGTGGCCCCCCGGATCCTGTAGTTTGCAGTCGCAGCAACAGTCCCACTACCGTAGTAGAAGAATTGCCCGGCTCTCCAGTTCCAGTTTCACTGCCTCCCACTGTTGAGACCCATGTGGATACTCCTGTGCCATGTTTGAATGCTTCATCTACCAAGAGTACGACTACTCCTGACGTTCATCCTGTTTCTACCACTACGACTTGTTCTGACCCTATGGTGCTGGACAGCGTTTCAACTGCACCTACTACCACGGAAGCCACCCGTTCATCATCTGCATCTCCAGAACGAGAACGTCGAAAACGTAAGAAGCGACATGAACTTGGTAAGTTACTCTTTTCTCAAACCGTTCAATTACAAGATGATATCAGTGCTCCCGAGGATGTCAGTGCTTCACAGTGAACTCGCCGATCTTGTGTAAATTGAAAACTACAGTGCCTAGTGTATACTGGATATTGTCTTGTTTTTATAATGATTCTCCTCCCGACCCGTTTTTTACTTTTATGGTCTCTCTTTATAGTGTTTTCATTGTGTTTGTTACCGTTTCCGTATGATTATTTCTCCATGTTTTCAGTGAATTTTGCTATAATTAATGTTAATGGTTTGTCTTCCGCGGTTAGAAAAACTGCTTTAGTGGATTTTATTTTGGTCCATTCTCTTGACGTCGTGTTTTTACAAGAAGTAAACTTTTCTACTCTACACTTACCGCATCAGTATATCTATGTTGCTAATGATACTCCTTCTGGTACCGGCACTGGTCTCATTTATAGGGCAGATTTGGCAATTGATAATTTATTTTTACATCCGGAAGGTAGACTGTTAACAGCAAAATTAGAACACTGTCATCTTGCTGACGTTTATGCTCATTCTGGAAGTAATCACAAAGCTGTCAGAGAGCACTTTTTTGCTACTGATCTTGCAGTCGCTTTACATGATAGTACCGCTCCTATTATCTGCGCAGGGGATTTCAATTGTTCTCTTCTTGCGCAAGATCATCATCCAGGACGCAACTTTTCGTCTACCCTACAACAGGTAGTCACTTCGTTTAACCTTATCGATGTTTGGAATTATTATAAGCCTACGGAACTAGGACATACATTCTTTACTAGCCACAGTTCTAGTCGGTTAGACAGATTTTACATATCTAAATCTTTAATTCCTTGTGTGATATATATACAACTTTATCCTGCTTCGTTCACCGATCACTGTGCTGTATTGTTAACATTGCAGTTACCTGTTCAAAAATTTTATCAGTGTTCTCCAGTATGGTATATGAATACATCTCTATTAACGGATCTTGAGTTGCAACAACGGCTTCTCACTAAATGGCGCCAATTTTCCAATTATAGTGGACGTTCATCCTTGCTTACTCGTTGGGAACTTTATATTAAACCGGCCTTAAGATCTGTATGTAGACATTATAGTAAGGAGCGTTGGCATGCTTATCATACCCAGTTTAATTATTATACTCGTTTACTTCATGACTATTACTCTGCATATCCTGGACCTATGCCTCCTTCTGTGTTTGTGAAGGTCAAAGAAATTAAAGCGTTACTGATATCATTGTATCGGAAGCGAACAAAAGGTTTTTTTTTGTCAGAAGTAAAACAGAAAGTTGTAATGCAACGGAGGATGCGGCACTTCAGCAAATTTGTAAAGAGCGCAAACGCGGTCAACGTAAACTTATAAGTAAATTAGTAGATCAGACTAACACTGTGAATCAGGGTAATCAGGTGGTGCCATGCTTTCATACCTATTATACCAGTTTATATACAAATGTATCTCCCATCAATACTTCCTCTTCTCCTTTTTTTGCTATGCTTCCTAGCTTGGAGGCTGCCGATCGAGAAACTCTGGATGCACCATTTACAGAACAGGAAGTTAAAAATGCCATTCTTATGGCTAAATGACAAAAATCAGCAGGTCCTGATATGATACCCAATGAATTGTACTTAATGTTTACTGACTTGATGTTATCATTTCTAACTCAAATGTTTAATGAATTTTGGAGAAGGCCTCACTTGACTAGGCACATGAAAAAAGAATTTTTGGTATTAGTTCCTAAACATGCCCATTCTACTCGCATTCAAGATAACCGTCCTATTACCTTACTTAATTCTGACTACAAGATTCTTGCCCGTCTTCTTGCAAATAGATTGAGGCACGTCTTACACCGTTTGTTGTCTCCATTTCAGTTTGGTCATGGCTCTTGCCCCCCCTTGTATGTAGCCTTAAGTAATATCAGGGACACTATTGCTTATTTTACTAATGTTCATGGTTCTACCACTGCATTACTCTCAGTCGATATGACACAAGCTTTTGATCATCTCCATCTTGATTATTCATATCAATTACTGCCGTCTTATGGTATCGGATCTCATTTTATTTATATGATAAAAGCGCTTTCTTCCGATCGCTTACTTCAAATACATTGTAATGGTATTTTATCTAAGCATTTGGTTGTGAACAGAGGTCTCCCCCAGGGATCCCCCTTAAGTTCCATTTTATACAGTTTAGCTATTGCACCCTTAGTATACAAACTTAATAATCTTTTGACTGGTGTCCGTATTGAAACAAGGGCCATTTGCATTCAAGCATACATTGATGTTGTCCACGTCATACTTAATTCCCTTGCAGATTTACAGGTGGTTCAGACTGAGCTTAATAATTTTGCTAGTATTTCGGGTGCTGTTGTTAATTACCACAAAAGTAGACTTTTTTGTTTTCACTCTGAGGCTGAGCAATTTTATCACACACCTTTTACTCTTGTTGATGGTTTTAAACTTTTAGGAGTTCACTGGCGACGCACAATAAAAGAAACTATAGAGTATAATTATTCTCAAGTCACGGCTAAAATAATTTCTACTTTATATGCTAATAAGTTGCGAGACCTTACATTATATGGCCGTGCTTATTTTCTTAATGTATTTGCATTTTCACAACTCTGGTTTCTTGCTCAAATTTTCCTATTACCAGTCAAATATGAAAGTAAAATCACCAGCCATGCTTTATACTTTCTGTGGCATAAACAAATCTTCAGAGTTGCTCGTCCCACTATCTATGAGCCTCTTGCTCATGGAGGTTTACGTATTTTGAATATTCGCCAACAATGCCGCAGCTTATTATTACACCGTAAATGTGTTTTACTTTGTGTTTATGATTCTTCAATCACAGCTGTGTTACTAAAACAATGTCTTTTTTATGTATCTTTCGATTCGCCAGTCAGTGTTCTACCTTGGTCTCATATGTACCCCCACCTAACTAATGTTATTCTTGATATAAGTTATGCTCTCATCAGTCATGAGAGTATTGAAACGTATACTGTTAAACAATTATATTGTTATTATCATAGTAATATAAGGTATGTTCCTAAAATACAGCAGCAATTTCCGACTGTTCAATGGTCGCAAATTTGGGCCAATATTACGGCGAAATTTCTTTCTTTTAGTCTTAAATCGCTTTGGTTTCTTCTTGTACACAATTTAATTGTGACCAATGTACGCAGATATAACATTGGCCTAAGTAATACTATGTATTGTGCTCGTTGCCCTACTGAGGATACAATTGAACATCGTCTTTCAGGGTGTCATGAAAGCAAAGTGATCTGGTCCAAATATTGTTGTATTGTAAGCCGCATTCTCCGTTTGCACCCAAAATATGTCACTGTTACCAACATGTTGCTGCTTTATGAATATAAACAATTTCCGCAACCAAAGCACAATCTTATTATCTGGTTAACGATAACTACGGCAGCTTTAATACTTGAGGACAATATCAAAGGAAATACTGATCTGTATCTAAAACTTTTAATTTCTCGTATGTCACTTTTTACATCTCAACAACAACGGAAATATTTTGCTAATTATGTAAACGCCATATATTAACGTTCAAAATTTGTTTTCTGCTTCCTTTTAGCTTAAGTCTGTGCTTAATTATGTAATTGACCTTTTCTTGAATAAAGAATAAAAAAAATGGTCTTGTAGTAGTGATTAAGGTGCTGGCTTACAAATACAAAGGACGCGAGTTCGAATCCCCGGCAAAGACGTTTTTAAAAATTTTTGTTAATAATACATACAGCTCATGAGAGATGGTAAAAGAGGTCATATTTAGTCTTTCGTAAAATTATTATTGGTAATGTTTAGTACTGATAATAGTTTTTGTCTTTGCGTATTGCTTTTATTCTTTTCTTAATTTCGAAAGGGAAGAATATCCAAAGAAGTGCCACCAAAATTCATCTTATTTTGAATGTAAACGCCATTTGCAATTAGTACAGAATAAAAATTGAACATTCCGACGTAGCTGAAAAAAGTAAAAAGAAAAACATGGAAGTGGAGGGGTTCGAATCCATACTCATGGTTATTAAAACTACAATTTATACATCCCTTACACCTCTCGACCACGTTTCTACGTTAGAAAGGTTTGAGTTTGTGTTTAGGTTAGGCTGGCCAATATGTTTTGCAAAGAGGCCCGGTTTAGCTCTGACGTTGCACAGGTGCGAGAAGGGAGAAAAACACTTTTTCTCTCTCTCTCTCTCTATGTCTATTTATCTATCTATCTGTATATATAAAACGCCATTTGTGAAGGCTATAGCCACAATAATTTTCAGCGGATTGAGACGAAACTTGGCACAAATATTAATTGTTGAAATATCTTGATGAGTTCGTTAACCAGAATAATCAGATGAAAATGTTCAAAATGGTGGCCCTTCAAACTCTTAAAAAGTTCCAAGGGAACCAAATTTCGCCCACACATAGGTATTCAGAAAGTTTGAGTAACTATTCCTCTTTTACTGAAATATTTGTGTGCAGGGATTAATCCTCTTGGACCCGATTAATCGCCTAAAGACAGCTCACGCCCTTTCGCTACGGTCAGTTTTTTTTTTCAGGAGGGAGGTTATTTTCCTATTGGAACAAGATGATTAATAGTAATGATGTGAAATTACACATTGAAAGTGAAGTAACTTGTGAAACGTTTTATTTGAAAGAATAATATAATAAATGTGCTTTCCCCTAACACAGAGAACTATAAATCATGTATATCGAGTTCGGGAACGAGAATGGGAAGAGTGTTATCGAGAGAACGGGAAATTATAGAGTGATGGCAGCAACGTTGGACAGTATGCACTCATAGTACTCAGAAAAATAAGCGATTTCAATGCAAAATGAACGAAGAGTCATTGTCATGGGGAGTCATGGGGCCACCGCAGAGCCCACTTTAGGCAAAATGTCGATAACTTATATCGAGAGAACAGGAGGTGATAGTGAGATGGGACCAACGTTGGACACCGTGGACCCATAAGGGGCATCGAAAAAACTAGGGTGTGGGGCGCCAGCCAGCCTTTCTTATTTGCACATAATAATATAAAATTATATTCTCGAAATACACACACGAGTTAGCTAGTAATATTTCATATTATTATTATTATTATTATTATTATTATTATTATTATTATTATTATTATTATTATCAACAACGTCTTTTCATTACGTGTGCATGTTTGACATGAAACCAAAAAGAAGATCCATCATTCGTAGAAAGAATAAGAGTAGTCAGTTACTTTAACTGTGAACGACAGCGAAGGATACGAAAAGAGCGGCTACCTGTAGCGAAAAGAAACAATACCTTCACTTAAATGGATAAAAAATCAAGCCGATATAGATTCAAACTCGCATGAACGGCACGAAAGGCCAGTGCTTTGTCCACTTTTTTTTTAAACTGACTCACCGAACGTGTTTCAGTAACTTACTTATCGCTAATTTTACTTGCTTCACTCGTTTAACTTGCTTTTAATAATAACTTATAACGACAGGGACACGAAAGCAGAAACATCGAGGACAGTTAAAAATCATATATGCTCTCCGGCCGGGAATCAAACCCGGGACACCATACACCAAATGCGCACGTGCTAGCCACTAGACCAGCGGGGAAGGCACCGCTCACCCATTGTGTCGTTAGAGATTACGACCACGGTATTACCAGCTATCCCTTCTGTGGGTTGTATACTATGATCACATGCTACTTCTTTGCTGGAAGAGTTAAACCTACATTCTATGTAATACATGAGGTATTTAGACCTACATGCTCTTCATATAATGTAATAAAAGGGTCATGCTGGGAATAAGAGAAAGAACATTCCTTGGACAAAACGGAAACTATTGGCATCAGAAATATTTATCTAAGAGGCATGCGTAGTATTATATTTCAGAATAGTTACTGTTTAGTTCAGTAAACGAAGAAAGGGGTATAAAAAGCAAATATGTCGCGTCAACGAGATCGACCAGAGTTGACAGAGGTGGAAGCAGATGGGTAATAATACAACAACTTGGTTAAATTGATAATTGGTTCTGTATTCTGTTAGTAGATCGTATCACAACTTTACGGGAGAGCAGAGAAAGACTTACTAACTCTATCATATAGTAAGCTTTACTAACACGATCATATAGACACAAATGGATGTAACTGTGAGTACTACAACTTGGATTTAACGAAAGCCGTTTAGATATTCAGTGGTTTGTAGGGTTGTATAAGACACAATACAATTCTTCCAGTAGCTAGATACCTCAGCTTCCAGTAGCTAGATAAATGCAATTTCTGGTTAGATTTCTGAAACTGCTGTCGGATTTTAATACATGACGTATTGCAGGATACAAAATGCTTTGCATTACTTGTTTGTTTGTAGACAGCTACTAGCTTAGTGTTCTGAAATGTTTTGTGTAAACTAGGGTTAGCCAATTCCGGAATTTTTTCTATCCGGACTCTCGACAGTAAAACCGGACAAATTCCGGAATTCTGAAAATTCCGATTTTGGAATAATTCCAGAATTCGGAAAATCCGTAATTTAGAAATTTCTGATTTCGTTAACATTCAGGAATTCGAAAAAATCCGGATGTTATCGAAATCCAAAGTGTTTCTCAATGAGTTCCGGAATGCTTCTGAATTCCGGGGTATAACTGAATTCCATAATTTTTCGAAATCCAGAAAGTGAAAGTTCCGCTTCCGAAAAATGATTTTATTTTGGTTAATATAAATCGTGGCGGAAATGAGTCTTTGACCAGGTAATGGCGACTGCTTTGAAATAAATGGAGAGTATGAGAATTCAATCTGTCATATTTGTAGTTTCGTGTGGGGAAGAAACAAACTTGTGAACCAACAGTTTAAGAACAACTCAAGTTATTAATGTAAAGTTTGCTGACATCATAAAAGAAATACGAAAGACATTTAGAATCGAAGAAATATAACATACAAGTTTGCAAGCGGAGACAAAGAAACCTAACTTAACCAGACTAAAAACGAATCTTTTACCGCGTAGCAATCGCGGTTCAGTGGTCAAGGTGATTTGCGAATGCACGTTGCAATTTATTTTCTTTTACTTTAGGATTTTTGATGGCGATTGATCGGCGATAACGTACGTTTTATTATATTCAGGTATTTGAATACTCGGATGTTTCAATACTTGAACTATCAAATCTTCAGGAATAATAATAGTAATAATAATAATAAACTAATAATAGTTATTATTATCTCGTAGAAGATTAAAAGCTAGGAGCTAATTATCGCTCAGGTCATACCATTACAAGCAGAAACATGACATTTGGAAAGAATATTTCGGTTTGGTTTAATGTTGCCCACGAGAAGAGGAATTTCTCATCTCGTTTCTAAAACAAACAAAATAACATGAGAATTAACATTTTACATTCGAGACGGGACAAGGCTAACTCAAAATTTTCGTCTCGCTTTGAAGATGAGAATCGAGACGAGACGAAAAGTATCGTAAACATTTCCCGTCTTGTCTCGATTCTCGAAATAGTGCATGACTATTCTGTAAGTAACCATTGCTCTGTAGACTGAATCTTATAGATTTTTTGTTACTTTGTATTTCAGAGCTCATTGAATTATGCTCTGTGTAGGTATTTTGGTAGCAAAGCTTTTATATTTAATTGTGTATGTCCTAAAAATTAGTTTATTATATGCCTTACTGTTGCGAGATATTCAGTTATATTTATTACTGTTATTTTCCTTAAAATATACAGTAGAATATTTTCTACATGAAACTTCAATGGAACGCTGAGAAATGTAAGCAGTAATGTGGAATACTTTTAGTGTTGCTCACGACAGGGGTGCATCTCGTCTCGTAATTTTAGTGCATCTCGTGGGGCAATTTTAGTATGTCTCGTCTCGTCTAGATAACGAGAACACAAGAGTTTCTTTATCATTACGAGACAGCCTCAAACGTCGTAATCACCAATATAAGTATATACTGTAGATCTTAAAATCAAGGCTCAGACCTGCACGGTCGAATTCTTGAGTCCAAGCAGAAGACCAATCCGGGTAGTGATATCAACCGGCTCGGCTCGTATCAACTGAGCGAATAGCTCGAGTCGGCTCGGTTTGGATGAGCCGTCGGCTCGGCCCAATTGAGCCGATGACCTGACCCGGCTCAGTTGGAACGAACCATCGACTCGCCTCAATTGAGCCGATGGCTCGAGCTTTCTCGGTTGGGATGAATCACCTACTCGGCTCATGTGAACCGGTTAGAGCCAGCTAAGTTGAAACTAGTCCATTGGCACGTATCGACTCAGCTCAACTAAGCCAATGGCTCAAATCGGCTCGGTTGTGTGAGCTGTTGGCTCGGCTCACTTCTCGCTTCTGTTCGATAGTGAATGAGCTGTAAGCCGAGCCGCTCGAGCCGTTGAGAACCCTAAACCCGGTCCCAGCTGTTTTTCGAACATGTTTGGCTGAAGCCTATGAGTTTTAACAATTTTTGGCTCGAGCCCGAATACTTGTCCCTTCCGGAAGTCAAACCCAGAACGTGGCCGATGTCCTTGCCTCCTGAAGACTTCTCGACGACCGAGATCGACAGTCAATTAGCTTTTACTATTCAGATACAAAGCGCATATCTTTTAAAGATTACACACGGTGTTGATATACTAATAATAATAATAATAATAATAATAATAATAATAATAATAATAATAATAATAATAATAATAATAATAATAAAAGTAATGGCAATAAAAGTTTTAAACGTACCCTAAAATTAGCCTAAAACGTACCTTCAAGACACACCTCTGCAATTACAAAAAATAGAAGGTTCCATTGAAGTTTCATATAGAAAGTATTCTACAGTATGTTTTAAGGAAAATAACTGTAATATCACGCAACAGTAAGGCATATAATAACCTAATTTTTAGGATATGCACAGGTAAATATAAAAGCTTTGCTACAAAAATACCTACAGAGAGCATAATTCAATGAGCTCTGAAATACAGAGTAACAAAAAACCTATAAGATTCAGTCTACAGAGCAATGGTTACTTACAGAATAGTCATGCACTATTTCGAGAATCGAGACAAGACGGGAAATGTTTACGATACTTTTCGTCTCGTCTCGATTCTCATCTGCAAAGCGAGACGAAAATTTTGAGTTAGCCTTGTCCCGTCTCGAATGTAAAATGTTAATTCTCATGTTATTTTGTTTGTTTTAGAAACGAGATGAGAAATTCCTCTTCTCGTGGGCAACATTAAACCAAACCAAAATATTCTTTCCAAATGTCACGTTTCTGCTTGCAATGGTATGACCTGAACGATAATTAACTTCTATCTTTTAATCTTCTACGAGATAATAATAATTATTATAAGTTTATTATTAATATTACTATTATTATTCCTGAAGATTTGATAGTTCAGGTATTGAAACATCCGAGTGTTCAAATATCTGAATATAATAAAACGTATGTCATCGCCGATCTATCGCCATCAAAAATCCTAAAGTGAAAAAAAAAGAAAAAAAACGACGTGCATTCGCACTAGCACCTTCACCAACCAACCGCGATCGCTACGCGGTAAACGATTCGTCTTTAGTCTGGTTACGTTAGGTTTCTTTGTCTCCGCTTGCAAACTTGTATGTTATATTTCTTCGATTCAAAATGTCTTTCGTATTTATTTTATGATGTCGGTAAACTTTACATTAATAACTTGAGTTGTTCTTAAACCGTTGATTCACAAGTTTGTTTTTTTCCTTACACGAAACTACGAATATGGCAGATTGAATTCTCATACTCTCCATTTCTTTCAAAGCAGTCGCCATTACCTGGTCAAAGACTTATTTAATGTTACGATTTATATTAACCGAAATAAAATCATTTTTCGGAAGCGGAACTTTCACTTTCTGGATTTCGGAAAATTATGGAATTCAGTTATACCCCGGAATTCAGAAGCATTCCGGAACTCGGAAAGAATTCGGAATTAAAAAAGTTCGGGAATTGAGAAACACTCTGGATTTCGAATACATTAGGATTTTTCCGATTTCCGGAATGTTAGCGAAATCAGAAATTTCTGTATTTCGGATTTTCTGAATTCCGGAATTATTCCAAAATCGGAATTTTTCGAATTCCGGAATTTGTTCGATTTTACTGTCGGGAGTCTGGAAAGTAAAAATTCCGAAATTGGCTATCCTTAGTTTACACACAACCTTTCAGAACACTAAGCTAGTAGCGGTCTACAAACAAACAAGTAATGCAAAGCATTTTGTATCCTGCAATACGTCATGTATTAAAATCCGACAGCAGTTTCAGAAATCTAACCAGAAATTGCATGTATCTAGCTACTGGAATCTGAGGTATGAAGAATTGTATTGTGACTTATACAACCCTACAAACCACTGAATATCTAAACGGCTTTCGTTAAATCCATGTTGTAGTACTCACAGTTACATCCATTTGTGTCTATATGATCTTGTTAGTAAAGCTTACTATATGATAGAGTTAGTAAGTCTTTCTCTGCTCTCCTGTAAAGGTGTTATACGATCTACTAACATGATGCAGAACCAATTATCAATTTAACCAAGTTGTTGTATTACTACCCATCTGCTTCCGCCTCCCTGAACTCTGGTCGATCTCGTTGACGCGACATATTTGCTTTTTATACCCCTTTCTTCGTTTACTGAACTAAACAGTAACTATTCTGAAATATAATACTACGCATGCCTCTTAGATAAATATTTCTGATGCCAATAGTTTCCGTTTTGTCCAAGGAATGTTCTTTCTCTTATTCCCAGCATGACCCTTTTATTACATTATATGAAGAGCATGTAGGTCTAAATACCTCATGTATTACATAGAATGTAGGTTTAACTCTTCCAGCAAAGAAGTAGCATGTGATCATAGTATACAACCCACAGAAGGGATAGCTGGTAATACCGTGGTCGTAATCTCTAACGACACAATGGGTGAGCGGTGCCTTCCCCGCTGGTCTAGTGGCTAGCACGTGCGCATTTGGTGTATGGTGTCCCGGGTTTGATTCCCGGCCGGAGAGCATATATGATTTTTAACTGTCCTCGATGTTTCTGCTTTCGTGTCCCTGTCGTTATAAGTTATTATTAAAAGCAAGTTAAACGAGTGAAGCAAGTAAAATTAGCGATAAGTAAGTTACTGAAACACGTTCGGTGAGTCAGTTTAAAAAAAAAGTGGACAAAGCACTGGCCTTTCGTGCCGTTCATGCGAGTTTGAATCTATATCGGCTTGATTTTTTATCCATTTAAGTGAAGGTATTGTTTCTTTTCGCTACAGGTAGCCGCTCTTTTCGTATCCTTCGCTGTCGTTCACAGTTAAAGTAACTGACTACTCTTATTCTTTCTACGAATGATGGATCTTCTTTTTGGTTTCATGTCAAACATGCACACGTAATGAAAAGACGCTGTCGATAATGATAATAATAATAATAATAATAATATCAAATATTACTAGCTAACTCGTGTGTGTATTTCGACAATATAATTTTATGTTATTATGTGAAAATAAGTAAGGCTGGCTGGCGCCCCCCCACTATTTTTTTTTCGATGAGCCTTACGGGTCCACAGTGTCCAACGTTGGTCCCATCTCACTATCACCTCCTGTTCTCTCGATATAAGTTATTGACATTTTGCCTAAAGAGGGCTCTGTGGTCCCCCATGACTCCCCATGACAATGACTCTTCATTCATTTTGCATTGAAATCGCTTATTTTTCTGAGTACTATGAGGGCATACTGTCCAACGTTGCTGCCATCACTCTACAATTTCCCGTTCTCTCGATATAAATTGCTAATATTTTGTTTGTAAGGCAGATATGGTGTTACAATCATTACGTTTGAAGAAGAATTGAGGAATATATCGCCTTGCCACAATCAACACCTATTACTATTATTACTATTATTATTATTATTTATATTGTTGTTGTTGTTGTTGTTTTACTTACCACTAATGTTGCCTACCCTTATTTGCATTGCAATGTGTTACTAGAGCGCAAATCAAATAACACTCTTCGCCATTCACGTTCCCGAACTCGAAATGCATGATTCACAGTTCTCTCTGTTAGGGGAAAGCACATTTATTATATTATTCTTTCAAATAACACGTTTCACAAGTTACTTCACTTTCAATGTGTAATTTAACATCATTACTAATAATCATCTTGTTCCAACAGGAAAATACCCCCCTCCTGCAAAAAAAACCCTGACCGTAGCGAAAGGGCGTGAGCTTTCTTTAGGCGATTAATCGGGTCCAATATTTCAGTAAAAGAGGATTAATCCCTGCACACAAATATTTCAGTAAAAGAGGAAAAGTTACTCAAACTTTCTGAATACCTATGTATGGGCGAAATATTGTTCCCTTGGAACTTTTTAAGAGTTTGAAGGGTCACGATTTTGAACATTTTCATCTGATTATTCTGGTTAACGAACTCATCAAGATATTTTAACAATTAATATTTGTGCCAAGTTTCGTCTCAATCCGCTGAAAATTATTGCTATGGCCTTCACAATTGGCGTTTTATATATACAGATAGATAGATAAATAGACACAGAGAGAGAGAGAGAGAAAAAAAGTGTTTTTCTCCCTTCTCGCACGTGTGCTGCGTCAGAGCTAAACCGGGCCTCTTTGTAAAACATATTGACCAGATTAACCTCAACACAAGTCTCTTACTTGCTAGCGTAGAAATGTGGTCGAGATGTGTAAGGGATGTAGAAATTGTATTTTTAATATCCATGAGTATGGATTCGAACCCCTCCACTTCCATGTTTTTCTTTTTACTTTTTGCAGCTACGTCGGAACGTTCAATTTTTATTCTTTACTAATTGCAAATGGCGTTTACATTCAAAATAAGAGGAATTTTTGTGGCATTTGTTCGGATATTCTTCTTATTCGAAATGAAGAAAAGAATAAAAGCAATACGCAAAGACAAAAAGTATTATCAGTACTAATCATTTCCAATAATAATTGCTACGAAAGACTAAATATGACCTCTTTTACCATCTCTCATGAGCTGTATGTATTATTAACAAAAATTTTTAAAAACGTCCTTGCCGGAGACTTGAACTCGCATTCTTTGTATTTGTAAGCCAGCACCTTAACCACTACACCAAGACCATATCATGGTGAACGTTTAGTTGTCGGTGTATTTGTTGTATTTGGGTTTTTGTTCCCACTTCGACAATTTTAGTCTTTTTTTCTCCGTTTAACAATTGTTTCTGGCTTTGTCTTTCTGTGTCATCCTTTATTTACACTATGCACTATTCGTATTCACATCTTGTGCCCATCTGCAATGTCTTATTCAGGTTAGACTTTTCTTTTTGCCCCTCAGTAAACATTTGATTGATTTGATTCTCATACTCTCCATGAATGGAGCGCAGGAATGCCAGACTCGAAAAATAGTTGTACATTTACTTTCCTGACAGATAATACATATATATAGTATAACACATGTAAGTTAATGAGTTAATCAGCTCACACGCACACATCACATATCATGTTACGTTTTGGGTTGAGCGATAAGGGAGTAGTTTGCTAGCCTGCAAGTTGTCTCAAAATTCTGATAAAAATTGCAAATGGCAAAGGACAGTTAACTTCTTGTGTAATTAATTCAACAATTTTCTTCTTATATATGACATTGCATTTATCCTAGCACAGCGCAAGCGTTTTCTACTAGTATACAAGTAATGTTATTTCATATAATTCAACGCCTTGCTGTATGACCTTGTAAAACGAGTCAAAAACGATGGCTGAAAAGGGGTTGGTAAAACACATTACAAGTAATTATTTCCAACAGGGTGTCTACCAAAATTAAAAAATGAAATTTTGTGACTTTTTCGTGACCTTTTCTTTACCAAATCATAAAATTTCCTAACACTTTCAGGAACGAATTTGTGTACGAATTAGATCAAATTTTCATGCATGCGATAGAATCGTACTTTGCTTGCGATTTGGTAACATCTAAAGCCGACTCTAGACATTTTAGGTGGTGAATTTTGACCTTTTATAGAACAAAATTTTCCAATCTATACTTACATTTGTACAATTTTAAAAAATCGTGACTCCAAAGCTAAATATCGTGACTTTTTCTTGACTTTAATTACCGTTTTCTGATTTCGTGACTTCTTCGTGACATTCGTGACTTTCGTGACCGATAGACACCCTGTCCAAACAGATTATAGTTTGTAAAATAATGGCCAAATAAATTAAAAAAGAAGAAATGGTAGAGAGTTATAAAAACAAATGGACAGCATACAAGAAAATATAGATGTGTTTTACTTAAAAAAATGTGTGGTACTTGTTCTTTAAGACATGCATCCAAGTTCCCAAGGATTCGTTATTCACTCTATCAGTAATTTTTATTAGAGCTTTTGTTACTAGTAAGTTTCCATTGAAATTAAACGAATGAAATACTTTTAAATAATAGCAATTTCTACGCGCTTCTTTCAGAATTAAAAGTGCGGGGAGGGCATTCTTAAAGTGTTAGCTGGTACAAGCACTATTAATCTTTTAATATTTACTTTTTTCAATAAATTATATATATAAACTTTTTAATTCGCTATTTTGTTACCTGGGTTATTACCTAGCGCAGAGAAACTTTTAACCATTGATCTTTTTACCTCAATTACATGTATACAATAAATACTGTTATTGACAAAAATATGTATAATATTTACTAACTTCCCAGGTTGAAAACTCTTACTGGAATTTCCTGCTGGTCCAGCAAAATTTCTCATTTTCTATCAAGTATGAGTGTGTATTGGTTCGATTTCGAGCGTGAGAGCAATATATGTTTGTATCTGGCAAATAACAGCAGAGCTTTCAGGAGAAACAAGTACATACATTGGTGCTAGTATGGTGTCAAAAAATGACGATTTTGTGACGAGGACGACAATTGTCAAATGTGACGTCAGAAAGAATTTCTAACACTTGAGAAAGAATCTATGAAATATAGAATTGATAAGTTCAAGGGCATAATTTAAAATATTATTTCGCTTTAATTCATATTTTATTTCAAAATCCAATTTCCACCAAACACAATTATACGCACAAATGGTTGAATAGTACTTCGTTAAGATCAGGAACTGTTTCCCATTTCTTGATTCCTAGATTAACAAATTTCTATAAAGACAACACGTAACCGTTATAGGTGTAGCTGAGTTTTTTGTGATAAATTTGTACCCACAGTGAAAATTGAATGCATGTAGGCCATATGTGCAGACAACGAAAGTATTTATTACTGGAATAGGTTACGATACGTGTTCAACCTTAGATGACCTATTTCACAACATATTTTTATATTTTATCTTTTCAGGCAAAGTTAAACATAATACTAGTGAAAGCTGCCTACGTAACTGGAGCGCCATTGTTTATGGTGGACATCATCTCTGGATAGATTTCTTAAAGCGGCTAAGACCTTCATTCAAACTTTCAGATAAAAAGTCATTGTCAACTTTGCAACTTGATGCCCGATTTAATGAAATGCTTACTCAGCTGTGTGTAGAGCTTAAGAAATTCGAGGTATCTAAATCTTCAATGTGACGGTTGGAGTAATGTTTGTAATGAGGGAACAATCAACTTCATTATTGTGAACCCTCATTTAATATTTGTTCAATTTATAAACACGAAAGATAGCCGTCACAGTGCTGAGTACATTAGAGATCAAGTATTTGAGGTCATTGAAAAATACGACCCCAGCAAGTTCTTTGTTCTCCTTGGTGATAATTCAGCAAATATCCAGAAGGCTTTTCCTCTTGTTCAAGAAAAATATCCCCATTTGCAACCCCATTATCACGTATAGCACACATTTAACCTTGTCTGCAATGATATTTTTAAGATATCATTTATGGCAAATATTGTAGACGCCATTAAAAATTTTAAAAGTACTCAGGTCTTGAATGTACTTTTTCATGCAATTAACAATAAAAAAACATTCACACTTCTCTTACTCTTCCATGTAAAACCCTCTGGGGAAACTATTTAAAATCTCTTGACAGTTTGAAGGCTACAAAAGTCACTCTACAGAACCTAGCAGTTTATGAAACACTGCAAGATATACAGCATTTATCAAAGACCACAAACCAAGGTTGCTTGACGATGAGGTTTTCTGGGTGACAGTCGAAAAGCTAATATGTATCCCTAAGCCAATAGTGTCTTGGATAAATATATTAGAATCTGATAAATGTAACATATTCCGAGTTTTTCCTGCTGTCAAATAAATCGAAGAGCAAATAGAAAGGCTATACCCGAATTCCCATTGTCCAAGGCAGAAGAAAAAAAAATATTAATAATTTCGAAAGCGAAAAAGCTACACCAATTCACTCTGTCGCAGCATTGCTAGATCTATCATCACAGGGGTTTGACTTGACTCCAGAACAACATGTCGATGAATTGGAGTTTGTACACAATGTTGCAGAAAACACGAAAGCAGTTCTTGTAAACACGATGATGGATTTCGCACATTACAAGGCAAAGGAAGGTTTATGGGGCAAGACGTTCATTTTAACAAGTTCTAGTGAAATGAACCCAGTGATTTGGAGGCACGGTTTGTATGGAAGTACCGACTTATCTGAAGTCGCACAGTGGATATCGGCAACACCGGTATCATCAGTCACCACAGAAAGATTCGTCAGTTCCTTCTCAAAAATTAACACTAAGTCAAGGAATAGGCTGAACACTTCCAGAGCCGGAAAACATTACATATATAGCTTATAACTGGAAGTTGCTTCACTGAGAACAGAAGTCAAAAGTATCAACACAGCATAAAGAGACAGAGAAGATTGTTGAGTAAGAGCTGCAGAAAGACTTAAAAAGTAGGTCTAAGTTATCGGAAGATGTAAGTTCATCGCACTTGAAATGCACCATGGTACCAAGGAAAAGTAGAACCCTTGAAGAAGAAAGTGACACTTCTTCCGTGTTTGAGATAGATGGTGTCATTACCAACGATGATTCGATATATTCATTCCATGTATCCTATGAATCTGATGAGTAATCTTGGCAGAAATGTCATCTCAACGAGATAAAGTTTTGCCCTTAAGTGTATAGAATATTTCGAGAACCTTGCTAAGTCCTAAATGTTCTGTAATTGTTTTGTACTTTTATTAGCTTGATGATGCCAATTGAGGTGTTTGAAAACAGAGGAAAGTAACTGCATTTTGACCACTTCGAAATTAAAGCATGAAATCATTTGAATTAGGCGTATGAATCTGATGACACACAATCAGAAACTAATTAAAGAAATTGACATAACCCTTATGTGAAACCCATTTTACAATGGCATTTTATCTATTTTGTTTCCAAGAATGCTAATTTCTCGCAAAGCATGAAAATGCAGTTACCTCATTCTGCGTTCAAACAGCTCATTTAAAAAAAAAAAAAAAATACAGTTCATCTTTTGATCCCTAGCTAGCACGTGCAGTGTACGGGTGAAAGTTCGCGCATATACTCCTACCCCTACTGTGTATTATTGTAGTTATTAAAGTATGTATGATGTAAAGAAAATATATTTGAAGTCTTGTCAGTTGTAATAGCTTGTCGCCTATAATCACTTACAGAATTGAAATAAAAAGAAAAACACTTACCCGTCTTCCATGTAGTTTTAGTTTCTTTATTTGTAGCAAAATAAATGTAGTCTTTTTCAGAGTCATCAGTTCTTAAAAATATGTTCCTGGAGAAACACGCTTCTTTTATGTTACTATTATCAAAACAGGAACGACCACATAACTCATTTCTATTAGTGAAAATAATAAATTCATTGCCATTTGACATTTGTTGTAGCTTCTACTACTGGATATATTGTTACTGTTACAAATGATAAACAAAACTATACTGAGTTAGATATAAGTCAGCTCATCTGTGAAATGCACATTGAAGCAACGGCCCTGAAACTAAATGAGTCTAATGCTTACATAATATGTCTATATAGCGACAAGCTGGTGATATGTCTATCTTCTTTAATAAATTAGAATCCATGCTGAATCATTTGTTTGTTAAGCCTCGAAATGTAATTATTTGTGATGATGTAAATATTGATTGGCTAATTGACTCGAAGTATAAGTCTCAGTTAGAAAGTATGCTGAACACATTTAATATGCATGCCGTTATAAATGAACCCACGCGATTAAAAAAAAAAAAAAAAAACAGCTTTAGATCAGTTCATAATTATGAAAATTCAACCAATAAATGTATCACGTGTTTTCAATCCTGTTTTTTCAGATCATGATGCTATATACGTACTATTACCATTGATAGATAAATTAGTTAAAAATAGAAACTATACAGCCTTTAAGAGATCCTTTTCAGAGTCGAATATTCAATATATGTGTTATTTAATAAATCAAGAAACATGGGAGGAGATATATAAATATAGTTCCATGGATGAAAAGTTTAAAGCTTTTATGGACACATTTTTATATTATTTTAATATTGCTTTCCCCTAAAAGGTCACACTATTTCGAAACGCATTGAGAAAAGTTGTATTACAAATGGAATTAGAAAATCCAGTGCCAATTTGATAAGAGTTAATAAGATCCTTAAATCGGATAACTTTAAATCTGATTATTTAAAGAAATACATACAAGTGTATAGGAAAACATATAAGAAGGTCATAAGGACAGCAAAATTAATGCAAAACAATAGCTTGATTTTAAATGCCCGAAATAAGATTAAAGCAATGTGGCAAATAATCAATAAAACTCTTGGCACAAGCAGGCCTAAGAGTGTAGAACATCTTAAACTAAATGGTAAAGTTATAAACAATCCACAACAAATTGCAGATATATTTAACGATCATTTTGTGAATTCAGCTGATCAAACGAAAAATACTAATCACTGAAAAATAATGCAGAAACTCTCAAATCAAGGAGAAATAAACAAAAAGTCTATGTTCTTGTATCCAGTTTCTGTAGATGAGTTAATAGGAATAATTAAATCCTTATCAAACAGCAGTTCTTCAGGTATAGATGAAGTTCCTTCAATTGTAATTAAAAAATGTGCGAAACATATCACATATCAACTTTGTTACCTTATAAATTTCTCGTTAGAAAACGGTATATTTCCCACACTACTTAAAAATGCTAAGGTTCTTCCAACTTTTAAAAAGGGTGATGAAAATGTCATGGCAAATTATCGATCTATTTCAGTGCTATCGATATTTTCAAAAATATTTGAGTCAGTCATGGCAAAACGTCTTAGCAAATTTTTAATAAATCATAATATTATCTCGACTTTCCAGCACAGATTTCAGAAGAATGAGCTGTTTGATACAGCTTTATTTGATTTTCTTACTGATGTCCTGAAATCACTCGATAATAAGAATTATGTTATAGGTTTATCCATCGATCTGTCAAAGGCATTTGGCAAAATTGATCACAATATTATCCTAAATAAATTGTCTCAATATGGCATACGTGGCGTAGCAAACCAGTGGTTTTCATCCTACCTAACAAATAGATGCCAAACTGTTCAAATTACAAAAGTTGAATCAAATCGATCCCGCACTTTCTTCTCAAAACAAACAAATTACCAGAGGTGTCCCTCAGGACTCTATTTTAGGCCCTACTCTATTCATAATTTACATAAATGATCTGATAAAAACTTTACGCCCCACAAAATGCATGTTATATGCTGATGATATAAATATAGTTATTACTGAAGAAGACCCAAATTTAGTATTGGTCCAGACAGAAAATATTATAAGCAAAATAGTTACTTGGTTGAATGCAAATAACCTTCTCCTAAATACAGATAAAAAGTCGCAATAAACTTTCGTTTTCCAGGAAATAATCCATCCTTCCCTTCGCTAAACATTAATGGAAAACAAATTGAGTATTCTAATGCAACAAAATTACTTGGTGTTTACATAGATGATGATTTGTCTTGGCAAACCCATGTTAAAACATTAAATAAAAACTTGACTACTTTATGTTTTGCGTTCTTTAGGTTACGAGATACGGGAAATAGGTTATTATCGATATGCTATGCAAAAGTTCAATCACTCCTCAGTTTTGGAATTGTTTTTGGGGGGTCAGCCGCATGCAGTCAGGAAACATTTCGGATACAAAAGAAAATACTACGAATAATATTCAGACTAAATAAAAGATCAGGTAAACAAATATTTAGATCACAAAAAAATTAACCTTTCCAAGCCTAAACATATATAAATCTATACACTTCGTGAAACAAAACAAACAGATGTTTATACAAACAAGAGATATTCATGCATACAACACGCGGCAATTACACGACATTTACGTAGTACAACAAAATTACTCCAGGTACCAAAAAAAATGTTTATTTAAGTTGTACGAAACTTTATAATACGTTACCATCACATTATAAAGATGTAAA
Source organism: Thermobia domestica (assembly GCF_964235325.1). Taxonomy (NCBI): domain Eukaryota; kingdom Metazoa; phylum Arthropoda; class Insecta; order Zygentoma; family Lepismatidae; genus Thermobia; species Thermobia domestica. The sequence goes on from NC_137470.1 coordinate 23,157,820, forward strand.
TTTTAATACTCAAAACTAAATTCGTACTCGTTATTTTCTAAAGCATATTATTCAGTTCAAGAATTTGCAAATGATAACGATCTATGAATATGACGTAATTATGTAACAAATTTAACATGTGGTGTTTGTTATAATTTTGTACTTCAAATGGTGTAATAAGCTGTAATTACAATTTGATTTATATGAATGAAACCTGTAGAACTTATAGGAGATACTCTCCATATTATAAGTCAAAACAGGCAAAATAAATAAATAAATAAATAAATTATTTTATGCACTGCTAAAGAACGTCTGTATCGCATATAGGGTTGAAAAGGAAAAAAAAACTTATATTTACCCAAGGTAATACTCTAATAATCATTTACCGGTAAAAATCCCATCACTAGATCCGCCAGTGTCTTACTGGGTATTCGCAAATTCTTTCAATCCAGATTGGAAACCACACCATGTCAAAATGTAAACTCCCAGTAATTTTCTGGATTCCCTTTAAATAGATTTTTCTTTAGTTTCACGTCACACATTCATGCACCAAAGTTAATGTTGACGATGAGATTTAAATAGATCATGACAGTGGAATGATGAAAGTGGGAGAAAACGGAAAACCCCCGAAGAAATCCATGCACATGGTATTCTTTCACCACTAAGTCCCCTTGGTGGATACTGGGATCAAATTAAGGACCCGAACGAACCAGAGGTGAGCACTTTACCACTGAGCCATTGAGGCCCCTTTATTTAAATGGTAAAAGGTAATATCCCGGAATGACGTAGGATTGTATCACAAACTACACTTCATCTCTTTGTTACATTATGCATTTCTTATACTCAAATTGACTTATAATTTATTGTAAAATACTGTAAAATAATACTTATAATTTACTGTAAAAACATTATGAAACCATCCAGGCGGCTTTCTTAACTAAATTTCATCACAGTAGGTAAACATTTTCTAAATAATTTATTTTCTTAATATTTTTATTGTACTCATAACGATATTTGTTTCCATGATTTACTGAGATATTTTTTTCGAGTCAAGATAAAAGAATTTATGAAATGAAGTAATCTATATACAACAGTAAAGTTGAAAACCTCTACAGATTTCAAGTGATGCATATCAAGTTTGAGTATATATTATAATCTCCTTTATAGCAAAGATAAACTTTACTTCTGGATGGAAAAGAGATAGATAGTATCGAAGTAGACATGGATTGCTACATAACTCCTGAATGCAAAACTTTGTTATGCCCTCCTGAGAGCTTTAAATTCATAGTGTAATTTGTGTTTTTACCTTTCAGAAATGCCCTTGTCAACGTCGTTGCAGAGCGAGAGAATACATGTTACTTGTTTAGAATTCCAAAGGCACATCATGCTGTAGTGTGTACACTCCGCATCAAAAAAATGCGACAATTAACGCCGTGAAGATAGGCCACCCAATATGCACCTTCTTATTCCATAATCGTGTCTGGTAAAGAGACCCACTCTCTCTCCTACTTTCTTCTCTCCCATACTAAAATTAGCTAACAACATGAACGCAATTCTAATTTCAAACTACACATGTATTAGTATCGATAAAATGAAACAACAAAACGAGACGAAACAAGATTCATAAGTTAATTTAGGGAGAAACTGAAACACACACAATGAAAAATTGAAACCAATGGATGTCTATTACACAGAGGTTCAGAAATGAGCCAGAGATAGAGAGAGAGAGAGAGTGAGAGAGAAAGAGAGAGAAGGCAAGAGAAGTGTTCGAATATATAGAGGATGCTTGAAACATTCATTAATTCCCTTTCATAAAGGTTAGCATACTCAGTTTCGAGTAGAACTGTAGATCTCACAGACACATCTAAGATAATGTCAAAAGTTTAACACATGCTTTGTTTTCGCGTGGTTCGGTTGTAAATTCGGTAGTGTGCATTGGACGTACAGATGCAAACTACATTCTAATAAACCCAGTAGGTAGCGTAGGTCATATCTTCCATTCCAGACTACTAATGCAAAACTAACAAAAAAAAAAAAAAAACGAAAAGAAAAAGGAAGAGAGAAATAAATATAAAATTGAAAGAGTGCTATTTTACTGGTAAATTATCAGAAATATCCTATGGTAAAAGTCCAAACCGTATCATAATGAAAAGTTACAAATGTTGAAATGGAAAATTGGATGTTCCTTATAGATGTAGCAGACTTTGCGTGTTTCAAATTTCAATGTGAATAAATCACATTGAATTACAAGATGGAAACAAATTTGTGTCGAACTAGTACAAATACATTTTTGTTTTAATATAACCAAAAACCTTGCAATTTTCTAGTGTTTTCCGAAGATTTATCTGTTCCGAACGTCCAGCATCACTTTCATCTCTTGTGAATATAACGCTGTAATTTGTACAGAGAGAATGAACACGCTAGAGCTGAAACGTATGATGTTGGTTAGCTTATGGACCACCACTGGGTCGAGGATTCAAACCGGTAGTGATCCGGTAATTCGACTGAGACTCGGTAACCCAGATAATTAAAAATATATACTGCTTATACCCTTGCGTTTAAACAGTATTTCTTTCAGAGATAACCAGGACTGGAGATGTTATGCCCAGAGCACGAAAAGCGCGACGCTGAAGTTGCCAGTTAATTACATCCTCCAGACCAGGAGTATCGGTCTCTTGCTCCGTTTTAACTTTGGAACACGCACACGTAAATAAAGTTCGAATGTATGTGAGAGAGAGGGGGAGAAGTGGAAGATGCAGCGGCAGGATAGGGAACCGTCAAGAAAGAGAGAGAGAGAGAGGGACGAATATAAATATGAAACATACTTATCATCACAGCGTATGATGAAAAATGCACACATTGTTTATTCAAATTCTCGCTAGTGATGCTTTGTAAATTCTCCAACAGAAGATAAATCTATGTTTGTGGCCATTATGTTATGCGAAAAAGTTATACTACCTGACGAGGAATTGAACCCGATTTTCTGCTTGGAAGTCTGGTATTTTACCGCTACATCACCGATTCGTCTACTCAATCTTTTTCCAACAAATGCTGTAATATTTCTTTCTCAGAACGTTAACACGAAAATTGTTTACTGCAGATGAATGAAGTGTTTCTAATGTCCTGGTAAATTTCTTGTCCTTTCCCAACCAGCATTCGTAAATCGACTCTATCACGATAATAGCGTTTACTTCCACATTCTTAAGCATTGCATGTCGAATATGAAAAATCGATTCTTCACTATCACTTTGTAAAAAATGCAACTTTCGCCTGAACAAGATTTAAACCTATGGTGGACAACTCTACTAATCGTAAGTCCATTACGTTACCGCTACACTATCAGTTTTTTGTTACCTTCTTGAAAAATACAAAATGGACTCAACTAGCTGAGTCTATACAAGAAAAGCACTAGATATAAAAATAAAAATCACCAATTCTAGGTCTACAACTATAAATGCAGAGAGTTAGAAATAAATAAATGCATATTTTAAAAAATAAAAAAAAGATATAGGAACTTCAGTTCATGACAAAAGCACGTCTAAAAACCTACTGAAAGAAAGCCTTTCCTGCTGCGGAGAATAATATTTCCTGTGTGTACATTGAAGAAAATCAAAGTAAGTGCTTGCATCCAGTAACGTGATATGCCGCTGAAAATATTGTAAAGTGCTTGCAATCAGGAAAAGCACTGTACGATGCTTAGTGGGGGGGGGAATGAAAGTCCGGCAGGAGCATACTATCAATTTGAAAATGTGCACTCGGACGACGAGTGATACGACCCACCATCACCTGCAAGGCGTTCCATATCCCTCACATGTAAACCGATGAGCCAAAGTGTCCTCATAACGACATATAGTACACAAAGCATCTGGTTCTCGTTATATTGCATAAAGCCGAGCACGTGTTGGACTACTTGAAACCATAACACTTGCGTATAGGAAGGTAAGATTGGGTTCCAAATGTTAGCCCACACTTGCTGCCACTCTATATGTGGAAACTGTTGTACTACTCGTAACTGAGTCGGCTGAGAGGACAATGTGAGAGAACAGAATATTATGAGCGAGCATTGTGCTCCTGAGGGACCAAAGGTACCCCGACATAAATCCAGTATCGAATAAAGATCAAAACATATTTCGGACACTGATCGGCAAATTGAATATAAGGGGGATTGACAGGGTGAGCGTACTCCGGCCAAAAGCAACTAAACCAATGGTTCGTAATAGAGTCGACGGATGAAAGACGCACGCAGGAATCTGCCATGAAGAGAGTTTGGCATTTGAGACGGATATGAACTAAACCTAGACCACCGCGGGAACGTGGGAGTTAAATGGCAGTTCTGGGAATGCGAAAATAGTAACCCCGACATATATCCCAAAGGAACAGAGATTCAAATCTTTTGGCGTAAATCTCAGGGAGGGGAAATACCCGATCAATATAACACAACTTAGATGCCACGTAGATATTGATAAATTGAATGCGATGCCATAAATGAAGTCGACGAAACGGAGGGTGAAGAACAACCCACGAATTTGCTTAAGGAGAGGTTTTCCCACTTCGTCATAATGGGGAGTGGAAAGTGACGTGAATGGAATGCCTAAAATAGTTAAGGATGTAACATGCGGTATAGGCTGCGTACCTGGGGTAGGAGATGGTAACTGGAATCCGAGAAATTGTAACATTAAGTTTTCTTTTCATTAAACTGAAGGCCATAGCAACGCGAGAATCGTTTGAGAACCGGAAAGACACCCTGAAGAGCAACCGCGTCGACCCCTTTAATAGTCAGATCATCAGCAAAACAATAGATATTTTGACAAGTAAAGAGTTTAGGGCCTGGGGGAGACACAAGTGCCAAACGATAGAGGAGAGGGTTTATAACTAAAGGAAACAAAATAGAGCTTAAACTGCATCCCTGGCGCAAACCTCGCTTTAAGGGAATGAGGTCAGATAGATGTCCATTAATTTGGAGACGAAACGTGGCGGTGGCGTATAAATTCGAAATTACTTGACAGAAAGCTGCGGGAAAAACCCCAAGCGTCTAGGGTTAGTCGAAGGAAATTGTGATCGACACTATCATAAGCCTTCTCTAAGTCTACTGCTAACGCTCCTGCTGGGACACCGCGAGACTGAAAGTATGCAAAGAAATGTCGAAGAGTACGAAGGGTGAATTGAATGTTATTCGATTCGTGCAGGGCTGCCTGATACCGACAGATAAGTTTTTGTATGATAGGTCGTAATTCGGGCTGTAAGAACTTTATTAAATAATTTCAAATCAACTGCCAACAAAGAGATAGGGCGGTAATCAGCCACAACTCGCCTTAGACGATTTGGGTATAAGTGCAACAACCGCAGTATTATAACGAAAGAGCACATTAGACAACCAGGAATTAAAAAGTGTCACAAGGGTACCACGAAGAATAGGCCAGTAATGACGGTAAAAAATACACTCAAGTCATCTATTCCGGGAGAACTACGTCCTTTAGACTTACTGAGAATCGCCAAGATGTCGCCAGCAGTAATAGGGCGCAATAAAGCCTGACAAGCGTCTGAAGGCAGCCGCTGGGGAAGGGTTGATAGAAAGTGGGAAGCAAAAAGAAAATCCGAATTCGATGCGCTCGTAAACGCGATATAGTGTTGCGTAAATTTTTGTAAGATCAGTAAAAGGTCGGAAATGGTATCGCCGTTGGCCAATACTGACGACTCAATACATGTAGCTCGTCGCTGTCGAAAAAGGAGATCCACATGATACACGGAAGACGAAACAATGATATAGATCTTCTTATAACTAAGCCTGGAACGATACTCGAGAATCGATTTGACGCATTATACGTTTTATATCGTTAGTAGTAGAAAATGGATCGATCTGGGCCAGTGTTGAACAACTCACAAGCCCCTGGAAAAATGACCACCGTGCACCGTGAGCCCACGGTCTTTTACTACCTCCATTTTAGGGGTGAATTCGTTACCTTTTATGAGCACTTTTAAGGGGGTGTATTCGTTCTCTTTTACGAGCATATTTTAAGGGGTGAACTCATTCCCTTTTATGAGCATATTTCCAACCCCTATGAACAAACAGCAGAACATCAGACTACGTAACATAACGAACATACAGAAGAGCAAATTGAACTCGTTCTCTTTTATGAGCACATTTTAAGGGGTGACCTCGTTCTCTTTTACGACCTCCATTTTAGAGGGTGTACTCGTTCCCTTTTATGAGCACTTTTTCAACCCTTATTTTAACATAGGAGAGAACACATAAGATTACGAACACATAGAAGAGAAGATAACGCATAACACTACGTAACACACAGCAGAACAGATAACACATAAGAGTACGTAACATAACAAGGGTGTATTCATTCTCTTTTATGAACATATTTTTCAACACCTATTTTAACATAGGAGATAACACATAAGAGTACGAACACATAGAAGAGAAGATAACACATAACACTACGTAACACACAGCACAACAGATAATACATAAGAGTACGTAACATAACAAGGGTGTATTCATTCCCTTTTATGAGCATATTTTTCAACCCCTATTTTAACATAGGAGATAACACATAAGATTACGAACACATAGAAGAGAAAATAACACATAACACTATTTTAACATAGCAGATAACATATAAGATTACGAACACATAACATAGCAAGGGTGCACTCGTTCCCTTTTATGAGCATATTTTCCAACCCCTATTCTGAACATAGCAGATAACACATAAGAGAGCAGATAACACATAGCACTATTTTAACATAGTAGGTAACATAAGATTACGAACACATATAAGAGCAGAAGACTACATAACATAGCAGGCCTCCATTTTAGGGGTGAACTCGTTTCCAACCCTATTTTAACATAACAGAAATGACATAAGAATACTTAACTCATTCCAACCCTTATTTTAACATAACGAGAAAAGATTACAATCGAACACCCACGGTCTACAGATAATCATTTTAGAAGGTGTATTCATTCATTCTCTTTGATGACCATTTTTTCCACCCCTAATGAAATTACATAGGAGAGCAGATAATACATAAGATTCGTTCTCTTTTACGACCTCCATTTTAGAGGGTGAACTCGTTCCCTTTTATGATTACTTTTTCAACCCCTATTTGACCATTTTAACATAGCAGAAATGACATAAGCATGTCCTCAAACTACTGACCATCGTGAACAAAGGTCAAACTCGAAAACGAAACAACATATCGAGGTGCTGTTTCCACATTTAGCAATTGGTCATCAAAAAAGTACTGACCATCAAGGTCAAAGGTCAAAACTCGAAAACGGAGCCACATACTCAGGTGCTGTTTCCACATTGAGTAATAGGTCATCAGGTACCACAAGTTCCAAAATAGTGGCCATCGAGGTCAAAGGTCAACATACTTAAAACCTAATTACTCAATGTGGAAACAGCACCTGAGTAAGTGGCTCCGTTTTCGAGTTTTGACCTTTGACCTTGATGGTCAGTACTTTTTTGATGACCAATTGCTAAGTGTGGAAACAACACCTCGATATGTTGTTTCGTTTTCGAGTTTGACCTTTGTTCACGATGGTCAGTAGTTTGAGGACATGCTTATGTCATTTCTGCTATGTTAAAATGGTCAAATAGGGTTTGAAAAAGTAATCATAAAAGGGAACGAGTTCACCCTCTAAAATGGAGGTCGTAAAAGAGAACGAATCTTATGTATTATCTGCTCTCCTATGTAATTTCATTAGGGGTGGAAAAAATGGTCATCAAAGGGAATGAATGAATACATCCTCTAAAATGATTATCTGTAGACCGTGGGTGTTCGATTGTAATCTTTGCTCGTTATGTTAAAATAAGGGTTGGAATGAGATAAGTATTCTTATGTCATTTCTGTTATGTTAAAATAGGGTTGGAAACGAGTTCACCCCTAAAATGGAGGCCTGCTATGTTATGTAGTCTTCTGCTCTTATATGTGTTCGTAATCTTATGTTACGTACTATGTTAAAATATTGCTATGTGTTATCTGCTCTTCTATGTGTTATCTGCTATGTTCAGAATAGGGGTTGGAAAATATGCTCATAAAAGGGAACGAGTACACCCTTGCTACGTTATGTGTTCGTAATCTTATATGTTATCTGCTATGTTAAAATTGTGTTATGTGTTATTTTCTCTTCTATGTGTTCGTAATCTTATGTGTTATCTCCTATGTTAAAATAGGGGTTGAAAAATATGCTCATAAAAGGGAATGAATACACCCTTGTTATGTTACGTACTCTTATGTATTATCTGTTGTGCTGTGTGTTACGTAGTGTTATGTGTTATCTTCTCTTCTATGTGTTCGTACTCTTATGTGTTATCTCCTATGTTAAAATAGGTGTTGAAAAATATGTTCATAAAAGAGAATGAATACACCCTTGTTATGTTACGTACTCTTATGTGTTATCTGTTCTGCTGTGTGTTACGTAGTGTTATGTGTTATCTTCTCTTCTATGTGTTCGTAATCTTATGTGTTCTCTCCTATGTTAAAATAAGGGTTGAAAAAGTGCTCATAAAAGGGAACGAGTACACCCTCTAAAATGGAGGTCGTAAAAGAGAACGAGGTCACCCCTTAAAATGTGCTCATAAAAGAGAACGAGTTCAATTTGCTCTTCTGTATGTTCGTTATGTTACGTAGTCTGATGTTCTGCTGTTTGTTCATAGGGGTTGGAAAATATGCTCATAAAAGGGAATGAGTTCACCCCTTAAAATGTGCTCGTAAAAGAGAACGAATACACCCCCTTAAAAGTGCTCATAAAAGGGAACGAATTCACCCCTAAAATGGAGGTCGTAAAAGATCGTGGGCTCACGGTGCACGGTGGTCATTTTCCCAGGGGCTTGTGAGTTGTTCAACACTGGCCCAGATCGATCCATTTTCTACTACTATCGTTAATACAAGCCAGATTAAGTAGAGAAGGCTGTGCAGCCCAGAGGTGACATAGTGCCCTATAAGAAAACTCATATAACTGACGATCGTGCTGTTGGGACAATTTCCCTCTCCATTGAAAGAAACTACGGAATTTGGGTTTACAATAAGCAGTCCACCACGCAACATTCGTTGGAAAATAACGTTGCATATTACGCCAGTATTTAAAACGCTCGGTAATCTCTTCAACAGTGTCGTCTCTTAACATCACTTCGTTTTTGATCTTAGAGAAAGAACGTCCCCTTTCCACCCTAAGAAAAAAGACAACTTAAAATGAACTAATACAGCAGCATGATTTGAGAACGATAAAGGCCGTGTATTGACAAGGACAGCCTTACTTAAGCAGGCATCGACGTATATCCTATCCAAGCGACTCTGTGTCGTAGTACAGGTGTACGTCATTGCATGCTTAGAGTGAGATGCTAGAAGAGCATCGTGGAGCTGAATAACTCTCACCAACTCAACTAAGGCATGACAGGGAGGTGATGGTGTGAGCGAATCACGGGCGTTGATCATAGCATTGTAATCGCCGACTAATAAACAATAAGTAAGACCTGGAGGTAATAACGATGGAATGACACTCGAGAAAAATATTCCCTCTCTCGTGTTTTAAGAAATCCACTAGGGACATATAAGCATATAATACGTATACCGTGAATATAGCAACGGATGGCTCTCCCATCCGGAGATAGCATAACCCTATCATAATGTAGACCCTTTCTTACTAACAACGCTACACCAGTGTTTTTTTTCAGAATTCACTATAGCATTATAGTCAGAGAGAAAGTCGAATGTATGAAAAGTGACTTAAGTTAAACAATAAACATCTGCACGATTCCGTTCAATAAATTGTTGTAATAACGTTAAATGTTGTGCAGAACTAATTCTATTAATGTTGAGAGTAATTAAAGTAAAATCATTGATCGGCGCCATACTCCCACACAAAAAAAAACTAACAGCAGTACAAACAAAAACTTACTTGTAGCCTCATAGAAGAACACTGCAGTAGACAAGAAATGTATGACACATAAAAACTTGGAAAAGAAGTCTTCACCTTGCTGAACACACAACTCAATGAAACTGAAAAACACTCGTGAACTGAAAGCGCAAAAGAGAAAAAAACAAACACACTATGAAGGCATGCTATATCTCGGAATCAGACGTAGCACGGCCTTTGAGGCTGTGGTCACGTTACTTGGACTGTACCGCACCTTGAAAAAAACCAACAACAGCTGTATGTTTTTTTTGTAGTCGATCTAGATACCCTTCGGCATTTTTGTTGGAAAGCCGGATAAACGGCAATCATCGTAGAACTGGGTGATATAACAGAATTGCTAAGAGAATCAAGACCCTAAGAGGGGGGGGTTCACTCTGACACATTGTCACATCTGCATTCTTGAGATTCTCCGAATGAATCGTAGAGATCAGAGGCGACTCTGAGGGCTGTTGCTCAGACTCCAAGATTTTTCTCCTCCAATACTGACGACATGGTGAGTAATGGTAAAGGCGCGACGGATCCCGTTGGTAAAGCAGGAAACTGAGATTCGTCGGGAACACTGTTAACCTTTGCAAACCCAGTCCTTGATATACTTGGTTCGTCACTTGCGTGATCGGAAGAAGCCGGAAGCGGATTAGATAGATATACCATCCCCCAATACAGTCATAATCACTGGCGGCGGGAGTGGTTTCCCCTCCATAGCAATATTCTCCTTCTTTAAATGACAATTAGACACGGTATGTGACGTGCTCTGGCTGAGAAAAGAAACAAAAAAAAGTAATTGGCTGATCATCACATGAAACATTCACTTTGTAACCTTGAACTATCAATCTAGACGGAATATGCTTAGTTAGCTCAATACGTATGACCCGCACACCACTGTCAATGCCTGTAGAAAACGGGGCCGCCCAAAATTGTGGTTCCATTCTCCTTACCAATCCATAGGCACGAAAATGTTCTTCCAATAATTGCACTGGAGCTTGCAATTGAAAATCATAAACTCTCACTAATTTTACAGGATCCTCAGCCGGTAAAATTCGTACTGTACTTACGTTACCGTCCATGTGATTAAAGGTCACAGTCTCAGGCACTGTCGATGCAAACTGTTCATAATATTTGAATGATTTAAACTTAATATAAACACAAAAATTTCTTCATGAAGTTGAAGAGCACAAATCTGATCAAACAGGCGAGGAAAGGCGAGGAAACTTATCCAACAGCCATTGGTAAACTTGTCTTGAATTAGGTCGAGAACTTTGATAACGCTTATCAAACATGAATTTGTATTGTAATTCTTTCTTATAAGACATGACACTCAAATTTTCTAGACACAGGAATTGGAATCACCAAAAATATCAAACGTACTTGCCTAAATAGGCAAAAATGATGCCACGAAGTTCACCACACTACCAATGTGTGAAAATCTTATGAATTATGCTCCCAGCAGGCTTTGCGACCTGAGCTGCTCGAAGGCACGAGTACGAATGAGTATGATGCCACCTCAAAGTAGAGGCCAAATATTACTTACTTTATCCTTGATCTTTGGGACGATCAAGCGTCTTCCTGTAAGGTTATTTGCACCTAAGTGCACAACGAATTTCATTTATACGACGACTTGGAGAGAATTTAGTGCCCACTAATAAAGGAAACGACACACAATCCAGGACAAATTAAAGAAATAAAAACATTATGAATTAATTTCACTCCGCAAGTTGAAAAAGTACGCCACAAATATTATTATTATTATTATTATTATTATTATTATTATTATTATTATTAGTGCTTTTATTACTAGCATCAATTGGACACTTTGCTGTGCTAAATTGAGAAAAAATAATATGCTCCCTTATTCAGTCACTTTAGTAGTAGAAAATGGATCGATCTGACTCAGTTTTAGCCAACTCACAAGCCCCTGGGAAAATGACCACCATGCACCGTGAGCCCACGGTCTTTTACGACCTCCATTTTAGGGGTGAATTTGTTCCCTTTTATGACCACTTTTTAGGGGGTGTATTCGTTCTCTTTTACGAGCACATTTTAGGGGGTGAACTCATTCCCTTTTATGAGCATATTTTCCAACCCCTATGAACAAACAGCAGAACATCAGACTACGTAACATAACGAACATACAGAAGAGCAAATTGAACTCGTTCTCTTTTATGAGCACATTTTAAGGGGTGACCTCGTTCTCTTTTACGACCTCCATTTTAGAGGGTGTACTCGTTCCCTTTTATGAGCACTTTTTCAACCCTTATTTTAACATAGGAGAGAACACATAAGATTACGAACACATAGAAGAGAAGATAACACATAACACTACGTAACACACAGCAGAACAGATAACACATAAGAGTACGTAACATAACAAGGGTGTATTCATTCTCTTTTATGAACATATTTTTCAACACCTATTTTAACATAGGAGATAACACATAAGATAACGAACACATAGAAGAGAAGATAACACATAACACTACGTAACACACAGCACAACAGATAATACATAAGAGTACGTAACATAACAAGGGTGTATTCGTTCTCTTTTATGAGCATATTTTCCAACCCCTATTTCAACATGACAGAGACTACGAAACATGGCGGACATAGCACAGGGGGTGTATTCATTTTCTCCACCTCTAATTGAACATAGCAGAAATTACACTGAGAGTACGTAACACACAACATCCTCCATTTTAAGGGTGGACTCGTTCTCTTGTATAATTACTTTTCCAACCCCTATTTTAAGACAATGAATACCTATGTAACATAGCGATTGGATACGCTCTTTGAACCGATTTGCATGAAACTAGGCATATGGGGGTTTTCGACCATGCTGAGTACGAATAAATACCATTTTAGGGGTGAATTCGTTCTCTTTTACGAGCACATTTAAAGGGGTGAACTCATTCCCTTTTATGAGCATATTTTCCAACCCCTATGAACAAACAGCAGAACATCAGACTACGTAACATAACGAACATACAGAAGAGCAAATTGAACTGGTTAGCACATTTTAATGGGTGTACTCGTTCCCTTTTCCAACCCCTATTTTAACATAGCAGATAGCACAGCTAATAAAAGAGCATGGCTTATTTTAACATAGCAAGCCTCCATTTTTAGGGGTGAACTCGTTCTCTTTTCCAACCCTTATTTTAACATAACGAGCAAAGATTACAATCGAACACCCACGGTCTACAGATAATCATTTTAGAGGGTGTATTCATTCATTCTCTTTGATGACCATTTTTTCCACCCCTAATGAAATTACATAGGAGAGCAGATAATACATAAGATTCGTTCTCTTTTACGACCTCCATTTTAGAGGGTGAACTCGTTCCCTTTTATGATTACTTTTTCAACCCTCATTTGACCATTTTAACATAGCAGAAATGACATAAGCATGCCCTCAAACTACTGACCATCGTGAACAAAGGTCAAACTCGAAAACGAAACAACATATCGAGGTGCTGTTTCCACATTTAGCAATTGGTCATCAAAAAAGTACTGACCATCAAGGTCAAATGTCAAAACTCGAAAACGGAGCCACATACTCAGGTGCTGTTTCCACATTGAGTAATAGGTCATCAGGTACCACAAGTTCCAAAATAGTGGCCATCGAGGTCAAAGGTCAACATACTTAAAACCTAATTACTCGAAAATGGATCCACATATTGAGGTGGTGTTTCCACATTGAGTAATAGGTCATCAGGTACCACAAGTTCCAAAATAGTGGTCATCGAGGTCAAAGGTCAAAATACTTAAAACCCAATAACTAGAAAACGAAGCAACGTATTGAGGTGCTGTTTCCAAATCTAGTAATAGGTCATCAACTAGTGCAAGTTCCAAAATAGTGACCATCGAGGTCAAAGGTCAAAATACTTAAAACCTAACAACTCAGAAACGGATCCACATATTGAGGTGCTGTTTCCAAATCTAGTAACTGGTCATCAACTACTACAAGTTTCAAAATAATGATCATCGAGGTCAAAGGTCAACATACTTAAAACCTAATAACACGAAAACTGAGCCACATATTGAGATGCTGTTTTCAAATCTAGTAACTGGTCATCATCTACTACAAGTTCCAAAAATAATGATCATCAAGGTCAAAGGTCAACATACTTAAAACCTAATAACACGAAAACTGAGCCACATATTGAGATGCTGTTTTCAAATCTAGTAACTGGTCATCATCTACTACAAGTTCCAAAAATAATGATCATCAAGGTCAAAGGTTAACATACTTAAAACCTAATAACACGAAAACTGAGCCACATATTGAGATGCTGTTTCCACATTTAGTAATCGACCACCAACTACTACAAGTTCCAAAAATAATGAATGCCCAATGAACCAACGAACGCGAATAACTCTTAAACAGAGCAACGTTTTGAGGTGCTGTTTCCAAATCTAGGAATACGTCATCAACTACTACATGTTCTGAAAACACTGACCATGGAGGTTAAAGGTCAAATATTTAAGCTTTAATAACTTTAAACAAAGCCTTGTGACCTATTCAGTTTAGTACCAAGCAGAGAGAAGTGAAGAATGAAAAAATATGACTGGCTTACTTCGAGAAAGAAAGCAACGATATACATTTTAACTAGCTGCGTATTTTAAATCATTTTGTACTATTTAAATAAACAATCGGATAAATTTAACCGGCTCAGAAGTTCAATACTATTTTGTACTCTTGAGTGAGCTTTCCAAGGACCATTTTTTAAACTAACTCAGAATTTCATTTCATTTTGTAATACTCAAATTTGGATGAAGTGTTTAGTTTTGTACAAACCAGAAAAAATTGATTGGATTATTTCCTTAGGTACCAAGTGGAAAAAGTGAAGGGCCATTATTCAAATAAACGAAGGAATAGAGTATTTAGTTTTAGTACGAACTAGAAAAAAAGAAGTGAAGTATGAATAAAATTTAGGTGGACTATTTTCTTTTGTACCAACTGGAAAAGAGAAGAAGAGCTACTTTAACTAGCTCATTATGTACTGTTTAAGGAAACGAAAATTGACTATTTAACTAGCTCAGAATTTATGTAAGAATAATTTCGATGTTCTACTTTTTATACCAACGAGAAAAAATGAACTAGCTGAATATACGAAATAATAAATTTAAGTGACCTATTCAATTTTGTACTACTCAAATAAACAATGGAGTATTTAGTTTTGTACCATTTTGGAGTATTCAAATAAACAAAGGAATTATAACTTGTGTCAACTCTAAAATCAATTAAACGAAGTAATGCATTTGAAAAACCGAAGTTGAGTATTTTATACCATTTTGTATTATTTCAACAAACAAAAGAAAAAGCAAAACGAAGGCATAAACATGAGTGAGACCAGAGAAAAACCGAAGAAGGTCCATTTTAACTAACTGAGAATTTCTGTACCTTTTGTACTATTTCAACAAACGATGGGATAAATTTGAGTGACCTGCTTTTTGTACTAACCAGAAAAATCGAAGAAGGTACCTTTATACTAGCTCAATGAACGAAAGAACAAATTTGAGATTTCTGCTTTTTATACCAAACAAAGAAGAACCATTTTGTACTAATCAAATAAACGAAAGAAAAAAGTGAAAAAAAGACCAATTTAACTAGCTCAGAATTTATATACGTTTTGTTTAGGTGTCCTACTTTTTGTACCAGCGTGAAATGTCTTTTTAACCAGCTCAGTAGTATTCAAATAAACAACTAGTTCAGAATTTCTGTACTTTTGTGCCATTCAAACAAATGAAAAAACCAAGCAGGAAAAGAAAAGAATTTGTACTGACCAGAAAAGGCGAAGAAGGATCATTTTATACCTTTATGTGCTATTTAAATAAACGAAGGAATAAATTTGAGTGATCTATTCAATTTTATACCAATGAGAAAAGGCATTTAACTGGCTCAGAATTTGAGTTGTCTATTTAGTTTTGTACCTACCTAAGAAGAAGGGTGAAGAAGGACTATTTTATAATTTTACTACTCAAATAAACAATGGAGTATTTAGTTTTGTACCACCGAGAAAAACAAAGAAATTGCACCATTTTGGAGTATTCAAATTAACAAAGGACTTATAATTTGTGTGTGTCAACTCTAAAAACGGCCATTTTGTATTATTTCAACAAACAAAAGAAAAAGCAAAAAGGACCATTTTAAACTATTTAAATAAACGAAGGCATAAACATGAGTGAGACCAGAGAAAAACCGAAGGTCTATTTTAACTAACTGAGAATTTCTGTACCTTTTTGTACTATTTAAACAAACGATGGGATAAATTTCAGTGACCTGTTTTTTGCACTAACCAGAAAAATCGAAGAAGGTACCTTTATACTAGCTCAATGAACGAAAGAACAAATTTGGGTGTTCTACTTTTTTATACCAAACAAGGAAGAACCATTTTAACTAGTTGAGTATTTTTGTGCTACACAAATCAACAAATGAATAAATTTGAGTGACCTATTCAATTTGGTATCAACAAGAAATACCATTTTAAATAACTCAGCATTTTATATCTTTTTGTGCTATTTAAATAAACGAAGAAAGCGAAGGAGATCCAATTTAGCTAACTCAGAATGTTATACCATTTTGTACTAATCAAATAAACGAAGGAATAAATTTTTGTGACCTATTCAGTTTTGAAAACAAGCAGGAGGGAAAGAATTAACATTTTGTACTAATCAAATAACCATATTAACTAACTCAAAGAAACGAAAGAATAAATTTTGAGTGGCTTAAGCAAAGAAGGTCAATTTGTACCTTTTGTGCTATTAAAACTGAGTGATCTATTCAATTTTGTTTGCAATTAAAAAAAACGGAGAAGGTCTATTTTCTGTACCTTTTGTACTACTCAAATAAACAAAGAAATACCATATTCTGCTACTCAAACAAACGACGGAATAAGCTCAGAATTTCTATACCTTTTTGTGTTATTCAAATAAACGAAGGAACAAATTTGTGTGACTTATACCAACCATGAAGGTTCATTATACCATTTTGTATTACGGGTGGTCTATTTCATTTTTGTAACAATCAGAAGAAAACAGCTCAGAATTTTATACCTTTGTGGTGCTACATTTTGTATTATTTTTGTGTCATCCAGAGAACAATTTAAATTGACTCTCCCTGACAATTCAGTTGCCAGAGTCCAATGTTAGTTATCTACAATACTACAAATTGATCCAGTTAACAGTTCAAGTTCTTCTATTCTTACACAATCAAATGCATATGCTACGGTGGGCTCAGTGTTCATTTACAGAATTAAATAATTGTTTATCTTTCTCTAAAAACATTTCTACTATTTTGTTGATATAATAATCACACTCTGTAATGTATTCATATACCAGATTAATTTTTTTCTCCAAAGTATAAGTGTTCTTAATATTTCAACCTTTAAAATGTTTCTTTAAATAGAGTTTATAGATTTTTTCTCTCATTTCACGTTTAATCAAGATTGTCCACACCTTTTGCAATAATTCGTAATCATACTGCAGCAAACAGTTGTGATCTTTTTCATTCTCATTATGTTTAGAACATGCTTCACATAATAATACTGAATTTGGTGTATACTCATTAAATAATTGTATAACACATGTATCACTAATAGTTTCACTAGTACAGTCACACTCATTAGCTTCCAGTTCAAAACAGGTAATATTTGAAACACTGTCATCATCACTTTCCGGGAGTATTTCATCATTATATCTATTATAGCGTCTAAAATAATACACTTCTTCTATTTCTTGTGTTGGATATATGATTCTCATTTTATCACATAATTCATCTGGCAAATCGGGGTCAGACGGGTGAATTAACAGTATAGGTTTCTCGTTTTCACGCTGAATTTCTTTTTCTCTAGCTGAAACATAAACAATCTCCGTGCTAGTCATTTTTTTTGCTCTTTATATATCTACAATACAAGCATTCTATGTTTCAAGCATTATAAAACATCATAATGTATGTTCTATTATTTCCAAATATACTCCAAAAACTTATATTCCATTATAATAAAACACATAAATGCAAAAGTATATATTTGTCTTTTTTGACTTAGATGAGGAAGGAAAGTCTATAAATAATTGAATCGTTGAGCAATAGGCAGTACCTTAGCAATACAAATGTTAGGTAACGCATTCATAACGTTGCTTAAATATCTGCTTTTCTTACTTTGATATGATCTTTTCTTCTGCTGTGATTCAAAATGGTCAAGTATGCTGTTACGCAAATTGCTATGTAGTCTGTTCTACACACTTATGACTCAACTCTGGTTTGTTAAATCTCACGTTCAATATTTTATGAGCCTTTCTTAGTGACGGGAGAGTCAATTTAAATTGTTCTCTGGATGACACAAAAATAATACAAAATGTAGCACCACAAAGGTATAAAATTCTGAGCTGTTTTCTTCTGATTGTTACAAAAATGAAATAGACCACCCGTAATACAAAATGGTATAATGGACCTTCATGGTTGGTATAAGTCACACAAATTTGTTCCTTCGTTTATTTGAATAACACAAAAAGGTATAGAAATTCTGACCTTATTCCGTCGTTTGTTTGAGTAGCAGAATACGGTATTTCTTTGTTTATTTGAGTAGTACAAAAGGTACAGAAAATAGACCTTCTCCGTATTTTTTTCATTGCAAACAAAATTGAATAGGTCACTCAGTTTTAATAGCACAAAAGGTACAAATTGACCTTCTTTCCTTAAGCCACTCAAAATTTATTCTTTCGTTTCTTTGAGTTAGTTAATATGGTTATTTGATTAGTACAAAATGTTAATTCTTTCCTTTTCCTGCTTGTTTTCAAAACTGAATAGGTCACAAAAATTTATTCCTTCCTTTATTTGATTACTACAAAATGGTATAAAATTCTGAGTTAGCTAAATTGGATCTCCTTCGCTTTCTTAGTTTGTTTAAATAGCACAAAAAGATATAAAATGCTGAGTTATTTAAAATGGTATTTCTTGTTGATACCAAATTGAATAGGTCACTCAAATTTATTCATTTGTTGATTTGTGTAGCACAAAAATACTCAACTAGTTAAAATGGCCCTTCTTTGCTTTTCTTCTGATTGGTATAAAATTGAATAGATCACTCAAATTTATTCCTTCGTTTATTTAAATCCTTCTTCGCCTTTCCTGGTCAGTACAAATTCTTTTCTTTTCCTGCTTGTTTTTTTTTCATTTGTTTGAATGGCACAAAAGTACAGAAATTCTGAACAGTTAAAATGATCCTTCTTCGGTTTTTTGTTTATTTGAATACTACTGAGCTGGTTAAAAAGACATTTCACGCTGGTACAAAACGTATATAAATTCTGAGCTAGTTAAATTGGTCTTTCGTTTATTTGATTAGTACAAAATGGTTCTTCTTTGTTTGGTATAGAAAGTAGAACACTCAAATTTGTTCTTTCGTTCATTGAGCTAGTATAAAGGTACCTTCTTCGGTTTTTCTGGTTAGTAGAAAAAACAGGTCACTCAAATTTATCCCATCGTTTGTTTAAATAGTACAAAAAGGTACAGAAATTCTCAGTTAGTTAAAATGGACCTTCTTCGGTTTTTCTCTGGTCTCACTCATGTTTATGCCTTCGTTTATTTAAATAGTTTAAAATGGTCCTTTTTGCTTTTTCTTTTGTTTGTTGAAATAATACAAAATGGCCGTTTTTAGAGTTGACATAAATTATAAGTCCTTTGTTAATTTGAATACTCCAAATTGGTGCAATTTCTTTGTTTTTCTCGGTGGTACAAAACTAAATACTCCATTGCTTATTTGAGTAGTAAAATTATAAAATAGTCCTTCTTCGCCCTTCTTCTTAGGTTGGTACAAAACTAAATAGACAACTCAAATTCTGAGCCAGTTAAATGCCTTTTCTCATTGGAACAAAATTGAATATGTCACTTAAATTTATTCCATCGTTTGTTTAAATAGTACAAAAAAGGTACAGAAATTCTCAGTTAGTTAAAATGGGTCTTCTTCGCTTTTCCTGATTAGTACAATTTTGTTCTTTCGTGAAAATCATTTGGTTGATACAAAATTAAATAGCTCAATCATATTTATGCCTTCGTTTATTAGACTAGTTTAAAATGATATAAAATGATCCTTTGTTTGTTGAAATAATACAAAATGGTATAAAATACTCAACTTCGGTTTTTCAAATGCATTACTTCGTTTAATTAATTTTAGAGTTGACACAAGTTATAATTCCTTTGTTTATTTGAATACTCCAAAATGGTGCAAAACTAAATACTCCATTGTTTATTTGAGTAGTACAAAATTGAATAGGTCACTTAAATTTATTCTTTCGTATATTTAAATATTCAGCTAGTTCATTTTTTCTCGTTGGTATAAAAAGTAGAACATCGAAATTATTATTTCGTTACAGAAATTATGAACTTGTTAAAATGGCTCTTCTTCGTTTTTTTCTGATTGATACAAAAATAGAACATTCCAGTTGGTACAAAAGAAAATATTCCGTTCAAATTTTATTAATTCTTCACTCCCTTTTGCCCTGTAAAAAACTAAATACTCTATTCCTTCGTTTATTTGAATAATGGCCCTTCACTTTTTCCAGTTGGTACCTAAGGAAATAATCCAATCTAATTTTTCTGGTTCGTACAAAACTAAACACTCCATCCAAATTTGAGTATCTGAGTTAGAAAATAGTCCTTCTTGCTACAAAATTGGAAATCTCACTCACTCAAGAGACCTTCGTTTGTTTAAATAGTACACTTCTGAGCCGGTTAAATTTATCCGATTGTTTGTTTATTTAAATAGTACAAAATGATTTAAAATACGCCGTTATTTCTCATTGGTGCAAAATTGAATAGGTCACTCAAATTCACCCCTTCGTTTGTTTAAATATTAGAACATGGTCTAGAAAAAATGGCATTTTTCATTGGTACAATATTCCTTCGTTTATTTAATTAGTACAAGAAGACATATAATTCTCAGCTAGTTAAAATGGCATTTCTCGTTGGTACAAAATTCAATAGGCCACTCAAATTTATTCCTCCTTCACTTTTTCTGCTTTGTACAAAATTTATCCGTTGCTCCGTTTACAAGCTCTCGATAGTCATTATTTTGGAACTTGCAGTGATTGATGAACTATTACTAAATGTGGAAACACCACCTCAATATTTGGCTCCGTTTTCGAGTTTGACCTCGATGGTTGACACTTTTGAGACATGTGGTCTTTGGTGACCGATTACTAAATGTGGAAACAGCACCTCAATATTTTGCTCAGTTTTCGAGTCATTAGGTTTTAAGTATGTTGACCTTTGACCTCGATGATCATTATTTTGAAACTTGTAGTACCTGATGACCAGTTACTAGATTTGGAAACAGCACCTCACTACTTGGCTCCGTTTTCGTGTTATTAGGTTTTAAGTATGTTGACCTTTGACCTCGATGGTCATTATTTTGGAACTTGTAGTAGATGATGACCAGTTACTAGATTTGGAAACAGTATCTCAATATGTGGCTCAGTTTTCGTGTTATTAGGTTTTAAGTATTTTGACCTTTGACCTCGATGGTCATTATTTTGGAACTTGTAGTAGTTGATAACCAATTACCAAATGTGGAAACAGCACCTCAATACGTTGCTTCGTTTTCGAGTTATTGGGTTTTAAGTATTTTGACCTTTGACCTCGATGACCACTATTTTGGAACTTGTGGTACCTGATGACCTATTACTCAATGTGGAAACACCACCTCAATACGTTGCTTCGTTTTCGAGTTATTGGGTTTTAAGTATTTTGACCTTTGACCTCGATGACCACTATTCTGGAACTTGTGGTACCTGATGACCTATTACTCAATGTGGAAACACCACCTCAATACGTTGCTTCGTTTTCGAGTTATTGGGTTTCAAGTATTTTGACCTTTGACCTCGATGACCACTATTTTGGAACTTGTGGTACCTGATGACCTATTACTCAATGTGGAAACACCATCTCAATATGTGGATCCATTTTCGAGTTATTAGGTTTTAAGTATGTTGACCTTTGACCTCGATGGCCACTATTTTGGAACATGTAGTACCTGATGACCAATTACTAAATGTGGCTCCGTTTTCGAGTTTTAATTTTTGACCTTGATGGTCAGTACTTTTTTGATGACCAATTGCTAAATGTGGAAACAGCACCTCGATATGTTGTTTCGTTTTCGAGTTTGATCTTCGTTCACGATGGTCAGTAGTTTGAGGATATGCTTATGTCATTTCTGTTATGTTAAAATAGGGGTTGAAAAATATGCTCATAAAAGAGAACGAGTTCACCCTTAAAATGGAGGCCTGCTATGTTAAAAGAAGGGTTGAAAAATAAGCCATGTTCTTTTATTAACTGTGCTATGTATTATCTGTTGTGCTGTGTTCATAGTCTCAGTGTATTCTCTGTTATGTTAAAATAAGGGTTGGAAAAGGGAACGAGTTCGCCCTGCTATGTTACGTATTCTTATGTCATTTCTGTTATGTTAAAATAGGGGTTGAAAAATATGCTCATAAAAGAGAACGAGTTCACCCTTAAAATGGAGGCCTGCTATGTTAAAATAAGCCATGTTCTTTTATTAGCTGTGCTATCTGCTATGTTAAAATAGGGGTTGGAAAAGGGAACGAGTTCACCCTTGAAATGTTACGTATTATCTGATCTTCTGTGTGTTCGTAAGGGTTGGAGAATGAATACACCCTTGCTATGTTAAGTATTATCTGTTCATAGTCTCAGTGTACTTTCTGCTATGTTAAAATAAGGGTACACACCCCTTCTATGTTTCATATTCTTATCTGTTATCTGTTCTGTTGTGTGTTACGTAGTGTTATGTGTTCGTAGGGGTTGAAAATGGAGGATGTTGTGTGTTACGTAGTCTCAGTGTAATTTCTGAAATAAACCATGTTCTTTTATTAGCTGTGCTATGTGCTATGTTAAAATAGGGGTTGGAAAAGGGAACGAGTACACCCTTGAAATGTTACGTATTATCTGATCTTCTGTGTGTTCGTTATGTTACGTAGTCTGATGTTCTGCTGTTTGTTCATAGGGGTTGGAAAATATGCTCATAAAAGGGAATGAGTTCACCCCTTTAAATGTGCTCGTAAAA
The DNA here is from genome assembly GCF_964235325.1 of Thermobia domestica. Classification (NCBI taxonomy): domain Eukaryota; kingdom Metazoa; phylum Arthropoda; class Insecta; order Zygentoma; family Lepismatidae; genus Thermobia; species Thermobia domestica. Next base: position 23,180,803 of record NC_137470.1, read on the forward strand.
GAGAACGAATTCACCCCCTAAAAAGTGGTCATAAAAGGGAACATATTCACCCCTAAAATGGAGGTCGTAAAAGACCGTGGGCTCACGGTGCATGGTGGTCATTTTCCCAGGGGCTTGTGAGTTGGCTAAAACTGAGCCAGATCGATCCATTTTCTACTACTCACTTTTTACTATTACTAAAGAGCTTTTTGATATCGGTCATTTTTGATGAATTTTATATAACCCTTTCCCTTCCCATGTTGCTGAGCGTGGCATCTTCAGTGTCATTGTTCATCTCACAAGGAGAAGGCAGACTTTGGTAAGTGAACTTCTTATCCATTTTTTGCAAGGATGAGTGCACATTTAAAGAGTTAATATTACAAATTGGGAGAGCGCAATGGGCAAAATAAGGGAGAAAAACCGTCTTCAAAAGCTTTCTGCTAGCCACATATGCTGTTCGACGCGTAAACTTATCAAATTACAGCGTGGCAGAGGGACTAAAGTGTGCAACTGATATGCAAAGGACACGGGTTCGGTTCGCTTTCGATTTAATCCTTGTTTTGTTTTTGCTTCAACTAATTAAGTAACCATTTGAAACTATAAATAAAATATTAATTCACCATATGTTTATAATGAATAAACAATAGAAATTTTAAAATCCCTTCTAAAATCTTTCAATATTCTATGTTAACTAACAAGAAAATTTAATCTATTCCGTAAATATACTGATATCACGAGTTGTATTATGGTTACGACAGTCAAATTCTTGCGCCGATTTCTCTGTAAATTTCGGGAGGGACTTTCATAAAAAGATCATACAAGACAAGTAACAATAGAAATACATATTAAAATAAATATTCATAAAAATACTTGCGGATGTCCCTTTAGTTAGCGGTTGCTAATTCATCCTTGCTGAATTGTACCTTTTGCACGAATACCCATATTACTTAGACAATTCATTATATCTATGGAAGTAAAGTAATTGCCGAAGAATATTTTATACCTAGCATTACTTGGAATGCTTGCTGAAGTTAGCAAATATGATACGAGACTCCCATTCAGTCCATACTGATAGTCTATTTCTTTTTCTTTTCCTCTATTCAATTGGAAACACATCATATAACCTGAACTGGTACAAATGATCAAGTTTTGGTACCCCAAGCGGCTTTCCTCTTATAAATTGTTTTGCATAAGTATCATATTTTCGTCAATTGAAATTATTTCCTCAAGTCCACAATGTTTTTGGAACTAAGACGAAAGCTTGCCTACATATGGTTTCAGCTTGTATAAAAGATCCGCATCAGTGACTCGTTGGGCATCGTTGTTCAAATGATGTTACACAGTATTTTACGTTACATAAACATTTAATAATTAGAAGTAATTGCGTTATTCCTACGTAATAGTAGATACTCATTTTTTTAAAAAAAATACAACGCAATTATTGTAAAGTGGTTCTGAAATTAAACATAGACTCAATACAAGCAAAATTTAAAACAAACAATGTGTATTACCTAGTCAAAAATTGAGCTTGTACTGAACGCAAAATGTCCCTCATGCACAGCGTCCGATAAATCGGACGCCTAAAGTTTACATCTCACCTATCTCGTGCTAATGGAAATCATAACTAAATATGTAGTTAGTAATAAATGTTGATATCTTTACTTTAATTTTTATACAAAATTTAGTTACGAACACCTGTATATTTATTTATATGTAAAAAGTAAAGCCATACGTGAAACAGCACACTGTCTCTCCGACATGTTTTATTCTTCGACAAATGAAGTACAGACAATCAATGTTATCGAGTTAGCCACTGAAAACGTAGGAAGAATAGATAGTAGAATCACGAACTACAGATAATAAAATAGCTGGAAACGTACAAAAATGAATAAAAGCACGCGTCCTATTTATCGGACGCTGTGCACTAATGGATTAAAAAGGAGTTGAGGGAGGAAATCCCCTTTGCTAATACTGGATGTTTCTATAACCAAAGCAGAAGTCCCCCTCCTTTCCTTTGTAATAATCACACTATCAACAGATGTAGACACGAAGCTTCAAGAACATTTTTACACAACGACTGCAGTAACAATAATATTTACGGAAGAGATTAAATATTGTCCCTAGTTAACATGGAACATCAAAAGAATTTACAAGTGATTGAAAATTTCTATTGTTTTATTCATTATAAAGATATTGTGAATTAATATTTTACTTATAGTTACAAATGCCTACTTTATTGGTTGAAGCAAAAAACAAGAAAAAATGATTGACCCGAAGGAGAATCGAACCCTTTGCACTTGAGTCGCTGATTCTTCTCACTCTGCCACGGAGTCACTTGACAAATTTGCGCGTCGTACGATATATATGGCGAGTAGAAAACTTTAAGATGTTTTTTTCTCCGTCATTTTTGCCCATTGCGCTCTTCCAGTTTGTAATATTAACTCTTTAAATGTACACTACCGCCTCGCAAAAAGTGTCCCCGAAGTTCACTTACCAAAGTATGCCTTCTCCTTGATGGCAGCCGGAAAACTATGAATTCCACAATTATATTGGTTATTTTGATCATTTTTATATGTCTTCCCCTCCTCCATGTTGCGGGCTGAATTTAGATTTAAACGGCATCAGATGTGTCACTGTTCATCTCAGCGACTCCAATAATTATAGATTCGATACTGATATTGGTCATTTTTCGTTCTCTTTTAAATGTTACAGTCCTTCCCTCTTCCTTTAGTTACACCATCAAAATGATATGAGGAAAACCATCTCTGGTTTGTACTTCATATAGGTTGAAAATTTGATCGAGATTGGAATGGTGGTTGAAGACTTATTAAATTTTATTTATGTTTAGTTATCATAAATATTCAAGTTACAGAACAAAAATTTTCGTTTTTCTTGCTTTTTTTTATTTTCCTGGAAGGCTGTCTTCAAACATCACCATTTTATTCATCCGATGACAATTCAATAGGTACCAAATTTACAAAACATTGGATCGATCCCGACAATAATGCGCATTCATAATCGTATCCTTTATCACATATACAGATCTGCAAATAGAAACAGCTGTTAATAACTTGTATATATATATATATATATATATATATATATACTTTACAGTATTTACATATTAAAAATGTCGACATTTTATTTAACATTCTAAAATTATTTACAATCTCATCCTTAGCTTCCCAAACATTCCATAAAGTTGAAATTACTGTCTTAACTCGCGATACTTCTTCGTTAATGACACATGAGATTTCCTTACATCACGAGAATCATTTACATTTTTAACTTCTATTGTACTCTGAGTTAAGAATCGTATAATTTCATACGGATCAGTCCAACGGCTAGATAATGACTTGGTGACTTTATGTGCTAGCGACGACTTGACTTGTGCTTTCAACAAAACCTTATCCCCCACTTGATATGAAGTAGATAACCTACGTTTATTATATTGCTTCTTCTTCCTTCGCCAGGATAGTTCTAAATTCTCCAAGGCTTTTACTACCAATTGAGGATCTTTCTTCATCACATCGGCACTGGGCACATTCCATTTTACATCCAACGGATCACAAACGTTATAGGAAAATACCATTTCCATCGGAGTACATTTAGTTTCTGCATATTGGGCATTATTTATCGAAAATTCAATCTCGCGTAATCCTCGATCCCATTGATTCTGCTTGTTTCCGAAGGATATCTTCAGACTATCCTTTACAGTACGTATATATCTCTCCCCCGGATTAGAAGCAGCATGATAAGGGGATATACGCACATCCTTGATTCCATTACTAAACAGGAAATCCCTAAATTTAGCAGACGTGTAAACTGAATGATTATCGTGCCCAATTGCAAACGGAAACCCTCTGCGACACATCAGTTTGTATAATTTATTTATCAAGGTCTGGCTAGATAGATTCTTGAAAGGTTCCAGAAACACCATTTTGGAAAATGAATCAACTACAATCATACAATATCTTCCCGACCTTGTATCTGGCATTGGTCCAAGGACATCTGTGTGCCATAACCCATTCACTACCGTAGCATAGCTCGCAATCAATTGACCCATAGGCTTCTTGTTACTACTTTTGTTCTTCTGACACAAGTCGCACGATAACACATAATCCTTAATTTGGTCCATCATCCCCTCCCATGAATATCTTGAGGACACCTTTCCTATCGTTTTGCCCAACCCAAGGTGACTTCCGGGCAAAATAGAAGAATGATAATACTCAATAATATTTGGAGCTAACTTCTTGGGTAAACAGATCTTGTATGGATTACTATGCGCCTTCGTCTTCTTACACAAAATCCCTTGTACCATTTTATAACCATCAACTGATTCCTTCCGCCTTATTTTGTCGATGATTGATCTTAATAAAGGGTCCATCTTCTGATGCTCTTGCACTGATTAACTAGCAAAAGGCATTGCCCACATATTAAAAATACACATGTTTGTCATTTCTTCTTCATATGTAGGTTCCAAATGCATTGATTCAAAATTTTCAGTATCATATAACCTCGAAAGGAAATCCGCGGAGATATTCATATTCGTGGAGACTGACTTAACTTCAAAATCAAAGGCAAATAAACGATATAGCAAGCTACCATATTTCTTAACTCTCCGCAGGTTACGCATCGCATAGACTAGTCCCATATGATCTACTCGCAATTCGAATTTCTAATGCAGGTACGTTCTAAACCGTTCCATTGTTTCGATAGCCGCTAATAGCTCCAAAACAAATATGGGCTTATTTTTATCATAAGGCTTCAGTTTCCTGGAAAAGAATGCAATTGGACGCTTCATACCTTGGTCATCCTCCTGCTCAATACAGCCGCCTAAGGATTTTAAACTGGCATCTGCGCTGACTATAAACTTCTTATCCAAATCCGGAAGTTTTAAGATCACATGACTCTCAAAAAATTCCTTAATATCCTCCAAGGCCTTTTGCTGTTCGGCACCCCAATAATACTCCTGCCGTGGTGAACGAAGGCGAGTCATAGGTTCTATGACTTCATGGAATTGAGGGATGAACTTACTATGATATTGGAGAAAACTAACCAATGATATTAACCCTTTTCTATTTTTCGGTGCTGGTAATTTCTTGATCACTTCTAGCCTAGAAGGGTCTAAATACATATTTCCTCCTTCTATTTCATACCCTAAATATGAAATCCTCTTGCGAAACAAGTTAGTCTTCTTCACAGATAAAGTTATACCCACTTCGTCAAATTTTTCCAACACCTTCTCTAAAAGATGCTTATGAGATTCAATATCCGTGGAAATGCAACAAACGTCATCAAAGAACCATTCCACTCCTTCATTCTTCAATGGATATAACAGTTCCGTCAAAACCTTGGATAACATATAAGATCTGGTAGTTAACCCAAAAGGAAGAAATTTAAATTCAAATAAGCCTCTATGGGTTAAAAATGCTGTGTACTGAGTAGATTCCAGCGAAAGTTTTAAATTCCAGTATGCTTTTTGTACATCAAGGTGGCTATAAATAGTTCCTTTAGATAAACTCGCTAATACATCTTTATCCTTGGCGTATACTGCGCATTGATACAGAGTTTCTTATTCAAATCTTGATAATTAATTACCAATCTCTTATCCCCCGTTTTATTGCCTACCAAAAAACACGGAAAAGCCCACTGTCTTTGACTTTTCTGAATTATATTTTGTTCTATCAGATTATCAAGAATTTTATCTAACTCCCTCTGGTCTGCTCTAGAGAGAGGATAAGCTTTTTTCCTGATGGGAACATAATCCTTAAGAAGTATGGTGTATTCAAAGCTCTTAATCTGACCTACACGATCGCAAAACACATTAGGAAATTTCTTAACCAAATTTTCTACGTACCTTTGCAAGTTTGGATCCAACTCAGCAAATTCAGGATCCACTTGAACAGGAACAGTATGAACTTCTTCCTCCCGTGACTGGAAGTTCATGCGTAAGTTCTCAGCACTCCATGCAGCTCCTTGCTTGGAATCTCCAGGAGAAACTCGCTGACTCTGGAAGTTGACCGCATCCTCAGCATCTGGATAGTGACCACTATCTCCCTCTCCTATTGGACCACTGGAACCATTCCTTCCAAAATGAAGTAACATGCTCATCAGTATTTCCCGTCGATACTCCTGGACCGCTAGAATCATTACTGCACACTGGGACATGGACTGGATCATCTCGACCTCCACTGCAAATTAAGGGCACCTCTACCCCTGTGGCATCCATATTGGAATTGGAAAAGCCGCTACTGTTGACCATGGGTAGGCCTAACCCATGTTGGGAATCGCTGAAGATGGAAGGTACACCTGGCTGTACACGACATCCATTAGAGACTAGGGCCGCCTCTGATTCCACCTGTATTCGACTTCTTGATTGTGATTGACTCCCTCCAGACACACAACTGATCTCAACAGGACCAGCTATAAAATAGTTTAAACTATTCCGATTAGCACTTCCTAAACCTGAATCATGAAATGAACCCATACTGGTAGGACAATCAATGGGTAATGGAACACCTTTCAATGTCCGATGATCGCACGAAGACTCCAATGGCTGACTACCTTCCGCTAATCCAGCCACCTGGTATGACGAAGTTGAATCTCCACTCATCTTAGATTCTCGCAAGTTCCTTTCTAGTTGCTCTAAGTCTGTAGACTTCAAAGATTCTTGCCCACGAACCGGTGGGACCTCTAACACCTTATGTTCCAATGATGATACCAGTAGTCCATCCATATTATTGGATTTCCTATGGGGCCCAAAATTCTTATTTCGGCCCAACATAATATTATAGGCCCCCTCACTGAGATTCGGAGAAGTCTGCACTGTCATTTCAATTGCACCAAGTCTCCACTCTCCATTTTCCGACGTCTCTTGCAAAAAGTCACTCGGTTTCTTCTCTGGTATGGCTATACGATTAAGTTCCACTAATTCTGAGTTGGATACACTGCAGGTATCCTCCACCGACGCCACCGGGCAACTCTGGCTCAAATGTAGTTGACCACACTTCTCTAAGGGCTGTACATCTGTAGTCTTCTTCCGTATCTCATCTACGAAGCTATTATCCGCACTGTCTAGGATGGAAACCCTGAAATCTCGCGTAGCCTTCGACGACGACGACTCACACCGACGCTGTTCCATGACCATCCCACTCATTCCCATGGACTGTGGTGCACTTGAAGGATAAAAATTCCTTCCATTAAAATCCTGGTCCTGGGATGTAACACTGGGAGCATGTGCATAGCCCGACGGCGACGCCTCACACCGACCTTGGTTTAAGTTCCTACAAACAGTTTCAATTGGTTTCCAATGTACAATTGGATTTCGGAAACCACTCTCGTGAATGTCCTCCTTCCGTAGGTTGGCAACACTGGTGACAGGATTGGATACCGACGGCGAAGTTACTTCTGACGAATCATAGACAATTTCCCAACCAAACACTTCCTACGACTGCCCTGGTCTCCTCAATGAACCAGCTGACCGAAAACTTTTATCATTCCTTCCTTGCTCAGAAGGATAAACCATAACACTACTATCACTAGACGCCCTCTTCGACGCTAAATCACTAGGTGCATTAAGTTTGCTGCGTCTTAACAAACAAGGTTCGTAAACAACCTCATCAGAAAATTCGAAGTCTCTATTCAAAAATTCGTTTTTACTAATTTTAGACGCCGACGCTAAATCATTACTCATACCGTCTCGACGCCTACGTCTCCACCCTCTTCCATATAACCTCTGGGGAAGAGACATAGTCTTATTACTTGATTTATTTTCTGTTACCACACCGCAGTAATCATCTCTAAGATCTTGGATTAATGACGCCGACGCCTCTCTCGATGAACGGCCAAACCGACGTTCTGAAATCAACCGATGATCCTTACTATACCCTAAGTCCATCGATAGACCAAGATCACTGTCCCTGGTTTGGAAGCTAAACTCACTCATAATATTATTATCTACCGACGCCGACGCTGATGTTCCCCTATGGCTGAAACCTCTCCGACGCCTCTTTGGACTACCTACCTGACTCTGTTCTGATCCTCTAAACATCTTCTTTTCACCTAATGGACGAGTCACTAACGTATGGGCACATTGTATACGACGATCCCACGACGGCGACGCTCCCTCGGGGCTATCTCGACGCCACTGCCTCGATTGAAAAACCATCGAATGCTCCGGCCAAAACGACTCCAATTTACTTTGCTGATCTTCATAAACAACTGCCTGATTATTACCACTTCGACGCTGCTTCCACCTTGACGCCGACGCTGGACGACGCTTGGCATTAGTGGTCTGCACACCACGACGCCCCTCGCCTCTGATGTCTCTAGACTCTATGTGGTTAAAAATCTTCTCCCGAAAACGCGACTTCACTTCACCCTCTAAGTCCGACACTGGCGACTCCGACAACGACTTACGAATGTCCTGACCGTTCTCACAACGCTTCTTATTAAATTGTGGATTACCATTCTGAGAGTTCTCAAAATATGAAATTTCATAACCTTCACCTTTCACAGCAGTCACATTAATGTCTGGACTGGACATCATGACGTCACTCAATGACACTGACGGAGCACACCGTTCGGTGACTCTGAAATCATCCAAGCCAACATCCGGAATTTTCATAAATAGTCTAGCTAAAAACTGGGAGTTGGATGCACAATTGTCAGTTCGGTTTTTAACTCCTACGGCACTGCTACTTGTTGACTGCAAATTACTCACAGATTTTCCACGAGAAGGTTTATAGTATAGGATTGGCACCGAAATGCCTTCTTGACCTAAATACAACGTATCTGATGTTAAATCCAAACGAGCATTCAAGTATTTCAGTTCACCGATACCAATAATAAACTTCGGCTCTAGTCGGTCCACTAAAAAGAACTTCAGCCGATAAACTTTATTGCTGAATTTTAAAGGTATATAAACAAACGACGTAAGAGTCAAGGCTTTACCAGAAATTCCAACACCTGTAAACATCTCCTTCAGAACCTTAACAGGATTTCTTTGCTTCTGGTTCCACTCATCAAAACATTCTTTATTGAGTAAGCTCACCGATGAGCAGCTATCTATCCCCCCAATAATACGCTGTCCTAGTATAAATACTTCAACGAAAGAAGCTACTAAATCCTTATTATTACACTGTTTATTCGTACCCAATAACATTTGAGCACCCCTTTTAGAATTACTTCTAGAGTCTTGGCTTCGAAGTAGTGGGCCTAACCCTTTCTTTTGAAGATATATTAACCCTAGCAAAACTACCACCCAGTTTGTTTAGATCTGGAACTGAACTATATGTAACACTAGAGCGAAAGCTAGGATTGACTTCCCTCTGCTCCCCCACTGTTTGATTCCTAATTATGCTATTGTATACAAGTTGGTTTCTGGAATGTATTTCATACTTTCGCACTTCATTCATTAATGTATCTAAGTCATTTGGAGTATCGTATTTAAACAATTCATACTTAAGAGCGGGTATCATACCCTCCATTATATTCGTAAGGATCGCTGTTCGATCTGTCCTTCCGGTACAAACGACATAACTATCGATAACCTTTTGTACATACTCCATAACATTTTCGTTAGGCTCTTGTAAACAATGAACATAAAGACGTAAAATTTGTTGTTTTCCTAACGGAGTCACAAAACGATCAAACAGAGATTTGCATATAATACTCCAATTATTAGTAAGCAACATTTGTTTACTAAATTCATTATAGAACATACCTGATGTCCGTCCCAAGGAACTAACAAAAACTGCCTCCTTCGGGTATTGTCCAGTCTGAATTATCCGATACACCGCCAACAGGAACTTAAAGGTAACCATATCGTCCATTCCATCACAATGGGGAATACTATCCACTTGATGTAAGAAGTTCTGATTAGCTGCCATAATTGTAATTTTGTCCATATTAACACTATAGGGCATAAACGCATTTACTTTCCACTTTTCACCAAACCCACGATTTTCTTCCTTTTTCTCACCTTCACTCACTAACTTAAATGGATTCGTCACGCACTGTCCAACAGACTCGGCTCCAACAGCAAGCTTATCACTCCTTCCTTCGTGTCCATGACCTTGCTCAACCAACAACTCGCTCTGCCCAGATAATGACGTAATACACCTGTTATTTCTTTCAGTGTGAACACAAACATTAGAAGCTGATTCCGATTCACTATCGCTTTCATTTAAAAAAGAAAAAGTACGTAACTCCGAGGAATGTTCAGAAGATGAAGAAGTTCTATTATTTCTTTCTAGAAATGGATTTTTATATCTAAACCGACCATGGTCTCCATTCTCGAAATGATTTAAACACAATTAAACTGGTACGGTGCTCTGACTTGAATTCATATCACTCCAGTTCGAACCACGCACACTTTCCATAGTGAAAAAGAGACTGGTTATCGCTATATAACTACAAAAAGATAAATACCGTTTCTCTCTTCTATTACTTATAATGCCTCTCATAATAAATGTCCTCTGAATTACCTTTCACTAAACCACTTATTCGATTTAAATAGTTTCTGAGAGGGAAAAATGTAAGTTTCATTACTTACACAAAAAATGTCTTCCACTTCACACACAACTATACACAGCTCTCTGCTCAACTTCAATTACATACTGAAGTTGGTGATTTTGTGTTACGCTGTGCTCATGTGACCCTACCGAAGTAAGCATGGACAGTCGCATAGGGTAAGGTGATCCCAGCCGAGAAATCACCCCACGTTTTGTTTGATTAACTTGTGAAATTGAAGAAGAGAGAGAGAGAAACAATAGTTCACTAAATTCACCAGAATGTTGCAGAGACCATATGACATAAAGCTTTCTTTCACCTGGAAAATTACTTACTTGCCGCGAAATAACAGATTAAAAAAAAATGATAATTAAGAAATATATCATTAAGTTCTTCATTCGGGTTAAATGATAAGCTCTTATGAACGAATATATCTTTATAGGAATTAAATAAACCAACGAATGTACAAAACTTAACAAATCTTGAACACTGGAGTCTTTATGCACCACAAACATATGCTTCTAATGAGACTTACACCTTCCATTTATACGTCCACAGAGTCACAGAAATCCATTTTTTATCCTCCTATTTAGTATTAATTCGTAGAACAACCTTATATCAAAGTTTAATCAAATTTCTATTAATAAGAAGAGCGAAATATCACAACTCATTACAGAATCTGCTCAAACTCGTCGTAATAATGTGGATTTCGTTTAGTATCTAATTCTACACTAGATATATTTTACCCTTGCTATCACCAACTTCAGTATGAAGCGGCCTTACACATCTTTCACATACATGATGGTATAGTTCGTCAACCAACCACTTGGCGGCGCTGATTAACCCTTTAACAAAAGAAAACTAAGACGCAACTCTAATACTATTCTCGTTATTTTTTTATTTTATATATATAGTTACGACACGTAACAATATGTAACTCTTGTATGAAAAGATACACGTTAACCAGAGGAGAGTTGTTATAGCGTTGTTATAGGCATATTTTGCATAATCAGTGATTTTTTTTTTTTTTTTTTTTTTGCAAAATCACAAAATGTACGTCACTGATAAAATTAGTGCCACGATGATGAGATAACTACTGCATCATTTTTTTCCAGGAGAGATGACGAAGAAAAATAAATTCAATGATAGCTCTTCCGTAGGGTAAAACCTTCTAGAGATAGAGTAGTCTTCCGTTCGGATTTCCAGTTGAGCACAACCTCGGGAAAAATCTTCAGAGAAGGAAATAATAATAGTAATACATAGGAACCTTGCGAACTTTTGGTCGTGCGAGTAAACTTGAATGTTTAAAAATTATAACGGATAAAGGTAAAATCAACATAATGAGATTGAGTGAAGTGGGATAGTCAGGAAATTGTAAGGTGGTATTGGGAAATTACACAATATTTTCTCCGAGTGGCTTTAAGGCCGAAAATGGTATCGTGATAGCAATAAGAAGCAAAGTAACAAGAAAGGTAACCAAATCGAAATGATGGAGTGACCGCTTGATATTTGTAAAGCTAAGTGCAAGACCAGTTTATATTATGATAATACAAGTGTATATGCCAACAAGTAACCATGATGACAGTGGAGTAGAAGTAATATATGATGAGATTAGTGACACGATGCATCAGCAGGGAAGAGGGAAGGCCAACACCATGGTAACGGGGGACTTCAACAAAGTAGTAGAAAAAGGAGCTACGAATAAGGTGCTGGGAAGCAACAGTGCACCCAGGTTGGTCTATACTTTTGTTTTGTCTTGGTGTCAGGAATCACCTCTCAAACGTTGTCCGTGTAGTTTTGAAACACCCTGTATATGAAATAAATAACCTACCGTCAGTAAATAATAATAATAATAATAATAATAATAATATTATTAATAATAATAATAATAATAATAATAATAATAATAATAATAATAATAATAATAATAATAACAATAATAAATATTAATTGAATCAGTAGTAGAGCTTGTATCCCGATTAATTGAGTTGAAAGCAATGGATCTTCTGGTTAGAACCCTTAGGTTTTCTAGGTGTTTTCTCATTTTTGTTACATTTTACTCCATACATCCAAGTCCTCCATGATTATTTATTATTCATTTAACCTACAAAACTTAACCGCAGAATGTTAAACTAAAGATTGTATTTCAGAAGAAGGGATGATGGAACAGTGATAAATTCATTGTACGATCCCAGGGAGATAGACAAAATCGTATCCTGGGTTTTGCTCGGTTTTTTTCTTACCCTTCCATATTATCATTCTAACAATTATATCACAAAGATTCGCTTTCGTTAGTCATCCTTCTGAATTAGTCTACAGGACATAAACGTTTCTACAGGATATAAACGTAAAATAATAATAAAAAAGAAATGAAGAAAGAGAAAGGAAACTCAAAAGAGAAAGGACACATTTCAGTTTTTAACATTAACATTTTGTAGGAAAGAAAGATTTAAACGAATGTTCCTCGCCTTACAACCCCCAAAAGATCTCTCTTCGATGATATATGGTCAGTACTTCTGGTCTCATTACCATTGTTTCTAGTTTTCGAACCTAATATAATAACTTCGTAATTGTAAGAAAGGATTTTCTCGACTGTCTCATGATGTGGGATAATTATTGAAAAATTATCTGTTCGTATCTTAAGCACCACCCAGAAATGCATGCATGCAAGCACTAAGGCTAGCTATCTAGGTATACATACTCCAGAAAGCTAGGATTATGCTTAAATACAGGGGTGGACCCACGGGTGGATCCACTGGGTACGGACACCTCCCAAAACTTCTTAACTCGGCATACATTTGTACATTTTCTTAACAAAACTACATTGTTTAGCAAAGAAATACTTGATATCCACTAAAGATTTGGCTTTACTCATCATCTATTTCTTTTCTGATAACAATCTAATTTTATCATTTTCATGAGAATATAGGTATCAGTACTTAAAAATAACTTACTTTTTTTCTGCTGTAGAGTAACAAACGTTCGTTATGACATAAAGATAGTGTATTGTATTGTTGGACCCCGTTGGATCTTGGACAAATCCCCCACTCCCAAAAAAACTCTGGGTGCGCGCCTGCTTACATACGTATAACTTTCTAATCAGCTGCTTGTATTCAGACATATTTTAATATTGTCAGTGTACGTAGTTAGGGCCGGATCGAGGATTTCCTGACGGGGTTTGCGCCAATAACTACGAGTGCATTTCAATTAAATTTAAATTTTTTGAATGCCTTTAGGCATCTGTGGTGTGTATGAGGAATTTCCCTGAAAATGCTGAGTGTCTGTTCTCGGTAAATCCTTTTGCTTTAATCTTCAGAAAATTGACTTCAAATAGTCAATTTTGCAAACTGGAGTATCTGAAGAAAACCCACAGACACAATGTTGACCATCACAAACTTACTTAGCACAGGATCGAGCCAGCAACCCTACGCATAATATGTAAGCACCCTACCACTGAACCACCGTGTATCTTTCACGTAAAAAGAATTGGGATGAACATTAATCTGAAACGCCTTTTAAAGAGGTTTTGGCGTGTATTGAATTTGAGAGACGAAATATAGGGACACAATCTAAGAAGTTGGAGTTAGGTGGAAGAATATCTATAGCATGTAACTCAACCTTAATCTCTCTTTATACAGTACAATTCAAGCTTAAAAGAATGACAGGTAAATATACTGTCTTAGTTTCTAATCAAATTATATAGGTGTATAACATAAGAAATGCGATAGTTAATAAATATTAATATTACAATACCGATAATGAATGCTGGTTATAATCATATTAATTTAATGCCAACCTTATTCATCACGGTATATTCTACCTAATTATAATTTAGCTGGATATTGCTAAGTCGGCACATTCACTCGCGCTATCATTATTTCTGGTTTTGGATGGGTGTCTGCTATCTGTTAAGTCAGAAATAAGCTTCGAAACCTATAAATGCTGCATTAACACAACACAATTGGTGTTAATGGTGATTGTAGCACCCTGCATTACGTAAGCTAAACATATCCAGGGTCTAAGATGGTAATAGTAATAATATAGTTAGGTCGAGAACACAATAGAAGTCCGGGAATGGACTTCTTGTAAACATCAACAGAACTCGAAAAGAAGAGATACATTAAAGAAAGGATTACGTTGATGCATGTTGAGAAAGGTGAGCAAATACACCTTTTTATTTGTACGAAAAGAAACAGTTGATCACTGTACTCATGTTACACGTCCATGGCAATTGTAGTGACAATACGTATCATTTTTGACGAGGAGTTTCAGCTAAGTATGTAATTTCAAACCAAACTTGTCCAGAAGTTGTACGAAAGTATTAGAAAGAACAAGGAAAGATAAGTATACATATATATGCTTTCTAGTTTCCCATTTCCTAATCCTCTTATAACAGAAGGTGCTTGAGATGTGGAGGCACATCTCGACCTTGTATCTGCTTAAAATGCCATTTTACTTCTAGAGTCATGCGAAGGAATGCGATTCTTTCTCGTTTTCACTAATCCTAGCTTCTGCTTCTTCTCCACATTAAACTCTTAGCTACTAATGATTGTTTGGAAAGAAAGAAAGAAAAAAGTATTGTAGAATTAAACAATGAAATTGGTGTCTTAACAGGACATTGAACTTTCAGCTGAAAAAGAAAAAAACAAAGTGGGCCGCGGTGGCTCAGTGGTAAAGCTTTCACCTCTGTTCCATGGGGTCTCTGGCTTGATCCCTGCTCGCGCCAAATGAACTTTGTTGTGGACTAACAGCGTGTGCGTGGGTTTTCGCCGTCCCGTGTCCTCCCACTTTCCACCATTCCATTAATTTCTCATCAAATCTTTATCCTAGCCGGCATGAACATGGGACGTAAAGCTCAAAGATTTCATTTCATTTCTACTTAAAAAAATATGAAGAAATCAACTAAACATATTTTACATTATATATATATATATATATATATATATATATATATATATATATATATATATATATATGGGGTAAAAGTGACGAGGAGCGCGGAGGTACGCCGTCCTCCCACCTCCAAAAAATATATACGGCTTCCCCCAGTTCCTAAAAAAATACAATGTGCAAAGGAAGGAGGGGGAACGGTTGACGTCATACCGCTATCTACCGCCCCCTAGCTTTTTAGATCCACTTTTACCCCTGATATATATATTATATGATAAATTTGAGAAGCCGGTGATTTCTCAGCTTTTGCAAGGTGTGTTTGAGTCGTCAGGGTTTCTCTTGAAATGGGACGCATTCTGTTGGTCAAAGGGAAGAGACTTCACAGCTCAACGAGAGGAATCAGGTAAATTACCTGTCAATTTTGCTTTTGTATTAATCCACACAGCAAGGACCTTGTCAGCGCTGTAGGAGTGCTTTTTTATCATGTTGGGTGTAAACAACGCTCAGTAGGGAAGCTACTGCTTCACGCTGTCTTGACTATAATAAATATATCCATTCCGGAAAATTTATGTATGATCGCATTCCATCTTCTTCTTCTGTATTCTATTTCCGAACACCTTCGTTTAGTACAATTGCTAATAGTCTGTGAAGTACGCACAAGACGATGAAATACGTAAGGATAGAAATAACAGATCTCAGTGCTTTGTTTTTGTGTTATTCCTTCAAAGTTTGTACCAGCTATTAGAGGCTTAGTACCGCTACAGAAAGGTTATTAGTGCAATACAATACAACGTTTTTGAAAAAATAAAATTAAACTTCTAAATTTTTACTTATTAATGTATTTATTAATTTGTATATACAATTTTAGTAGAACATCCTACAATCGCTTCTTCTTCCTTCTTGCTTTTGGTTCCTCAAGTTCAGAAAAGTTTCGTGCACTTTGTGGTACTCATAGCGAAAATAAACTTGCATTTGTGTTCAGTATTTCGTTTATTTGCTGATTGAAATCCCATTAAATGGTAATTCTTCATATATATCTATTAAACCACATATTTAAAATGAGTGCCTTATCTAGAATATATATATATATATATATATATATATATATATATATATATATATATATATATATATATATATATATATATATATATATATATATATATCCCTCAATTCACGTTTTCCGTCGATTTTTTTTTCTTTTTTTTTTACAAAGGAATACTAGCTTTCATTAAGCTTTTCGAATCCCGATTTTCTAATTGAATTTCCAATATCGACTGATGTAATTGAGTTACATCCAAGTTGTGTGACCTAATTTGTTTTGTAAAGTTTCTCCTGAAAGTTATACAATTCGTTTATACTCTGCTTAAACTAAAATCCATTGCATTGGATGTTTCTTCATAACTTTCGTTAAAAAAGAAGAAAAAAAAAAGTTGTTTCTCTATTCCAATGCTATGCTATTTCGCTTTCTGAATAATACTTTTCTTGTCGTGTTCAGATTACCTACTTTCTTGTAAATATCGATTCCGTCTAGCCTTGTACTGCTCTTGTGTATATTACGTAGAGCTTCAAAAAAACTTTTGTCTAAGTACAACAGGCTGAAGTTTCAGTTCGGATTTCGCGTTTAACATTGTGACTTGGTCTTTATGCCTTTATTTATATTATGAAAGGATTGTAGGATCTCGTATGGCGCACCCTATTTTTCTGAAAACTAAGAACCGTCTGAAGCGGGGATATAAACATCATGATATCCTGAATCTTACTGAAATTCCATTCAGTTTTTGAACAGAAACTGAAGTTCTTACCTTTCAGAAAGTAGTATTTATTGGTTCGTAACATTTCATTTTCCATAAACAACTCAATGATGTAGAGAAAGATTACAAATATGTTAATAAGTCAATAATAATAATAATAATAATAATAATAATAATAATAATAATAATAATAATAATAATAATTTTCATCATGATGACCCGAATACGGTCAAACAATGGTTTCTGGATGTCTACCTGCTATTTATTCATTTCCCTGTCTGTTGGTTTATTCGTTCAGAAGTAGCAACCGTGGTGGCTTAGTAGTAAAGCGCCGGGACCTGGGGTGACTGGTTCGATCCTATAATTGTCGCAAGGAGTTATGAAGCTTGACCAAGATCTACGGATTTTACCAGCCAATAGAACCTGAATATGTATCCCGGACGTCAATCTCCATCCATGAAATTTTGCTAGTGTCGTCTCTCGCGCTATACTGAAAACATCTCCCAAGGGTACAGTGTTGTCAGATTGTCTCTAACTTTAGTTTTGTTGTGTTTAGATTGCTGAGCTGTTTTTTACATCTAACAAGCAAGGGGCGCGATATCGAGACTCGAATAGCGCAATAAGAGTTACATATACTGAAAGAGCATCAGGTAGTTAGTAAGGTACCAAATTATTAGCTGCAGTCCGCCAGTAGGGAAAAAGTTATGGGACTGTAAAGTTCAGAGCCTGGCGTACGAAAACCACACAAAACTTAGCATTTGGCTTGTTCCACTTTGTATTGACAAGATATAATGAACTCTAACGTATTCCCATCACAGAACATGATGTTTGACATAAGAAAATCTGTATGAGAGGAATTTTCAGTGTTGCCATCCATAGAAATTACAGTGTTGCCCGAATAAGAATACCGCGAAAAGCTTGGTTTGCAGCGAATGAAAGAGTAAACACAACTGTGTTTTGTGACATCATGTTTTCGTGGTTCGCACGGAACTACATGTTACATAATACGTTATTTAGTTTATAAGAATCAAAGTAGTTTTAATATACTTGTATTAACATTACAGAATATTATTTAAACAAAAGTGCACCGTGACAATATCCTGCGTCTCTAGTCGTTCACGTTGTACCAATTCTGCGCTCCGCTGTTCCGCAACATGTTTCGCTTTGCTTTCTATAAAGCGGGATACCTGGATATCTGGAAGCATTCCAGACAGCAATTCAGTACTGTTTTGACTCCCTTACCACAGAAATGTGTTATCACTGCGCGTCGCTGGCTATCGTCCGATGTGCATATTGTACTAACTGTTTTTGTTTGGATCACTCGATACTTTCTGCTCTTCATATCAATTGTTCGGCTTAACACTGTCATTTACATAGCTATATCCCCTTCCCAAACAAATACTATTTGCTATTGCACACACAAACAGGTTATTCCTTCTGTTTGCCATAGTCTCTCATGTTCACTTTGCAGCCCCATAATTTTGCCCTACTGGCGGACTGCAGCTAATAACGTGGTCACTTCATGATTGATGCCCTTTCAGAATATACTTTCTAACCCGTATTGTGCAACGCAAGTCCCGATCATGTACTATTTGCTTGCAAGCTTTTCGAGGTATTCTTATTCTGGCAACACTGTAATTTCTATGGATGGCAACACTGACAATTCTTCTCACACATATTTTCTTATATCAAACATCATGTTCTGTGATGGGAATACGTTAGAGTTCATTATCTCTTTTCAATATAAAGAGGAACAAGCCAAATGCTAAACTTTGTGTGGTTTTCGTACGCCATCCTCTGAACTTTACAGTCCCATAACTTTTTTCCTACTGTCGGACTGCAGCTAATAATTTGGTACCTTACTAACTACCTGATGCTCTTTCAGTATATATAACTCTTGTTGCGCAATTCGAGTCTCGATATCGCGCCCCTTGCTTGTAAGGCCATTTAACCCGTTACGTATGAGGGATGATGTTCCTCGTCCAGCACACTATCTGATGAAAGGGAAGGAAGAAAGCATCGGGGAAGGAAGGAAGAGGCCTGGAATCATTATGTCAGGTTCCATCCCGGCATTTGCCTGGTGCGAAAGAGGGAAACCGAGGAAACACTTCACTCAAGATGGCTGGCCTGAAAAAGCTGTTACACCGTTTTGTATTAGTATATTGTAGGCAACCGATTAAAGTATATGTATTCCTCAGACTCTTGGGGGGGAGGAATAGCCTCCTACTTCTTCCCTAAATGACGCCTATGGTTGAGCACCGTTACATTTTATCCAAATATGAATTTTTTTTTTTTTTTTTTTTACACATCAAGAACAAGTTTCAATCACATTGTGACTACACATTAAAGTCGTTACCTGCTGAATAAAGACTGGGTTGTTTCTCATATGTCGCATTTTTCATATTTGTCATGTTTTTATCATTAACGGCAATGTTGCCTTTAGCTAATATAACGCGATATCTGTATATACGCCGTCATTATTCGGTATAATTTTCAACAGATACTTGTGAAGAAATGAAGACCCATGTTTTACATATACTACCTTTGATTTTATGATAAAATTTATCTTTTAAAATAAATTTTAATCTGAAATTCAATTTAAGTAAGGAGAAGGATATTTTTTAAATTATATAATAATGAAAAAATAGCCAAAGAGGTCTCGCATGTTTCAAATCTATCTACCTTAGCAAATGCTTAGTCATCCTATGCCTAAATATATGCTTTCATTTCGGCTGCTATGAAATCCCCTTCTTGAATCTGTAACGGTACTGATTCATATTCTTATCGAATAGGTTTTCCCTTAATGGAACGTTCAGCTGTTCTAGTGACACATGTCAGTAGAGTTTTCCATGGAACATCCTTTCCCTTTTCTCATGATCCCCACTTTTGCTCTTTTTCTGGCAAAATACGCACTGCTCCTCGTTAAACAGGGTGTCTGCTATATACTGTCGTATAGCAGTACGGTCCAAATATGTGAATTATCCACTAAGAGTGTACAATTTTATGTCACATATGATTCAGCAGACTGACTTAGCAATCGTGGTAATTTTGTGAATCTTTGGTAGTCCCAGTGATATACCGTGGTTGTTTGTGTCTTACTCTGTGGGAATTTAGATGCAAATTGACTTTAAGCGGTGTAGTTTTGTAGTGTCACTCTCTTGCCGGCAGTTCTTTGGTCTGAAAGATTTTACAAAAGCTTTTTTCGATGAAATTTGTCGTCCTCACGCCAGTTCCGTTGTATGCGTAGTGTATTACACAGAATGTTCGGTTTTTCACAATAGCAATCCCCTTTCTTGTTGCAATTGTCGTCTATCTGACTGGCTTCTTTTTGTTTGGTATTCTTCTTCAGAATAACTGAGTACACGTGGATTTCAGGGTGAATGTACTACTATTATCAACTTACAGACAGACAAGAACACAAAGAATATAACAAATTATTTAATATTACCACAATTTAAAAACTACGTATTACATACTATATTAAGTGCGATTATCTGTGTGCACATGTAATAAGAATGCATGGCCTAAGCAATAACTTCCAGAGTTGTTTGATAACATCACATACCAGCATACATGTCTGAACGTTGTATTGATTGCGGAACAGTAAGTATTTTGAAAAGAACATAAAATAACTCCACAACAGTAAAATTATTGCTTTGAAATAATTTCTATTATAGCATGGACCAACCAACCATAAACCCTTCCCGGGAGATTTCTCAGTACTGGGAATCTGTTATAATTTCACGAATGGGAAAATCAACTAGAATAATTTGTATCACTTGTTTTCTATAGAAAAATAAAATAGGAAAAACATTGACACAAAGTCATACTCGTATTTCCATTAAAATAAATTATTATGAACCCTGTGAAGACAATGAAATACTATTTCTTCTGGTGGACAGGAATTTTTTTTTGCAGATTTTCTCGGAGTTCTTCTGTTTCCTCCTACTTTTTTCTTTGCACTGTTTCATTCATTCTCGTCATCACAGGCTCCTTTAGCCTACCCGGCATAACTGCGATACGTAAAACTCAAAGATTTCATTTCATTTCGAAACATCTGTTACTCTCCCTCCCCCTCAACGGTCGTCAGGACTGTTGACAACTCCGTTTTTATTAAAATAGTCAAGTAACAATTCAAAAGTCAATTTCCTCTATTATCAATTGGCTAAACTCAAGGCCAACGAAAGGGCCGGGTGATGATTGCAACCGCACAAGGCGCCAAATTTTACGGGATTTTAGGGGCGTCAAATTCACTATGATGGTTAAGCTCCAATATTATAATTTTGCTTGAAACGGCAGACTCAGACATGGGCCTGATCAAATTACGTAGCATCTGTAGTTACTATTTCGTGTCAGGCTTCAATCAATCTGGGATTGTTTTTCTAAGTCCAGCATAACAAATTTTCCCCCTTAATAAACTCAGAAGACTTCAATGTTGATGAATCTTGTATGTATGATGCTTTACCGTAAATTTATCGCCGCGTATTAATAAACAACAAACAAAAAAAAGATACTTTGCCACCATCACATCAGGTGTACGTACGAAGAAAAAAACGTCAGAAAATGATTTCATTGAAAAATAATCAATTGAAACCAGGGCATTTGCCTGAGTTGAGGCGCCCGGGGCGAGACGCATTCATTCACTATTATCAGTGTGTATACATATGGTTATTTTTCTTCTGGTTCTTTTTAATGTAAGAACACATGTATATAAGAGAGGAAACAAGAAGTGTATTATTATTATTATTATTATTATTATTATTATTATTATTATTATTATTATTATTATTATTATTATTATTATTATTATTATTATTATTATTATTTCAGGTTCTATTGTTATTATCTTAACGCACTGATAATTTACCCATACATATTGTACTTGGTTTCCGATTTTATATTATGAAATTCATTTATCAAAGCAGTAAATACCAATTCAATTGCCAACCCTGACATCCCTTGCAATTCCAACATTATGTCATAAACCCGACTTCCAAAAAAGAAGGAAAATAAACAATACAACTGTTCAATAAAATTTCCATTAAAATGACACATGTGCTACTTACTCACTAATGCAGGTAAATATAATTAAGTGTTTTAAAATACTCAATGTTATTATGAAAGTTGTAATTTATTATTTAGGCCTAGACATATTTAGATACACTCTATACCTCCGTGTGTGGGGGTTGATGGTGCAAGACGGAACACCAACATTCACCTGTACTTGAGCGTGGTGGGGAAAAAAACTTCTTCTTTTTCCTATCCTTTTATGTGAAACAGAGGATAATGAGAATCATGGTATAATAATTTCCGAACGGACAGTGCAACGGGAGCTAAATGCTATGACGCAGCCTGGTGCACATACTGTATTTGACGATGACAAATAAATAAAAAAAAAACATGTCTGGAAGAAAGACAGTGAGATCTGAATATGTAGAAATATATAATGTGGAGCGATGAGAGCAGATTTACACTGTTTAAAACCGATAGGAGACTACGAGTACAAAAGGAGCAGAACGAAACACTTTATCTAGATTGCATGGATTGGTCATGTTATGGAAGATGTTAGCGGCGCGGCGGGTGTGGTTGTCTGGGGAGCGTTAGGATGGAATGGAGTTTGCCTTTTAGTTACCCTGAAACGTAACAAAACTAAGGAAGAATATGTGGAACATTTGCAGGATTTTGTCAACATCTTAATGGAAAATCAGTTTCCGGATGGTAATGGGATCTACCAGGACGACAACGCGACGCCACATCGGTCCAAGGCTATTCAACGGTGGCTTGACACAAGTTGGACATCTAGATTAGCTTTAAAAAAAAAAAACGGATATGAGCCCGATTGCAAACCTGTGGAACGAGTTGGAAATCCAGCTACGCCTTCTTAGCCGGTTGTCCAGGAATTTAACAGAGCTTATAACAAAATACTTTGGATAGATTAATAATTACCTGTACCTTGGCAGAAAGTGCTCATACATGTGCACTATACTTAATAGAATGTTAATTTAATAATAACAAAAGAAGAATGTTTTTAAGATATGTAAGATATTATTATGGGATAGTAGTTGCTATGTAAATGTTTATGGATACCGAGTCAGCAAGTTTGTGTGCTTGACAGTGTTAAGGAAAATATATTATAAAGTATATCAACTAATAAACCATTTTTAGCACTTATCGACGTTATCATTATTATATAAAAGGTGAGAACGATAGTATATAATTATTAAAGATTACTACCACTCGAGATTTGTATATCATATTTCGCCGAACCAGGTTGACGACTACCCTTGAGTGAATCGATAGTTAAAAATTTTGGTTTACCTCACCCGGGAAATACTGTAAATTCACATCCCGAAGCAGAGTAAGGTTGAATTTACTTTTTGTCATATAGTTAATGAATACAAATTTGACCATATTACGAAGTGGTAGAACAATTATAAGAAAATTGGACAATGAAACAATGGAAAAGGAATCCCATAATAGTGACAATGGTGAACATAATGTAGCACCAGAAATGACATCATCAGAAGATCGAATCTTGCTAGTATTACAGCAGCAATTGATGCAGATGTCTACTGAGTTAAAGCAGACGATGAAGCATAACTCTGAAGAATTAAGTAGATGAATAGAACAGAAGTCTGATGAATCTAACAAACAATACGAGGAATTAAGCAAACGAATGGAACAGAAGTCGGATGAAACAAAACAATTAATTATCCAGACGATGAGCGATATCACCTCGCAGTTCGAGGAAAAATTAAAAGGAATATCGGAGCAATGCCAGAGTAATCACAACCACCTGAGCCAAGAAATCAGTAATATAAAAAAAGGATTTAGAAGTAACCGAATCTTCTGTTCAACAACAAAAGATCCAAGTCATCAGTAATGCTAACAACATACGTACAAACACGCAATTGTTAGCTACGTTACAGGAAGAAATTAGAATGCTACAGGTTAAGGACCACACATACTTCAATAACCCGTGTGATGGTCGCTTGGAGTTTCCACACTCACCAGAGATGAACCCACCTTCGCCGGTATCTGATGAGGATATCATTTTAGAAGAAATTCATCCGAAGAGTACAGATGGACGAAACATAGATGGTGTAACGACACATCACGTCATGAATAGGAACTGTCACCCAATGGGTACATGGAATGATAAAAGGAAGGTAAAATTAAGTGTTAAGATGAGTGAAATACGAGCCATGAGTAAATTCAGTGGTAAGTGTAACGAGAATGCTACTTCTTTCTTAGAGAAATTCCAGGATGAGTGTAATATAATGTGTATAGATAGATCACAATATATGAAATTAATCCCTCATGTATTACTCCCACCTTGTTCACTATGGTTTAAAGCAGTACGTGATCACATCAGTACATATGAAGAATTCAAAGCGGCACTGATCGCCAATTATGAAAATGACTTTTTGCTTGCGAATAGAGATGCTACCATTAGAAATCAACACTTCAATCCTCGATTGCATAAATCTGTTGTAGAGTTTGTTGTAAATATATACAACGAATTAAAGGTCGTTAATCCATTGCAATCGGAATCGAGAATAATAGCATCAATTCAAAATTTGCTTCCATTTAAGTTACAACAGATCTTATTTTCCACACAGTGTATGAGTTTCAACCATTTATTAATGCTTGTCCAATGCTATGAAACTCAATACCATGCTATGAATCAACAAGCAGGAATGGGTAAAAATAAGAATAATTCAGATCATTTTGTGCCTGTTCGGAATTTGAATATCCGAAGTGTGAACAATACGGAACATAACCTAAGCCGAGTAAATTCTAGCAGTCAAAACGAGCAAAATAGACAAAGTTATGTAGGGAATCCGCCTAACCTAATTAATCGTAGCAATCCATATGTTAGACCATATAATCAAAGAGGTTTAAAAATAGACGAAATGTATGGCGAAATTCCAGGAATACAGCGAACTACGTGGATAGACGTAATGGGAGGACAAGAGATGGCACTTCGCATCAAGATCCAGGTATTGAAGTAATTTCTGTACAGAACAATAATACGGGACATAATCATGATTGTGCTGTACAATGTACTCTATTAGAATCGTATGCAAGTACGAACGTAACCTGATTACCGTTAATGAAATTAGGTTAAATTCATATCAGCTATAGATTTTCATGAACATTTATTTTATTTTTATTCAATTTAATTTTCTTTAATTCTCATTAATCAATGATAATTCTCAAATGTTTTTAATATATGTAAGAATTATAATTCGATTCATAAATGATTAAAAGCAAAGGTTATTTATATTAGATTGATTTGTGTTGAAAACTTAATTGTCAAAGATTATGTTAAGAATAAGATCCATTCTATAAAACTAATTATTCGACGACTGTTTTTATGAGCTATCCTATATATTATCCGAACAAGATTCTTCTTTACTATGACATCTTAGTGCTACGATGTATACATTAAAATGCAACATCTAACTTATTTGTTATTTAATGTGCCCTGAAAGATTAAACATTATTTGTAACATCACTGTTTTAATAATGATCAAAACTATTAATCATAGTAATTTGTGTTTCACCCTCGTTAATTATATTAATAAGCGACGATGTTTTGATAATAATGAAATAAATATAATTAATGTAATAAAAAAGATAAGTATTGATGAAGCATAAGATTTGTTATAAATGTATCTATATATATATATGAAATGTAATGAAGATATATACGAGGTGTGATCAAAATATAAAGAACATATGTAATGTAAGAACACTATTGTAAACGGACCAGTGGTTCTTGAAGATAAAAGCCAAACTCGCTTATGACTTTTATATTCAGTCCATTTGTCGGGCGACATTTTTATATAACAAAATACTTTGGATAGATTAATAATTACCTGTACCTTGGGCAGAAAGTGCTCATACATGTGCACTATACTTAATAGAATGTTAATTTAATAATAACAAAAGAAGAATGTTTTTAAGATATGTAAGATATTATTATGGGATAGTAGTTGCTATGTAAATGTTTATGGATACCGAGTCAGCAAGTTTGTGTGCTTGACAGTGTTAAGGAAAATATATTATAAAGTATATCAACTAATAAACCATTTTTAGCACTGTTTATCGACGTTATCATTATTATATAAAAGGTGAGAACGATAGTATATAATTATTAAAGATTACTACCAATCGAGATTTGTATATCATATTTCGCCGAACCAGGTTGAAGACTACCCTCGGTAAGTCGTTATAAGCTGGAAGAAGCACTTCAGCAAGCATGGGATAATATTTCTCTCGACAGATGCCACAACCTTATTGCATCACTTCTACGACTTGGTCGCCAAGCATGTATCAATTTGGATCGTGCATTGGTGAACCATCCCATGGAGAATAGAAATTAAAATTCTTGTAAGGAAAGGTATGAGAGGAATATGTTTCTGTTCAATTTTATATTCAGCTTATGTTGCTAGTTTCTTTACCACAGTCGTTGAAACATCATGTATATAATTATAGACCACCCTGTAGTTTTCAGATTTCACCCTTTGATAAGTTGGCTTCATTTATTCACTAGTACGAATATAATAGGATAATATAAACATGTTCTTAGACATCAAGCGATCATCGTTTAGCTTCAATGAAACAATACTTAAAATAATCACTACTGTACTCACGTATTTTTGAATTTTTCTGTAGACCTACTTTGCATGGAATAAAAGTCTATGTACTGACATTAGAAAAATCACTGCACTCCCAATCAATAATAAGAGGTACTAGTTCAAAATCTTTTGTGTCTTGCTGCGTTCTTTTTTTAAAGAACCATTCATTAACCATACCTTCATTTTAACAAGATGTTAAAAACAATTACATGTCTTATGAATGTGATAAAGTAACGAAGAAATTGTAAATATAACGAGTAATGATAACGTATTAAGCAATGATGTAATACTAAAATTTTGGTAGGTATACACTTGAACAATTTCAAAACTATAGCGTATATCCAATCCCGTAAAATATTCAACGTTGGTACTTTCATAAATTTTAGTGTACGCTCGACTAAGAAAAGTAATATCAGATGGGTATGTGCCCCATTACATCCCTGGTATTAAGTTAACTATCAGAATCAATTGCAAACAGTTAATAAGTTTGCAGAATTGGCGTAACCTTTGACACATTTTAATATTTAACAGCACCATAGTAAGGATAGGAATGCCGAGATAAGCCATTAGAAGGTAGAAAAGACTATTTTGTGGGACTTTGAATAAAGATATGAGAAAAAGACTCATATAATGGTTCGTGTAGAGTTTGTATTATATGGGACAGAAACATGGACATTATGCAAAAATGATGTAAAATAATTGGAAGCTTTCGAGGTGTGGGTGTGCAGTAGATTAGAGAGAAATATCTGGATCAAGACGAAAATGAATGAGAGGATGTTAGAAATGGTGGGGGACAAAAGAACAATTTTAGATATTATTAAGAAGAAGATGAGATACTGGCTGGAGCATTGGCTAAGAAGGAACTGTATCGTGAGAGACGTGCTGGAGAGTATGGTGGCAAGAAAGAGAGGGAGGGCTAAGGAGACTACAAGTAATGGAATATGAAAACGAAAAAAAAAAAGTACGTGTAGACGAAGGAGTTAGAGGAAGTGGCCTGACCAACAAACTGCTGATTATGAAGTAAGGCATTTGTAGTTCCGAATTTGACCGTTTCCTGTTGATAATGATAACAACTATCTAGACAATTAATCTGCAAATCACGTGTATGAATATATGAATGAAATAATACCAAATAAACTGTCAGTAAAGTTATCATTCGTGTGTATAACGCAATAGAAAGATATGTTGCTTATAACGAACACGAATCAAATAAAAAAAAAAATCAGGAAAAAATGCTTAGAAAGTTGCGTACAAGTATTAGTGCATTAGGCAAATGCTATTTCCTTAATTTCTAAAAATAAAATTCAATTTTTTTGCGGATGTGGCTTCTGTTAAGAGCCGCTTTTGATAAAACGTAATAGGTAGGTCGATATAGACTTAATTGTTTGTTTGTAATATGTTCTCGTATAATTAAAAGTATTATAAACATTAAATAATTTCATAGATATAGTTTTCCTCTTTATTCTAACATTATTGGCAGATCACTTGCTGCAACTGAGAAGCTTCCATGTTCCACGGTCTTCCGCTAACTTCTTCGTCTTCACTTACGATCTCTCTGTTTTCATATCGTCCATTAATTGCAGTCTCCTTCGTCCTCTCTCTTTCTTTCCTGCCACTGTAGCTTGTAGCACGTCTCTTATGATACAGTTCCTTCTTAGCTAACAATCCAACCAGCTCGCCTTTCTCTTGTTAATAATATCTGAAATTGTTCTTTCCTCCCCTACCATTTCTAAAACCCTCTCTTATTTTAAGCTCGACAGAGCCAATCCATAGACATACGATCCAATCCATATAGATGTAGATATATGGAGCCAATCTATCGTATTACACTTTTTAATTGTTTAAGACATTGGAAAGAAGAGGTGCAAAAGAACTACAAACTAATAATAATTGCATCATGCAATATTAAACAGTCTATGTGTTCTATCGTATTTTGTCTCTCGTGAATTTCCATTTCTGTCATAATTTTCGTTCTTGATTCTGAGTTTGCAAAAATCATTGAAACAGGGGCATCCTCCCTCTCCCGTTGAGTTTGAGAAACACATGCTTTTTCAAAATAAATTGTATTCTAATGCACTATTGTAAAACGTGAAACTCTTTATGTCGGTAGGCAATCTTGTTTCCCTCATATCGCTAGCAAAATCTGAAAAACGTTACTGCATTAAAATGGGTTTAATTAAGCAATCATATTTAATCACATCGCATCACGTATCTTGTTATTCGCTCTGCATATAATGATTTCCAAATACACCACGTACATATATACATACACATACATATATGAAGCTGTGTCTGAAAATCACATATGTATCTAAATTGAATCCTCTCTGCTTGCTTCTTGAAATTCTGTGACGATGAATTAATTAATAGAGCAGCAGTCTCTCGGTATACAGTTATCATCAGCATGGCATCAGGTCGAGCTCATTTGGTACCACAGCAGCTGCCACTGTCCAATCCTTTCTGTTTATTGTTAATAAATGAAATAATGCCTATATGAAGAAACCACAACGGCGTTTGGGCAGATAATGAAGTATTCAAAGGTTTGGCAGAAAAGTTGAATATAAATCGTTCACTAAATTATCAACCACATTGATCCTATCACATTACGGTATTTAGGAAGCAGAAATTCGGAATTTATTATTTTTTGTTTCAGATTAATAGCTACTATTAATATATATATATATATATATTCATCCTCACGGCATTGTCAAGGCTCTATATTTGTATTTTACATTTAAAGTTGCAACCGGGTGTCTCTGACTGCCGTATTCGGTAGCCCGAACATCACCTCTGTTCTTCGCGCGCAGAGTCATTCGAAGAACTGAAAACGTACTCTGTACACAAACAGATTATGGTTGTGAACTCGGAAAGCCTGGTACTTCTGCTTGTCAAGGTCAAAAAGTGGGAGAAAAATTGATGTGTAGAATGTAAAGAGGGTTCAACAGTGATGGATACTTGTAAGAAACATATTCATTTGTAGTTCGTGCACATTCCGCCTGTAGCGCTACTGTGGCACAACGTATATGGTAACTGTATAACTCTTGTACACCGCTTGTAGGTCTATTGGCGTAAGTGACGACCGAAACTATGTTGTCAGCTCTGACTGCGATAAGGCACTACTGTGCTGGTTTTGCTTTTCTTTTTTGTCCTTTGTCATTTGTGAGACGCCAAGCATGTTGTTTTTGCTTGTTGCACGCGCTGAACGAGTTCCTGCGGAGAAAAGTATTTAAGAAGTTAACTACATATTCTTGTTTGGGGATAAAAATATGATAAGTACTTTGAATTATAATACGGTTTTAAATTCGTTAACTGTTGAAAAAAAATACGAAAATAAAGCTGTACTTGTAAATGTATATTAGTCGAGGACGTAGCCAGGATTTCGTGAAGGGGGGGGGTCCGTGACATGAAATACTGTGGTCATCATAAGAGGGGCTCGATCACTCTAAACTATTTTACTGGAACATATATTGGTTCGTTTAGCCAACATTTCGTAACGGTGAGGGGGAGTGACATGAAATTCTGAAGACCCAGTACCTCGATCAATCTAACTATTTTACTATCAACATATATTGGTTTGTTAGGACAATAAAATGAGGATATGTTGGCAAGTATTTTAATAACAAACTATGAATAAATTTCAATCAAAATAATAGAAAAAGTATTGAAAAAGATTTTGCAATATTTACGTTCTTCTCCTGTTTATTCAAATATAATAATTTTCCTTTCGTTATGACCTCAATTATTATAAAAAGTACATACTGAATACTGTCTTGTAAACTATCTTCTAATATAAATAAAATAAAGAGTTTGTGTGTTTGTCTCTGTCTGTCTGTGTGCGGCCTGGGGACCAGACGAGTGGACCGAGAGTTACCAAATTTTGGTCAGGGCCCAGGCCCCAGATCAAGACGCAGCGATTTTTTCAAATTTCGAAGCAGTGGGGTCTCAGGGGTCTTTTACCGGAACCGGCTTGGGAACCAGACAAATTGACCGAGCGTTACCAAATTTTAGTCACGAATACCTTGGTCAAGGCTCCAGACCAGAGTAAACGTTTTAGTCGAAATTCGAACCAAGGGGTCTCAGGGAAGCGTTTACCGGGACATGTAAAAGTAGTAGAAAATGACCGATATTTTACTATATATTTATTTAACAATCACCAGATACAGCTCAGAGGACATTTTGCATTGAATATTCAACAACATTAACAATGGAAAGGATTTGGGGAGGTATCGCCCAGGGCCAGTTTAGTTGGTGCCATCCCGGAATTTGCCTGGTAGGACTGAGGGAAACCCTGGAAAACTTCAGTCAGGATGGTAGGCAGCGGGATTCGAAGCCACGACCTCCCGAATGCGAAGCCAACGCTCTACCATTTGAGATATTAATGTCGAATTCATATTTTCGCGGTCGCTGAAATCAATGGTGACACTTCCATTAGCGATGACTTGCAAGTATGCGGGCCGGGAGTCAGCGGGGGGTGGATACCGAGGCATGTAAAATATATCCCAAAATGACCGATATTAGTATCAAATCCATAGTTTTCGCGGTCGCTGAGATCAATAATGATACTCCCACAGGCGATGACTTCCAAATACAGCCCCTGTGCGAAGCATGTGGATATTCAACTAGTTTTACAATATATGCGTTCCTTTCTCTGTTGAATCAAATGCTAACAGAACTTTCTTTCAAGAGAACTTTTTGTTTTTATTATTCCTCAATTCATTCGGTTCCAAATAACAGGTTAAAGGAGCAACAGAAAATTGTCCTTGAAATGACATATTTGATACTGCAAGGATGCGATGACGAAAAGTTATGATTAAAAATGTCCACGCTGTTACACAACGGCACTTACGTTTTCGAAAGCTTGAAATCTCCCTGACTAGTAGCAGGAATTCTGAGAATTCCGTAACTTTTCTGGATTTTTCAAATTCTCTGACTCTTCCAGAATACCTCGCTTACCTCGCCACCATATTGCAAGTGATACAAATCTCCTCATAAGAAAGAGTAAGCAAAAACTTCCTATAGTTTCCTTTTTAATTTTTAACGCTGATCCTTCTTTTTGTCCTTTCATTTTGTTTTTTCCTTCCTTATTTTTTTTTTCATTTCTGGTCTCGAAGGGGAGTCCAGACCCCCCTGGCTACGTGCCTGAGTATTGATTACAGATTTTCTCGTGGAATAATTTAATTACACTATAGGTGAAAAGCAGTACGGCAAAAATACATGTAATTCATATTGAGCACGATAGGAGTCAATGTTCATTTCAGATTTTCCAGTGCGGGGGGATTGAATAAACGATGGGCGAATACAGTACTGTGAAAATTCTGGTAACTCAGATTGAGCACGCTCGGGAAATGCCCTAGAGGGAATTTCGAAGCTCTAGGCCCAAGAGCCACCTCTGTAATCATCACTGACTGCCATTTCAATAATGTTTTTTATGGTCTTATGTCCGTGTTCCCATCCTTTCCCTCCCCCTCCAACTGGATACTTGATACTTTTTCTATTCCAAAGTTTTGTGCTAGTTTTCTGCCGAAACCTTGAATTTTGAACTCTCATCGGTTTCGAGTTAGTTAATTATTTCAGTTTAGAATTCCATTTCTGCATCGAGATTATATGAGACGTAGACTCAAAGATTATGATGAAACTCAAACACAGTAATCGTCCAGATTTTGTAAGAGACTCCCACTTGGAATCGAACGTGCAACTACGTGCACGAAAGGCGCGCGTGCTAGCTACTAGAACACCGGAAATGGCGTCACCATTTTTTAGTCTCTTCAAAATTAAGTTGTATTGACATCTTACAAGTTGTATGTACTTGCATTATAAGAAACAAACATAAATTAAAATTATAAGAAAATCTTAATAAAATCTTTATAAACGTTTAAGAATATGTTGGAAAGGCCAGAAATTTCTCAATCTCTTTCCCTCCCACGTCGTGGTGCTATTTAAAAGTATATTTTAAAAATAATAATAATAATAAACTCTACAGTCGCACCTACATTATTGGATGGCAGATAGTCTAGTTTTTCTTAATGCATAAGTTTACATTAATTAAATTCAAAAGTTGCATTCTAACTTCTTTTTAAATTGTATGAAAAGTACCACTATTCGTCTCAGCACTAATAAGAACTATGGATTCGCCTTTAATATCCGTCTTTTTTGATTACTTTTAAAGTGTCACTCTTCCCGATTCTTCATAGATGAACTTGAACGGCATGGAAACAGTCCATATCAGCGTCTCACCCGAAAACTATGGATACAACACGAGTATCGATCATTACAATTATTTTAAAATGTCAGCTCTCCCATCCCCACTCCTTGGGATGCTAGGGGTTCCTTATGCTCCCGCGTATTTCTTTCCAGATTGTAAGACATATCAAGTATAGTTGGAATTAAATCAAGTGTTACATAAATATGTAGGAAAAAAATGTTTTAAAATTAATTGGGGTGACTCTTGAACTGGAAGTGGCAGAAATCAACGATTTCTGGTTTAAGATTGATCACTGTAGAGCAAAAGACGTTAGTAGAAAACTAGAAGCTGTTTCTGAAAATCGATTAAGCGTCTTAAGAATGCATATTATCTCTGTTCTTAACCTACAAGTAAAACAGGAAGTGGTAGCGATTAAATATTTCCTGTTTTTAACGTTGATTGCTATGGAAGAAAAACTGTAATAGATAACAAAACGCTGTTTTCCATAATCGATTAACCATCCGTTCTCATCTCCATCCTTAACCCTATACTAAAACCGGAGGTGGTAGACATCAACCCTTTCCGGTTTTAACGTTGATCGCTGCAGAGCAGAAACCGTAACCCGGTTTTCTACAATCGACTAAGAATACATTTCATCTCCATCTTTTACCCTCTACTAAAACTGGAACTGGTAGATATCAACCTCTATACGGAAGTAGGTAGCAAGACGCAGTTTTCTGCAATCAATTAAGCACCCCAAGAATATAATTGTGTCACCAATCCAATCCCTCTACTAACACCGGGAGTGGTATAAATCTACTATCACTTCCTATTTCATTATTAATTAAGAAAATATTGTGTGAGCCTCCTTAGTGTCTTCATCGGAGTTTATTCAATACGAGCCTTCGTCTTGTTGAAGGCTTTGCCCTCAGACTCACAAATTTGTTCGGTCTAACGCTTTGCATCTCAAACCTGCAATCATCAGTGTTTGCTAGGCTTACGGCCTCGCACCTCACATACCTGCAAGTATACTGAATTTCAGTTGAGATACCTGGGGGCTTTGCTCCCAGGCCACCGTGTTTGTTCGGCCTATGACCTTGCACCAGGGACGGCGCCAGGAACGCTTGATGGGGTGGGCGGAAAGAGGCGGACCTAGTTGCTGGGTGGGCGGACAACGAAAATTAGAACTGGGCAATGTAGACATTTTTTGACAATAATTAAATTTTAATTTTTATACTCTTTATTTAGCTAAGGCTCAGACCGAAATAGGGGAGAAACAAGGATGTGGAAAACAGCTGTGTTGGCCTTATAGAAGGTGCCATTCCAGCATTCACCTGGTACAACTGAAGAAATGCAGGACTTAGGATGGGCTGCGGGAGTTCGTGGCAATATGCCCGACCTACCGAATTCCGCGTGGCACACACACTACCTCTACTTTCAGCTTTTTAAACAATAATAACGGTGTGTAATGTGTAGTCGAAGAAGTTCAAGACTGCTTTACCTCCTCTCCCTCCAAGAATGCACATGAATGCATAGAAATAAAAGAAGGTTCAAACAACACAGACTAACAGATAATACTCTACTTTTCGTTAATAACATAAAATACACAATAAGTAGGTAAAGTAAAACAAGGATAAAATAGGCTGCTGCAAACATTTTTATCTTTGAAGTATTTATTAGAAGAAAGCAAGAGACAAAAAATATAAATGAGTAACTTCAGAAGCAATGCTGTCGTCTTCGCTCTCTCCAACATCTAGTTCATTTTCACTTTCCTCGAAATCGAACACTTCAAATTGCGAATCCTGGTTGTCACATGTATTTGTATTTTTTGTCTTTTTCCCCATTGAACAAGAAGGATTATCACTAACATCAACGGATTGAAAATCGCGCTTCTTTGAACACGAGAAAGACACCGAGCCTCAGAAGAAATCGCTAAATTTTTTCGACATATTAGCTGAACAAGCACCTACCGCCAAGACTTCTGAACGCAACAGAGATCAACACAACAATGCTGTAATAAGAGCTTTTACAAATCTGTTTATTGCCACACGGGTAAGACATGTGGTACATTGCTGTAAACAATTGCAAGTTGGAACCCTCTTATAAGAAGGTATCGCGCCAACACAAAGCAAGGGCGCCGATTTCTCTGTAAATTTGGGGGGGGGCATTCAGATGCAGAAGGCATGCATGGGGATTTTAAGACAAATTGAATCCAAATTATGCCAAATATTGTATATTCATAAATAAAATGAGGGGGCGCACATGGGCTTTGGGGGAGCCCGGGCCCCCTTGTCCCCCCAGGATCGGCGCCCTTGACACAAAGCACTACTCTCCTCCCTCTCTTTCTCAAAATGAGACAATAGATAATACTGGCCAGCTCTGTCCATTATTTAGTTGGCATTTTAAAAAGCACTTTTTTTTTCAGTGCAGCACATACAAACACTGGCGTTTCAATAGCACGATTGTGCGTGTGTGTTAAACTTCAATTCATTAATCACGACTTTTGGCATCATTATATTACTACAATTATCTGTCTTAAAATCATTGTCCATTGCAGAGTTAAACAGAGTCATAGAACCTATTACATTACAATCGAAAGTAATACCTATTGCTTGTGAAGTACAGGATGTCACCTTCAGTGCCGGATTTGCGTATAAGCTAAACAAGCTATAGCTCTCTTGGGCCCAAAAAATTTTAAAGAAAAAGTGGCTGTAATGTCATTTCCAAATAATAAGAAAAAGCAAATAAGATAAAACGCACATACAACAACAGTGTTCTGTACTGTTATGTATTAAGCTCTCATGAAGCAAGTAATAGAACCCTGTTTTCCAACCCGCCTGCAATGGGATTTCTGTTGCCCAGCCCCGCTTATAATGGAACCCTCGTTTCCCAGCTCCGCTTGTAATGGGGATTTTGTTTCAGAGCCCCATTTGTAATCGGGACCCTGTTTTCCAGCCATTACACATAGCTACTTTAATAAGACTTTACAGCATAAGTGATACAGTATCTTGTATGCGGATAGAAATCTAGTGCTACCCTTTCTTGTACTATCTGGAATTCGACAAGAAATTGAGTCTGGTAACAGTGGATGCTTAAGAAGAAGGCATGAAACGACAAGCTCGCGAAATAATAGTAAAATATAAAGGAATTACAGCCCTAAGCGGCAATAATCTTTACATCGCGAAATTATAACTATTTTATTTCGCTGTACGTAAGTATGAAAAGTAGTTTGCAGAAGTATTTTCATAACTTTCAGAACTTGGCACTGATTTTCATAGTGATCTATAGAGTTGAGTTGATTTTGAGTTTAACGTCCCTTTCAGAAGCGAGGCTACATGAGACGGGACCTACTGATTAACGTTGAATCCGAACCACATGAGCTCCCACCGGGAATCGAACCCGGGTCTCCCACGCCAAAGGTGCGTACGCTAACCGCTTAGCCACGGAGGAGCTCATATAGTGATCTATAGAGTGCAATAATGGATCACTAAAGGCAGGGGAGGATCCAGGGAGCGATCGCAACCCAGAATTGAATATGTTTTTATTTAAAAAATAAAACATATCCTAAGAATTTTCACCTTTGTATTATAAACGTAAAATAAAACCAATTGACTTCGAACGACTGCCCCCCTAAACATTCAGAATGGATCCGCCCCTGACTAAAGGAAAGAATAGGAGCACGAATCGTAGTGATTTCATCCATTCGTTCTAAGCATATGAGTCGTTCGTTTGTATATATTAACAGTATTTTATGTATTGTTACGTTCAGAACTGCCCGAATTTACCTTGTGTAAGTTAGTATGCAACAGGCTGAATCCATTAGGCTATCGGCACTAGTTACTACCAGTGGCGTATTTACGATTTTGTTTCGGGAGGGGCTTTGCTAACTTTCGGGGGGGCTTTGCCTGGAAATGTGAACATTCTGCAAGATATTTCATTTACTTTACTATGCTAAGTGATTTCGGGGGGTTAAGCCCGGAAGCCACCCCCTAAATACGCCACTGGTTACTACATAGCAAGGCAAGGTACCAACATCTTTTCACGTCGCAGTAAAAAGATGCTACCTACATTTATAGGTCTTATAATAATTTTAGTGCAACAGTTAGGTTTTTTAACGATGTTTTTTATGATTTTCAGCCAGAGACGTATCTAGCCAGGGGCCGGAGAGGTCTACGATACCAGTTTTTTGAGTGACAAAAATAATTGAAGCCATTACTTACATATTTTTGAAAGTTTAGAGTAAACTCACGATATATCTAACATAATCTGGGTTTTAGTTGCCCCTTCTCCAGTTTTAACCTTCTAAGTTCGCCTCTGGTTCCAGCGAATTTGTGTCGTATTACACCTTGTGTAATCTTCGAGGGTTGCATTCCATTTTGAGTTACTCCAGTAACCTGACCTGGAAAAAGCTCACACGATTAGTTGAGCTTCAATCAGTAATTACCAACCCTGGATGATATTTAGACTGTATTTACTTACACGGATCCCTGGAAACGTTTCAAACTTTACCCAACTGAATAGAAACAACTTGAAATGAGAAATGATGCGGTCTCCACATATTGTAGAAGCATGGCGTGGAGCGTTGATCATAGTTGGTGCAGAAAGATCGGCAAGGGACTTTATTGGTGCCAAATTAAACTACCGCTAATTTTACAAATTTTACAGTTTTTCTGTAATGTATTAAAAACAGTAAGTTAAGTTAACGAAATATACGCGAAAACGTATTTACTTAATAGATATGTATTAGGTTCATAAATTACCATATAGCATATATTCAAACAGAAAAGGCGAAATTTTGTCGCTGAAAAAGAATGCTAGAAATAAATTGGCCCCATTGTCTTCAATAGCTTAGGGCCCCATCAAACTTAAATCCGGCACATGTCACCTTCATTATTCTACTTCTGTTGCAGGGGTTTCATTTCAGACTTCGCTTGAGGGGGCAAGAACACCAACAACATAAGACTTTCACAGTTTGCACTAGTATATTAGTAGACAATCGATTACGTATATGTATTCCTCAAAATCTTGCGGGGGCAATTGCCCCCTCCTGTCCCCCCTTAATGACACCCCTGTTCTGTTGGGGTGGGCGGATGGGTGGGCGGTTGCCCACCCCCGCCCACCCTTAGCGCCGTCCCTGCCTTGCACTTTATATATCAGGAAGCATACCAATTTCAGTTCAAATACCACGTTTCATGTCTTCAACTTTACGGGATCCCGAGATATAAACATCTTAGTATAATAATAATTGTAATATCCACCTTTATTCTCTTCCAAACCTTTTTCTTTCTTTCTAGATCACAATCAAAAACGCTGAAATATGTATCTAATTATTGGGATTACAGAGTAAGATTTATAATAATATTGTACAGTTAGTACTTTGGTCCATTCCGTCCGTTACTCCGCACGAAACTCTTGAACGAAACTGAATTTGACTTCTGTTTTTTGCAATTGATAGCTAAAGTAATTATCTCGAAAGAGTTCGTTAGTAGAGGATCATAAACCAGGAGGCTGTGGATCAGAAACCAGGAGTGGTAGAAATCAACCATTTTTGCTTTTAACGTTGATCCTGTAAACCAAAAAGGATAATAGATAGCAAGAAATGTTTTCCGGCAGTCGATTTAGCATCCCAAGAATACCTTTCAACTCCATCCTTAATACTGTATTGAAATAGAAAGTGGCAGAAATAAACAAGTTCCCGCTTTAACATTGAATGGGGAAAAACTGTAATATATAGAGAGAAGCAGTTTTTGGAAATCGACTAAAAGATTCCAAGAACACCTTTTATTTCTATCCTTAACACTTTGATAAAACTAGAAGCGATAGAAATCAACAATTTTCGGATTATTTTTCATTACTGTGGAGCAAAAGCTGTAATAGATAGCGAGAAGCTGTTTTCGACAATCGACGGAGCGTCCCAAGAATACATTTTGTCTTTCCATAACACTCTAATAAACTCAGAAATGACAGGGTGTCTACTAAAATTCCAAAATGAAATTTCATGACCTTTTCTTTAACAAACCATTAAATTTAGTAACATTCTCAAAAGCGAATTTTAGTGCGACTTGGGCCAATTTTCACGCACGTGATAGAAGCGTGCTTTACTTGTGATTTGGTACCGCTAAAACTATATTCGTTTTTGGTGGTGAATTTTGACACTTTATAGAACAACATTTACAAGTATGTACTTATATTTGTACAGATAAAATGAATCGTGACCCAAAAGCAAACTTTCTTGACTTTCATGACCATTTTCTGATTTCGTAATTTTCTATAATCCTTTTCGTGACCGATAGACACCCTGGTAATCCAGTATGACTTCCAGGTTCAATGTAATATACATAGAACATGACCTATAAGAGACAGCGAGAAGAGTTTTTTTTTTTTTAATGAGTTATCGTTCTTAAAATAGGTAGCGTTCTTAAAATACCATCTCTTCTTTTACCCTGTAATCAAACGTAATTATTAGAAATCAACCACTTCCGGTTTTAACGTTCATCGTTGTACAGTCTTGTTCAAGAAATCTTGACCACTCACCCTGCTATGAAAGATGATATTCTTGCAACCGCAAAAGGAAATTATAATGCTGTGGCTCTAAATAAACTTCTTAATCGACCAAACAAAATTCACATTTATTTGATTTGATTCTAATTATAGGTAAGGCTACAGGCCTTTTCAAAGAGAGATGAATGGCAAAGTTTTCTTGAACAAGACTGTATATGACAAACGGCAATAGATAGGCACGGTTTTTGTATTCGATTAAGCGCCCCTAGAATATATTCAATCTCCACTATAATCACTCGTAAATAACACTAAGTGGTAGATATCTACTACAACTTCTGGTTTCAATTTTAATTGAAAAATATTGGGTGGTCCTGTTTACTGTCTTTAAGTGATTTTGTTTTAAATGAGAAGTCCTAAAGCCAAATTTCATGTTTGTAACTTTCAGAGATTCTGAGATACCGATATGCTATTATATGAGTAATAATTCCTATTCTCACCTTTTCCTTCTCCTTTATTACTAAGATATAAAAGAAATAGTGAAACATGTGTTAAATTATTTTAAATTGGAAATCCAAATACCAAATTTTAAGTTCACAGTCCTATACGTTTCGGAGATGAGAGTATCTTATTAAAATAACACTCACCACAATTCCTTCTCTTTTCGTGCATTTTCAAAATTTTTTTCTTACTGGTACCCCACGTCACAAATCCTATGTAGGTGTAAATTCAAAGTTTCTAGGTAGGCCCTAGAGCAGTGGCTCCTAATCTAGGGGTGCGAGTCTCTGACAGAACTAAATTTAAATTTACAAATATTACGAATGTTGTAAAAAACATTAAATTAAATATTTAAACACGAAATAACTATTCTGTAAGAACTGTGGTTTCATTGACAAAACTGGTAAAATATAATATTCCACTGCACTACAATGCTATGCAGGAATCTTGCTGGAAATAAATATAAATTTGTGAGAATATGGCTATTATTATTTACTATTATTATATGCAAGCCCGTTCTTCGTACGGGTAGAATAGGTTTATGGGAAACATTTGAAAGTTATATTTGATCACTCTTTCCCTATTACGTAACTTATTTGAACAAAAGTGAAATAAAACGTGTTTCATACGATGTAGTATTTATTCTTTGCAAGAAATCTAAATTCTCTTCTGCTTTTACGATTCTTTTATTTCGAAGTGAGTTGATAAAATAGAAATGTCCCACATGCTAAATATGTTTAAAAATTCATTTCAGACGTTTCAAACACTTTGCCACACTATAACCTCTTTTAGAAGCAGAATTTTCGAAAACGCTGGGGCATGTCCACATGATGACCTCGTTAAGT
Organism: Thermobia domestica; assembly: GCF_964235325.1. Taxonomy (NCBI): domain Eukaryota; kingdom Metazoa; phylum Arthropoda; class Insecta; order Zygentoma; family Lepismatidae; genus Thermobia; species Thermobia domestica. The sequence continues at coordinate 23,221,610 of NC_137470.1, forward strand.
AAAAAGTTATATACCTAGTTTCATCTCCTTGGCTTGGAAGATATTTAATTTTCGACGTATATATTAACTCCTCCACCCTCTTAGGATACGAATTTTAATGAAACTGACATGGTTAAGAAATGGCTTCAGCCAAGTGCTAACTATGTTCTAAAATTCTCAATCATTTTTCATGAGATGAGATGGAAGTGGAATTTCCTAGAACGCTGGGTTGCGTGTCCACTTGGTTTTTATATTAAATTTCATCTTCATACATGAGAGATTTGAAAGATACTGTATTTTTAGCAAATATTTTAGACCTTGACCCCTCCCCTTAGGATACGCATTTCAGTGAAAGCGATATGATGAAACCATGCTCTAGAGTAGTTCTAAATATCTTCAGTAATTCTCCTCGAACATTCTATGAGAATGAGACAGCGAACGCCGATTTGAATGTCGAGAAATAAGTAAATTAATTCCTCCCTCCTTCTGCTTAAAAGGAGAATTTTGAAAACTCTGAAATACGTATTCCATTCTTTTTAGTTTAGAGTTGGTTTACGAAATTTCACATTACGAATTTAAGCGTATTTCACATTTCATGACATTTTCTGAATAATTAGTGGTAAATTTTAATATTATAGAAATCGTCTCTTTTCTCCATCTTTAAGAGGGGAATTTCCGGAAACATACGTTCAATTATTTATACGAGTAGTTAAGAAATCAAAGCCAAATTTCACACCTCAAACGTAAGCAAATGCAGAAATTTTAATAGGTAGACACTATCCTCCATTCACATCTTAGGACAGAATTTTCGGAAAACCTAAAAATGTATTGGTTCGTTTCTAATTGAGTTTAATTTTGAAATTTCACGTCTCCAATATAAAGAATTCTTACATTTATCAAGAGGGTATTATGATGGCAGTAGAAAATAAGAATGGAAAGGTAGTCAACGAGAGAAATGAGGTCATAGGAAGGTGGAAAGAATACGTTGAAGACTTATATGAGAGTAGGAATAGACCGTGTAGCCTAAATGCTGAAGTAGAAAATGAAGTAGGCGAGGATGATAAAGGATTTAGTATTCTTAGGGATGAGTTTGACTAGGCTATATCCGAGATTAGAAATGGAAAGGCAACCGGAATAGATAACATACCCATCGAATTCATTAAAAATATAGGGGACAAGGGAAAGAAAGAATTGTTCGGATTATGCAATGAAATATATGAAACAGGAGAATGGCCAAAAGACTTACTGAAAATGATCATGATACCAATGGCTAAGAAATCGAACCCAAAGAGATGTGAGGATTATAGAACTATTAGTCTCATATCTCATGCAGGTAAAATTCTGCTCCGAATACTGAACAGAAGGTTATATGAAAGAACAAATAAAGAAGTTGAGGAGGAGCAGTTCGGGGTTCAGAAGAGGCAAGTGCACAAGAGATGCAATTGGATAATTAAGGGCGATCGGTGAAAGATTTATAGAAAAAGGGAAAGAGGTGTATGTTATATTTATTGATCTAGAAAAGGCTTTTGACCGCGTGAATTGGGAATTGTTGTTGGGAGTTCTAACGAAGGTAGGGTTGGAATGGAAAGATAGAAGACTAATAAGAAACTTATACATGAACCAACAAGTAAGTGTTAGGATAGGGGAAGAACTGACGGAAGAGAGTGCAATTGGAAGGGGAGTTTGACAAGGATGCTGCCTCTCGCCAACACTATTTAACGTCTATCTAGAAGAGATAGTGGAAAAGAGTTTACATGATGATGATGGCATTTCGGTAGGAGGTAGAATGATTAAATGCATAAGATTTGCAGACGATATGGCGCTTGTTGCAGAATCTGAAAAAAAAAATCATTAAAATATTAGAAAAAATTAGAAAGGGCTTTGAAGAATATGGAATGAAAATAAATTTTAGAACGACAAAAGCCATGGTGTTTGGAACGAAGGGGTCTGTGTCAAATATAAAAGTAGGAGGGGAGAAAATAGAACAAGTGAATAGTTTTCGATATCTGGGTAGTATTCTTAGTAATAACATGAAGTGCGAACTTGAAATAAAAGCAAGGATAGGAATGGCGAAAGAAGCTTTAGGAGGAAGAAAAGTCTGTTTTGTGGGACCTTGAATAAAGAGTTGAGAAAAAGAATCATAAAATGCTTCGTGTGGAGTGTTGTACTGTATGGGGCGGAAACGTGGACATTACGTAAATGTGATGAAAATCGAATGGAAGCCTTCGAAATGTAGGTGTGGAGAAGAATGGAAAGAATTAGTTGGGTCGAGCGGATAACGAATGAGAAAGTGTTAGAAATGGTGGGTGAGAAAGGAACACTTTTAGATATTATTAGGAAGAGGAAGAGAAACTGGTTGGGACATAGCCTAAGAAGAGATTGTATCATGAGGGACGTCCTAGAGGATATGTAGGCGGGAAAGAGAGGGAGGGGGCGAGGGAGACTACAATTAATGGATTATATAAAAACAGAAGGATCATACGCGAAGACGAAGAGGTTAGCCGAGGACCATGGAGCAAGGAAGCTTCTCAGCAGCGGCAAGTGACCTGCCAATAAAGGCAGAATACCTATGATGATGACATTTATCATTTTCTAAAAATAAATGAAATAAAATACAGTTAAAAAATTAATGTTATACGAATTACTCCTTTCTTGTTTAGGTGCGGAATTTTCAGAAACTGTTAGAAACATGTTCAGTTATTTTTAATGGTTAGTTTATATGCCTAGTTTCATCTTCCTTACCTCAGGGATTAGCAAGATACACTATTCTATTTACGCCCCTAAGGATACATATTTCCAAAAATCCTTCTTTATCCCTTCCTTTCCTCAAAAAGAGTATTCTTGCTAATTATAGTATTATGGCTTGGTCGATAATGAGTAACTCACTTATGTTGTCTTATATACAGTATAGGTTATTATTATTGATATCATTTTTGTTGCTATTACTGATGATTTGAGAATACAATGCTGCAACTAATATTGCAGAAACATCAAAGACATCGCGAATGATGTAGGCGTGAAGTATGTAGGGTTTAAGAATGAGGGCGCTTGTTAAAAATGTTGGAACAATTGCCCTAAAAGATCCCAAAACTTTAATTTAGAAAACACAGCGTCTTGTATCATTTCCTACTTTATAACACTACAACGAATACTCTATAAGAACATTGTACTTCTGTTAAATTACCTCGCTGAACAGCACTAAATGAACACCGAAGGCTAACATGAAATGGATGATTCACACAACTAGATCCGCTTTTTCTTGAGTTAACTAAACATTAAATATAATACCGAAGTAGCATTATAGATAAAGTGAGACTGTAGAAAAAATGAGCCTTTCCTCTAACAGTTAAAAGAATAACAGAACATAGACGCGATAATAATAATAATAATAATAATAATAATAATAATAATAATAATAATAATAATAATAATAATAATAATAGTAATAATAATAATAATAATAATTCAATTTCTTAAAAATAGTATTCAAAAATGGAAAGAGGAAACTGCAGTCTGGTAATAATTATAAGGAACCAGATTAAAACGTATTAGCTTTTCTCAACCCACTGAGGAAGAGCAAAGTTGAAAGTAAGAGATGGCAGGTAAGAAAGGAATAGTAAGAAGAAGAATGCAGTTGGTCGATGATTTGAAAAATGGTATCAAATATTGGGAATAAAAAGAGGAAGCTGAAGACCGAGAAAGGTGAAAGAAGAATTTCCAGACCAGAACCTAAGAAAACACACAATCACACTCACATCTCCCATTAGTCCCAGTACCTGCCAGCAGGTAGAATACTTAATAATAATAATAATAATAATATTAATAATAATAATAATAATAATAATAATAATAATAATAATAATAATAACAGACCACGATAGCTGCTGCGACTGTTACTGCGCACGATAGCTCTTGAAAGAAAGCAAATTTTTATTTTATTTTATTTATTTATTTATTTATTTTGCAAACTATGTGTAGAGTAAGTATTTCGGAGGAGCTAGTTAATTGAAGTGATCCATAAACCGAAAGTGGTAGAAATCAACCTTTTCCAAGTTTTAACGTTGACCACTATAAAACGAAAACGGTTTTCGGCAATCGATTAAGCATTTCAAGAATATTTTTCATCTCCTTTCGTTACCAACCGAAAGTGGTAGAAATAAAGCATTTCCGGTTTTACGTTGAACAAAGCAAAATCGATAAATAGTTACGAGCGGCTTTCTGCAATGGCAAATCCTTCAGATTGGATCTGACAAGAGTTTACCGAGAAATAAATTACCACACGCAAATCAAGCCCAAAACTTGCCCAAACTCGACCAGCAAATGTAGAGATCTTAATTAGGTTGAGGGCTGCCCACCACCGAATTTTGTTCCGATTCGGCCAATAGTTATCAAGAAAATGCTGCTGGCTAATTAAGTAGTTATCGAGAAATAAGATATGAAACGCAACCCGCGTCCACCCTGTTCTTGGCCAAGTTTGACCACAGAGTATGCCAGTACTTATTTCTTAGGGAATGGGCTAGTAGCTCACAAAATTTAGTGAACATCCGGCTAGTATTTAATTTAAAAATAAACTCTAGTAAAAACCGTAAAGAGGATTTTATGTAATATGTTCTCAATTAATATGGAAACCGGAATTTGTATCGTATTTCTTTCAGTTCTGGTATTAATACAGAGATTACTGTCGAGATGGAATACACTCTTGCGGTAATTAATGAATTACATAAAACCCCTTCTAGCTCTTCAATCTATAACACTCAATTTATAACCGGAAGTGATTGATATATGCCACTTCTGCTTTTAGTATAAAGGTTAGATTCGAGATAGAACATATTCTTGGGACACTAAATGATTATAAAAAGCGCTTCTCCTTATCTGTTATCTTTTCTAATTTACTGCGATCAACACTAAAACCGGAAGTAGTTGGATTTTGCTACTTCCGGTTTGGAGTTTAAGAGAGATAATAACTTACCTGTTCCCACAACGTTAAATTGATTCCATAAAATTGCTTCTCCCTATATGTTATAGTTTATGCTCTATGTAAATTAAATTGAAACCGGAAGTTATAGGTGATTTCTATTTCGTTTTTACTAGGGTGTTAAGTACAAAGTTGAAAGTTACTCCTGGAACGCTTTATAGATTGCCGAAAACTGCTTCTTACTATCTATTATCGTTTTCGCTCTATAGTGATCAACGTTGAAACAGGAAATGGCTCAATTCTGTTACTTTCAGAATTTACTAGCTTGTTAAATGTGAAGAAGGTTATCCTTGAAAAGTTTAATTGATTGCAAGTAACATCATCTCGTTATCTATTATCGTTTTTGCTCTATAGTAATGAGTGTTAAAATCGGAAATGGCTCATTTCTACCATTTCCAGTTCTACTAGGATGTTAAGAATAAGAATAGAGATTCTCTTGAAACGTATAATCGATTGCCCAGAACCGCTTTTCGCTATCCATTATCGTTTTTGTGTTTTATTGATCAACGTTAAAACCTGAAAAAAAAACATTTCTACCATTTTGTTTGTCGAATCACCTCTATTAATGAACTCTCTCGAGAAAATCACACTGTCTACTTATTGAAAATAATAATAATAATAATAATAATAATAATAATAATAATAATAATAATAATAATAATAGAAAATTCGCATCCTTTCAAATGATATCTTTCGAAGTAACGGACGTATGTATGTACGTACGTACTAACATTACGATATTACAAGTTCCACTACGTGATCCTAATAATAATAAAATCTTAAAGAGGATCATTTTATATTTTGTGTAGTGGTTTGGGAACCAGAAGCTCTAGTATATTTATTTCACTTCCGATTTGAGTAAAGGGATCACTGCCGGGATGGAATATACTCTTGGAACACTTAATGAATTACCAAAAAAAGCCTTCTCCCTATCCATTCTATAACGCTCAATGTTATAACCGGAAGCGATTGATTTCTACCACTTCAAGTTTTAGTAGAAAGATTAGAGTAGAGATAGAACATATTCCTAGGACACTTAATTGATTACAGAAAACAGCTTATCGCTAGTTAGTTTCTAATCTATAGCAATCAACACTAAAACCGGAAGTAGTTGGGTTTTGCTATTTCCGGTTCGATTAGAAGTTTAATAGAGATGATACCTGTTCCTACAACGCTAAATTAGTTCCCAAAAACAGTTTCTATAACTTATAGTTTTTGCACTATATAGATTAAATTGAAACCGGAAGTTATAGGTAATTTCTGTCACATCTTTTTCACTAAGGTGTTAATTATGAAGAAGAAAGTTATTCTTGAAACTATTTATCGATTGCCGAAAACTACCTCTTACTATCTATTACCCTTTTCTCTCTACAGTGATCAACGTTAAAACCGGAAAGGATTCATTTGTACCAGTTCATGTTTTACTAGAGTGTTAAGCGTGAAGACGTAGATTAATCTTGAAACGCTTTTTCGATTGTCCATTCTCGATGGCTCATTCGTACCTCTTCCGGTTTTATTAGACTATTAAGAATGAAGATGAGAGTTAGCTATGAAACGTGTAATCGATTGCCAAGAACCACTTTTCCCTATCTCTTACCGTTTTTATTCTATAATGATCAACATTAAAACCGAAAATGACTTATTACTACCACTTCCGGTTGGTGAATCTTCTCTATTAAAGAACGCCCTCGAGATAATCATTGTATCTTTCCATTGCAAAAACAATTTAAAAATTCGCATCCGTCCAAATGTCATCGTACGGAGTAACGGACGGACGTAAGTACAAACATTATGATGTTACAAGTTTCACTACGTAATCGTAATAGTAAAAAAAAGTAAAGATTTACGTAATATTTTCTCAATTGATTTGGAAATCAGAAGTTGTAGTATATTTTTTTTCACTTCCTAGTTGAATAGAGTGATTACTGTCGAGATGGAATACACTCTTGGGCACTTAATAAATTTTCCATTCTATTCCCTTTTCGCTATATATTCTATAACACTCAATGCTTAAACTGGAAGTGATTGATTTCTGTCACTTCCGGTTTGAGTAGAAAAATTAAAGTCGAATTAGAAAATTCTTGGAACACTTAATTGATTACTGAAAACCGCTTCTCGCTATTTATTATGGTTTCTAATCTATTGTGATCAACACTAAAACCGGAAGTAGTTGGGTTTTGCAACTCCCAGTTTATTTAGAAGTTTAAGGGAGGAAACGATACTTATTCCCACAACGCTAAACTGATTTCCCAAAACAGCTTCTCCCTATCTCCCTATGTAGATTAATTTGAAGTCGGAAATTATAGTTAATTTCTACTGCTTCCGGTTTTACTAGGATGTTAATGATGAAGATGAAAGTTATCCTTCACACGCTTTATCCATTGCCGAAAATTGCTTTTTGCTATCTTTTACCGTTTTTGCTCTATAGTGATCAACAATAAAACCGGAAATGACTCATTTATACCACTTTCGGTTTTACTATAGTGTTAAGAATGAATATGGGAGTTGTCCTTGAAACGTTTAATCGATTGCCGAAAACCCTTTGTCGCTATCTATTATAGTATGTGCTCTACAGTGATCAACGTTGAAACCGGAAATGGCTCATTTGCACCACTTTCTGTTGACTAAATAATCTTCGTTAACAAACTTCCTCGAGATAATTACTCTATTTATCTATTTCAAAAAACAGAATTTAAAAATTCGCATTCGTTCAAAAGTTATCGTGCGGAATGTTACGGTAAGTTCCACTAAGTGATCGTAATAAATACTTCATACCCCCGACCCCGCCACACACACACACTAACTTATGTACACACGAAAGTATATCTGGTAGTTCCCATATGCCTATGCCGGTAGCTGGAAACAGAAAGAGAGAGAGAGAATCTTATTGCACCTTTACACAGAACGCGCAATTACTCAGAGCATCAATTAAAAAGAAAAAAGAAAAAAAGAATAGTTGTTAATGAAACTTTCAAAGATTGGTACCACTGCTGCAACCTACAGATGCAATTCTTCCATAATGATTGATTCGTAAGATGATGTATATGGGTTTCTTAATGACAGTGTAATAAAATGCCTTCAAATTGACCACAAAATAAAAAGTTAAATTTCTCTCTCAAATTTTATAAAATCGAAGTCGATGGTCATTATGGGAACAGTCTACAATAACAATATATGCAAACAAATATTAATATACTCCAAGCTTTCCACTGGATGCCAGAAAGCTTCGTATCATATTTGATGTCATAAGCATAAGCAGATGTAAATATATATATATATAAAGGTAACAAAGAAAGTTTTGTAGCTTTTTAACCCACCACCTTCGAACATCAATATGTCACCTAAGACGTACCTGGAAGATCAAAAATAGTCCCCATCAGCATTGACGACCTTCTGCTAACGTTCCGGAAGGCCATGAATTGGTGGACCCTGAAGCGAAGAAGATATCAAGTGCATTTATCACATTTACTAGGGATTTGAACTGGTGTCCTCTAATGTGATCGACCAAGAAATGGAACATGTGATAATTAGGCGGTGCATCGTCCGGGGAGTATTGTGAATGCAATAGTGTTTCATATCCAAGTGTAGAACGATGTCCCGGGTCATCCTAGCTACGTGGGGCTTAGCGTTGTTCTGTAACAGGAGGACCCTTTGCGATTCAGTGTTGGCTCCAAAATTTTGAGTTTTTCTTGAACATGGCTCACCTGCTGCCAGTACACAGTTGCATTGATGCTCTGATCTGCTGGGAGCAGTTCCCGATGCACGATGCCTCGAGAGTCCATCAAACAAACAGGAGGACCTTTTCTGGTGCATCGCTGGTTTTGGCTGTTTTGAAACCGGTTCGTGGGATGCTAAGCTATGATTACGGCGCCGTGGAGCTTCATGCAAAACCAACTTCTCATCACATGTCTACACTCTGTCCAGAAATAGGTCCCTCTTCAGACGAGACAGCAAAGAAACACAGGTGTCTCCTCCCTTTGCCTTCTGTCCCGAAATCAAATCGTGTGGGACCAAGCTACCCAACTTATAGTTTCTTGCTAGTTGATGGAGAGGCTAGAGAATGATTTTCCCACTCACAGTGAATGGTAGTCACAGTTCCTCACATGTCTGACCACTGTTCGCCTCAATTGCTGCCTGAAGATCTTCAGTTTGTATTTGTGTTGGTCTTCTGGTACGTGGTGCGTTTTCGAGTATTCCGTCACCGTCCTTAAATTTATTAAACCACCCCTGCACTTTCCGTGTAGTCACGACACACTCACCAAAAGTTTGGCATATCTTCCGCCCCACTGTAGCGGCGTTTGACTCCAGTTTGAACTCGTACAGCATACACGCCCTTACGATCCTCTGTGGAGGTCCCATGCTCATTTTGTCCTTACGCAAGTTCACGATGTAACTGAACTGCCATCACCAGGTAGTATGTTGGATATTTCCACACCGACAATTGACCATTATCCATTATCATTCATCTCACGGTGTGATTCCAATTGAACACAGACCTCCACAAAAAGCGACAGAACTTTGTTAATGATACTCGTAAGCACTATTTCCGGATTGCGCTGCGGTGGAATGGGCTGCAGAATAGTATGTAGTTAGCTTAATTTCGAAAATCTACCTCCAGATGACAAGGGAAACTTATTTACTGTCTTGTTTAAACCTCTTGATGTTTAAGACGGGCTTTTTTTTTCAATACCCAATTCAAGTTTTACTAGGTTGTCTAATACTCTATGCTTGGATTTTTCTTTTGCAATTTTATTCATATCTGAAGATGGGCAACGCCTTCTATTGGGTCATAAATATTTATTTATTTGAAGCTTGCATTGAAGGATGGGTTACAGGATTCATTCATTGATTGATTTTGGCTGTTTGCAACATAAAATTACAAAATATAAAATACAGAACCGTACAAATAAAACATGAAAAATGCTTTTTATAATAAGCAACGAAGTGCTGATAAGACTTCTTTATTCTACGGTAGTAGTTCAGAGAAGTAATCCGTGAAGATGCTGAATTTGCTGAGCAGATTTGGGGGAAGGGCTTTCAGCTTTGGGATGTAGGTTCGTAGCGTGTGTACTATGTTGGTTAGGTTTAAATCCTTCAGAAGTTGAAGAAATTCTTTAATATTTTGTATAATGTCTTCAGAGAATGAGTTATCATTAGAAGACGTCTTGGGTGTTGAAACTTTGATACTGCGTGATATTGTAGACTTAGGTCTTGAAGCAGATGTAGCAGTAGTGTCTTTGAAGAGGTGCTGAATGTGAGACTGCGCTTGCTGGTGTGGCTTTCCATTTTGTTTTGCTTGTAGGATTTGTTGACATACGATTCAAGGTGGTTGTAGGCTTCTCAATTAAGTTGGTGTTTACACTTAGTTCCTCGCCATTATGCACAGGATTATTGTAGAGAGTCGAGACTTGCTCTATTTGCTTTCGTTTCACAACAACTTTCAAACAATGTGCAACTTAACCCACCTTGTCATTTGAAACTTTTTAGTTGGATCCCATCTGCGACCCAGCGGGGGATCCTGGGGCAAACATGTTTACCCCCAAAAGTGTGCCCTTGAAAATGATGGAATATACGTGTTATCCGAACTCTTCATTTACTCAACCGGTTTCCGAACAAATGACCCGGTTCAAACTATTTTTTTGAGCTTTTACATTAAAAAAAATACGTTGTACCTCACGATATCCTGCGCGATGGCACGTACAACTTTGGGATTCGTCTAATTATAACATATCAATTGCAAACACAATTGTCTCGTTCCGATCTCAGCGGAGCCACTTCGTTACCGCCCTTGTCAGCTCGTGCTAAGTAGACTTTGTGGTGGATAAATACCTTGTGCGTGGGTTTTCTCGGGGTTCTCCCGTTGTTTTTATTTTTCTTCATCATTCCACCATTTCACATGCATTCTCATCATCGCCATCTCCTTTAATCTACACAACATACTCGTGGGACATAAAACTGAAGGATTTTTTTTTTATTTCAACCAAACACTTTCTTAAAAACGTTCAACGTCAGCCTCTTCCTACGAGTTTACACCAGGGACTGATCCAGGATAGATTCGTGGGTGGAAGATTCTCAGTTATCTTTCAGTGGGCGGACCAACACCCTGTGCTTGGGTTTTCTGGTTTCCTCCATTCCCACATTCCCCATTCCATTCATGTTCTCATTATTATTTTGTATAGTGCACACATATAGTTATTTTGCATACTAACTTTTTGCCTTATTTGCATATAGTATAATTAGATATTTAGATTTTCAAGTACATATTTACATTTATTTTTAAAATAAAGGATTAGGTGTGGAATCATTAATTAGGATTAAGTATATTTGTATATGCTATTATGTCAGTTATCAAGTGGTGAAGCATGTAAATATATATGTATTAGGCGTTCATTTATTAATAATCTATGTATCATGCATTTCTATGGAAAGACGTAGCTTCAGTCTCTCGTTCTGGGAGAACGTAGAATTTCAAAGCAGAGTCGTTGTGCAACACAGGAGCTATTCGTTCTTAGAGAGAACAGTGGAGCATAGTATCCATCTACTGTTTCAAATTATAGACGTACCTAGACGCAGGAAGAATATGTCCGGATATGGACTTATATTGTTAGTTATTTCTGCTTAAGGATAAACATTTCAGTTCGGAGTAACGCAGAGATCTATTGTTACTGGAAGGATCTGGAACCTAAGATGGACATGCCGAAACCCAGCATACAAAGAAGTGTTCCTTTGGAAACTCCGCCTACTATTCGCACATATTAGTATGCAAGCGTCTGGGAAGCAACGGACGTCTTCCGCTAGCCAAGCGATCCTACAATTTCAAACTATACTTGAGAAGCTATGAATCGGTACTATTCCGTCTATCAGACTTCACCACTTTTGTGTATAAATGTTCCACACATAATTCTTTATACACATGTTAAAAATTCTCTTGATATATTCGTTATGATTTTTGTTTAATAGATTAGGTCATAGCTAGTTTTAACATTAATAGCAATGAAATAAAGGCTTATATCGAAAAGGGTAGCAGCTCTCACAGTACTTGAACGGGAAGGTTGGATACAAGGAACAGCCATACCGCCATGTAATAGCAGAAGTTTTGCTGCTGAGGGCCAGGGTGATTGAAAGGGGAATTTTCATATGCAATATATATTAAATGACAGCACGAGGTGTGCAAAACATATGTATATTATTAGATGTAGATGTATTTTGTAATGGATTTTAAGAAGTCTTGTGCTGCAAAACACGGAAAAATCATCGCTAAGAGCACCTCCCTCACCCCTCTCATACAGGTGGAAATTTTTCGAATTAACTCACCAGGTGTCTCCCTGGGATGGACACATGACGGTGAGAGAGGCAAGTTTTTTTTTTTTTTTTAAGTGTTGAATGTTTACATAATGTTCTTATATTAAAATCTCACAGAAGATACTAAGTGTGGTACATCATTCGAAAGCTGCATTTTCAGACTGTTTAGTGATAGCAGGAGGTCATTAATCAGACATTTCAGTGAGCTACAATTAAAGTGAATAGGAGCAAAAATGTAATTTTGCAATAGTAAATATGTCACAGAGGTAGGTAGCACACCGGACCGATCCCCTCGCACCGCACTCTTCCCCGCTATAAGAAAACATGCTATATGCAGCGCGAGCCTATAGTTTTGACTAGAAATGGCAAAGGATAAAAACAATTTCAAGAGGAGTGACAGGGCAGTTGATAGTTAGACGTGAAGGAGGTTGTTTATTAGACGTGTATAGAGAGGGTTGCTCTCTAGTCCGTATCGGGGTATTTTGCTTGGATAGTACGTACCTTGGCAGCTTATCCAAGAAAGTTCTTTTGTACTGTGCTAACTTCAAGTGTTGGTTAATTGGATAACCATGAAGTGCCTAATTTGTGACAATTAGTATACAAGGCAACACTATAAGTTTCACATAGTTTTTGTTGAAACCTTTCGTAATTAATCGGCATTGGTCGCGAGCACACGCCTGCGAAGAAGAAAAAAACATTAAAACTTTGCATCGTCAGATCAGACAAATAAACTGTCTTCGGTAGATAAACAATGGGAGTAGTTTTGCGTTCCATTCTGTAAATAATTATATATATATATATATATATATATATATATATATATATATATATATATATATATATATATATATATATATATATATATATATATATATTCAGATCTACATTTATTTAACCCTTGTCCGGGCAAGTCATTTTTGTAACGTAAACGGGCAACCGGGGTCTGCGAGGCCCAGTATACATTTTAAGTGCAGAATACACAAAATCAATGCCTATTGTCACTTACTGTTTAGACTAGTCTAGAATGTACCGGTATATATTTTTGTCAAGTAGCGAAACTTCGTGTCATGCTTAGGGATGGTATCGAGACGAGACGAGACGAGACTTTGTACAGTCTCGGTCTCGTCTCGGTTGATAAATAACGGTCTCGGTCTCGTCTCGAGTAAAAAATCACCGTCTCGGTCTCGGTCTCGTCTCGGTCAACAGATGCTTGTCTCGATCTCGGTCTTGGTCTCGAGTACCAAGTCTCGGTCTCGTCTCGAAAGTCTCGAAAGTCTCGAAATAAATAGTGTGAAATCAAAAAGTGAAAGTATTATTATCGTACAGTCTGTCGTTTCCGCTTATTTTTTCCTTCCATTTTGAATTAAAATTATGGTATGGTGCACCTCTTCATAGCTAATTTGCTTGTGCTAATGCTTTCCATCCGCGTATTCCAGGTTCAATGATCAGTGGGTGTATCACCCTAAAACCCTAATAGTAACCCATATTTCACTTTCAGCAATAGACTTTGTTTCATATAGCCTCAGTACTGCATACACAATTAAACTCTATCAAATTAACTCCAGTACTATACAGTAGTTTATTTCCTTCCTTTGAATCAGAATTGTTCAATACCTCCTAACGGATAACATAACACATAGCAGCACGAATGTATTTAATCGTACCGAAATTGAAACTTTACAATTTCTCATTTATTATTCAATACATTCTGCTTTGGCTGTCATTTTAAAAACAGAATATAACTTTCATTATCTTAACAAATAGGGTAAATTATTATTACAATATACGTATTTTGTTTGAAATTGATTAAATGCTTTATTATCATTTCACATATCCGTGTTTAATTGACACTTTATAACACGAACGTCCTGAACCTTGTGGTTGGAGCTACTACACTCATCTTTGTTATGTGAGGTCTCGAGTTGGATCACAAAACAAGTTAGATTCAAAGTCCGATGTTTCGCATAATTCGCGTCTCATTTTAAGTGCATTCTGTTTCTTATACAAGTTCATAAGGTCGTAATGCATTACGTAAGCACATATCCAGTGCCGTAATATAGATTAATCTTATTTCTGAGCTCTCAATGGTGCATACAATCTTAATTCGAGGAAACTAGTCTTGCGTTCATTACGTTGAAATTTTATATTGATTAAAAATTACTTGCGAAACATGGACATACATATTATATAAGTATATAGGTAATTCGAGTTATCTCTATCATTTTTTTTCTCACTCGCCAAAAGAAGTGATTCTTAACTTTCTAGTTTTATTTTATATTAATTTTCGTAGTTTTGCTGCAACATGATGGATTGAATAGTCAAAAATACCTTTTTCGCTCTATGACTCTCATTAAATTTTGGATCCATTTTTACCCTACCTTACCTAGTAAAAGTTATATATATAGTCTTAGTTGAGGAACCAGTTTTACGCTTATGTAAAATTACGAAATTATGACTTGGTTTAGTTTACCTCCGAGGTTGAGATATAATAAAATCATCACCATCATCACAATCAACCATTGTCAATCCATTGCTGGATGAAGGTCTTTCCAAGTCTTCACAACTATCTAACTTGGGCAATTCTTTTCCAGGTTACTCCTCAGTAGCTCTTGATTTCGTCACACCTTCTTGTATGCGGAGGTTTCCTAGGCTGTTTTTGTCTTGTGGTGTCCAGTCTAGAATTGTTTCCGTCCGTCGATCATAATTTATTCTTGCAATACGTCCAGCACATTTTTCAGCTCATATTAAATTATTTCATTAGCATCATCAGTATTCATTTCTATGTATTTGGGCTACAAATAGTTCGAATTCGCTACTTTCGGAGTACAGACACGCTACTTTTTAATCTTCGGGTCTGACAACACTGACTGAATTATTTAAATCAACATAATGTGAGAACCCCCATTTGGTCTAGCGACTAGCACTCTTGTTTTCGATTCGCGTGGTCTGGAGTTCGATTTCCGGTAGGGGTAAAGTTGAAGGTCCGAAGTGGTTTGGATTCCACTATAATCATTAGTTCCACGTCTCCTTTAGCCGCTCTAGCATAACTGTGGGACATTAAACTAAAACAAAACAAAAGAAAAGTAAACGCTGTGTATTACCAACTGTAAGTCCTTGAATAATTGCATACAGCTATTTGGTATGGATCGAGTTTGAGGTGATCGGTGGTCAAATTAAAGCAAGTGAAATGTAATTAGTGTGTAATTAAAACTTTTAATTAAGCACGGTCTTAATCTAAAGTGTACGCCAGGCCTAAGGTTTAGGGGAAACAACTAGTGTTACTGAAAATGTATCAGTTACATTTAATTTCAGTTACAATTTCCATTTACATGTATTGCTGGAGCGAAGACTTAAACATTAACATTACAAGTAGCCCAAAGATTATAAAAAACATCTTCTCTTGAAAGCATTCTTGCACCTTAAAACAAACACTACATAATGTATGGGCTATTGTGGTTTTGTTAAATAACTAAATTAGAAATAGGTAATACTTTACGTAGCGCAATTTGAGAAAATACAACTTTATTTTGCTTTTAGCAACATTGTTTATCTAGTGATATTGCAGAATATCTAGAAGAATTTCCCAACTTGGTACAAGATTTCAGCATTTTTAATATATATATATATATATATTAAAAATAATGTGAGATGGCCTATTTTAATCTTTCCACGGAGATATCTCGAAAACGGTTGAACATAAATGAACCGAACAAAAACTCAAATAGGAAATGCCATGGTTCACACTGATGTTTTCGCGGCGCTTCCCGGGGCCGCTCTTCATGGGGTACCAGGGCCAAACTTTAAAATTTTAAATGGAAACATGGGGCGAGTAATACTCTCGCAGTACTCCCACGGCTGCCTTTCCCAGGGGGCCAAACTTAGAAATTTTGAACCGAAATATGGGTCAAGTGATACGTTGTTGGATAAATTTTGAAACACTAAACAGTATTGTATCAAAACATTTTTCATATGGGTCACCGTTTTCAAAATGGCCGCCAAGACATGGTGCCTGTATGAGATAAAACGTCCAGTACCACTAGACCTCTTACATGAAAATAGTTGGAGATAAATGAACAGAATAAAACTCGTATAGGAAAGCACAGAGGAGGGTATTTATCATTCCACGGCTCGAGTATAATGCAACGGAGAAAAAGATTATTAAAGTATAATTAACATGATGCAAAAGGGGAAATGATAGAAAATTATCTTTCCGATCTCTGTTCGTAAGTGGATGAAGCGGGAATGAATGGAAAAATTTCAAATGAGAACCTCACTTTTATTTGCAATAGATATGGTTTGTCTGAAGCACTTGTGTGTACAAATGACTGGCACTATAATGAATAAAAATAAAGTGAAATAAGGTGAAATTCAAGTTTAACAACATTTTGCTCGCCCCTGATAATTTAACGCAATGCGTGAAAGATTTTTGGGACATATTTGCATCAATATGTACCGTTTTGTTACTAAGGATCACAACTGAAATTACTGTTGAAAGTTATTCGAAATGTAACTGTGGACATCTCAATGAAACTCATATTCTATCACATGCAAGAAGACATAGAAAGAAAAGAAGTGAACCAATATCATGCAGACGACTGTTGAACAAAACCAACGTTTGTAAACATTGTTCGACATATTGGTTTCGCATTTCAGTTGATTCATTTTTGCATCAAACCATTGCCCGCAATCAAAATGGAAGGTACCATTTAACAAGAATTTTACGCACTTTATCCCATTACAGAGACATTTATCTCTTATATAAACACATTTCAAATAACTTTGTTTCGTACATACAATTTGCAAAAACTAAGGCTCTCATTTGCAATTTCACCGATCCTTCCCGCTTCACTCACTTACGGAGTGAGGTTAGGGTAAATTTCTAGGAGTTAGATTTCTTCCTTTGCATTATGGCACTTTCACTCTAATCATCTTTTCGATTGTTGCAACATTCCCGAGCTACAGAATGATAAATACCCTCTGTGATTTCCTATTCGAATATTTGTTCGGTGTTTTCATATCAGTGATACTGGACGTTTTACCTGATACAGGTACCATGTCTTGGTGGTCATTTTGAAAACGGTGACCCATATGAACGATCTTTTGCAAGAGGACTATTTAGTTTTTAAAGATATGTTGAACGAGGTATCACTCACCCCTTGCTTCCATTTAAAATTAAAGTTGGGCCCCCGGGAACCTATGCAGGGCGAACCTGGGTGGCACCGCGACCATGTATATATATATATATATATATATATATATATATATATATATATATATATATATATATATATATATATATATATATATATATAGAGAGAGAGAGAGAGAGAGAGAGAGAGAGAGATTCTATTTGCATCAGCAGTAGATTTTGTTTCCGGAGAGGCTTGAGGAACGAGTAAGAAACATTTGCGTTATACGTGCAATGCAAAAAATTATCACAAATTTATTTCGGTAGGGGTTTAAGCCCGATAACCACCCCCTAAATACGCCAATGTACATCAGTCAACCGTTATCATATTATCTAACACAGCAACGAAACAAATTTTGAGTGAAGGCAATTTTAGTATCTATCAATATCAATATTCGAGACGAGACCGAGACTTTCGAGACTGACCTAAGTCTCGTCTCTGTCTCGTCTCGATTTATAGAGGTCTGTCTCGGGCTCGGTCTCGTCTCGGTATTTAAAAGTACGTCTCGGTCTCGGTCTCGTCTCGGTATATAAAAGTCCGTCTCGGTCTCGGTACCATCCCTAGTCATGCTTTTGTAAGCCAAGCAGAATAGCAAATCCGGTCCAGACATTTTTGTAACGTAAACGGGCAACCGGGGCCTGTCAGGCCCAGTATATATTTTAAGTGCAGAACACTCAAAATTCAATGTCTGTTGCCGCATACTGTTCCGACTAAAAGTTACGATAGTCGCGTGTTCAATATATAATTATGTGACAATTTGATCTAATATTTGACAGGAATTTCACTAAAGTTATACGGGACCTCCTAGGCCCCGGTTGCCCGGTTACGTCAGGAAAAGATTTTCAAATTTAAAAAAAAAAAATAGTTTTACCAACTAGATATGTTCATGACTTTAACTTCGACGAAAGATAGAAGAATTCAGTATTTTATATCTTCGAAATATGTATGGTTATTGAGAATTTTTGGAAAAATGAAGCTACTGGGCCTGGGAGGCCCCGGTTGCCCGGATAAGGGTTAAAGTGCTATTTCGTTTGTCATATGTGAGACGCAGTGCTTAAACTTTTCATTACCTAGCGCAACAGCGGACTCATAAGCGCACAAATCCATGTTGCAACGAGTATTCGTGTTATAATACAATGCAAGTGCCAGACAACAGCCAGGCCACTTAGAGACCTCCAGACGAGACAACGAAGGCGTCTAGAACTTCGAGACCGCAGACACCATCCAAATCATGTTGCTGCAGGTCCAGTGAGGGATTAGAGGATCGATCAGAGGATTTCTTCAATCAACCCAGCATGCCAAAAGGGAAGAGGTATGCCAACGTGGGATGCTAATTTTCATGGAAGCCCACAGAGGATTACGACGGACTACACGAAACTTTAGATATACGTGCACGAACTTGAACAATCTCAGATAGAAACCGTAAAAAAGGCCTAAAGAAAGTGTAAATTTCAAAAGTTTCGAAATTGATTTATTTTAATATCAGAAATCTATTAGTGTGAGTGCATCACTTGTACAGTGTCTATTTTTCGTGTGCTGTTGGAAGTAAATGATTTCATTAAAGGAACCATGTCGTCTTTCTTGGACTTCACCAGGAGAACATAAGGTATGTGCCAAGATATTGCAAAATGTATCCTGTTTCTTTTTCAGCTGCTGGGTGTATGCAGAGCCTATAAGACATGAAAATCAGTAACTTTTTGTTGTTGTGTGGGTAATCTATTTGGAATTTCACCTGGAGTTAAAACTGCAGGAAGCCCTGAAATCTAGAGTCTCATGTTCACCAAAATTTAACTTGTTATTTTTGTTTGGCAAATCACTTTATCCTTTTTGTTTTTACTTATATTTTGCTCTACCGAATCTTTTGAATGTGAGAAGTATATAAATTTGGGCCTTCAGCCATCTCATTACTATTAATTAGTCATAATCATCTCCTCCTCACTTCTCATATTCATTCTCACATACCCCCACTCAACAATCTCTTTTAGCTTATCCGGTATAATACTGAGATATAAAACTAATAATCTCATTTTGTTTTTCTACTTACCAAAGCCTTACTTACTTTGTTTCTGATGAGGTCTTATCTCTACATAGACTTTCTCTGTATTTTATTTATTCATTTTTTTCATTTGTTCCCTGCTATCTCTCCTTATCTTTATGGTTAGCAAGGTTTTTGCATTTTGTGTTATTTCTAATTTTGCACTCTCTTATTTCTCCATTAATTTCTTTATTTTATCTGTGAATCAGATTTTACACAATCATTTGCTGCTAAAATTCTTTGTATGTTTTCTTTCTTGCTTTAAAGCTCACATTTCATAGTGTTTGGTTGAATCTTTGTATCTGTCACTGCGTGAAATTTAGCAAAGGGTTTTTCTTCTGTTTCTTTCTTCAGCTTATCCATATCCTTCGGCCTACCATAGAATAGCAGATTACTTAACTCTGCCAAAATACGATACATCCTTTGACAATTTCAGTGTACTCATAGTAATTATATATGAATGGGCGAAGAAGTGATATGAGATAGAGATTGACAGTTTTGACTCAAGAAGAATGCTATCTTCTCTACTGATTGATTATACGAGAAACACGTTAAATCAAGAACACAAATTTGCTTGTCAATTTACGTGACTGACATGAAAACACATATCTCTTTAAGAATTTAATGATAGTACATATGTATGAAGAGTTCCATGCGTGCTACTAATTTTGGACACAAAATTTCTTTAGTCATTCATTTATTAACACGATATAATAAATTCGTATCTTTGACATTGATATAATGAGAAACGTATCTTACATCAGGAAACTGAGTTTCCACTAATCAGCGTTACAGAAGGAAGGGATTTGCGTCAATCTGTCGACATAGTTAATGATTATGAGATCAAGGAAGAAAGCACAAATTCAATGAGTTTCATTGTCAGTGTTGCATAATCTCCATTTACCCGCTTTACTTTGTGCGTTTGTTGATTCATGGAATAGCATTAACTTATCATATAAAAACATCACATTAATCTGGTAAGCTTTCCTCCCCGATTAATTTGAATATGAAAGTATTATTTATTTTCTGTTACCCATAATTCATTCTGTTTAAATACGATAAAAGCAAAAAGGAAATGGGATATTGAGCAAGTGTGCACAACAGATCACTCGCTTTGAATTTACAGAACATTCTACACGTGCTCTTGTTTATAAACAATAACCACGTGAGCCTTACGATGCAGCACTACAAGTTCCAGACGAGGAGACATCAGAGATATTTGCAATCACATGACGACCAGGGAACAACAACGTCACCGCCTTCCGGAACGTCTATATAACGGAGATGACTTTATGGACATTCACCAGTCTGCAATTGGTCAATCCTCCCTTAGCTTGCCTGGGGCTCTAGGAGATACACAACCCAAAGCCTCTAGTTTGCTTTGGAATTCTAAGCTTTTTTTCTTTTAGCTTGCTTCGGAGCTCTGTGGGGATTCCTAACCTGTCACTTAACTTGTTTTGGAGTTTTATGACTTTCAAACCCGAAGTCACAAGAGTCACTCGAAGTCACTCTCTGTCGGGAAAATGTTACAATATACAGTGAAACACCGATAACTCGAAGCTGAAGGGAAGCTTTTCGAGTAATTAAGGTTGAAGTTATCAAGGTGACCACAACCAAAATTTGAGATACCGAGATTCGGCGTTCCTCATGAAAAGTGACTATAGCTATGACCTCTATAATTCGAAGTTTTATTCATTCAACGCTTATAACTGGAAGTTGTTAAAATTCCTTAAATTAAATAAAATGGATAGTAAAAATAAAATAGTAGACATCAGTAAAATACAATTAGAGTACATATTATCAATAATGACAGGACTAGCAACGATGACAATTACATGAAACCATAGAGCTATAGCTTCCAGTTATCGAAATCACATCAAAAGAAATTCGACTTATAGAGGTAAACCTCGACTCGTAGAAGTTTGACTTATCGAGGTTCTAATTCTTAAATATTCGACTTACAGAAGCTATTTTAACATTGACTGTTATGGAGAGTTCAAGAGAATCTGAAAAAACAAAAAGGTGTTATTGAAATCCAAATGTTTAATTCAGTGAGATTTCAGTCAAGCTATATATATATACATATATATATATATATATATATATATATATATATATATATATATATATATGTTACTAGAACTTATTTGTGACTACGTTTAGGTTTCGGAGAAGAAAATAAAACCAGAGAGAGTCATCCACGAAACCATTCAAATGCGTCTTTATATCCTCCCTGTAATGGAGTTGAGTTGATTTTAGTTTAGCATCCCGTTCAGCAGCGAGGCTATATGAGACGTGGACCTACTGATTAACGTGGAAACCGAACCACATGAGCTCCTGCCGGGAATCGAACCCGGCGCGTACGCTAACCGCTTATCCACGAAAGAGCTCTCCCTGTAATGGAGTTTGTACGAATTTCGTAGTAGCATGATTGGTTAAAACCCTGCTGATATTCTACTACCATTTTGTTTTCATAAAGTTGTGGCCACTGTTCATACATATTTTTTCAAGATATTGCTCCATTTTGTCCAATTTTCGTAGTTTTCTTTCTCACCCTTGTCCATGTGTAAATCAAATATTTAATATATGAAACAATGTCATCTTAAATTTAATTCTCAGTTATGAGATTTATCATGCTAGGAACGGCAATAGTAAACTAGTATGACTGGCTTAATTATTCTCAAAATGAAGACGTAGATTGAAAAAAAAAAGAGGGGAGAATTTATTTTGAGTAAATTCCTTTACAAGTTGAAAGAAAAAAAATGTGATACACGCCTTCTCTCTTTCTCACTACCCCCCTTCCTTGCGTAGACAACTAACTTAAACTGAAACTGAATTGAATATTCTTTTCCAGGTTTATGGTTTGTCCCAATTTACCGTATATCTATCTCCAATACAAAGCTTGGAACGAACAAAAAATTGAAGCGATATTAGCTTCCTCTGCATAAATAAACCAAGACACCTTCCTAAAGGACACGAGAATGTGTGTATCTCCCCCAGTAAAGTTATTTCAAGGTCTATTTGAGTTTCAAATTGCTATTTTTGTGTATTTTGTTTTCTTTTTCTTTCCTTTTTTCTTAATATATTGATAGTTCTTTAAGCATCTTCTTTGTCTGGTCAATTTATTTCTTGTTTATTTGCTCACGTTTTCCACCCCTTTTCGACACATATATTATGAGACATATATTTGTACTACCACAAAGCGTTAAAAGTTTTCAATGTTCTCTCACCAGTAATCGCACCGGGTTATTCCACGCTAGTCTCTAAACAATCGGGAATGCCTAACAAAAATCAATTTCTGTGAAGAATCTAGAGTACCTGATTCTTCCTTCCTTCCTTGAACTAATTGTACCTCTTTCAAGCTTCATTACTTTTAAAAATATTTATAGCATGGTAATTTTTGAATTTAAAATACCTTATTCGTTCCACCCCCAAATCTTAAGGAGGAATAATACACAATGTGACTCTTGTAAAATTGGAAAAGAGAAAGTAAGAAAAGTTGTTCAGAAATGTTAAAATAAAAACATGTACTTTGTTTTAAACTAAATTTTTGGAAACAAATCTGGATTTGCAGTTTCGGTGCGAAACTGTGAGATTATTGTAATAGCAAAAACTACAAAGCCCATTTAGTTTTCTGGATTTAAGTGGCTCGGAAGGTAATACAGGTGGCCATAACCCGGGATGATAGCTTTGTGAACGCTCCTCAGATGATATCAAGATGTATATACTGTTTATAACAGGTAACAGCATGAAAAAGAAACTTAAAAATTAAATTATCTTTTTATGCTTAACAACTTTCATTGCTATTTTGCTGGCAATTACAGTGGCGTATTTTAGGGACTTCTTTGCTTAAGCCCCAGAAATTTTATTTACTACTTTACAGGGCCTGTACAGCAAAAACATTTTCATCAGGGCCGGCTATTTATCGATTATTTACGTACGGTTAACTTTGAACGACCTAGTTTGTCGAGCAGTCTAAATTCGCATTTCTTCGACATATCAAGTCCTCTTGCTCGAGTTTGCTTAAAATCTGCAAGAGTGTCTTCAGCAAAGTTTCCCTGTCACCACCGGATTCAAGATATTTTTTCCCTCGGCGTATATCAGGCCAGTCTTGCGCCCATGAACATTTTTGCGAATTGATGTGATTTTCCTGCATGTGCCGACAGGTGTTCAAGCATATTCAATCGACAATTTCTTCTCGTAGTCAGTCGAGCCTCGTGGACACATGTAGGATGAAGACTGCTCGTAATTAGCATCAGCAGCTAATTCTACCGAGCTTTTTCTTGATTATGGAATACTATCACTCGGTATTTCTGCATCAATCAGGAAGACGTCCGTGAGAACAAGTGAGTCAGATATTGCATTATCCTTTTCACAACCTTAAATCATGATGTCACTGATGGTTACCGCAAATTCAATTTTACATTCAATAGTTGGAGATGACTTGATTCTATTATTGCGGACATAACTTTGGACTTAGTCGATGACAAGTGGTAGGGCGTTGGCAATATTCATTTGTGGCATTTTTGAAACAGTAAACAAAACAAACAAATGTTTAAAATAACCTGAATTAACTTCCAATGTCAACTTACCGCTGCAAGAACCACAACAGCACTGACGGCTGGATTCACATTCCTGTCTTTGAAGTGCCTAGACAATGCAAGCATGCCCAGTTTGTCCAGTGTTCGTGCGATGCTTTGCCAGAAGGTTGCTTGAATCAATATCAGAAAATGTGATAGCGACGAACATTCTCAAATGAGTTTTTTTTCCGAGATACGCTGCATGCAGATGATATCACTAGAAGGCAATACGCTATATTTGGAATCATGCAATTGGTATTTTCCGCGCATTGCTTTCGAACTTCTCCCCATTCGTTCACACCGACAGCGCTTGACTATTGCTTCCTGCAACTTACACCCAGCCAAAAACAAACTACATATACATGGAAGTAGTCATTCATTGCGCATGTAAAATTAACTATGATTTACTACTTTTGTCAAACGCAAATCTGCAGAAAATTCTATGTTCGCACCATTTACGATGCGATTTGATGTAATATTCGGTGAAAATGCGAAACCTTACAATTAAACATGCATATGACTCACACCGTACATGCATTCGGACCAATAATATTACAGTTTCTTAATGTCCATAATTAGTGCTTTCGATTAGTATAGAAATCATTCTCAACTTCGATATATAATCTGCGTCTCTTTTCATTTTTCTGTTCTTATCGCTTATTTTTTTGTTTCTTTCTTTCGCTCTTTCTTTCTTTACACATTAATAGGTCTTGAAGAGCAGAATCTCACAGTAGGTGCATTTTTTTTTCTTTCCGTTGACTACAAGAATTTAAGTAAAGCCATACTAAAACCCAACTACAGAAATAACTTAAACGCAAGCTGTTTGCACAGCACTAAACAGTACAGACTTGTTTCATCTTCTTTCACTTATCAACAGCTTTCAAACGAAATGTTAGTTGACCTCCTTTTCATTTGAAAATTTTGAACAGGAACTCTGCAGTGGACCCTGGAACAAATATTTTAAATTTCAATCATTGTAATTTGAAATGATAACACACTTGTTCTCCTGTTTGGACTTCTGTCTCACCCTTTCAGATTTATACGGGTGGCCATATACTTTACAATGACATTTCTACCGACCACCAATTGACTCAGGGTAATTTTAGAAAGTCGAGACTTGTTTTATATTTTTTTTCAATTTCCAACAGCTTTCCAACGATATCCTACTGGGCCCCCTTTCCATTTGCAATTTTTGAGTTGGGCACAGCCTGGGACCCTGCAGATGGCCCTGGGACAACAATTTTTATCTTTATACGTTGTACTTTTAAAATGATCAAACATGTGTTTTTCTGTTTTGACATCTGGCTCACCATTTGCGATTTCTAGGGGTGGCACCGGACTTTCTGGACACCCTGTATATTCATATAACTCCCACAGTATATGCATTCGGAAAACTTTTATTACAGTTTCGTAATATGATCCATTAGTGCTTTCGATTGGTGTATAAACCATCTTCCAGTTCGATATATAATCTCCCTCTCTTCCCTTGTAAGGCTATATTCAACCTGTGCAACATTGTTACTTCAAAAATCCTATAGGAATTTAGAGATTTTTTTTTCTTTTTAACACAGCGAAAGGTAAATAAATAATTTGTTACACAGTCTTAATGGATAAATATATGATAAGGATATGCTATGTAACAAAATGCAAGTTAAGAATTTAAAACTTTTGCATTTAAAAGTTCTGAATATCAATGGTTTTGAAGATCTTTTCGGGTGGCTTCGTTTACTTTGACAAAGGTAGCACTATACGAGAACAAATATTTATTCAATGAACGCATAACATCTTCTCAGATACCCAACACATCTTCCAACCGAAAGAAATGGCGACATCTTGACGGCGGCATCTACGACGAAACCTACAAACAAATGAGTTTCTTGGCTTCTGAGCTTTGTCTTTAACATAGGTTGAGTTGTTAAAGATAAACAAAACACGTTACTTGCACTGGCGCAAATCCCGGAAAGGATGATGGGGACATATCCCATTCAAACTTGGAACAGAGTGGGACTGTAACTCCCTACAAAAAAAATCCAATTTGAAATGTGCTTTCTGGGGAGAAATGTGATGATTTCTGTCCGATTGCCACAAAGTAAAGTGAGATGAAATTGTTGTCCTCCCAGAACAAGCCTCAAATCTGACCGGCTCCCAATGTTGAAAACAAATCTGCTCCCCTGATCCTCCACAGCATGGATTTGCGCCGCTGGTTACTTGCGAATATATGTTCTGATTGTATAACTTCAGCCAATCGAGAAACATATGGTAAATAAAATCAGAAGGGAGTGCTTGGGTAATATAAAGCAGGGTTTTAAGGAAGCTAGTAATAACAATACACAATGAATTGGCTTAGTACACGATAGAATCCAATGTAAACATTTAGGAGACAAACTTTTAAGCCACGGGATTAGTTAAATACAAAACTAATAGGCATGTTAGCTAATTAAATATATACTAGGTGAACCTGCGCTATCTACGCAGCGCCTCATTTTGATATGAGCATGAATTCTCACTATATCTGAACTTTACAGACACAAGTGAAGGACGGGAAGACACACAAAACAAGTGAAATGTTATAGACAAACATATGAACATACCATTGTAATATTTAAATGTTGGAGTGAGTTTGTGGTCAACTAACACATGGATATCAACTTTAGCCACGCCATAGCGACAATTCTCATCTTACGGGATTAAAACGACATCTAAAACGTTAAATAGAAAAATAATGGCAATTGAAAATTTCAATGAAAACTGACAATTGTACACAAAATTTGGAATCAACCAGCGAAAACGGCATTTTCCTGGAGCTTGTGGTTTCCGAGATCTCATTGTCAAAGAATTGACCATAAACATATAAACGTAGCATTTACTACAAACATATAAACTATTCTTGACCACAAACATATAAACCTAGCAATTTAGTATATATAGATTCGTTAGAATGATTAAATTATTAATTTCTTTAAAAACTCCCTGTAAATTTTCTTTGTCTTCTTTTAAAGAGACACAGAAAGATTAGTGTAAAGCAGCTGAAATAAGAAACGGAGAAGAACATATAGAAAAAGGAAAGTTAAGAATTTGCAACTCCTGGCCATCCAACGGAAAGGCTCTCTTGGGAATACTATTTGTTGGTTGTTTACTTCCCTCGCTAGCCGCTCTCTCTTATCCAACTGGTTTGAACTATTGGAGTCCCACTAAATTCATTTCCGACTCTTCTACTACAACTAAGGATAAATTAGATCCATTTATTTTCTACTCGGGTTCCTCCCTAAAGTCTAGAGAATATATCTTCTAATTCTTTCAAGAATTCATTCCAACATCCATGAACATACAAGAGTTTACATGATAATTTTGTTTCTCAGTCACCGAAGGAAATTTTGATCCAAGGTGTATCTTTTTTTCAAATATAATCCCTTCCCGCTTCGAATAAATGGGTTTAGTTATTTCACAAGCAGATATGTAATTAGGTGTAGCTTTTCAATATGTATATATATATATGCTCCATTTATTATGTTAGAGACGGTTTCTTCTCAGAATCTATTGATTTTCTGAAACTCTAGAATTATGATTTTCTAAATACACTTATCCTTAGTGCTATCTTCTAAACAGTTATTATGTTACTCTGCTTTCATATGTTGTTTCCGATGTTGGTCTCGAGAACCTCGAAAAGAGATAATGGAGAGAAAACATAGAATTCTAAACTTCGAAGACGGAATAGTAGAAAAGCAGGAAGAAAGATACAAAGTACTAAAATAACAAAACAAGTGTTCGACCATTCTGTCTGAGATCCTTAACCCTTATCCGGGCAACCGTATAACCTCCTAGGCCCCGTATAACTTTAGTGAAATCCCTGTCAAATATTAGATCAAATTGTCACATAATTATATATTGAACACGTGACTATTGTAACCTTTAGTCGGAACAGTATGCGGCAACAGACATTGAATTTTGAGTGTTCTGCACTTAAAATATATACTGGGCCTGACAGGCCCCTGTTGCCCGTTTACATTACAAAAATTTCTGGACCAGATTTGCTATTTTGCTTGGTCGGCTTACAAAAGCGTGACACGAAGTTTCGCTACTTGACAAAAATATATACCGGTACATTCTAAACTAGTCTGAACAGTAAGTGACAATATGCATTGATTTTGTGTATTCTGCACTTAAAATATATACTGGGCGTCACAGGCCCCGGCTGCCCGTTTACGTTACAAAAATGTCTTGCCCGGATAAGGGTTAAATATTTCAACTCTCAAAATACTTATCCTAGGATAATGTACTTAATATTTAGACTGCAAAACTTTTTGAGACGGATTATCATGAAAGTAATTCGATTACTTTTGTTACGTTATTATTTTAAAGTTGTTAAATATAACCAAATATTTATTATAGTAATAACGCTATTTTTTATTTAGATTATGATGGGGGTTAAAGAGGCTTTCACCCTGTCAATATCTAAACTATTTCATTTATATTAAGTCTTGTCTTACCTTGTCATTGGAGTGAACGGTGGCTCAGTGGTAGAGTGCTTATTCCTGGTTCGATCTCTGGCCAAGTAAGTTTGTAGTGGACAACACCGTGTTTGTGGGTTTTCTCGGAATGTTTCGGGTTTTCTCGGGGAGTTGAATATTTTCTTTTAATTTTTTTTGACAATTGCCAATGTATATTTTACAGTATAAACTTCTTTGAACAGTTCTAATATTTTATTACTCTACCTGACTTAGATTTGGCTAGGGAAAAACGGCAACTGCCAGCTAATTTGCCGACGACGGCAGCCTCTTCGCTTCCGCTTCGATGGCTTTTCGCTTGGAACCAAAAGCGGACCGATGCCGGCAGTCATTTTTCCTTCACTTTGGCTGCTATCCGCCAAAAGGCGACGGCGAACCGATAATACTTGGCGGCACCTGCTAATGGGGTGGTCATAATGTTCTGGCTGATCAGTGTACTTTGTTACGTGAGATGATCAAATTCAATTTGGTACAAATTAGCCATATTTTAAGATCAAATTTACGGTTACGACACTTAACGAACTGCAAAATATATAGATTACTCTAAGCTATAATTATTACTCTAAGTTATAATTTCATGATTATTGATGTTGTTATTGTCGTGCATTATTATTCGTTCAAGAAAAAATGTTAGAATAATAAACAATCTAATTTTGACTTTTTCGATCCGTTAGTTTGAATATGTAATACACTACTGCTGTCTTAGTTTCTGGCTCGATAACCAGCTAACTGCTCTTGAAATTCTATTCTATTCCCTGTTCCACGAGTGACAGAGGAAGATCTATAAGAGGATGGGAAAATGAACTTTATTTGAATATTCGATGGTGGGTTCACCACTCTCGCTGGAACATTAGCTCCACTCTTCCGTTTCACCAATTTGTGAGAGAAAGAACTCTCTTCGCCTTTGCTTTTTAACAATTCCTCTTCTTTCCCTTGAGAGAAAAAGAAGGGAAAGATATATAATGTAAGAAATTTCGCTTTCTGAAAATAGTTTGGAAGCAAGTGTCCGTTGCTTACGTACATCAGCGATCCATGGTTATCGTAAAATGGAGTACCGACATTTCTCGCTTTCTTTCTGGAGGTAGTTTTATCTTACGCATTTCTCTTTATTATTCAGGAAATATATTGAAAGGAGATATTTAAATATATATTTTGGAGACGCCTGATATATATAAAGATGAGACTTGTGTCTATATGTGTATATTCAAGTTCTTGTAAAGAAAAGTGTCTCCAAAACTTTTCTTTTCATATTTGCTACAGCATTCCTTGAAAACTTATCACTTTACTAACGTCTTTCGTGCATACGAACTGATCAAAAATTGTCTGGAATCTGCATTCTATAAACTATGTTATATCCTCTTTTAAATATGGTCGAAAGCGTATGTAGAATGGGAAAGGGGGAATATTATGGACTAGAATTCGTTACAACACAGATGTACTTATAATTAAGTAACAGAAAGAAATGAACTTTTCTAATAACCGTCTCCTTTCGTAATGTACATCGATTCCTTTAATATTTTTTCATGGCTTTTCAGATGATCTTTCTGAACACAGCATTGAATACTACAATCAGGAAATAATTGCTGATAGTAATCTCTGATAGAAAAATAGAGATATTTGGAAATTAATACTCTGTTCCTTTAATTGTCTGTACTGTTACCATTAGCAATTATTGTTTCTATTGTTTACGAAATCTTTACCTGATTATTTTGTTAAGTATATTACAATATTTTACATGCACTCACAACACCACGTGCTGGCAGGAAACGCTTCAGACAGCAATCACGAAGAAGGCGTCATCCATCATCATCAACGATTGCCAAGTAACGAAGAAGATTGAAGTTAGCAATATTTCTGCATAAAAGGAGCAACAACACCGTAGAAGGCGTCAATCTTCACCGATTGATCATTACCGCCACTCTCTAGGACGTCTGGTCTCTGAGAGTTCTTTTCACTAATACGAGTGGTCTATGCAAACACCTCACCACTCCCTAGGACGCCTGGTCTCTGCAAACACCTCACCACAGCCCTAGAACACCTAGTCTCTGTAAATACCTGGCCACTCCCTATAACACCTTGTTTTTGATAGGTACACACTCCTTGGCCCCATGAGCTTTGGTCCCTGTCAGTCTAAGAAGCTTGATCTCTGGATTCGTATAAACTTGCCAACAAACCACCAAATATCTAAGAGGAACTTATAGTTTAACTGTAATATTAATTACTATTGTCTATAAGGAGAAACTTTTATAATAAAAGGTTATTGTAAAATCCAAAATTCCTGTGTACCGTCTTTCAGTTCTGTCCTAAAAGAAAGAATTTTACAATGTTGAAACTAGTAAGTTCCGTATGAGGAAGGTCTCCAAACTTTACTAACTACCAGTGATCGAGTTATCAGTCTTTTTTACAACAGATAGATAAAGAGGATGATGGAATCTGCGTTTGGAATACTGAACCAATGATAATAATAATAATAATAATAATAATAATAATAATAATAATAATAATAATAATAATAATAATAATAATAATAATAATTATTATTATTATTATTATTATTATTATTATTATTATATTTTATATATTATTAAGAAAAGGAAGTGAAACTGGTTGATACATTGGCTAAGAAGAAATTATATCATGAGAGACATGCTAGAGAGTATGATGAAAGGAAAGAGGATGCTGTAGAAGCGAAGAATGCTGCAATTGACGGACAATATCAAAACAGAGCAATCGAATGTCAAAACGAAGTGATTAGCTGAAGACATTAGAGCGCGGAAGCTTCCCAGTTGGGGCAAGTGACCTTACAATAATGGCAGAATATCTATAATGATGAGGATGATGAACTAACATATAAAGGTAAACAAGAAAGTTCTGTTTTCTTTATCACCCACCAACTTCAAGCATTGATAAGCCACCGAATACGTATCTGGAGGATTAAAAATAGTCCCCATCAGCATCAACATTCTGCCAACATTCTGAAAGGCCATGAATTCCATCGCGGTAGAACTTGGTGGGCCGTGAGACGAAGAAGTTATCAAGAGCATTTTGCACCTCTACTAGGGATTTGAACTCGCGTCCTCTACGGTGATTGTCCAAGGAATGAAGCAGCTAACAATAGGACGTTGCAATGTCTGGGAAATGTGGCGGGTGCAATAGTGTTTCGCATCCAAGGCGTAGAATGGTTTCCCGGGTAATCGTAGCCATGTGGGGTTTAGCCTATTCCTGTTACAGGAGGACCCCTTTGCGATTGAGAAGTGCTGGATCCAGAGTTTAGAGTTTTTCTTCAACACGGCGCAACTGCTAACAGTACATAGTTGCGTTGATGCTCTGTCCAATTGGTAGCAGTTTCCAATACACGATGCCCCGAGCAGTCCATCAAACACATGGAAGGACCCTCTTCTGGTACAGTGCTGGTTTTGGCTGTTTTGTAACCGGTTCATTGGTTTTGGAACCAATGGTGACGGCATCGTGGAGCTTCGAACGGGACCCACTTCTCATCACATGTCTACGCCCTGTACAGAAATGGCTCCTTCCTCAGACAAGACAGAAAATAAACACAGATGTATGCTCGCATTGCCTTCTGGTCCGGAATCAAAGCATGTGGGACCCATCGACCCAACTTGTTGTGCTTCCCAAGTTGATGGAGGTTATGTTGAATCGTTTCTCCACTCACACTGAATTATAGTGTCAGTTCCTCACATGTCTGGCCACTGTTCGCCTCAATTGCTGCCTGAGGATCTTCATTTTGTACATGTTGGTCTTCCGGCACGTGATGCGTTTTCGAGTGTCTCGTCACCGTCCTTGAACTTGTTAAACCACCTCTATACTGTCTGCGTAGTCACGACACCCTCACCAAAGCGCTGGTGTATCTTCCGCCCCGCTGCCGTGACGTTTGTCCCCAACTTGAACTCGTACAGCATGCACGTCCTTATGACGCTCTGTGGAGATTCCAGATTCGCTCTCTGCTTACGCATGTTCACGGTGTAACTGAACATGCACAAACAGGTAGTATGTTGGATATACCCACACCAACAACTGACCTTCGCCATATCTCCATTCGTACTCAACTTACGGTGTGCAAGCCTATGAAACACATACTTCTACAAAAAGCGACAGAACTTTATTGGTTATCTTTGTATGTTAATATCTTTTTTAAAAAAATGGCGTATTTTTATTAAGTTTGAAGTAATAATTTCGGGAATTCATTTTTAACTGTGATTGTGTTTCCGATTTACACACCAATGAGAATAGTGTCCTTAGCACGTTAGGCCAACAATACACTATAGGATAGATCCTAGGAAAGCTCTTACGATTTATCCTAAAGTCAAATCTTAAAGTGAATGGCATCAAATCGCCATTTCCTGTGTTCTAAACGATCCTATGATATATCTCTTGTTTAGAGCACGCTGTATTTTGGAAAACAAAATGCGTAAGATTTCGATTTAAACGACATCAGGTGAGACAAAGTAAAGAAAAAAAAGTGAAAACAAACAACTGATGAGGTGTTTCACTAATTTATCTTATGATCGTGTAGGTTTACTTTTGGCTCACCACTCGGAATAATTGTTGAAAAAAAAATTTCACTAATTTGCTTCTTAAATAATTTGTGCTCAGCGACATGAAAATATCTCACATTGCATAGATAAAGTTTAAGGGGACCATTAAAAGCAATTCTGTGAGTGCATCCAAGAACATGATATGTGACATTTTGGTGAAAAGTGAGTTATCGTCTTTCATGAAGGATCCAGAGGTGATTCTACTTTCTGAAAATAATACAGAGTTGTGGGAAGTTTACAATTCCAGCAAAAGCTAGCGCGCACATCGTATGAGGAATTGGAATTAATGCTTGAAGCGTGCAAGAAGCTGTGTAGAAATCAGCGTTGCCATATCTAGCATAATGATGCTAGATCTAGCATAATTTGCATGTCTTTAGCATCTAGCATCTTGCTTTTAGCATCTTGCCCAAATCTAGAATAATTTCAGCAAGTTTATCAAAAAATCCGCAAAACCTGCAGAGGAGAAAGAAGTTGGTCGTGCGAAGAAAAAGAACGGCAGAAATGTATCCTCTCCCATTGATTCATAAAGGCGGTAACCCATACAGGCATTTTCCGAAGTAAGTTAGACTTTTTTTTTTTTTTTTGTTTGCGGCTGCACCCAGGGTTTTCTAATCCTCTAACTGCGAGGCATTTATGCCCGAGGAGCTATGGGAGCTATTCTCCCTCCAACTTTTTGACAACTTCACCACCTTTATTTCTGACTTCATGACCATCTTTATTCCTGAAATGAAAGGTCCGAGACCGACCAAAAATTTGCCCCCTCCCCCAGCAGAAAATTCCCAACTCCGCTTATACCGCGAGATAATTTTCTTTCAAAATATGTAAACAAACACTTTGCATTCATTTATACGATATATACGCCATTGAGTCTGGCAACGACTGTACTAGTTTAGTTGAGTTAAAGCTTTGCTGCATGAAGTATTGAGTTCTATCCACGCATTCTTGTATTTTAAGTTACGTTATCGTATCTCAACTTTAAAAAAAACTGAATTAGTAACTATGAGCATCTATCATAATTTGACCAAATCTAGCATAATTTCGATCAGGTTTTGGAATAATTCCAAGCTGTGAGTCTGGCAACGCTGGTAGAAATACAACGGTGCTGGAAAATAGTACCATCGGTCATCTTTCATAAACACTCACTTATTTTATCCACAGGAAAACACTTGAAATGCTTTTACACTAGCAACGCTGAATTTGTAAACGCAAAACACATGTGTATTACTTTGTATTTAATTCTATTCCTTGCAGAAATTTGTTCTTTATAACTATATCTTTTCATGTAAAGTATTGAATTTTACCTGTAAATGTTTTAAAATGTGGTGCTCCAAAAGTAAATCTGCACCCTTGTGATTCTTATACATTTTTTTGGAGTTGTCCAATTTAACAATATAGTGCCTGGTATGAATATCAGTAGAATGTTCAGTGTAGTTAGCACAGGAATTCATCAATTTTGTATTTTTGTTAAATAGAACTATTTAATAATGAAAAACTTTCTTCTGCCAGACAGGAAAACTCTTCACGTGTGTGATACAAACGGGTCGAGACACGTAGTAACATTTTTCTGAAGACAAATCTTAAGATGTTTCCTAGGATTTAACTCGTATTGTATAGCAGGCCTTACGCTAGAAAGTAAGATGTAGAAACTGGTAATTTAAATATTAGTTTTCAAACACCCACCATGGAGAATAATATTGAACTAAAATAAATTTAAAACTGTAACATTCAATCATAAGATACTTTTTGCTTATATATTCGTAATACTAAAACAAATTTGTTGGATATGTTAATAAATTTATATTTAAATGCCAAAATATTAATTAATCTACCAGCGTAAAATTCTATGTGAACTTCCACACAAAAAAGTTTTATATAAGGGATTTTCCTTTTTTGTCCTTTAGTCACAATTTGTGATACAGTTGATTTTGCATAACGCACCGTCATAGCACACAAATCACTCACTGGATATCTAAAATAAACGAAACTACGAACTGAACATAATTTACATATTGAGGGTAAAAAAGTAGTGGTAACGCTGATCTAACGCCAGAAAGTTGTGTAACACTGCAAAAGTTTCGGGTTAACTTAAACGGTGCCCCTCCGTTTTTACTAAAAATTTGGAAAATTTACAGGAGAAACAAGGTAAGAAATGGTGGTTTGGAGGTCTTATGTAATCTTTAGGTGTGTAAGCTTTAGAGTAAAATTATGTTTAATACAAAAAATATGTGTAGAAGTTGGTACCTTTTGCAAGACTATGAAGCTTTCGCAGAATGCTTCGATGTTTCAGGAGTACGGTAGTTGTGTTTAGTTATGTTACCTAATGTAACCTATGAGATAATATTTTTTTAATGTTTTAAGTGGCTTTTTTAAGTTTGAAACTGTAGGGGTACCTCTACAGATAAACTAAACTTTCATGTCTGACAAAGGAATGTGAGATGATAAAATACACTGAGTGGTAACGACTGGGTATTATTCAATCAAAAGCACCAGTGTCGTAAAGGAGGAATGTGGAAACTCCATTACAATATGTTTCGTAAAGATGAACAACGTGCATGGATCAACATTGAAGTGTTATGTGGGCACAGTGCAGTGACGAAACCACATTTCATTTCACGGAGGGCAAGCGATAGAGCACAGACATGTTTGTGGGGGGATGGGCAGTTTTCTTTGGATACCAAAAATAGTAGTTTAATAATACTTCAAATACATTAGAATACACCATGCCTGGGGCAGACCAGTAGCTACGGGTAGGCACACGGGGGTCGGTCTCTCAAAAACTTTTGGTAGTTGTGCTCCCCAATTGAAAGATAAAATAAATGCTTGATATGATTTATATCAAATTTACTAGTTCAGAAATATCATTCATCAATCAGGGCTGGTTTTCGTCATTTCAGGTGCAATATGGGAACGGTTCAAGTAAGGGGAGTAATGAGGGGTCACCAAAGGACAAAAGCTAAATAAGAAGGAATTTTAACCTAATCTCAACATTATTCACTATTATTACACTAGGCATGGTTTGATTGATAAAAGATTTTAGAATTTGATCATTGTATATTTTTTTCACCTGTGCTTTCGAATCTTAATATGTTATACTCAGGAACGGATCTAGGACGGATTTCTGGGGGAGGGGCGGTGGGTTGTAATATTGCTACTTAGAGCTACTTTTAAGAGCTCAAAACTCTGGGATGGGTTTTAATTATATATAAAATAAGAAAGTTTCCTCGTCTGGGTGAGGGGAGAGGTCGCCCCGATCGCCCCCTCTGGATCCGCCACTGGTTATACTGAACATGTAAAATATATTTTTCGTGAGAGCTACGGTACTAACGAACAAAATACAGCCCTTCACAACCATTATTATTATTATGATTTTTTTTTTAAAAAAAAAGAACATAATTTGAATTCATGCTTACACTAGTGACAGGCACGTAGTCAGGATTTCGTGAAGGGGGACGGTGTCCGTGACATTAAATACTGTGGTCATTAAACCAGGGTGTCGATCATTCTAAACTATTTTACTGAAACATATATTGATTCGTTTATCCAGAATTTCTCAACGAGGGGGGGGGGGGAGTCTTGACATGAAATTCTTTAGGCCCAGGAGTTCGATCAATCTAAACTACTTTCCTATCAACATATATTGATTTGTTAGGACAATAAAATGAGGATATGTTGGTAAGTATTTTAATAACAAACTATGAAGATATTTCGAGTAATGAAAGAATAAAAACGTATTGAAAAAGATTATACAATATTTATGTTCTTCATTTGTTTATTCAAATATAACAATTTTCCTTTCATTATGACCTCAACTATTATAAAAACTACAAATTCACTCTTATAAATAGTACATAATCAATAATGCCTTGTAAAATATTTTACAATATCTGCCTTCATTTCGCTGTTGAATCAAATGAGAATGTGGAATCAAAGCTTTGCAATAATTTAATCCTTATGAATTATGTTCTACTGGACTTCTCACAGGTACATAATGGAGAAAGATTCATAACTGAAATCCACAGTTATACACATTTTCAGAACGCCCAATGTAAGCCACCTAAAGTTCCGAACGAAATAACGAAGGTTGGAAAAGAAGGTATTAAAAAATAGGAACAATATGATGAAAGTGAATTACAGGTTCTTTGCTTGGAAGCAGATCAAACACGAAATCCATCTGTTGTGGAAAATTAGTGAGTTTAGTGAAATTTCTCAGAGAAGGAATGCCTCATGAAGATTTACTGGATCTTTTTTCAATTATCGGATTTTTCATCTAAATAATACTAGAAAAAGTATTCGTAGCTCTCTCCGAAGCGTGATTTCAAAAAGAGTAAATAATTTGTCAGTATTACGACGATGCTAGTATGACGGCATTATGTAAGGATGGTGTTCAAAAATACTTCAAGAACTTCAAAAGTCAGTCCCTTAAATTCATTGCTATGATCATCAACTTCATATTGTAATTATTCGTATTTCTTGAGAAATCCCTAATGTGGAAAAGTATTTTGACTTTGCCAAGTTCCTGTACAGGTTTCTCATACAAATCGAGTGAAACAGGTGTAAAAATAGCAGATGCTTCAAGAGGTTGACAGATCAACAATAGATGAAAACACTTTGAAACACTGAAAACTATTAAAGAGAATTTTGATGATATAGTATCTAGATTTTTTTCAAGGGGATACTAAGTTATATATTGAACCTAGGCGACTTTCAAGACCATGTTGAACATTAGAATTCTGTTTCATTGTCACTCTGATGTTACAATTCTATCATCATTTGAGGCAGGTGACAGTGCATTATAACATAGAGAAATGCATCTCGGGCAAGCAGATTAAATTGTGCACTCTGTCTATCAGTTTTGGAGCAGAAAATACAATCTCGATTTGACTACAGGCACAAACAAATTATATATTTGCACTATATTATCAGATTCTGAGTTCCCTCCGTTGAAGCGAATTCGGAAGATTTTTCTGTCTTTAAAGATTCTGTTGCTGAAGAAGCTCGTATTTTACGACTTGAGATAAAGCAATTTACCTAAAACAAATGTTTAATGAGGCATTCGACCATACAATATTATAAACTAAAGAGAGATTTGCAGGGAATAATGAACAATATTTGATATGTTTGTTGACATAGTCAGACACATTTTTAACAGTTCTGAAGTTCTGAAGTATTGCTGCTAGGGAATCTCCTAGTCTGCAATAAAAATCTTTGGAATTGGAACTTGAAGTTGTTAAAGTAAATATTTTATCCAACGACAAGCGCGACAGTAGTATTTTAAGAGATCTTAGCTATGTTGTATCCGTATAAAAGTGCATTTTGAAATATAAGAGCAGTATTGATGCTTCAATAGCAACATGTGAGAATAAAGTTTCTTACCTTGAAACGGTTTTACACCACAAAAATAATTAATGCTTCACGGTAGAAAATCGAACATTGTTCTATTGCTATTCGAAAAACAATATTTGAGCACTTTAGATATGGAGCTCTTTGTCAACAAATTTCGAAGACCCTTCAAGATTATAACTGTAGATGTGTTCGAAGTGAAATAAAACTTACGAGATTTCTCCTGTGCATTCTAAAACAAGTATCCCTAAAGACCTATTAATGACCATAGCTTCCTATAGTGACTTCTAATGACTATAATGACCTATAATGACTTCTTGCGCTTGATTTATGATAGTAGCGTGTTAGATAAATGCGCGTATTATTAATTGCTTAATTTGAAACAAAAGTCTAATCCTTACAGCATTAGGTATTTACAACACAAAGCATAGAAGTTGTCAATTGTGCTAAGCATAAACCCATCGTATTCTGATGCGTTTAAGGTCAACGGCTTTGTACATTCTTGAAGTGTGTGGTTAATGTAAGAATGTCACATGACTGAGTTAGTATATTAACACTTGTGCGGATTATGTTACTGTTTTTTGTCATACTTCGTGGGCTACGTAATGCCACCTCTCCGTTTCTTGACGATTTTACGGATTCGGGAAAACAAAACAATATATGAGCACATTCTAAACCAGTACCGCCTAAGGCAATCTCAGAAAGACAATATATATGTTTTGTACATTCATTTTTTTAAAAAATTATTTCATTAGCACGGAAAGCAGTAAAATATATAAATAATAATTTATTTCGTTTCTGAAAATACGATTAAAAATTACAAATTGGGATGCAAAATTAAATTGGACTTCCAAATTGCTACGTAAGAAGCAAAATCTGAAAGAAACACTGATATGAAAACAATTTTTAGTAAGCATGCAAGAAAAAGTGTGAACCCAATGAAAATTGCCTGTTACGGACCTGCTCTGGGGGCAGCCGGGGGCCGGACGATGCCATAAGAGGTGGTCGCCCCCAATCCTCCCTAACATCTTCACTGGCAGAGTGCGTCGCCGAAATGAAGGAACCACTTCACGGCATGCAATAGAACGCAAGAGAAGCCATCGTTCATACCATATGGCGATCCCTGAAGGACATCGACAAAGTTTGACGCGATTCACATGTGTGACAGAAGGTGATAGATGAGGTTTAGGATTAGGAATTAGATTTCCGGACTT
The DNA here is from genome assembly GCF_964235325.1 of Thermobia domestica. Lineage (NCBI taxonomy): Eukaryota > Metazoa > Arthropoda > Insecta > Zygentoma > Lepismatidae > Thermobia > Thermobia domestica. Next base: position 23,261,285 of record NC_137470.1, read on the forward strand.
TCGGCATCTATCGCCATGCTCAGCCCGCCACGTATTAAGGATGACGTCCCTCGGCGATCACACTACCTGAGGGAAAGAAGGAAGGAAGCGTCCTGGGACGAATATGTTTAAGTGCCATTCCGGTATTTGCCTTGTGGGGATGAGGAAAACCCAGGAAAACTTCACTCAGGTTGACTGGCTTGAAGAAGGTGTTAGACTTTCTCGACCGAGAGTCAGAAGTTGATAGAGCTTGGAGGTGACTACACTAAAAAAATTTAATACATGTTCTTCTGTGCATAAGACTCGGTAAGATTCGTAACAACTTTGCCTTACTTTTTATCCAGGCCCAGAGCTGGTTCTACCATATGCGTAACACGTGCATTTGCAGGGATCGGCAAGTTTTAAGGGGCGTAAAAATCTGTCATAACTGTATAAAAATCTGTCCAATATTTCTTGTTGGAAACAAACTTCATGATGATGATAGTTAAATTTACTAAGCTGAACTTCTATTTAACTACTACATTCATGAATCATTTAGGTCGCATTAGTTTAAGGTCATACGGGCAGTGCTAAAGTAAATGGTCAAACAAATCTCAGCATGAATTGCTTGATTGATGTAAAATACAAGAACTCAATTCTCGAATAGTAGCGAACACCTTTTCCATTTAGTTAATTATCACAGTTTTGATATCAAAAATAGTCTTGTCTTTGTCACAAACAAGTTCTTTCCCATTTTTTCATAATTTTATTAACAGATTTGGAAGGAAAATCAAGAAATAAAGATAAAACAGCTAATTACATTGAAATTGCAAAGTGATATTTTGAGACTGAAGCACAATATTGAATTCTGTCAATCGAATTATCAGCTTTCCTCTGCAAGTGTGTTTACTCTAACTTTCATTAACATAATTGATTATTATTTTTAAAAAGATAAAAGCAGACACAACGTGATTGTATTTGTAGTATTTAGGTCGTTCTGAGTGCGAGAGCTTTTTCCCATCCCTTCCTTGTTCATAATGGGGTAGCATACTTAAATTCCCGGCTTTTAAGATTTGATCTTTCTTGGAAAAGGGAGTGGCAAATGATATAATTTACACGGGGCAGCAAATTGCCTACGGCCAACCCAGTTCAGCCCTAATACTTTATAAGCAAATTAGAACTACAAGATGATATTTTCTAAATAAGTATTTCGCGATTAGTCAGAAAACCAGAGTCCAATAAATGGTCTGCAGTAGACATCGAGTGAAGTGAAAGCTGGAGAAAACACCTTCTTCTCAGAGGAATACTGAGAGATTACAATGGTTATACCCAAACATAAGAAGGGACCAATTTGCTTGAGAACATTGAAAAAAAAATATTCCAACTGCCATCTCTCTAAGCACGTTTGCTTGTTAACGTATCACAAACAACTAAGCTCAAATTCCCATTATTAAAACAGAAGTACAAGTGCTAATTTCGACTTACAAAAGTGACAAGATAATTGACAAAATTACCACTTGAAGAAGAAAGATATAATTTGATTGGTTTAGAACATGTAAAAAGGCCAAGGTCGCTCAGACAAGAAACAAGAAGGAACAGAAGACTTAGTAATACAAACCTGGAATAATTGTTTACTGTTCGGGGTTTTTCTTCGTTATTAATAAATTATACTCTGAAACTTCTTTATCAAATTTAAAGAATTGAAAATCATGAAAGATAATTAAGCAGATAATCGAACGTTCATTTTCAAAGTTTATCTCCTCACCATTTTTCGTTCTTTTTTTTCTTTTTTTAAAGCACTGATAAAAAAATGAATATTTGTAGCAGTGAAGTATGTATTTATCATACTTTTCTTTACACCTGCTGGGTAGAAAATTTCCCTTTTTTCACTAATAGTTTCAGTAAACCTATAAAAGTCATTTGATATTCACTGACAATGTCCTGAACACTGTTATTACCTGCGATAAAATGTTATGTTTGGAAGCCAAGAGGATAATATACATAGGAGGAGAGTATGGGAAGTTTCGTCTTTCGCACGTCTGGAAACGAAGCATGCAAATCTTTAAGAATTATTTTTCACATCCATAGCACAAAACAAATTCGATGGCTCAGTGGTAGAGCCTTCACCTCTGGTGCATGGGGCCACGGGTTCAAACCCTGCTCTTGCCAAGTGAACTTCGTGGTGGACAAACACCGTGTGCATGAGTTTCCTCGGGACTCTTCCGTTTCCTCCCACTTTCTTCATTACACAATTTAATTCATTGCTCATCATCACCCTCTCCTTTAGCCTAGCCGGCATAATTGCGGGATGTAAAACACAAAAATTTCATTTTCATTTTCACAAAATAAGTCTGGTAATGCCCACAAATATGCACACATATGCACACAAAAAATCCGAAACTAGACTACTATGTGAGTGTAAGATGAACTGAAACTAGAGTTAACCACAAGGTTTGTTACCACAGAATGGAAACCTCTCACTGAACCCCTTCCTATCTGTATACCTTTCGGACCCAAAAGAATATGGAATCTTATTAAATATTCCTTAGGACACCACATATTCTATCAGCCATAACCTTAACGTTTGCAAAAAAAAAAAAAAAACTTTACAACGAACTTCAACACTAATATTCTATGCGTCACTTGTATTTGGAGTACGAGTTATACGCCCTGCTCATTTCAAGCAGTGGCGGCTGATAGTGTTGCAGCGTTGCGCAACGACCAAAGTATTTCAAGAAATATATTATTATCAGTAGTAGTAAAGAACAGGAAAAAAATACTTTCTAATACTCTCATATACTTTAAATAACGTATTTTTTTTTTTACTTCTAGAATTGTAGAATTTACTAATCCATTAATCCGTTTTAAAAAGCGACAAACAATCCGTCACAGATCTCATTTATAATGCGTTGCAGCGAGCATACAACGACCAGATTTCTGCAGCACGGCAATTGGAGCGAATGTTAAGTCTCCTTTATCCTGTCAGAAGTTAAAGGCTGTGGTTGTTGCAGTTCTCCTGCTACAACGCGCCATGGTTTCCAGTGAACGAGAATGTTTTTCGTCCTAAAGAAGATTTCTATATGTTATTTCACTGCCAATTACAAATGGAATTAATTTTTAAGCATTCATATTTTTAAATTACGGGACTATACTGAAGCAAACCAGTATAATGAATAAAAAAAGTGATGGCAGAATTACAAGATAAGAAAGAAAATATGTAATTGAGTAGAAAACAAATGAAAGTAAACACACATTTACAAGTTTATTCTTAGGTTATATAGATAATGAAGGTTTGTTGTACAGTAATTTGTGATCCAAATATTAATAATAAGTCGATGTATAGAATTCCCCCTTTGTAGATGGTGTTTTAGTATATACAATATTTATGTTATAAAATAAATGAATTTTATAATCTTGATAACTTTCCATATAAAACTGTATGATGGGAAACGCCACATAGAATTTCGGACTTGTTAGCTATTCTCAGAGGCGTAGCCACGAGGGGGGTCCACCGGTTCTGGACCTCCCAAAACTTTCGAACCTCGACTAACATTTGTAGACTTTCTTAACGAAGTATTCTTGTTTAACAAAGAAATGATTGATGTAGCCTGAAGATTTGATTTTTTTACGCCTCATCATGTACTCTTTCTTCTCTTATAAAAATAATCGTTCTATCATTATTTTCTAAAAAAATACAGGTGACAGTAAACAAGAATTACCTATCGTCTTTTCGGGTGCAGAGTAAGACAGGTTCGATATTACATACACATATTGGATCCCATCAAGTACTTTGTACCCCTCCCAGCAAATCTTTGTCGGGGTAAAACTGGCAATGCTGTTTGTTTTGACGTTCTTTGACTTTTGGCTTTTGTTACATGCTGATCCTACATCTGTAGGGTTTCAAAGTTTATTTTCCAGACCATATGACATTGATAAGCATCGTTTCGTCTCATGTCGAAGTAAATTGTGTTCATCGTGCATTGCTTACAACCTAGACGGACGATTTGGAAGATAGTTCTCCTTTTACGAACGTGTGTGTTTTGGTGTATATGTGACGTTCGCGATTCATATACATCTTTTGTATCATCTGTATATTTTTGAATCATGTTTATGTTTTTAGTTATTAGATTTGCGTGTGTGTTCTAATTCTATAAATAACTTACGAAATCTGAATGAATTCTATACCATGACATTTGTAAATAACTTACAAAAGAAAAAAAAAGTCCAGCTCTCAACTGAGAAAAACACTTGCAATTAAGGCTTAGACAAAACGGGCAAAGGGCAATTCAGAAGGGTATTCGAAAAAAAAAATGGTTTAAATTCGCAGGACATCTTATGGCAGCAATGTTGTTTTCACTAGATATATTTCCACACTTTATTTTAAATTTTCCTAGGTAAACTGTGAATAAAGTGCGATCAATTTACAGTTTTTTATAACGCTAATCTCTCCCACAAACTGTCTTCAATCTACGCTGCTGAGGAATTTGGATCACTATCAGGGACTGGGTTTGCTACAATGGATTGTTCGCAATAATCTAGAAAAAAATAGTGAACCTACAAAGCTTCTGAAAATAACATTAACTGTACCTATGACGTCAGTAAAAGGAGAAAGGAGTTTCCCCACATCGGAAAGAATTATTGACGCTTTCGAGGAATTTAATGTCCCAAAAAAGGTTATCACCATTGATTATGCTTTCCATCGAAATATAATAAGAATAGCAGAATTCCATCAGCATGTATTAGACAGATTTACTCCAACCAAAGAGAGAAAAATGGACTTCTTATTCAAATAAGGTGAGTAATCGGATAAAATGTACCGCACTTGTACTTCAAAAAATTAATTTTTTATTTTTTAAAATCTGAATATTATTTAATTTCACATGCCACATACCATTTGCATCTAAAGTTATGCTGATTAATCAATGTGTCAAGCTCATATTTTCTGTATTTGATCGTTCGTACTGCAACACCCAAAACCATAATCCACCGGCCGATTTCAAGGGCCTTTCTTTAATTGCCAACAGTAGGTTCTGACAGGCGTATGTATGAGAATATTCATTGACACATTTATTTATGGGTTGCTTTCTTTGCCGAGAATTTTTCTTTGAAAACGTAACTTTATAAAACCCTCAGCATAACCTAATCTCTTTCTCTTTCACAGCATGCAGTACGATTTAGCGATTAGTGTTGCCTCTAGTGAGTGATTAGTGCACGAGAAGTACCTTTTTTCATTGAGCCGGGACGGGAAGAAATTACCATTATCTGGGACGCAGTGGCTCAGTGTTAGAGCGTTCACCTATGGTGCATGGTGTCCGTGGTTCGATCATAGCTCACACCAAGTGAACTTTATGGTGGACAAATACCATGTGCATGGGATTTTCCGCGGTTATTTCGTTTTGTTCATTACATCATTTAATTAATTTCTTATTAACACCGTTTTCTTTGGCCCATACGGCATAACCGTGGGGCGTAAAACTCTAAGATTTCATTTCCTTTCAGTGACCATTCAAATCTCGTGCTAGAGATAAGACTTAAGAAAACACGATAAATTTTACTGATCTCGAAATTTCACGAATCGAACTGTAATACATACTAGTTCGCCTAAGTATTACTAGTTAGATCTCAAACATTGTTTTTGTGTTAAATGATTCATAGCATGCAATCTATAAATTGGTAAAGTTATTGCACAAATACATTGACAAATTATTTATCATCCTTTAAAGATATATGTAAGTCATTATCCAATAAATTATAAGAAAAAAATATGGTTTAAATCAGGCTTTCACCCAGATTTTTTTTGGGGGGAGAGTGAATCTAAGGTTTAGCGGGATTCAATAATACAATACACTATGTTTATATACTATTGTACGGGTGTTATTCTACAGCCAATAGAAAAAAGCGATAAGTACTTTTTTAAGTACTAACACCTATATTCTTAAGGAAAATCATAAAATTTGTTTATTTTTATCAGAAAATAAATAGTAAGGATTAGAGATGCAAAAAAGCCGGCTTTTTTGAATCGATGTTTTTTTTTTCACATAAAAAGCCGGCTTTTTGGGAAAAAAGCGAGAATTTTGGAAATTTTGGCTTTTTTCAACTTCATGATTTTTCTATCTAAATAGCTTTCTTATAGCATATTCTATAGTTAGATAAGAATTCCATGACCTGAATGTGATATTTCGCTCTGAAATTCACCATCAAGATGGATGGAGCACATGTTTTACGAATTAAAGCTAACATGAAGAATGTAGTATTTGAGGGTAATTTTAGAGGCTATTAAACTTTATTTTAACTTTTGAGTTATCAACATATTTTTTCTTCTCTAGTTTGTCATCCGTGTTTCATTTCTAAGAGCTTTTAGTACTCTAGCTTCTAGCGCAAAAGTTAAACTTGCCCGTTTTTCTATTTATCCGTCAAAGTGTACGTTTATCAATATATCCGTCAAACCGTACTTCCACATTTCTGTTATACTGTAGCTGTGAAGTGATTTAGCAATAATTTTCCGGACACAACCTTGAATACCAATTTACACAAATAATCAGTAGCGGATTTAGAAAAGTACTTTAGGAGGGGTTTTTCTGATTGTTTCGTTTCCTAAAAAGTCCTAATTTTATTTGGGAAGTGCTTGAAGTTTATGAGTACAGGCATAACTAATATTTCGTTTTGTTTATATGTTTAGCAATAATCTTCCGGATACAACTTTAAAAATCATTTTATACTGAGAATCAGTGGCGGATTTAGAAAAGTATTTTGGGAAGGGTTTCTTACTAATGTTTAGTTTTTTTTAAACATTCGTAATTTTTATTTGACGGGAGCTTAAAGTTTATGAGTAAAGGCATAAATAATAAATGTTTCGTTTGTTGCAGACATTCCGTAACTTTGGGGAACGGGCTTCAGTCCAAAAGACCGCCCCCCTAACCTTCGCAAAACCGTCACTGCTGGTAATTAGTAATAATAACGATTTAAAAACAATAAAAAAGGAAGTCGCCCAACTCACAGTACACGCACTATTTCTACATTCACAGATGGAATGAAGAAAAGCTTTGTCATAATGGTCGAATGCTGGTTGAATCCCGGACTTCCCGATAGAAGCGCAAAAGCTAATCACTCAGTTATGTTTGTTGTGCGGTTGTATTTAGCTTAACTTAAATATATTCCGTAGTCTTTTTTTTTTTTTTTGGGGGGGGGAGTTCCGTAATGATATGTTGAATCCCTCTTGTTAAAAATTCAGAAAACTTGAGGATTGGGTAAACTGTGATGGTGGTTCTATAAAACTTAACTGTAGAATTTCAAGAATATACAGAACCAAAAGCTCTAGATGTGCAGCCTTTAAGTGTATCATATAAATCTAAGTATTTCTCTTATGTTTTATTTTAATTTTATTTTGTTTCAAAAAGAGGGTATGGAATATTTTGAAGTAAAAATACTACATACTATTTTGCTAGTTATTTGTGTATTCTTTAAAAAGAAGTGTTTACTTTTAGGGTTGGCTGGTTTACACCAACTTTTTTTTTAATAACTGGTTTAAACCACAAAAATAAAAAGAATGAAAAATGCGAATCGTGTGAACTTCATGGTGTAAACCAGATATCAAACCACCTGCAATAGTTTAATTTCCTTTCACCTTTTAATCAAGGTGTCCCATGTTCAATTCTCGGTCGAACCACAAACCTTCTTTCATGCGTAACCCAAGTAGCGGTTCGGATGTCAGTTTAAGCGAAAGTTTTCTCCTTGATAACCTCGGTATTTCGTAAGGATGTTAAGCCTAAATATACGAAACAAACCAAATTGTATATTTCTGCATGCCTAAATGCGTGTTGTTTTATAAAGAAGCCAATATTGCTTAAATATATTGATAGAAATTGGCAAAATTTATCGATTGCCTACGTAGCTTCCAACATTAGCTTGGATTGGACTTTCAATGATATGTACGTACCGGTACTAAATTTGTAATTGAATACCTCAGTTCTAGCGTACTGATTATGGTACGTTGACCTTTAAATTTTACATGCAAAGCAATAACAGGATTTTCCCGTTATTGTCTTACATTTCAAGTAATGGCGGGATTTTCCCAATGACTAGGGCGGGAGATTCTCAAGTTAAGAAATTTACTGACCGCACTTCTTTAAGCTTATGGGAGTTCTTCCGGCATAACCCCTCTGTTGCATAATAACATCAAGGCGAAACAAACTTATTTCTGTGAATATGTAATATAAATACATAAAGCAAAAAATCTAAGTCAAAAAAGCCTGGTTTAAACCAAAAAAAGCCTGGTTTAAACATCCCCCCAAAAACGGGTTTTTGGCATTTTCTAAAACAACCACGGTTCTTGCCAAATCTGCTTACTTTTGTATATAGGAAGTTAAAAAAAAATCTTATTATATACATTGGTTAATCCTGTGGAATTCATAATGTAAATATGTTGAAGAAAAATTGTTTGAAATATTTTTTTTCGAAATTCATAGTTTATTTTCGATGTTTTATATTATTATCAGCATCAACCACTAATTAAATTATTTTTTGTGTTATAGAGAAGCGATACAAAGTCTGTTTTATCAATTTAAAGCAGTATTTTGAAAAAAAAAATCCCAATCAAAAAAGCAAAGCAGAAAAAACCGAGTTTTTTCCAAAAAAGCCGTTTTTTTTCGATCCCTTGCATCTCTAGTAAGGATGATGCTTAGGGTCAAATCAAGTATTTTGCTGCTAAACAATTATATGTTTATTAAAAAGTGGTTATGTTTGTCGAGTTACGAAGTTTTAGAGTCCGGACCAGTTGACCCCACCGCGGATACGCCCTAGTTTAAACATTGTTACATAACATCCTTCTCGATCCTCTCGTAACATGGAAGCATTTTGATAACGAAATTAAGATAATGATAAGAGCCAGGGGTAAAAGTGAATCTGAAAGGTAGGGGGATGCATGATCTCATACCGTCCTCGGTGCCTATCTTTGTTCATTGTATTTTTTTTAGGAAGTGGGGAGACGCCATAGATATTTGTTGGGTGTGGGGGAACAACGTCCTCCGCTTCCCCCCTCACTTTTACTCCTGATCAGCGCATAGATATTAAACATAAATAGTGAAAATGAGACGAGATGAAGATTTTTCATTAATCGAGAAAAAGGAGAATTATTCGAGGATATAAATGAGACGAGGCTTCTACAAAGTTTACAAGAACGAGACGAGAAAATATTATGGATAACATCATTAACGATCTTTAAAAGTGATTATTTGTAATTTTACTCTATAAATAGCTTCTACAGTATCATTATAAATGCTGTGACTGTAGCTCACCTTGTAAACTGTAGAGCAAACTGAAAAGCAGCCAAGATTCAGATTTTTTTTTTTGAGAAATGCCTCCTTCGCATTTATTTCCTTAACTTCACTTTATCTACTTTTCTATCTTTTATTCACTTTTGTAATGTTGATTTTATGTGATGTCTGGGACCTCACAAGAAAGAAAAAGCAGAAAAAAACTATTCTGCCCTTCAAAGTAATAATATTCCGTTGTCCGTTTTCAGAATTCATTTTCTCTATTGGAACTCTTCTTTCATATTTAACCTTTCTTATGTCCTTCGTTCTGGAAATATATTCTAAAATGTCAACTCTTCATCTTTTATTGAAGGTAACGAGTGCTGCTCTTTCTACGCACTAATTTTCTTGAAAATGAAGTCTAACAAATTTTAGGTATGAAAAAGCTATTTCTTTCGTTTCTTTTCTTACTTTGTAGTGAAGTGAATTTTATATAGCAAGGACTTCTCTTTATATTATTTTTCTTTTAAAAAATATGAATTTGCGATCTTCTTTTCCTGTAGTAGAACAATTTTCATATATTTATTCCTACAATAAAATCGAAATGTGAAGATTTCTCTTTCATACTGCTTCAATCTTTGTGCATGGATTCGTGGTCACTTTTCGCTTTCCTGAATAATTCACTTTCTGGAAAGAATTTATTCATCTCTTTTTAAAAAAACTTTCATTGTAAGAGTATATGTGCAGATTTCATTCTCTGAGGATACTTTGCATTAACACATCGGCGCAAATCTCTCTTCAACTTTGTTGGGTGCGGGTAAGACCGTTTCCATATTATATATATATATATATATATATATATATATATATATATATATATATATTATATATATTTATATATATATGTATATATATATATATATATATATATATATATATATATATATATATATATATATGTGTGTGTGTGTGTGTGTGCGTGTGTGTATAAAGCAATGGCGATGTTCAAAATGTTTATGAACTTAAAAAACAATGCTGTGAAAGATCAGGGGAGCGAATTGTCTTCAGTGGCGTATTTAGGAGGCTATCGGGCTCAAGCTACACCCAAAATAAATTTGTTAGTTTTTCGCATTCCACGTACAACAATAATCCTTCTTACCATTTCCAAGAATGTCATTGACTTTCCTTTCCGTTTTCTTATGCTCTTTGTTCAGAAAAAATACTGTATTTGTAAAATTCCTTGCTACTTTTCTGTTTCTTTTTCTTGACGTTATTTTCTTTCATTTCATACTTTATCGACCGTTGTCAGTTGTGATTCAAGTCGGCCGTCATCAGCAACACAAAAATTAAGAGGAGTTGATAAGCGAAACTAGTGTTCCATACCAACTTCCGCGGATATCAACATGACAGGACTCTAGTTATTATAACAAGGGAAAAATTATATAGTTTAGTTATTTTAAAAAGAGCGAAATGTTTGAATTAAAGAAAATCAAAACGGGGGAATAATTAGCCCGGGAAATTAGGAAGGCCAAGAGGATGTTTCCTTTTTCTTGTATGAATAGAATAAAGGGTTAGATTCACTCTTATATTTTTGTATCATATCAACTGCAATTCTTTCCATTATAACTTCAATTTATGCATAAATTAAAATATATTTAATTCTCAAACTCAGGTGGGCAATTGATCACTTCCTTCCTTGTGTTGGGCATAGCCCCTCGGAACAAAATCCTAAATACGCCATTGGTTGTCTTCAACATTGGGAGGAGGGCAGATTTGAGGCTTATTCTACAGAAGAAACATGAAACTCATATTACGGTAGATGAATCTGATCAACTGTTGTAGAGTATATTATATATTAGGCGGTGTAGATGAAGTAGTAGTACATATCAGTATTACAAATCACTGCCGTGAACACATTCTGAAATCTGAATACATGCATATTTATAATTGGTACGCTTCTAATTAGGCATCCACAAAGATCAACATTAAAATTGTTTTATAACAATATAAATAATGACTTCCCCAAAATATGAAGAAATATTATCAATTATATATGACGCAACAATACTCTTTGAGCAAAATGATGATAATCTCAATAAGAGTACAGAAATCGTTACAGAAATCTGACGCATGTCATATACTCTTTGGTTAACAGATGTAACCTTAAGATTATGGAGACAAATATTCCAGCAATTGAATTCCTTTCTTTGCGTACGAAGGATCCTCTCTGAAAAGAAAAAAAATGGGACACGTGGAAATACGTAGGAACAAACCGTGGTTCGAACTAGCGGAGAAGAGAAACCAGGCAAAATTACGTTGGCTACAAAATACGAATAACTACACAAAATTTCGTAGACATCAGGCGGGAAACTTCCAAAACTTTTAGATCAACGAAACGCGATTTTTTGAAAGCTAAATTGTAGGAATTTGAAGATAATAGTAAAAACAAAATCATTCCGGACATGTATAAAGGGAGCAACGAATTTTAGAAAGGCTATCAACCTCGTGCTTATGTTAAAGAAAGCTAATGGAACAGTTCTCACTAATACAGATAGCATTTTAAATAGATGAAAATATTTCTTTGACGATTTGCTTAACACGCAGCCAAAAACTAAAGTGCGTGGAGAAAGGGAGATCATACCGCAGAACCGTATATTCCGGAACTCAACCAAATAGAAGTAGAAATCGCTATAAAGAAATAATTAAAGAAATACAAATCTGCGGGTGTAGACAAAATTCCGGCTGAGTTAATTTTAGCTGGAGGCGAAAACTTGTGGAACAAGATACACAAACTCATTCTCCTTATATACAACAAGGAAGAATTGCCACAAGAGTGAAAGAATCAATAATTGTTCCAATCCACAAGAAAGGCGACAAAACTGACTATAATAATTATCGAGGCACCTCTCTTCTGTCAACATACCACAAAATTCTTTCAAACATTCTATTAGCAAGATTAACCCCACACGTAGATGAAATTATTGGAGATTATCAGTGTGGATATAGACGAAATCGATCAACTATCGACCAAATATTTACCATTCGCCAAATACTCAAAAAGAGGTGGGAATACAGTAGTCCGGTACATCAACTATTTATTGAGTTTAGAAAGGCTTACAACTCGGTTAGGAGAGAAACATTGTACAACGTTCTTACAGAATTTGGAATACCGAAAAAAAGCTAATTAGATCAATTAAGGCATATTTAAATGGATCTCAAAGTAAAGTCCGGGTAGGAAAATTTTTGGTCACGAGCTTTCACGTCGAGAATGGCCTGAAACAAGGAGATGCGTTGTCACAATTATTATTCAACTTTGTCCTGGAATACTCTATAAGGAAAATCAAAGATAGCAACCAGGGTCTAGAGCTGAACGGTGTTCACCAGGTTATGCGTACGCTGATGATGTAAATTTAATAGGGGATGATAGGAGAACAATAGAAAGAAATGCAGAGGACTTATTAAACGCTTGCAAGGACAATGATTTAGAAGTAAATGCAGAGAACACTAAATATATGGAGGTGCGTCGGGACTGTAATACGGCAAATTATGAATGCGTTAAAATATTAAATAATACTTTTGATAAAGTGGATAGTTTCAAATATCTAGGATCAATATTAACAGACGAAAATCATATTCACGAAGAAATTAAATGTCGACTAAAAGCAGGGCATTCGTGTTATTATTCAGTTCAAAATCTCTTGTCGTCGCGAATTATGTCGAGGAATTTGAAGCTTAAAATATATAAAACGATAATCATACATTTAGTTCTGTATGGTTCCGAAACATGGTCGCTTACTCTAAGGGAAGAACATAGACTAAAAGTATTTGAGAACAAGATGTTCAGACCCAAGATGAATATTCGGACCCAAGAGGAACGGGAATGGGGAATGGCGGAAACTTCATAACCAGGAACTAAATAAATTATACGGCATACCAAACATTGTTAGGGTCATCAAGTCTAGGAGGCTTAGGTAGGCAGGACATATAGCCAATATGGAAGAAAGTAGGAACGTTTTCAAAGTGTTAGTGGTAAGGCCAATCGGAAAACGACCATTAGGAAGATCAAGGAGCAGATGGGGAGACAATATTAAGATGGATCTCGCAAAAATAGGAATACAAAGTAGAAACTGGATCCAGTTGGCTAAGGATAGAAGTCAGTGGAGAGTTTTTGTGAACGCGACATTGAATCTCCGGGTTCCATAGGCTATAGAGTTAGTTAGCTTACGAAGCATGAGTAGATGCCTAGGCTGACACTACAAACAGATGAAATGCCATTTACTGAAAAGATGGGTTGTACTGTCATTCGATAGTCTTTATACTCTCCGTGTGTTATGGCTTAGAGCAGAGGAGGAGATAAGATTCCATCCTGTTACGTCGCGCACAGTCGCACGCCTTCATTTTCACTAAAAATGTAAAACCAAGAGAAACAAATTTCATCTCATTTTCCTTTGTGGCAGTCGGATACAAATCATCACACGTATCTGCAAAAAGCACTTTTCAAATCGGATTATTGGGAGAGCCTCCAGTTCCAATGTTGGGTCCCCATTTCCCCGGAATTTGTGCCCTACCTACAGCTGAGACAACTTTCCAGCATGAGGAGAGGGGCATATCCTCTGGCATTTGTTGCAATTTGTGCCAAAGTAGCGGAAGTGGAATTAATACATGTTGATGAGACTACTAAACGCACTACAGCAAGAAGTTCAGTTTGAAATACTACCGAATACGATTCTTTTTAAAAAGCCAAGAGAAATCAATTTCATTTTACATTCCTTTGTGGCAGTCGGTCACAAATCATAACATTTATCACAAAAAGCACTTTTTAAGTCAGATTATTGGGGGGACAGTCCCCCCAGATCCAAGATTGGGGGACATGTCCCACCTCGTCCCCCCGGGATTTGCGCCAGATTAACATAGACAATGGTCCCAAATGATTTTCCAAATTATTGCTTAAATCTGATGTTATGTTTTTTTCTCCCTTTTACATAAGAAATTCTCTAGCGGAAAAAAGACGTTATAATAGATACATGCAAGTTGATTCGTACAAGATGCATGCATGATAATAAAAGAGGAATATAATATATGCATTCCAAGCGTCAGATGTCAATACCGTCACCTGAAATGAGGTAGCTAGAATTTTCGAAATTACAGAAGCAGATTGCATCTCTGACATTCATTACTTCTGTTGTTTTTTTCTTTTTTTTAATCTTGGATTTCGCGGGTTTATCAATCAATTAAAATCGGAAATAGTAAAAGTATTCAGACAGAGTGATAAATGGCCTTTGACGAACCTCTTCCCGTAAGTTCAACATTCCTTTTCAGCGCTGATGCTATTTAGGACAAGACCCTACCCTTTAAAGTAGAATATGCACCTCGTAAAGTGTTCAACATTTTCCCATTAGGAATTAAACCTCAGGCGGCTTTGTAACAAATATGCAAGCGCTAGAGACTAGACCCACGGGAAAGGCACAGTTGAATTGCCTTTCAAAGAAGCTACTGTAGGCAGCAATTTTATCGCCGTATACTTGATAATAGGGTATTATTTTGTACATTATATCTTTTCCTTTGGGAGAATAGAAAAAATGAGCATCGTTCAGTTATACGACTTTCTTTATGGTTGTTTAGAAATAAGCTGTGGCAGAGAATAAGTTCAGACTAGGAAATTTCTTGTGATAATCTTCCCCAAAATTAACTGTTTTGAATGTTGAACCATATTAGCATAACATAATATTAGAATAGCTAGTACCTGTTCTTGTTGTAACAAAATTTTTCAAAACGTATATTGTTTTGTTAGTAAATTTATAAATCTTGCACGATATGCAAAATAAGATGGTAGGGTGGCTCAGTGAAAGAGTACTTACCTCTGGTTGTTGAGGTCCTGGTTCGATCCCCAGCCATGTAAGTGTATGGTGGACAACATCGTATATGTGGGTTTTATCAGGGTACTTGCATTTCCTAATACTTTTTCATTCGTGGACGCGGCAGAAGTCCTAAATGGCAGAAGTCCTAAAATGCAGAAGTCCTAAACGGCATTAGACCTAAAATGCACAAGTCCTAAAAATTATTTCGCGGCACAAGTCCTAAATGGCAGAAGTCCTAAAGTGCAGAAGTCCTAAAGTGCAGAAGTCCTAAAATGCAGAAGGCCTAAAGTGCAGAAGTCATAAAATGCAGAAGTCCTAAAAGGCAGAAGTCCTAAAAATCATACCGAGGCAGAAGTCCTAAAGTGCAGAAGTCCTAAAGTGCAGAAGTCCTAAAAATCTCTTGTGGCGCTACCATCGCGTCCGTAAGAAGAATATTGTCAATCTGTTAGTCAAAGTTTTAGATATACTGTTTCATATTACAGAGCCTTAGTTCTTACAAGTTATTTGTATAAATACATATTCTATCGTTCTGAAATAATAAATAAATAAATAAATAAATAAAGCCTATTGTCCTTTCTTACTCTTTCCATGATATATTTCTATGTTGACAAAATTTTAACTTTCTACCAAATGTGATTCCCAGATCTTTCATAATGTCTGTTTTTCTCTTTTTCCACACCATTGACTTCATATTAGTAACATAATATTGTGTTTTAGTTATGTACGTCATAAATTTTGCTTTCCTTGTGTTGTTTTGAAGTAAATTATTTTTACACATATATTTCTTGTACAGAAGTCTTTCTGTAGCAAATAATTGTCATATTCGTAATTAACTACTCCTGGGATACGGCTGTTTTCGTGTAGGACGTTTTGGTGCAGGGCGTTTCGGTGTACGGATTGCTAGGTGTAAGGACGTTTAGGTGTGAGGCTGGTTCGGTGTAAAAGTTCTAATGTTTACACCGAAACGTCCACTATTCAAAATGAAAATTATTCGTTAGGGAGAAATAAATTCACGAAGTAGAATATATAAATTAATAAATAAAATAAAAATTAAATGTTTCTGTAATTGGCAAGGGTTACTTATTTATAGTGAGTCCCCTCGCTTCACTCTATGTCAGAACTTCTTATATCCTCAAATGTTATAATTATTAATTGATTGGGAAAACGTTTTACGGTAATGATATATAGTAAAAAAAAGTGTGTGATGCATAAACATTGTGTACACCACACACACCTTATTACGGCAATAACTGTGCACAAATCGCAAAATGCTGCACAATCTTTGAAAGAAAATTTTCAAACACAGATGGTTTTTCTTCCAATAACCGCTTTTATATCATGAATACCCAATAAGATTAGCAAATCTAGGAAAAGAAAATGAAATGAAATCTTTGAGTTTTACGTCCCACGGTTATGCCGGTT
Organism: Thermobia domestica; assembly: GCF_964235325.1. Classification (NCBI taxonomy): domain Eukaryota; kingdom Metazoa; phylum Arthropoda; class Insecta; order Zygentoma; family Lepismatidae; genus Thermobia; species Thermobia domestica. Next base: position 23,277,774 of record NC_137470.1, read on the forward strand.
AGGCTAAAGGAGACGGTGATGATGAGTAATGAATGAAATGAAGAAAGTGGGAGAACCCCGAGAAAACCCACGCACACGGTGTTTGTCCACCACAAGGTTCACTTGGCGGGGGCTGGGATCGAACCCGGGACCCCAAGCACCACAGGTGAACGCTCTACCACTGAGCCACCGCGGCCCCCTCTAGGAAAAGAAAACTGATTATGAATCAGTGATGATATCTTAATTATATTATTACGGAGATGTAAATTCATGTTATAGTTGTAGAGAAGGACAGTGTCAGAAAAATGTCTCAAGAAAATTTTTAACGGCCTAAAGAACACAAGAGGCTGAATCCTACCAGTTGTTCCTGCAGAAATTGTTTCTATTATGAGTTACTCTTTTGTTCTTAAACGTGTTTAATAATTACAGCAAATGAAGGATGTTTATAATAGAATGTGAAATAATACAGTTTTAAAAGAATTAAGCTACGTCAACATGTTAAAATAATTAAAAGAACCTAATTAATTAGCCACTTTGTACTCTCATTTGCTTAACTGGAATAACCGAGGCCTAAAGGAAAAGAGTTTTCTGCCCAAATCTTATAAGCAGTGGGATATTTTAATATTATAGAAATTGACCCTCCTTCCCCTTAGAAGTGTAATTTTCAAGATACTGAAACATATAGTATTTTATTACTTTTAGTTAAAAGTTCAAATACCGAGTTTCACGCATCTAGCTTAAACAAATCCTTCCTTAATTTATTTACATATTTTCTGAGTAAGTAATGGGGAATTCGAACATAAAAAAGTGCTCCCTTTGCTCTTTCCTTTTTATGTGTTCAATTTTCAGTTTTTTTTTTTTTTAACAGGAAAGATTATATGCCAAGTTTAATTTTACTAGCTTCAGAAACTTGCGAGATACACTACCCTTTAAAAAAATCTTGCCCCACCCGTTTTACGATACTTATTTCCAAAAATTCTTTCTTATGTCCTGCTTTCATAAGAAAATTATATTTTATAATTAAAATTTAACGACTCTACTTGTAGTAGTATGCCCAAAAAATCACTCATCTTTACTCTTTTATATAAGAGTACAGAAGATAAATACAGTCAAACAAATGGATTTCCATGAACAGTTTCCGATTTCTTATAACTACCTGATTCGTACATTTCCCACAAGCTGTGATTTTAAATTTACGCTCTGTCAAGGTCCAGGTTTCAAAAAGGAACTAACTGGAAATATAATAATATTATGTATTTGTGTACATGTGTAATATGTATAAATTTATTGTCATATTGAAGCTTTCGTAATCTGGAAATAAACTTTTGATTTGCTTTTAATATATAAAAATCATGCTCCCCTAGAAAAATTTGCAGGCTACACCCCTAAATGACTAGGTAGTAATTTCTGCAAAAATGGCACAGGACCTAAAATTTAGGTCTAATGCCTATATTTTTAGGACTTGTGCCATTTAAGACTTATTAATGTCACCCACTGTATTGCATAATAAATGTTCTTTGCTCAATTTTAAATTTACTGCGTTCTTTATGTATACAGTTGGTATTTAATGTTCACTCGTGAAATGTCTAGTGAGCTTTTGTCCTAATTAAGTAAACTTTGGTGGATTTTTGTCCTACTCTTAATAAAATACGCTCCGCACAGTATATATATATTGCAATTCTGAATGTTTGCTTGGTTTCAGAAGTCTGGTAAAATATGCTTTTTAAACATTTTTTTTATTATTAATTTATTTATTTATTTTCGTTTTAGGAATTTGTCTTGGGATTATCGTATTTCCATTCGAAAGAAACGAATTTCTTAACTAATTATGTAATTAATTCTTAGAATGAAATAGGTTGTATTATGTAATTCGTGTATAAGTGCAGAACAGATAGTGATAATAATCTTAGTAGTACAAATATAGCTGTTACTGTTGGAATTAGATACGTTCGTAACATTATTGCCAACTAGTTGCTGCATCGTCCCAATTTCGTGTGGTGGTGGCGAATTTCAGAACTAAAGCAAGTGAATGATAAAGGCACAAGTCCTAAATGGCAGAAGTCCTAAAAGGCAGAAGTCCTAAAAGGCAGAAGTCCTAAAAGGCACAAGTCCTAAAAATCATATCGCGGCAGAAGTCCTAAACGGCAGAAGTCCTAAAAGGCAGAAGTCCTAAAGTGCAGAAGTCCTAAAGTGCAGAAGTCCTAAAATGCAGAAGTCCTAAAGTGCAGAAGTCCTAAAGTGCAGAAGTCCTAAAATTTAGGTCTAGTGCCCATATTTTTAGGACTTCTGCATTTTAGGACTTCTGCACTTTAGGACTTCTGGATGTCACCCTTTCATTCCACCAATTCCTCCATCATCATTCTCTTGCCTTAATCATCGTCTCACTTAGTCTAAAAGGCATAATCGTGGGACGTTAAATTGAAAGATTTTATTTCTTTTTATTTCAAGATATGTGAAATATTATACGTAAGAAATCTTCGAGGAATTGTATGAATTAGCTACATATATTTTACATTTTACTTTTATCCACATGCATGTAAATTTCAAGAGAGTAGTGGCATAAGCAAGTATCGCAGTTTAGGCAATGGGATATCTATGCTTATATGCTTATATTTCTTGAAGAAGACACTCTCTTGGAACGATCATTTCGAAAAGTATCAAGATGAACATTATTTAAAATCTGATTTCAAAGAACGTTAGTTAATGTTCGTAATATTGTTCTTTGGGATAGAATAGATCCTGAGGCCTTATGCAACTGTTAACAAACACTTTGTACTATAATGTTGCAATTTAGTGAATTTTGATGTAAATCGTAAATGTAATCGTAAGAATATATCACCAATTTTTATGACTCAACAATTTGCACAATTAATGAACCAAAGGATTTTCAAAATAGTGTTACCCGACACACAAATTTCTCTAAAAATGGAATATTTGTTTCCCGTAGAATGATGTGAATGAAACAAAGAGAAAAAATAACTCGAAAGCTGAAACACTGATTTGAGAAAGGTTTAACTTGATCTTAATTTATTGCCATTTAGTACTCATAAGGGACTTTTTTTTTTTTTTTTGACAATTCGATTTTTGAAAATGATTGCTATTGTCGAATGCAGCACCCAAGGAAACCTAGAAAAACAAGTTTTTAGCGGTAGAATATAAATAGGGCCCGAGATAAAGGGGTCCAAGGTTCGAATACAGGAGACAGAAAGTGCATATAAATATCATGTAATTTTAAAACGAATGAAGGAATTGAGATCAAATTTGAGGTGTGAGTATCGAGTTTGAAACTCTTCGGAATGGGTATATTGTGCATCATGTCGGCCATCTTAAAAGTCGCAATGTTGGATTAATCGAAATCAAAGAAACGGGAAGGAAATCAAGTGGTATATCAGTTTAGGCTAGCTTGTTCCCAGTAATTCAAATATGAAATTAGTTTTTACCAAGCTTTATATGTTGAGTAACTATGGACTCAGGGAAGTTTGAACAGGCGAAATTAAAGGTAGTGGCTTCTGCCATTTCAGTCGATTCAACGTGAACCAGAAACATGATCAAAATATGACTGTGAGTGTGCGCACAGTTTTAGAGTTATTGCTGTGGATGAGAGAGTATTATATTGTTAAATCAATCTTAAAAGGTGCATACAATCCTATCAATATATAACCTTAAGGATCCTCGAAACAGCTACATGAAAAAGTTGCTCATGAGGCAGAAACTACATACGATTAAATTCCAACGGTAATTAGTGTTAATAGGGAATAGCGTTTTGAACCTGTAAACTCATTTTGAGTAGTCGCACCGGAAAATGTTGTTGTAGTACCTTACAAAACACGACTCCCGTCCCATGCAGAGTTCTTGTGTATGTATGACCCATTCCAGCTAAAATTGCTGGATCTAACACTCGTTAGTACTTTTCTACGCATACACTGATGATTGTGGTCACCTCTAGTATATATTACTTTTTGCAACAGTGTTCATTTACAACCATGTGCAGGATTGCAATTAACGGAAATGCACAGCAAGGAAAGACACACTGTACTGTATATTGAATTAGTAAATACTCACCACATACGGGTTGGAAAAAACTAACTTCATATTTGAATTTCTGGGAACAAGCTAGCCTAAATTGATATGCCACATGATTTTCTTCCCGTTTCTTTATTTCCGATAATTCTAATTTGGCGACTTTTAAGATGGCCGACATCATGCGCAATAACCTATTGGCGCAATAACCTAAGAGCTGCACACACGATACTCACACCTCAAACTTGAGCTCAATCCCTCCATACGTTTCAAAATTACATGATGTTTATATGCACTTTCTGCGTCCTTTATTCGAACTTTGGACCCCTTTATCTCTGGCCCTGTTTACGGTCTGCCGATAAAAACTTAGTTTTCTCGATTTCTTGAGTGCTGCATCCGATGATAGTGATCATATTCAGAAATCCAATAGTCAGGAAAAAGAATGGTCCCTTATCAGGGTTGCAAGGACCAGGCCCATTTACTTGCAACTACAAATATTTACAATGAACTAAATTTGTAACTTAGCGTCCCACGGTTACACTTTTTAGGCTAAAGGAGACAAGTGATTAAGGATGTTACATACCACAAAATCATATTGCCTGTGAGCGCTCTACCAGATCTGCAATAGTTAGTATCTTTGCTGAAATGTAATTGTTGATGTCATACATATATACCTCTGTCTACCCTCGAAAAAGAAAGAAGGCGAAGGAAAATGAACAGTGTCAAAAACCAGAACCAATATCATTTACTTCATTATTAATGGGAGCGTTTTTTTCTTCCGACAGAAAAAGATATCTCATATTGAATTCAAATGGGGTGTGGCTTCATGATAACTCATTCAATAAAAGTTACCGAGCTGATCGAACCTACTCAACGTTTATACATGTTTGGCGTACAGATAGTGCTGCCTGGGGTGTATGTTTTAAGCCTACTGTTGCGGCGTTCGTGAGTGGCAACTATAACAAAACTGAAATGGAAATGCGATCTGCTTTTCTCTGTACGCATTTTAATTTGTTTTATTTTCTCTCTTCGGGGAATCTCCCAATTGAAGGTTTGTATTTAACTGGCAGATGGCACCAGATTCATTGTTGAGTTAGCAGCTTTAATTATGGAAGGCGTGTGGAATTGCTAACAGGAGAACCGCAAAGACAAACAAGAAAAATCAAATGCAGCAAAACTTGTTTCTACACACAGTTAGTTATTCATCACGTCTCCCTTTCTGTAATTCTGTTGCTTCTGCATCTCGTTCGGTGCATATGTGTATGTATATATGTTAATAGATTTAAGCTACTGAAAACACAGAGGACATTTTTGTTTTCCCAACTCATTTGTAACTGTAGAAGACTCGAGAGTGAATGGATTTAAACAAATTGTTTCCTTACATGAGGGAAAGACCTCACTAATTTCGTTTTAGATACTTCGTTAAGAGAAAAATATTCCCTAAAATCTCACTACAAATAAGAGAGTTGGAACAAATAACCTTAGGCTAATGCAGCATGGCTAATGCATGGAATATTCGGAATTTCAATATTTGTGATATCAACTTGAATGACTCTATACATATCCGCAGCAGTGAGATCCATAATAAGTGTGTGTGTGAAGAGGGGCAAGTTATAGCCAAATCTGTCCAGTTTATAAGTTCTGTGTAGTCTTCAGCTTCAAAATTGACTAATGGAATGTCGTAATTTTTGATTCCAGGCACTTGCGAGGTTTTTGCCTTAAGGACTCGTCTTAAATTCAGTTCTCTGATATGTTTCTTCTCATCTGTCATCATAGAGAGGAGAATGTTTTCAGGATGTGCAAAGTATCAATTCCTTTGAAGTACAAGATCAACAGCCTTGTACTTTTCAGGAAGGAAGCGCGATAACTGAATTATTTTGAAGAAATGTCTTGATCCATCTGTGCAAAAACGTTTCTGTTTTAAGCTAAACCAAACTGGCGCATACACTTTTACAACATACTGAGAGAGCACTTTTAATTCTTCTGAAGGGTTTGGTGGAGCTACATACAATCGAATAATTCTGTTTGCTGTAGGAACCCACCTGACGTGCGAAATGTTTACTGGATAGCGTTTTGCCAAAGAATCAGGAAAATAACCATTTGAAACAGCCCTGCAAATATCATACAAATATTTCTGATCCTCACTGAGATCACTATAATTCTCGAAAGCTGAAAGATAGCTCTCAATTACATCTTATTCCACAACTGGTTGGTTTTCACAGTTTAATAATGATCTTCTAATCTAAAAAAAAATGCAAGAGGACCTGTTATCTTACAATCAATTGATTCTAGCAAATGAAAAATGAAATGAAATCTTTGAGTTTTACGTCCCACAGTAGATTCCAGCAAATGTCTTAAAGGGAGCTCATTTACGTGCAGCAGACAAACCAACCATTGCAAAAGTCTCTGAACAGACTCTTCTAAACGTCATATTATTCCACCTTTCTGCCAGGATTTTGTAGCAGTCCTTGTATTTGTAGCACGAAAATTTGAAATATTTTCACCCTACGTATTGTCAAATGCTTTGGCGAAATAAAAAAAAAAAAAACTCTTCATTTCATTTCTTTTTAGTTCAAGTTTCTAAGACAATTATTTGGCAGGATATCAACCATTCCTCTAGTCTCCTTGCTCGCCAACCTAAAAGTTGGAAAATTTTGCGGAAGGAAAGGGTTAACCATGCTGTTGGCACCCAAAGGTAATAGATTTCAACGAAAATAAATATTGATGTTCAAAATACTTACTAAGGAGCAATAATCCCGCACTATTAGAATACCGACGTGCAAACTTTAATTTTTCACTCCACCCTACTATACAGTGCATAGGACGGAGCTTCATGTCCAGAATTTCTACATGTGATTTCATAATTTGACATTTTTGTAAGATAATTGTAAGTTCACTGGATCAAGAGGTTAGAGACTCCGGTCTAGAAAATCACGAAGTTGCTGGAAGCCTATCTGAATGTGTGGCATCTGGCTGGTCCTTGTTCTTTATATTGATTTATTGATTGAAGTTAATGGAACGTCAGTGTCGAGTTTGTAATTCAATTCTTCTATGCTTACGTCTATTAAGAAGCTACACATGTGAATGAACATCACAATATTTTTCTGTGTAGACTGTAGATCCACTTTGCTCAGTTTTCCATATTTTATTAAAATGTTGTGTCTCTGTTACAGTTTACACTGTAGAATATTTGTTGAGTCAAGAAAAAATAGCCAATTTCTGAAAACCAATTTACATCCACTACCCTAGCAGCACTGGATGGTCAATGAATCTGGATGTTCATATCTAAGCAAACCATACTTGCTAGATTTGAATAGTAGTCATATTACGTATTTTTTGTCATTTGCTTTATAAAGGCATGCATTTTTCTAATTACGAACTCATGACCATGGTAATTGTGAACATAAACTCATGAAGCTAGACTACGGGAATATACATTGTATTACTGGTCAGCTTTATTTTGGAAATTCAAGCAAGCCTAATTGAATATTTCTATGTAACCAGCGAAAGTGAAGAATCCACCTACACAATTGGTTTTCTTAGACACTTGGAAGTAAGAGAGCTGATTGAAGTAAATTTGATGTAAGTTGGAGACCTGTATTAGGTATTCAAATAGCTTCCCACATAGCATACAACGTCCCTAGGACGTCTCATTGTTATCCCAATTATCTCATATAGTTCCCTGGATTTTCGGGACAATGAGTAGGCATCCCATGGGACGCCTTAAAGAATTCCCACGTAGGATGTCCACGGTACGTCCCGGATGGGACCGGAGATCCCAGGGAAATCCCGCGCCGGACATATCTAGGGCTGCATTGTCCTATGATTTACCAGTGGACATCCCTTTGACACTCCGTTGAATATCTCGTTTTCCGGGATATTAACTGACATATGGATATCCCTCGGAGGTCCTATTGATGTCCCGGGAGCAAATTCGGATGTTTCCGGGATATCTCGTTGTCTATTGCGGATTAGTCTCGGGCGTCCCTTGGACGTCTGTGCGCTATGTGGGTTTTTGTCTCCAAATAACTGAATGTAATTGTACAGATGTTTATTCACAACCATATACAATATTATCTATTCTTAAAAATAAGGTAAACCAACCGAATGTTGGACAACAACTTAATATCATATACTGACGATTCTATAAAATAAGCACTACTCCCTGTTTCCCAGCACTAACTCTGGATTCCCTCCGTCATCGAAGAAACTGTACGTTAGTTAATAAGATTACAGTATTTGTCGGTTTCGCTTTGCTTACAACATCATAAACATTTTTCTCTTACATCGAAAGTACAGAGGAACTACAAGTTAATAATCTATTGTAAAAAGATAAGATACTGAGTATTCTAGAACGATATTATTATTCCGCTAAATAAATTTGGTGACTAGGGTTATCTTTCTCACGCGATACTTTCGTATCGAATACTTAAGTCTGCCAGATATAAGATATCCGATATTAGGCAGAATTTATAATGGTCTTCTATACTTTTGTTTAGTGGATTCGCTGCACCAGTTGCTTTAAACAAGCACATGAATTATATGTTACACTTGAAACTTATATATATATATATATATATATATATATATATATATATATATATATATATATATATTAGGGTGGTCCTTAACTTTCGATTTCCGAATTTCTTTGCTCCCAACCTCTAAATTGGTTCCATGTAGGACCAAACTAATCTGTGAAAAAAATGGGCTCAATCGAAGAATATTTAACCAACCCCCAAGCGACCTAAACATCTGAATGCATTTACAATGTATAGTATATGGCAAAAGTTTGTAATAAACTCTTGTAACTTAAAAATGGCTGAGGGAAAGGAATCATATCTTGGATAGAGGTTGTAGAAGTAGATCCATACCTGATACTGAGTAGTGACCGAGATGAGGCATATCTTTACGTCCATCATCTTGGATTCGGGCACAAAATTTTAAATAGAAATGACCTCGTATGATATATCATTTTGAGGTAGCTTTTGACGACAAACATGCGTCTGCATTTATTTTCCACTTATCTCTGAACATGTAATAATTATCAACTATGGAAAATGAAAACTCCGAAGTAATATTCTGTGAGTTTATATCTCTGTATGTGCTGCAGATTTATAAGATTGTTGAATATTTTCCGTTATTTGAATTGAACCATAAAGTAAAGAAAGAAATGCACATGCCCATCTACTTGGAAAGAAGATGTAAACTTTCAACGTGGGTTGAATATATTGAAAACCATTGTGGTGGTGAATGATGTTGCAGAGAGAGGCGTGAAACTGATACAAGAATACGGGAACATTTTAACAAAAGACGAAAAAGAGAAACAATACATATTGCAGATAGTCAGTGAACACAGAAAAAAGTATCCAAATGCTACAAAAATTGGCTTAATGATGCAGTAGAATTTGGCTAGTTATCCACAGCCTTCAGCTTTCTTTTATTATCATTTTAAACATTCATTACTTTATTTATGTAATTGCATTTCATATAAATAATTTCAATATAGGCTGGTGTGTATTTCGACGGGATGTATTTATATAACAACATATATAATTATTTCCTTATTACATGTATGTAGTAGTTTATTAATATCTCAGTAACCTATAAAGAAAAAGAATAATATTGAAAGATAATAAACTATTATTTCAAAGCTAAAAAGAATTAAATGACCAGAGATAAGTTGAAAATATAGGAAGATATGTTTTTATAATGAAAGGTTACTCAAAAACAATGTCACAAAACATCATTTCCATTTAAAATTTTGGGTCCGAATACAAAATTGCGAACTTCAAATTGGACACCATCATGCTATTTCTCAGGGCCAGATGTGGATTACTTCTAATCCATGTATCCAAAATTTGGTCCCTTTCCCTTCAGCCTCTTTAAAGTAAGAAGGGTTTATTCCAGACTTTTCCTATATATTAACATATTGGATATGCATTCAAACTTTAGGTCGCTTGGGGGTCGGCTAAATATTCTTCGATTGAGCCCATTTTTTATGGATAAATTGGGTCAACATGGAACTAATTTAGGAGTTGGGAGCAAAGAAATTCAAAAAAAATCGACATGCAATTAAGGACCACCCTATATATATATATATATATATATATATATATATATATATATATATATATATATATATATATATATATATATAATATTTCTAAGGAAAAAATACACTCATTATAACCGTGCATTTAAAAACCAATATCTATTTTGTAACTATAACATTATGTAACGAAAAAATATAGAATGTACCTCTAACAGTTGTCATAAACTTGTTTGTATACACGACTCCAAAAGTGCATTACCACCTGCAATTATCCTTTTCCTGCAATAGCAGGCAACCAAAAAAACTCGGCGGTTGGGTTGGTTGCGAATTCGAAAGGCGTTGGACAAAACCTCAATTTTGTGACAAATATATCAGTGTGGCAAACTGCAAACAAGGGAATAAAACAAATTGTTAAAAATGACAATTTTATTATTGTGATGGAGTTGGATGACATCAAAAGTTACAAAATGACTTACTTAAGCAGTTCAAACGAGATGAATGATAAGAAACAGATATCAGAAGAAAGCATTTCTCTCTTTCCCCCCGCCCCACTCAAAAAAGAAACTCATATAAAGAAAAAAGTTACATAATATAAAAGTTTCATATAAAAGCCTAACAGCACAAAAAAATATATCCACGAAACGAAAAAGATACAAACACAGAATAGGGGACACCAGTGGCGTAGCAGACTTGCGGCCTTCCCATGCAAGATAAGGAGACAAGACCTTAGTTGTAAACCCCATTGTTATAATAATAATAATAATAATAATAATAATAATAATAATAATAATAATAATAATTATTATTATTATTATTATTATTATTATTATTATTATTATTATTAAAAAGTCGTTTCTTTTTCTAAATCTCTGACTCTGCCTCAGAGCATAAATGCATATAGCGATCATGTGTGCACCTTTTGTCAATTAGTGGTCCCAAAGGCCAAAAGGGATGGAAATCTCCAAGGAAGAGGAACAAAAAACTTTCTTACGGTAAATTCTAGTTCAAAGTTCGAAGTACTTGCTTTTCCACGTGGTTTTTTGTTTCTTTCTTCAGGGAACAAAAAAGTTCTAGCGCCTAAGAAATTACATCATATAATATTGCAAATTTGCAAGTGGATGTATTTACATTGCAATGTTTGGTAATAAAGATATTATGATTAGAAAACAATCTTGCAAAAAGTAAGTTTAATTTCTTCATCCATCGCAAGTCTTAGGGGACCTTTATACCTCGCATCCCCACTCCCCGAATATCGATATCGAAAATTTAGAATGATTATATTAATGTCCATATATTTGCGATATCGACTGTTGATATATGATAATATAGTAATCGATGATAGCGATATATCGACATATCACAGGCCCAGATTCCGAGAAGTGATGCTTGAAATATACTGGAATCAACAATGACATTCTAAATAAGTTTTTCATTTCCGTATCCAATGTTGAGGGGGAAGGGTGGGAGTCTACTTAGCTACAGAGGCCATATCAATTGTGTTCTCAAACCAGCCATTACACCAGTTATTATCAAAGTGTTAAGTCAGCCATTGTCTGCGAGTTATCCCAGTTCCATTTGAAGTTTGAATTGAAAACCTGAATTACAAAACATCCCAAGTCCACTCTTTTTCTTCGTATATTTCGTTTTCTGTTTTTTGTTAGCATCTATGTTTCAGGGCTATTCACTTGCATAATACGTAAGTCCAAGTCAAAACGTTTTTTTTTAAATCAAAATAATTTCAGCTAAACAGAATAGCATTTCAAGTATAACCTTCTTGTCTTTCTTCTAAAAACAAAAATATACTCCGGTGGACTTCGGATGTTCTGCAATTCAGATCTTCAATTTTATTTAGGTCTTTAACCATCTTTAACTCGCAGGCTCCTTGCTTACATAAAAAGCATTTGTTGTGTAGATTAAAATCAAAAATGAATTAATCTATATTCTAGGGAACTTATTGTTGCACCAACACACATATATACAGGGTATAACAAAAAGGTACGGCAAAATTTCAGAGGTGGATTCCTTATGGGTAGACAAGCAAAATCGTTCATATGACCATATGTCGGGAAATGTATCATTACAGAGTTACGGCCATTGAGCCGCCTAATGGTGGAAATAGTCATATTCTGGTCGCTCCTTAATGTGACTCAATTTAAACCTCAATAACTCAGACCCTAATTAACCTAGGAAGATATTTTTGATATCTATGTATTTCTAAAGGACGATGCTTTCCGCCTATATATATAGGGTGAGTCAAAAGTCTTGGACACCTGCATAAGTTTTAAAATCGACGGGAAAAGTAAAATGTGATGATGAGAATAGAGGTTTGATGAGGGGCTGCAACTTTTGGAGTGTATGTCATTCATGGCCGCCATCTCGAAATCCGTCATTTTGGATTCAAGTCTTTTTTAAATGGGAAAGTGTATGTCACATCAAATAACACTAGCTTGAGCTCAGAAATTTAGTGGTGTATTTGTTTTTTTCTATCTTGTACAGTTTAGAAGTTATTAATTGTCAAAAGCGGGAAATTACCTTGATACTGACCCAGTTCTCTCTGTTCCAGGTGATCTAAAATAGGTCTGACACGTGAATAGAAAATCGAAATCATCCTTATATCAGTGGAACGCAGCTACCGAAAAATAACAGCTGACTACAACCGACGGCACTCAGACAGAGAACCGGTATCGCACAGCACGGTGGCTCACGTGGCCACCAAATTCCGAGAGACGGGCTCTGTTCAAGATAGGGCACGTAGTGGGCGACCAAAGACTGCCACCAATGACGAAACTGCAACGGCGGCTGTTGCGTCGTTTGTGAAAAGTCCTACACGAAGTACCCGTTGTGTGTCCCTAGCATGTCCAATAAGCCAATCCTCCGTTATCCGGATATTTCACACCAATCAGTGGCATCTTTACAAGATGCACATGCAACATAAACTGAACGAGGATGACCCTGATCGCCGGTTGGATTTCTGCATGTGGGCTACTAAACAACATGAACTGGATCCTGCGTTTGTCAAGGGCATACTGTTCAGTGACGAGGCGTATCTCACTTTGAACGGAGAGGTTAATCGACATAATTGTCGACACTAGTGTGACGTAAATCCGATCTGGGTTGACCCGAGTCGAGAACATAGTCCAGCGAAGATGATGGTTTGGTGTGGCATATGGGACACCCGCATCATTGGGCCATTTTTCAGTTACAACACCTTAACTGCACCACAGTATTTGATGCTGTTGCAGGACTTTGTGTTCCCTGCCACACTGAACGCTGACGGCATTTTCCCATCTTATTTTCAGCACGATGGACCCCTCCACACTATAGACTTGGTGTCCGTCAATGGTTGGATGAACAACTGCCACGGAAGTGAATTGGTCGCCGTGGTCCCGTGGAGTGGCTGCCCAGATCCCCTGACTTAACGCCCCTTGATTTTTATCTATGGGAACATCTTAAGCAGATAGTGTATGCTGAGACAATCCGTGATTTGAGACACCTGGAGGAACGCGTCCAACAAGCCTGTGACCAAACTTCAGGAGGCATCTCCTCCGTGTGAGACTCCAGTCAGAGTGGTTGCAGGGACTACAGTTGTGCATTGCACGAAATGGACAACACGTAGAACATGTGTTGTAGCATTCAGTATCAAGGTAATTTCCCACCTGTGAATATTAATAACTTCTAAACTGTACTAGATAGGAAAAACAAATTACACCACTAAATTCCTGAGCTCAAGCTAGTGTTATTTGATGGGTCATACACCCCCTTCCCATTTAAAAAAATGATGTGAATCCAAAATGGCGGATTTCAAGATGACATACACTTCAAAAGTTGCGGCCCCTCATCAAACCTCTGTTCCCATCATTACTTTTTACCTTTCCCGTCGATTTTCACTTATACAGGTGTCCAAGGACTTTTGACTCACCCTGTATATTTTATGTATGTGTGCGAGTACCATGGTGGACATGGGAGGGTAATTACTTGTTTTTTGTTTGATTTTTGCATCAGCATTTTGGAGATGGCATTCCTTGGGGATACACTCATAAAATGCATATCAGCGGAAAGCTTAATTTTTGCAGAACACGTTGCTACTAAAATTACCTTCCTATCTTAATCAGAGTATGATATATTGAGGTTCAAATTGAGACACATTAAGGAGCGACCAGACAGTAATTCTGGAACGATGCATTTCCCGAAATATGGTCATCGGAACGTTTTTGCTTGTCTACCAATAAGGAATCCACCCATGAAGTTTTGTCGTACCTTTTAGTTACACCCTCTATATACAAGATCCGTTTTGTTGATTTACAAAATCACTCTTTTTTCCTTAAACAATTTATAAAAAGGGTCTTGAATGAGATGGTCGCACTAGTAATGACATCCCGTAGCGTCGTTACGTAACACCCACAGTATAAATAAAGCTTCAAAACCACAAATTGCAAGTTCTACCGCAGATAATTCGGTAAGGTGTCTGCTTGTTGAGTGGGCAACCCAGATTCATATCACGGCTGGTACGTTTTTTTTCCTTTTAAAATTCGTTTCTATATGTTTATATTTCTTCTTAATAATTATTTTCTTGCAATCTTAAATTAGTCGGGGTTAAGTAGTCAGAAGATTAAAATACATGTATGACTACTTTATCCGTGTGTGTGTACTCATATATGTATCTTTATATATTTGTTTCTTTCTTGGGGCCGCGGCGGCTCAGTGGTAGAGCGTTCAACTTTGGTGCTTGGGGTCCGGGTTCGATCCCAGTCCCCGAAAAGTGAACTTTGTGGTGGACAAACACCGTGTGCGTGGGTTTTCTCGGGGTTCTCAAGCTTTGTTTATTCCACCATTTCATTCATTACTCATGATCACCGTCTCCTTTAGCCTAACCGGCATAATCGTGGGACGTAAAACCCAAAGATTTCATTAGTTCTTTCTTTCAACTAGTGTTGCCACGAGACCAGACAGAAACCTTTGATACGAGACACGAGACGAGACAGACTACTTGTCCCGTCTCGTTTCCGAGACGAGACGAGACGTCTTTTGAAATGCCTCGTATCGTCTCATATCTCAAAAATGAAAAGACAGTTTTTGAAATTGTTTAAAAATTTATTAACTCGGAATAAATTATTGCCTTCGAAAGTATACCAGCGTTTATTATTTCAAATGAGGACTATCCTAAAAGAACAAGGAAGAGATAAAGTTATTTTTATATGATTCTTACAAACAGCTTTCATTTCTATTTTCCAGCCGATTCAAGTTTAAATATTTTGTGATACTGTTCCAGATTCAAGTAAAATGTTAAACCATTCTTTGAGATCAGTGTTTCAGAATATTTCATTCCGAAGGCTGGTGGCATTATCTATGTATAAAAATCCTTTATAGAAATACAATTTCTCCTAATGCCAATTTCATCAGCAACTAACCATTGTTCATGAGTTTTCTCGTTCCGAACAAAGACAGAAACGTGTAGGCCTTTTCCTGTACTGAGTTTGAAAGGATGCTGGTTTGACAATAAAATTTAGTTTCGTTTTATTGTTTTATGATGTTATTCGAACCAAAGTCATTTTTGAAATCAGAAAGTCACATGGGCCTTCTTATATTGTGAAGTGGCGCCAGAGGTTTTAAAAAAGGATTTCATAGTAAGTGGGGAAGGCTTGCCTTTCGACTGTACCGACGATATTGACAAATATTCCTTTCGTAATAATTCATTACTGGAAACCATTTTCGCCCGAAGAATTTTTAAGGGGGTCATCTCCTCGATTGCTATATTACACCTGATATTTAATATACGTAGTTTGCTATATAACACATATATTTTCGTGAGCAAGGGCGGCCGGGCCCCTTCCCCCTCCCTTCGGACGCCCTTGGTCGAAACTATGTAGTCGTTGTTTCAAGCTATGTTTCTTCCAGACATGTTTTTGGGGTGCTGCCCCCTGGAACTCTAAGAGTACCCCCCACGGGGAGACCAAAATAATACATATATAATAGAATAATACCAGCAGTACCCCCGGAATCCTAAATATACCCTCCTAGGAACATTTTTTCTCAAAGAAACACTGATTGGAATATTGTAGTCGTGTTGTGTGTTGTGCTGATAACCAAACAAAAGTGGTTAAAAGCTGTAATTTTAACCACTTTGTATAACAGCTACTTTTTGTGGGCCTCATCCGCTCTAGTGTTGCCACGAGACGAGACATTTCTCGTGTCTCGGCTCACGAGACTACACAGCTTGAAGTCTTCTTTCGTCTCATCTCGTGGAAACACTACTTTCGACCATGTGGGTTACTGCCTCGATCTTGGAAATGTCCTCGAAGGGATTGTGCTATGAATAACAGATTTTATTCGAACTAATTGACTGACTCCGATGCAACATTGTTCCAATTTCGCCTATTCGCAATGTAATGGAATAGATAAACATACGTTTATATGGTTATATGAAAGCTGTCCCGTGTTCGATTCCTGGTGGGGGCACTCGGTCGAAAAATTTAAAAGTTTTTCAGGCAAGTCACCTTTAATGAGATTTTCCTTCGTTTTCCACATTCACACCAGAAAGATGCCAGGGTGATACCTTAGGTTTCAGATCACTTCCCTTCTCCCCCAATCCTTTCTTCCTTCCCTTTTCCCGGAAAGTGTGTTCGCCTAGAGATGTCATCCCTTGAACGTAACGGGTTAAATGGTCTCAGATGGCGAAAGCCCAGAAATCTAAATCCTAAATTCTAAATTTACAAAGTTACTTCTGGGAAACATTGTTCTTTCAAAATATATTTCTATATATTGATATTTATTATTATTAATTACTTTCTTGCATCTTTCCTACATTATTCTAGATTAGTTACCATTGGTTAGTTTAGTCACATTATGTATAGTTAAATACGGTTACGTATGTTTACCGTTTCTTTTCTTTTTTTCAAAATACATTCCTATCTGATCACATGTATTGTTAATAATTTATTTGTTGCATTTTTTAATAATTTATTTCATACACACAACAGATAAAACAACTCATACATTTTAATTACACAGCACATAGTTCTTTGACATGGAGTGAAATCCCCTTTGGCTATAAGAGCGTATAGTTACCAATGGGGATTTCCCTCATCCCCCTTGTAATTCGTACATCATCAACAGATATAGAACATTGTTGAACATTTCTTGAACCACTTCATCACACTCCTGGCCTTGTGACATGGTGCATTATTTTGTCGAAAACTTCCACTACCGTTGGTAAACATGGTCGTCATCAAGGGGTGTACGTAGTCAGCAAGCAGTGTGCGATACGCGTCGTCCGCCATTGTGCCTTCCTCGAGCTATACTAGATACATGCTCACGTGTATGTCCCCCAGAGCATCATTATTATTATTATTATTATTATTATTATTATTATTATTATTATTATTATTATTATTATTATTATTATTATTATATTTGAAGTACAATCAAATATCACGACATTAATTATTAGTTTTAATTAACGGAATTGAGCTGAAAATTAAATCTTGATTTCGAAAGATTAACCATTAAGTTTATGCGTTCGGTACCTTTCTAAAGCAATAAATACTGGAATTGGTTTCAAGGCTGTTTCTGACTGAATACTTTCTTCAAAATAATATTTAAAATTATAGAAAGATTTTCGACACATTCGAGTCGAGTCGAGATTTTTACGAAAAGTCTAGACTCGACTCGTGTCTCGGCTCGAAAATTAGAGTCGAGAAATAAATTTGTCTTGACTCGTCTCGAATTTTACAAAGTGTGTCAACTCGAATTTCAGTCCAGATTCGAGACATGTCTCGACTCGTGCGCATCCCTAAATATTCATATTTTAAATGTGCAATACTACCTCGCGAAAACTGATCCCGAAGTTAATTTACCAAAGTCTACTTTCTTCTTGTTAGATTAGTGATCGTGGTTTAGGATAGATTATGTAAAGTCAGACATGGTTATGTATGTTTACAATTTCGTTTCTTTCTTTCGAAATGCATTCCTATCTGTTCCAATTTATTATTAAGAATGTATTTCTTGCATTTATTAATAACTATCAGAAAAACCCATTATTCGCATGGTGGCTGTATTTGGAAGTCAACGCCTCTATAGTATCACCGTTGATTTCAGCGAGTGCGAAAACTTTGGATTTGGATTAATATCGGCCATTTTGGATTATTTTTACATGTCAGTTATCATCTCCGGTACCCCGCCCCTCAACTAAGTGGGATTAATTTGGAAGTTAATGCAATCAGAGTTTCATCATTGATCTCAGCGACCACCAAAACTTTGAATTCGACACTAATATCGGTTATCTTCTACTACTTTTACATGTCCCTGTAAACGTCTCCTGAGACTTCCTAGTTCGATTAAAAAAAACGATTCGTCTTTATCCGGAACCTGGGCCAAGGTACCCAAGATCAAAATTTGGTAACTCTCGGTCCTCTTGTCAGGTCTCCAGGCAGCACACAGATACATACATACAGACAGACAGACACACAAACAAACTTTTTATTTTATTAATATTCGATTAGGTGTATTTCAAACAGCGCTTCTTCCAGAAGTGTTTTTAGGGGTACTGCCCGCCCGGAGCTCTGAGAGTGCCCCCCGGAAGGGACCAAAATAATACATCTATAATATAATAAAAAATAGAAAGTTATCGATAGTGCCCCCGGAATACGAAGTGTGCCCCGCCCCCGGAACATAGTTTCTGAAAGAAACACTGATTTCAAACACAACAGATAGAACCAACGGCACCGACTTTCCAAAATGTATGTGGGTGCATATAAATGGCGGGACGAGTTATGTTTTCAGGGGAGTCTCAATATTTTTTGATTGATTTCTTTTAGCTAAAATCTTTTATGATCACTGTCACAAAGGTCTGTGCTGTGATAAAGTAAAATATACCGGTAATATAAGGATAAGTTGGAACTGTCCTAGCTCCAACACGGCTGACTTAAACGTAAAGAAACAGGTTGAAACACGGGTTCAAGTTTAATTCCTGTAATGCATATTCCCAACATATATAATCGTGGTATTTAATGTATATTTCCAAAAACTTACATGATGCACAATGAGTGCAAGAGGCCGTGAGTAGTAGGGGTCCCGTTATGCGCGAATTCACTTTTATGACGTCATAGGTCAAACGTCAATGACCTTGGCCCGGGGCCAATGACCTAGAGGTACATAGGACCACCCCTCTAAATTTGGGCAGGGGTACCATGTCCCACCCCCTAAATTTTGGCAGGGGTACATAGGACCACCCCCCTTAAATTTTGGAAATTGCCAAATCTAAAAATTCGGTGTGGTAGCCTAGGACCATAGTATGTACCTCTATCAGTATTGGGTGTCTATGTCGTTCACTTTTATGGGTAAAAAATTGCCAAAAATTCAAATTTTGGGGGTTTTTGACCTAATTTATATCCCTTTGATGAGGTGTTATTACCCTATATGGTTATATGGGCGTATACAGGGGTTCATTAGCTTTTATAACATATGGGTATATTAATGCACCTCTTGAAAAATTTGGGAAAGGTACCTTGGCCCACCCCTAAAGTTTTGGAAATTGCCCAATTTCAACATTTGGTATTATAGTACTGGACCCTAACGTGCATTATGATAAATTTGGGTGGTCCACCTCGTTCCCTTTTAGGGGTACGAAATTGCCAAAATATAAACGTAAGCAATACGTTATACCACGTGTTTGGATTTTGACCTAAATTATCTAATTTGATGAGGTCCTATTACCTTATATGGTTATATGGTTATGTATAGGAATTAGTTTCCTTTCATAAGACATTTGTGCACTCTGTGAGGGTACCTTGGGCCACCCCTTAAATTTTGGAAATTGCCCAATTTAAAAATTTGGTATTATAGTACTGGACCCTAACATGTATTATGATAAATTTGGGTAGTCCACCTCGTTCCCTTTTAGGGGCGCAAAATTGCCAAAATATAAACGTAAGCAATACGTTATACCACGTGTTTGGTATTTTGGCACAATTTATCCCGTTTGATGTAATCTTATTACCTTATATGGTTATATGGTTATACAGTAATGTATAGGGGTTTATTCCCTATCATAAGACATAGGTACATTTGTGCACCCCTTTAAAAATTAGGGAGGGGTACCTTGGCCACCCCTTAAATTTTAGAAATTGCTCATTTTATATATTTGGTATTATGGTACTGGACTCTAACATGTATTACTATAAATTTGGGTGGTTCATCTCGTTCCCTTTCACGGGTACGAAATTGCCAAATTTTAGTACAACCACGTGTTTCGTTTTTGACCTAATTTATTCCCTTGGATGAGGTTCTATTACCTTATATGGTTATATGGTCATGTATAGGGGGTCTATTTCTTATCATAAGACATAGGTACCAATGCCAATCCACTTAAATTTTGGAAATTTTTCAATTTAAGCATTCGCTCTCATAGTACATGACATCAATATGTATCATGATAAATTTGGGTGGTCCACCTTGTTCCCTTTCATGAGTAAAAAAATTGCCAAATATAAACATAATCAATATGTTGTATCACGTGTTTGGTGTTTGGCCCAATTTATTCCATTTAATGTGATCTTATTACCGTATATGGTTATATGGTCATGTATATAGGTTCATTTCCTATCATAAGACATGGGTACATTGATGCACCCTTTAAAATTTGGGAGGGGTATCTTGGCTCATCCACTCAGTTTTAGAAATTGTTTAATATAAGCATTTGGTATCTTCGTACAGGTCTTCAAATATGTACCACTATAAATTTGAATGGTCCACATCGTTCCCTTTCATGGATAAAGAACTACCAAAAATCAAATTTCGGAGGTTATTGACCCCTTTGATAAGTATTTAGCACGTTATATGGTTTATTACCTTTATATGTTTATGTTCCCTTTTAAATTTGGGAATTATCAGATAACAAAATTCGGTAAACGTTTTCTAGGACCATTGTAGACGTTGGTGTTCCTCTTATGGCCAAATATTCAAAATTTAAAGGTTATTGAATAACTACAGGATTTATTACTTTTTCATAAGACACAGGTGTATTTGTGTACCAATCTTAAATTTTGGGAGGGGTACATTTCTTATTGTCATATCAATAATTGGTAATTGTTCTTAAAATTGGATAGTATCTCATTCATTGGGTAAATCATTGTGAAATATTAGTATGATCACGTGATCAGTTATTGACCTATGATGGGATTAGGAGTCCAGGACATTGGTACATTTAAACTTTGTAGGATAATTTGAGAATGCGTCATTGGTATTGATTATTACAGCCAAATATAAACGTAAGCAATACGATGTACCACGTGATTGACCTTGATGAGGTAGTGTACAGGGATACATAGCTAACCTTATTGAAACTTATGACTCATAGTCTTAAGGGAATATATGCTACAACACTGGCAAAGTTATTGTTGATGCAATTTGATTGGTTGATCACTATCTTTCGTGCAATCTGATTGGCTGATCACTATATTTCGTGCAATCTGATTGGTTGCTGATTTTCAAATCTTTGCTGCTTTCAGTTTTGTTTTGACATTTAAAAAGTTTTTGAATTTTTTTGTTTTAAACTTTGGTTTGACATTTTTTCGTTTGATATTTTTAGTTTAAAAATTTTTGTTTCGAAATTTTTGTTTGAAAATTTTGTTTCAAAATTGTGTTTGAAACTTTTCGTTTGAAATTTTTGTTTGAAAAATTTTTGTTTAAATTTTTTTGTTCGAAATTTTTGTTAGTAAATTTTTGTTTCAATTTTTTTGTTTAACTTTTTTCGTTTCCAGATTTTTTTCTGTTTAAAAATTTTTGTTTGAACAGTTTTGTTTGGAAAATTTTGTTTCAAAATTTTTTGTTTGAAAATTTTTGTTTGAAATTTTTTTCGTTTCATAATTTGTTTGAATTTTTCGTTTCCAATTTTTTTTTCGTTTCAAAAATTTTGTTTCAAAGTTTGGTTTGACATTTTTAAAAGTTTGTGCACTCATTAGTAAAGAACCGGAACTGTTTAGAACTAAAACCTCTGGCAACATTGTGGTGCAATAGTACACGTCAGAACATGATAATGCAACGTCATCAGTTTTGCATCATATATAAGTATCGTTCGAGTTAGTATTCATGATAACATCATCATGGCTACTTGTTTGCAGTTTCTAAACACACGTGACGTGATGAAATCATTTACCAAGATTACTGATTTACAACAGAATGTACCTTATAGAATCTTAGCTAGCAAAAAAATCCCTACAAAGTTTGGATTAAGAATCGTAGTGAAGCTTGAAAATGATAAGAATATAATTTTACCAGCAAGATATTTACCCATGGAAGCATCAAAACAAGAAGAACTGCTGCGTTTCTTAAATACTGGATCTGTATCTTTATGTTACAAAGGATTCTTGGGTCGAAGTCATCAATTTGAATTTAGTACACAGCCGGATTCGTCAGCAATTGTGATGAAATCATGAATTCAAACGTCAGCACATTCCTTTGACGTCAGACGTTGTTGTAAGAATTTGGTTGGTCAGCATGACGTCAGTAACTGTGATGAAATCATGAATTCAAATGTCAGCACATTCCTTTCCTATGACGTCAGCCGTAGTTCTATAAATTAATCAATACACTGTCATCGCACGAAATCATTTGAGCAAGTGCGTTTCAGGAAAAAAGATGTGTACTTCTAACGATAAAGAGTTCATCTTCGCAAGCTATTATCCAATAAATATATTTCAAACAAAACATGTGATGATTGGTATCAGTGCTAGAACATTTGAACCAGTGATTCGATTGGGCAAAGCAGAACAATTTGGTGTACAACTGACCTGTGAAAAATGGCAAATATTATGTTCACGAATCGACCAAATGAACGATTATTTTCATGATGAGCTAAATGTGACCATGGTCAAATCATTAGGCTCAAATCATGAAGTGGTGCTGCGTACAGTCCTCGAAGAGAAGATGATGCTGTTACGTAAAAAGAGTACCTTCCATGTCCCTCGCAACATGGTGTATCTAACGCGAACGGAATGGAACAAATTCATCAGCGTATTTCAGTGTGTGAAACATGCAGTGGAAGTGTGCAACAAAACAAGTATATTCCTGAAAAAGTACTATTTTGAAAAATGTGTGATGTATATTTTACAACATGTATCTAGATATTGTGATGGTTGTCAACATCGTTCGTGGGTGCACACCTGTATTGATAAACAGTTTATTTGTGATCAAATGGACATTGAGTTTCCACCAATTGATATTGCAATAGACCTTAAAAGACTTCAACTGGAATTAAAATTATATGCTAAAGACAAACTAGTGCAAGAAGTTCAAAATGCATTGTATCGACAATATCCAGAACCACTATCTGGTATGGATGTATGTGGAGTGTAATAAAATGATCCATTTCAATGAATTGTGTTTTTTCAAGTACAACCCCATATTCTGACGTGTACTACTGCACCACAATGTTGCCAGAGGTTTTAGTTCTAAATAGTTCCGGTTCTTTACTAATGAGTGCACAAACTTTTAAAAATGTCAAAGCAAACTTTGAAACAAAATTTTTGAAACGAAAAAATTTGGAAACGAAAAATTCAAACAAAATTTTGAAACGAAAAACAATATCAAACAAAATTTTGAAAAAAAATTCGAAACAAAAAAATTTCAAACAAAAAAATTTCGAAACGAAAAATTTCAAAACAAAAATTTCGAACAAAAAATTTTCACACAAAATTTTGCAACAAAAAAATTAAAAATTTTCAAACAAAAAAAATTCAAAGAAAAAATTTTGAAACAAATTTCAACAAAATTCTGAAACAAAAAAATTCAAACACAAATTTGAAACAAGAGTTTTCAAACAAAAACTTTCAAACAATTGGAAACGAAAAATTCCAACAGAATTTTGAAACGAAAAAAAATTTCAAACAAAATTTTGAAAAAAACTCGAAACAAAAAAAATTAAACAAAAGAATATGGAAACGAAAAATTTCAAAACAGAAATTTCGAACAAAAAGTTTTAAACAAAAAATTTTCAAACAAAATTTTGCAACAAAAAAAAATAAAAATTTTCAAACAAAAAATTTTCAAACTAAACAATATTACGTTTCACGGTTAACCGTCAAACTTTATCCGGTTTTTAACTATTCGATTAACAAATAAACGGTTTTGATCATATTTATCAGTGAGTGCAAAATGTTGAACGAAACCAAGATTTTTAAAAGTTAAACAACACTTAAAACTGAATGCAGCAAAGATTTGAAAATCAGCAACCAATCAGATTGCACGAAATATAGTGATCAGCCAATCAGATTGCACGAAAGATAGTGATCAACCAATCAAATTGCATCAACAATAACTTTGCCAGTGTTTTAGCATGTATTCCCTTAAGACTATGAGTCATAAGATTCAATAAGGTTAGCTATGTATCCCTGTACACTACCTCATCAAGGTCAATCACGTGGTACATCGTATTGCTTACGTTTATATTTGGCTGTAATAATCAATACCAATGACGCATTCTCAAATTATCCTACAAAGTTTAAATGTACCAATGTCCTGGACTCCTAATCCCATCATAGGTCAATAACTGATCACGTGATCATACTAATATTTCACAATGATTTACCCAATGAATGAGATACTATCCAATTTTAAGAACAATTACCAATTATTGATATGACAATAAGAAATGTACCCCTCCCAAAATTTAAGATTGGTACACAAATACACCTGTGTCTTATGAAAAAGTAATAAATCCTGTAGTTATTCAATAACCTTTAAATTTTGAATATTTGGCCATAAGAGGAACACCAACGTCTACAATGGTCCTAGAAAACGTTTACCGAATTTTGTTATCTGATAATTCCCAAATTTAAAAGGGAACATAAACATATAAAGGTAATAAACCATATAACGTGCTAAATACTTATCAAAGGGGTCAATAACCTCCGAAATTTGATTTTTGGTAGTTCTTTATCCATGAAAGGGAATGATGTGGACCATTCAAATTTATAGTGGTACATATTTGAAGACCTGTACGAAGATACCAAATGCTTATATTAAACAATTTCTAAAACTGAGTGGAAGAGCCAAGATACCCCTCCCAAATTTTAAAGGGTGCATCAATGTACCCATGTCTTATGATAGGAAATGAACCTATATACATGACCATATAACCATATACGGTAATAAGATCACATCAAACGGATTAAATTGGGCCAAAAACAAAACACGTGATACAACATATTGATTATGTTTATATTTTGGCAATTTTTTACTCATGAAAGGGAACAAGGTTGTCCACCCAAATTTATCATGATACATATTGATGTCATGTACTATGATAGCGAATGCTTAAATTGAAAAATTTCCAAAATTTAAGGGGGTTGGCATTGGTACCCCTCCCGGGGTGCATCAATGTACCTATGTCTTATGATAAGAAATAGACCCCTATACATGACCATATAACCATATAAGGTAATAGGACCTCATCCAAGGGAATAAATTAGGTCAAAAACGAAACACGTGGTGGTACTAAAATTTTTCAATTTCGTACCCGTGAAAGGGAACGAGATGAACCACCCAAATTTATAGTAATACATGTTAGAGTCCAGTACCATAATACCAAATATATAAAATGAGCAATTTCTAAAATTTAAGGGGTGGCCAAGGTACCCCTCCCTAATTTTTAAAGGGGTGCACAAATGTACCTATGTCTTATGATAGGGAATAAACCCCTATACATAACTATATAACCATATAACCATATAAGGTAATAAGACTACATCAAACGGGATAAATTGTGCCAAAATACCAAACACGTGGTATAACGTATTGCTTACGTTTATATTTTGGCAATTTTGTACCCCTAAAAGGGAACGAGGTGGACCACCCAAATTTATCATAATACATGTTAGGGTCCAGTAATATAATACCAAATGTTTAATTTGGGCAATTTCCAAAATTTAAGGGGTGGGCCAAGGTACCCCTCCCAGAGTGCACAAATGTACCTATGTCTTATGAAAGGAAATAAACCCCTATACATAACCATATAACCATATAAGGTAATAGGACCTCATCCAAGGAGATAAATTAAGTCAAAATCCAAACACGTGGTATAATGTATTGCTTACGTTTATATTTTGGCAATTTCGTACCCCTAAAAGGGAACGAGGTGGACCACCCAAATTTATCATAATACATGTTAGGGTCCAGTACTATAATACCAAATGTTTAAATTGGGCAATTTCCAAAATTTAAGGGGTGGGCCAAGGTACCCCTCCCAAATTTTTCATGGGGTGCATTAATATACCCATATGTTATAAAAGCTAATGAACCCCTGTATACGCCCATATAACCATATAGGGTAATAACACCTCATCAAAGGGGATAAATTCGGTCAAAAACCCCCGAAATTTGAATTTTTGGCAATTTTTTACACAGGAAAGGGAACGATATAGACCCCCCAATACTGATAGAGGTACATACTATGGTCTTAGGCTACCACACCCAATTTTTAGATTTGGCAATTTAAAAAATTTAAGGGGGTGGGCGAAGGTACCCCTCTCGGGGTGCATTAATATACCTATATCTTATGAAAGGGAATGGACCCCTGTATACGCCCATATAACCATATAAGGTAATAACACCTCATCAAAGGGGATAAATTAGGTCAAAAACCCCCGAAATTTGAATTTTTGGCAATTTTTTACCCATAAAAGGGAACGACATAGACACCCAATACGGATAGAGGTACATACTATGGTCCTAGGCTACCACACCGAATTTTTAGATTTGGCAATTTCCAAAATTTAAGGGGATTGGTCCTATGTAGCCCTGCCAAAATTTAGCTGGTTGGCCATGGTACCCTTTGCCAAAATTTAGAGGGGGTGGTCCTATGTACCCCTAGGTCATTGACCCCTGGCCAAAGTCATTGACCTTTGACCTATGACGTCATAAAGGTCAATTCGCGCATAACGGGACCCCTACTACTCAGTGATATTATCAAACGCTACTAAAAGAAAATACTACATTCATACAAATTAAAATGAAAATATCATGATAATAGAAAATAATTTTAATGGTATTGCAAAAAGAACTTGCAAGGAGTTTGAAAATGAAATCTTTGAGTCTTGCGTCCCACGGTTATGCGGGTAGGCTAAAGGAGACGGTGATGATGAGAGATGAATGAAATGGTGGAATGAAGAAAGTGGTAGGAAACGGGAGTGCCCCGATAAAACCCACGAGCACGGTGTTTGTCCACCACAAGGTTCACTTGGCGGGGACTGTGATCGAACCCGGGACCCCAAGCACCAGAGGTGAATATTCTACCACTGAGCCACCGCGCCCCCTGCAAGGATTTTGTTGTGGACCTAAAGTATAAAGTGACTAACTTAGTGTGTTCCTTGGTTGCCTTTGCAAAAACACATTTGAAACACTCAATTATGTTTTAGAGGTTAGAAATTTTAACTCCCATCTCTATGTTTTAATTGTTTATTTTTTAATAGTGTCAAGCGAGAAATATTTATTTTATTATGTTTATTATGTTTCGAAACTAAAAATCTTGCCTGCAGCGCCCTGACAACATTATTTGTGTGAGTGCTTTAACAAGGGAACACCAAGCAGGCGGCGCACATAGACAGAACAACCCCTAGCGTTTCTTACACAGTACAATGTTGTTTGGCATATAACGTTGCTCCTGTACTAGCGAATTCCAGCTAGTTAAGCCTTTTATTAACAGCCGGAGGCAGCATTCTGTTATATCGTTGTAGTGAGTGGCGTGATAAAATACTCCTAGTATCAGTTTTTTCATTATTCGATTGACCTTGAAAGACCAACAAATGCCTTTCGAGGAATACAAGTTCCCTTTAATTCATGAAGTTAATATAGAAATGACCTTCAAACCTGTGCTGTGCATAAATGCTGGAAGTCTTATAAAACGGTTTTATCCGTGTGTCTGTAGACCAGAGCCCTGCAAAGCCAGGCCCGAAGACGGCCCGGATGGATCTGTATTCTGTGTCCGTCTCGACCCGATCCGGCCCGAATCTCGAGCCGGGCAGAGAATGGGCCAGACTCTAAACTGGCCGGGCACAAAGGAGCCGGGCTCTAAACGGGCCGGGCGTAACCGGCCTGAGAACATCAAGTTGATAGATCAAGTCAATCCTTCAATATGTAATGGAAAATGAGAAATATGTCGTCATAATATTGCACTGTCTATTTGTCCTTCTCAAATAGGAAAATCGTGTGAAAAGTTACCCAAGGTTTGTTTTCTATATCCCTATACTGTCTGTCTATTTGTTATTTTTGCTTGCTCTGTCCAGCCATGTTTATTATACAATAATACAGCTCATGGACGTAAAAGTCTTATACTACACTCATTAATGCATTACAAGTAACAAAAAAGATATGTAAAGCTTCTACACCGTATGTGATACTAATACTACAACTAGTACTGCTAATACTATTATTACTATTGCGATTACGAATGCTAGTGCTAATTCCACTATTGCCGCCACTGCTACTACTGTTACTATTACAACTACTGCTACTACTTATTACTATACTAATACGATAGCGAATACCACTACTGCTATTACTAGTAATACGAAAAGAAAACAATGCAAATGAAATCTTTGAGTTTTACGTCCCACACTTATGCCGGCTAGGCTAAAGGAGACGGTGATGATGGTGGAATAAATGAAATGAAATGGTGGAATTAATAAAGTGGGAGGAAACGGGAGAACGTCGAGAACCCCCACACACGGTGTTTGTCCACCACAAATTTCATTTAGCGAGACCTGGGATCGAACCAGGGACCCCATCCACCAGTGGTGAACGCTCAATCACTGAGCCACCGTTCCAGGAACACCTAATCCGCCCTGGCGTCTTGGTGATTTATTTTATCATAATATTTTGTTATATTTGTAGTATCATACTATGATATAAAGAATACAGGAACATGTAACATCATTTGGTATTTGGCTTGCTAATTGAACATAACTACAAATTGCACTAATCTTATGAGCACGCCAGTTCACGGTTTTGGCCTCCGTGGTCTAAAGGTAGCGTACCAAATTCTACTTAGTAGGTCAAGTACTTGACTTTGTCATACGTTCTTTAGGTAACTACGGCTCAGGCTGTATGGATGATGATGGGATGAATTGGTGGAATGAAAACAGTGGCAGGAAGCGGCACCACCCCGGAAACTCCCACGCACACAGTATTTGTCCACCACAAAGCTCACATAGCATCTGGGTAGTAGTTCTGTACGGATCCAATGAACTACGGAATAACGTAGCAGCAACTCCCTACTCTGTAAGTATATACTGCTAATATTCCTAAGTTTCAAGCTTGTAAAATAACGTAGCTGTTTTGTCTTTCTATTAAGGTTTACGATATTTCTATCGTATCTTGTCTGAGCTGCAAAACGAGAGGTAATACGTTTATCGATTTATAGTTAGGGTTTGGTCCTTTAAAACATTTAATTAAATCGAGAGGTGATAGAAACATACTATCCCGCGATAAACGTACATTTTCTTTTGTGACAGATGATAACACTACTTCAAGTTTCACTATTGAATTCATATTGTTTGGAAATCATCGTTTCATACTGTGAAACGATACTCACTTCTTTTAGTTTGGTATTGGTACTGGTAACTCCTCTAATATATCCAACAAGTTGAAACTTTTAGTCATAGATTACAAATGTAGCAATACACGTTGAAACCGAGCTTGGCTAAATTCAGCTACTTCGTTTTTGAAGAGGAATTGGTGGAAAGTATTCTTGGGATGCTGAATTCTTGGAGGAACATTTCCTTACGACTCTGATATATTTAAAAAAGCCGTATCTTGATATCTCCTATTGTTTTAATTCCTGGAAACAAGAATTGAAATAGGAAATGATACTTAATTGGAACCACTTCTGGGTTCAATATAAAGTTAACGGATGAGATGGAACCTATTCAATTCATTGGATGAAGAATCAATAGCAGAAAACCATTTCTCTATATAGGGGCGGATCCAGAACCGACTTCTGGGGGGGCGGTGGGTTGTCATAATGCTACTTTTAAGGGTTCCAAACTCTGGGATGGATTTTATTTATATATAAAAAATAAGAAAGTTTCCCCTTCTGGGGGGACGATTGCCCCGATCGCCCCACCTAGGATCCGATCCTGTCTCTATATCACTTTCTGTCTTTGCTTTGGTATCTGTCAACAGACACACGGATGAAACCACTCTATAAGATTTCCGACTTTATGCACAGCACAGTTTGGTAGTTTAAAACCTGTCTTTGGTTCCATAAATATTATTAACACTAACATATCAATGATATTCTTGTGTATGATTCAAAAAGTTAGCCGTGAAATTTAATCTAGATTGGAAGTAGTTGTGGAAAGGCCTCTTGCTATAACAGATTTGTGAGTGTTCAGATAAAAACAACATAATATTTCTATTTCACAACGGGTGAGTAATGCATAGGTCATTTCTACTGTATATCAACTTCACGGACCAAAGCGACTTGTGACTTGATGTGAAACCATTTGTTAGTTCTTCAAGGTCAATAACAACAAAATAGCTAATACTAGCACTACACGCGATCCATTACTTTGATAGAAGAGGCAGATTCAATAGACGTGTTTACGTATAAAATAAGCCCTCCGGCACTTAGGCTGGGTGGAAGCAACAACATTCTATGCGAAAGAACGCTGTTTGTTCTATCTGTTCGAGTTTGCTTGTGTGTCTGTCTGTGTGCGGCCTGGGGATCAGACGAGTTGACAAAAAGTTACTAAATTTGAATAACGGATACTTTTGTCCAGACCCCAGACCAGGACCAAGTGGTTTTTATTTAAAAAAAATCAAACCAGGGGTCTCAGGGGAGGGGGACGTTTACCGAGACATGTAATAATATTAGAAAATTGCCGATATTTGTGTCGAATTCATAGTTTTCACGGTCACTGAGATCAATGGTGACACTTCAATTAGCGATGACTTTCAAAATCAGCTACCA
The DNA here is from genome assembly GCF_964235325.1 of Thermobia domestica. Taxonomy (NCBI): domain Eukaryota; kingdom Metazoa; phylum Arthropoda; class Insecta; order Zygentoma; family Lepismatidae; genus Thermobia; species Thermobia domestica. Next base: position 23,308,790 of record NC_137470.1, read on the forward strand.
TTGCGTGAGGGCCGGGGTCACCGGGAGGGGGGAGATGTACAGAAACACGTAAAAATAATCCAAAATGACCTATATTAGTATCAAATCCTTAGTTTTCATGGTCGCTGAGATGAATGGTGATTCTTCCAGAGGCGTTGAATTCTAAATACAGCTCCCATCGCTTGGGAGCCAGAGGCGTTCTTTTTAAATTTTGAACCAGGGGTCTCAAGGGGCGTTTCCCGCGATATGTAAAAGTAGTAGAAAATTACCGATATATTTTCGTTTCGTTGTTCAGTTTGTTTACATAGATATTTTATCTGACCCATGCAAAAAGTGGTTATTTTCAGCTAGTTATTATTAAATGCAAGAAATAAATTATTAATAATATACAGGGTGGCCCAAAAGAACGTATACAGTACCGTACTGATCAGCTCCTTGCATTTTATATAATTTCTTATTTTTATCCATCAGGTAGACTTTGTTTCTTTATTATTTGTTCTTAATATGTTTATACTTACATCTTAAGCTCAGAAGAGCCGAAGCAAATAAACTCATACACTAGAATGTTATAGTTGATCAATACAGAGGTGTATGCCTACGTTTGGACTACGTGAACACATAGGAGTGCATTTTGAAAGAAAGAAACGAAAATGTAAACATACATAACCGTATTTGACTTTACATAATCTATCCTAAACCTATCCTAATTTACCTAATGTGGGAAAAAATACAAGAAAGTAATTAATAATAATAATAAATATGAACATATAAAAATATATTTTGAAAGAAAAAAAGTTCCCCTGGCAGAACTTGTTTACTCCAGACGCCGAAACGTTAACCAGAGTTAAAGTGGGTCAGTGGGTCGGTGGGTCGAGTTTTCTGAGTGGGACATGGGTCAACAGCATGTGACCCACCACCCATTGTGACCCATTGCGACCCATCACCCACCATAACCCACTCTGCTCACTGCATTGTAAACAGCATTTTCTGAACAGCATATTTTTTTTCACCCTCGACTCTAGCCATAGAAAGTAAAAACTAAAAAGAAGAAGAACATTGAAGAAGCAGTTGAAGATAAATTTATATCATGGCAGTCACGGTGGTTCATATCAAGGACTGCCTAATATCAATATTAGGCAGTCAACTAATATCGATCGTTTTCGATTATTTTTAGAAATCAATCCTATATATAGAAAACAACAAAAGGAAGTTTTAAAAAATGATATTGAGATTAGGGCCTAACTATGTATATGCCAAATGTAATTTCAGTTGACTTTCATGTTGATGATCACACATACATAGTTATATTAAATTTTTATATAATAATTCATACATTATAGGTGATTCAAAATAAAACAAGTAGTTAGCTCCTCTAAAAACTCATAGGCTGTGTCTGAAAAGTAAAGAAGTAAGTCCAATTGCTATTATTACAATTGCAAATATGATCAATTTCCTAAAGTTCTGCAAGAGTGCCTGAAGTTCTTTCTTCAATAGAAACAAATGAAAAAGAAGAAAAAAGAAGGCCTTGAAAGTAAAACCTAGACAAATTCACCAGTGCTCAGAAAAAGCTGTCTACAATGCACTGAGCAGAATGGGTTGGTGACTCACAGTAGTTCGGTGTGTCAGCGTGGGTCAGAACGGATTGTTTGGTCAAAGTGGGTCACGGTGGGTTATATGTCGCAGTGAGTCATATCCTGTTGACCCACAACCCACTTAAAAATCTTAATCCAATTGACCCACTGACACTCCATTATTTCAGTCATTTTTACCGAAATCCAGAACATCAACATTTTCGATTACTTTCCAAAATTGGCCCTGTAGTGGCGAAACGGTCAGTGAGTAGTGGTTGTGCCTATTAAACCCTTTTCTCAGAATCACAATATCTACAACATATCACAGTTTCAGTCATTTTTACCGAAATCCAGAATATCACCATCTTTGGTTACTTTCAAGTGGCCTGGTTGTGGCCAAACGGTCAGTAATTATTGGTTGTACCCATTAGGACATTTTCTCAGAATCACAATATCTACAACATATCACAGTTTCAGTCATTTTTACCTAAATGCAGAACATCACCATTTTAGCTTACTTTCAAAAAAGTCATCTCGTAGTGTCCAAACGGCCAGTGATTATTGGCTGTGCCCATTAAGACTTTCTCTCAGAATCACAATATCTACAACATATCACTGTTTCAGTCATTTTTACTGAAATCCATGACATCAACATTTTCGGTTACTTTCAAGAAAGTGGCCTGTAATGGCCAAACGGAAATTGATTAGTGTGTGTGCCCATTAAGACCTTTTCTCGGAATCACAAGATTTACAACATATCACAGTTTCAGTCACTTCTGTCGAAATCCAGAACATCACCATGTTCCGTTACTTTCAAGAAAGTGGCCCGGTAGTAGCCAAACGGTCAGTAGTTATTAGTTGTGCCCATTGGGACATTTTCTCAGAATCACAATATCTACAACATATCACAGTTTCAGTCATTTTCAGCGAAATCCAGAAAATCAACATATTCGATTACTTTCCAAAAAGTGGCCCTGTAGTGGCCAAACGTTGAGTGATTAGTGGTTGTGCCCTTTTCTAACAATCACAAAATCTACAACATATCACAGTTTTATTTTTTCGAAATCCAGAACATCATCTTCGATTACTTTCAAGAAAGTGGCCTGGTTGTGGCCAAAGATCAGTTATTAGTTTGTATGCCCATGGATACCTTACAAGATCTAAAACATATCACTTTTCAGTCATTTGTACCTAAATCCAGAACATCACCATGTTCCGTTAAATTAAAAAAAGTGGCCCTGAAATGGTCAAACTGTCAGTGATTAGTGGGTATGCCCATTCGAACCTTTTCTCGCAATCACAATTTCTACAACATATCACAGTTCCAGTCATTTTTTACCGAAATCCAGAACATCAACATTTTCGATTACTATCCAAAAAGTGTCCCTGTAGTGGCCAAACGGTTACTGATTAGGTGTTGTACTATTTTCTCAGAATTACAAGATCTACAACATATCACAGTTTTAGTCATTTTACCTAATTCTAGAACATCACCATTTTAGCTTGCTTTCAAAAATGTGGTCTCGTAGTGTCCAAACGGCCAGTGATTATTGGCTGTACCCATTAGGACATTTTCTCAGAATCACAATATCTACAACGTATCACAGTTTCAGTCATTTTTTACCGAAATCCAGGCCATCAATATTTTCGGTTCTTTCAAGAAAGTGGCCTGCTTCTGGCCAATGGTCAGCGATTAGTGGTTGTGCCTATTAGGACCTTCCCTCAGAATCAGCAATCTACAACATATCACAGTTTCAGTCATTTTTACCGAAATACAGAACATCAACATTTTCGGTTACTTTCAAGATAGTGGCCTGTAATGGCCAAACGGAAACTGAGTAGTATGTGTGACCATTGAGACCTTTTCTCGGAATCACACGATCTAGAACATATCAGTTTCAGTCATTTCTATCGAAATCCAGAACATCACTATGTTCCGTTATTTCAAGAAAGTGGGTTGTAGTGGCCAAATGGTCAGTAAATATTGGTTGTGCCCATTAGGACATTTTCTCAGAATTACAATATCTACAACATATCACAGTTTCAGTCATTTTTAATGAAATCCAGAAAATCAATATTTTGGATTACTTTCCAAAAAGTGGCCCTGTAGTGGCCAAACGGTCAGTGATTAGTGGTTGTGTCCTTTTCTCAGAATCACAAGATCTACAACATATCACAGTTTCAGTCATTTTTACCGGAATCCAGAACATCACCATCTTCGGTTACTTTCAAGAAAGTGGCCTGGTTGTGGCCAAAGGTCAGTGATTAGTTTGTGTGCCCATGGAGACCTATTCGTGGAATCACAAGATCTATAACATATCAAAGTTTCAGTTATTTTTACCTAAATCCAGAACATCACCATGTTCCGTTACTTTAAGAAAGTGGCCCGGTAATGGCCAAACGCTCAGTATTTATTCGCTGTGCCCATTAGGACATTTTCTCAGAATCACAATATCTACAATATATCACAGTTTCAGTCATTTCTATCGAAATCCAGAACATCACCATCTTCGGTTACTTTCAAGAAAGTGGCCTGGTTGTGGCCAAAGGTCAGGGATTAGTTTGTGTGCCCATGGAGACCTATTCGTGGAATCACAAGATCTACAACATATCACAGTTTCAGTAATTTTTACCGAAATCCAGAACATCACCATCTTCGGTTACTTTCAAGAATGTGGCCTGGTTGTTGCCAAACGGTCAGTGATTAGTGGGTGTTCCCATTGAGACCTTTTCTCGGAATCAGAAGATCTACAACATATCACAGTTTCAGTCATTTTTACCGAAATCCAGAACATCACCGTGGCCCTGTAGTGGCCAAACGCTCAGTAATTATTAGTTGTGCCCATTAGGACATTTTCTCAGAATCACCACATCTACAACATATCACAGTTTCAATCATTTTTACCGAAATCCAGAACATCACCATGTTCCGTTACTTTCATAAAAGTGCCCTCGTAGTGTCCAAACGGCCAGTTATTATTGGCTGTGCCCATTAAGACTTTTTCTCACAATCACAATGGTACAACATATCGCAATTTCAGTCAATTTTACCGAAATACAGGCCATCAATATTTTCGGTTACTTTCAAGAAAGTGGCCTGGTTTTGGCCAAAGGTCAGTGACTAATGATTGTGCCTATTAAGACCTTTTCTTAGAACCACCACATCTACAAAATTTCACAGTTTCAGTCATTTTTACCGAAATCCAGAACATCACCATGTTCCGTTACATTCAGAAAAGTCGCCCTGTGGTGGCCAAAGGCCAATGATTAATGGTTGTGCCTATTAAGACTTTTTCTAAGAATCACCACATCTACAACATATCACAGTTTCAGTCATTTTTACCGAAATCCAGAACATCACCATGTTCCGTTACTTTCAATAAAGTGGTCTAACGGTCAGTAATTATTGGTTGTGCCCATTAGTACATTTTCTCAGAATCACAATATCTACAACATATCACAGTTTCAGTCATTTCTATCGAAATCAAGAACATCACCATGTTCCGTTACTTTCAAGAAAGTGGCCAAGTAATGGCCAAACGCTCAGTATTTATTGCTTGTACCCATTAGGACATTTTCTCAGAATCACAAGATCTACAACATATCACAGTTTCAGTAATTTTTACCGAAATCCAGAACATCACCATCTTCGGTTACTTTCAAGAACGTAGCCTGGTTGTTGCCAAACGGTCAGTGATTAGTGGGTGTTCCCATTGAGACCTTTTCTCGGAATCAGAAGATCAACATATCACAGTTTCAGTCATTTTTACCGAAATCCAGAACATCACCGTGGCTCTGTAGTGGCCAAACGCTCAGTAATTATTGGTTGTGCCCATTAGGACATTTTCTCAGAATCACCACATCTACAACATATCACAGTTTCAATCATTTTTACCGAAATCCAGAACATCACCATGTTCCGTTACTTTCAAAAAAGTGCCCTCGTAGTCTCCAAACGGCCAGTGATTATTGGCTGTGCCCATTAAGACTTTTTCTCACAATCACAATGGTTACAACATATCGCAATTTCAGTCAATTTTACCGAACTACAGGTCATCAATATTTTCGGTTATTTTCAAGAAAGTGGCCTGGTTGTGGCCAAAGGTCAGTGAATAATGGTTGTGCCTATTAAGGCTTTTTCTTAGAATCACCACATCTACAACATTTCACCGTTTCAGTCATTTTTACCGAAATCCAGAACATCACCCTGTTCCGTTACTTTCAAAAAAGTGGCCTAACGGTCAGTAATTATTGGTTGTAACGATTAGAACATTTTCTCAGAATCACAATATCTATAACATATCACAGTTTTAGTCTTGTTTACCGAAATCAAGAACATCGCAATCTTCGGTTACTTTCAAAATAGTGGCCTCGTGGTGGCCAAGCGATCAGTGATTAGTGGTTGTGCTCATTAAGACCTTTACTCAGAATCACAATATCTACAAAATATCACAGTTTCAGTGATTTTACCGAAATCCAGAACATGGCCATCTTCGGTTACTTTCAAGAAAGTGGCCTCGTTGTGGCCAAACGGTCATTGATTAGTGTTTGTGCCCATTAAGACCTTTTTTTCAGAATTACGACATCTACAACATATCACAGTTTCAGTCATTTTACCGAAATTCATAAAGTGGCTATCTTCGGTTACTTTCAAAATAGTGGCCTCGTTGTGGCCAAACGGTCATTGATTAGTGTTTGTGCCCATTAAGACCTTTTCTCAGAATCTCAATATCTACCACATATCACACTTTTAGTCATTTAAACCGAAATCAAGAACATCGCCATCTTCGGTTACTTTCAAAACAGTGGCCTCGTAGTGGCCAAACGATCAGTGATTAGTGGTTGTGCTCATTAAGACTTTTTCCCAGAATCACAATATCTACAACATATCACCGTTTCAAGCAATTGCTATGAAATCCAAAATAACGTTAAGTTCTGCTGTTGGCAAAAATGTGGCTCTGTAGTTACCAAACGGTCAGTGATTGGTGGTTGTGCTTATTGAGACCTTTTCTCAGGATCACAACATCTACAACCCATCACGGTTTTACTGATTTTCATTGAAATCCAGAATACACTATGTTTGGCTGTTTTCAAAAAAGTATCCCTGTAGTGGCCAAATATCAGTGTTTTGTGGTTATGGCCATTAGGACCTTTTCGGAATCACAATATCTACAACACCACGGTTTTAGTATTTTTGTCCAAAATCTCGAATGTCGTTTTCTTCGGCGTTTTTTTTAAGAAAGTGGCCTCATGGTGGCCAAACGGCCAACGATTTTTGGTTGTGTCCATTGAGACTTTTTCTCAGGAACATAATATCTACAACATAACACGGCTCCAAGCAATTCCACCGAAATCCAATTTCCATAAAGATTGTTCGGAGTCCTTTATCATTTCGAAGGAGCATTGCCTCTGCAAAACTTCTCTGTGAAAAACTTCAAAACCCGTATTTTGTACTTTGAAGTCATCTTAGCATCGGCAGAGTATCGTTCCTTTAATTTGGTCCTTTTAAATCAAAGGTACCCTTTTTTAAAAGGGACCCTTTGCCTCCTTTAACCTGTTCTCCTAAAGAAACAAAAAAAAAAAACATGTGTGCATTTATTTTCGGTCTAGTATATATGTGCCAAGTTTGAAGAAAATCAGATGAATAGAAATCCTTGTGAAGCTATATCCTTTATAGTTTCACTTTTTGGACTTGACAAGTCGTTTGTCCCGAAGTCCTCAATTTCTTTATTACCTCAAATTGCATTGCAAATAAATGCACTTGCAAATTTGCAATATTATATACTGTAATTTCTTAGCCAATACAATTTTCTGTCCCCGAAAAACAAGAAAGCACCCGTCAAAAGCAATTCCTCGAACTTTCCCCTAGAATTTATCATAAGAAAGTTTTTTGTTCTTCTCTCTCAGAGGTTTGCACCCCTTTTACCTTTAGGGCCAGTCACTGACAAAAGGTACTCACATGACCGCTATATACAGAAATGCTCTTAGGTAGGTCAGAGATTGGGAAAGTAGACGATTTTTAATAATAATAATAATAATAATAATAATAATAATAATAATAATAATAATAATAATAATTATTATTATTATTATTATTATTATTATTATTATTATTATAACAATTAGGTTTACAACTAGGATCCCATCTCTTTATCTTGTATGAGAGGCCCGCTAGTCAGCTAAGCCATTGGTGTTCCTTATTCTGTGTTTCTCTCTCTTTCTGTGTCGTGTGGATGTTTGTTTTGGGGTGTTAGGCTTTTATATTAAACCTTTACATTATATAATCTTTTTCTTTTTTACAAGATTTTCATTTGGAAAAGGAAAGAAACTACTTTCCTCTCATGTGTTTTCTTACCATTCACCTTGTTTGAACTGCTTAGGTAAGATGATTTTGTAACTTTTATGTCATCCATTGCCATCACGATAATAAAATGGTAAGTCTTAACAATTTATTTTATTCTCTTATTTGCAGTTGCCACCCTGATATATTTGTAACAAAATTGAGGTTTGGTCCAACGCCTTTCGAATGTGAAACCAACCCAAGCGCTGAGCTTTTTGGGTTGCCTGCTATTGCAGGAAAGGGAGAATTGCAGGTGGTAATGCACTTTTGGAATCGTGTATACATTATTTTGGCTTATGCGGCTCAAGGAGTTTAATTCTCTTTTATTTTAAAAGAACTGTTACTTGCAAACAGACGACGTTCCTATGTTTGCGTTTTCTCGCTCAGAGGTGCAGACGACTGGCTTGATCTTGGCCAGCGCTTCTCCAGCCAATCACAGCTCTGTCCCTTCTTACGTCACCCAACACGAGAAACTCACGCGAAGAGCGAAAACAAAAGAGATTTGGCGGTAGGCAGCACTAATCGGCGCCAAGGAACTAACAACGCAACAGCACGTTTATCTAGCTGCGAAACCTAATTTAATCATTATGTATTTCATCCTTTTATATTATAATACATAGAAACCATCAACATATATATAACATAATATCCCATACCACAATAGTGGGATTTGTAAGTGTTGTCCGTTTACTGTAGCTTGGCGTTGTGTTTTGACACACAATCTGGCTAGCGAATCTTAGCAGTCCTTCTCCTTCTTTCTCCTTATCGCAGTGGTAATAGTGGCACTAACTCACACTGTTGCCACACTTGGTACAATTGTACCAAATTCAGCCCTTTTTGTCATTCGTCGGCCCGTTGGTACCACGCTGGCATTTTCAGCCCCTTTTGTGAAAAATTTGGTACTATTCTACCCAATTCGGCACCATTTAACAAATACTTGTCACATGTTCAAAAGTGTCAGTAAGACTTTCTCTACGTCTATCTTTTGATGTCTTTCACGGAAGCTTCTAGGTCCCTGGACCGGTTTTACATCTTTTTACAAATGTCAGTTTACTTACCTTATATTCTTCTTGCAATCTATTATCCTCCTTCGGTCGTGAAATGAGCGAGAATAAGGTACCATAATTTATATGTAATATTTTATTATAACATATGCTACTGTTTACACTCGAACTCCGAGATGATTGATTTGTTCTTAGTTTTGTGAAGAGACTAATATTCATTATTTATTGACTTTAGTTGATCTCCCACAAAATCATTAATTCTTTAAGACTTATCGTCGGTGTTGTGAGACTATTTCTTTTTTTCTTCCTAATTACATAAAACTATTTCTTATGTGTCAAAGAACGATAGTAATTCGGAAGTCTTAGTTAATGAAATTCATTTATGTCTGAGAATTTAGTCAATGTCTTTCTTCCGTAATTTTGTGTTTTCGTAGATAAATCGTGGAAGTGTTTGTTTATGTTATATAATGTATTATGTCAATGTGCATTGTATGTAATAAAGCTGAGAGAGCTCCTTTCCCAACTATCTGTCCATCTCTGACGTCATGAGTACCTGTTGAGACGAAAACATCTCATCTACACGTGCCTGGAGTCAGAAGGATTACCAGCAGATCTTTGTCTTTAAATACTCCCTCCAACCCGGAAACAGGGAGTCACACGGAGCCTTTGGAGTCGCTTGGAGTCTTTGGGGTCGGTTATCGAAGTTAGTCTCCAGAGTCTGTCGAGAGTCGGTCTTCGGAGTCATCTTAAGATTCAGTCGCGAAGTTGTCAAAAAACTGTCAACGGAGTCGGTCCGGGGAGTGCACGGCAGTCAATTGGGCACTCCGAGAGTAACTTAGAAAACGAACCGAACAGTCTGTAATTCGGTTATCGACATACAGAACATCGGACAAACAACAGGAGGATAACAGGAAGCCCAGCAGAGAAGATGAAGTTACAGGTACTGTGTCATCAGATTTCTTCCTTTCTTTTCCTCACCTCTCGCCCACCCATTCTCTCTCTCTCTCTCCAGAAAAAACTGAAATCCTTATTTTTATTTCTCTTAAAATCAGACGGGTGTCCTCCGGTCCCAGGACCCGTTCTACCCTTGAGAAACATCCCAAGAATCTCTCTTTGACGACACAGCTTTCTTTGAAAATTCTTTTCAAATTAAGCACCCGTAAAACTTTTATATTTTTTCATATATGGACATAATACCGTTTCGGTTTATTGGTCACATTGAAATAGAGATGCGTTTGGTTCCCTTACAATACATATCGAAGATGATAACTGTTTTCCCTTTTAATTTGCGGCCTCTGTTATGCTTCCTATGCGCAACAAAAGTTTCATCTACTTCCAAGGTTGTTCGGGTTCTTCCTATTTAGATGTTATTTAAAAAAAGTATTTTTTAAAAACAGTACTTTCTTGGTTTGCATTCTTGGAAGAGAGGAGTGGGAGTGTTCTAGAACTTGACCTCTTTTAGTTTCTTGTTATTATAAAGCCATGTATTACACTGGAATAAAATAATGAATTCAGCCCTTTTTGTTTCAATTTGGTACTATTTTTCAGCCCACTCCAGAGGTAGGACTGTGGCAACACTGCTAACTCATCAACTTTAGCACTAGTAGGGTTTGGTGTTTTCAAGTTGCGTAAATTTCGCAACAGTTTACTTCTTCCCTAATCAAGGACGTAACTTGTGTGGGGAAGATGAGGGGCAACTGCCCCCAGGGAAGTTCCCCGCCGTTCGAACAGGCCCATTTTGAGACAAAATTTTCTTAATCCATATAAGATACGAACATGAAATTATAAATGAATCATCAAACAGTTTCACTACATTACATAAAGCAGCACACAAAAGGTAAATAAAACAAAAGTAAGTCGTGGGGCCACTTCAGTAAAAAAATAACGTCTACTATTTTTTATAAGGGCCCTAGAAATAACATTTATTCGTATAGTTTTGAGATTTGCCAATATTGTCTCCTGAATTAATTTGTCATGTATGGAAGGGGCCCAGGGGTGTAAGTAACGGCCCCGCAACCCTTGCCGTGAGGGAGGGCCCACAGGCTCCGGGGGGACATAAATAGTAAGAGAAAAATAGAAAGAGGAGGGCCCAAGAATGAGAAAAAACTTTTTATATGAGTCCCAAGTAGACGTATTAATGCTTGCTCCCCAGGAAAAATATCTAAGTTACGGCGTTGTCTCTAATGTGAATTTATTGGTAGAGTTCTGCTAATAGTTAACTATATCAGGTTGGTCTCTTTAAACCTTTTGCTGTGTTGGCAACATAATATTCTGGCGGAATATATTTCTCACCAATTCTGGGGCGTCAGTGTTTGGTTCAATTCCGGCCTTACAGCAGTGGCGGATCCAGGAGGGGTCGGGACGATTGCTCCCCCTGGAGAGGAAACTTTCTTATTTTTTATATTTAAATAAAACCCATCCAAGAGTTTGGAGCTCTTAAAGTTGCTCTAAGTAGCAGTATTAAATCACCTCCCCCCAGAAGTCCGTCCTGGATCCGCCCCAGCCTTACAGAAGCTATCGTCTAGGCATTCACCTCGTAGGACTGAGGAAAACCTTAATAAGGAATACTAACCAGAGCTGGTTCATGCCCACGCTCGATCTACCTATTTTAATCCCATTTGTTGTTGTTGTTGTTGTTATTGGACAGTGTCTGGTAAGGGCACTCAAAAAGGGTAAATGAGCACAGCTTTAAAATGTTTACATGTTAAAATTCGCTTTATAATGTACTTTGAACACGTAATTCAATGTGTATTATATTCTTCCTACAGCAGCATGCTTTATTTCCTAATACTTTAAATCTATGGTTGTTAGTAAATATAATTATTGCATCATGCTAATCCTTCTCAAAGCTTGTCCAATTAGTATGAAATTCTAGACTCAGCAGTTTGCAGTATTGCAAGCCTTAACCAACAGGCAATATGTGGCGAGAATATTTCCACCTATACTTGCATCGAAATTCCCAGCCCCTGTTTACAATCAGTGCAATACGTTTCTGTCGCGTTATGATAAAAACAATGCTGTCCAGCGAACCTAACGGTCTTTGGTGTCTCTGTTTATTGTTTACAATACAAACTGAAATCTTTCAATATTGCCAGGCGTAAAGGTTTTCGCACACTTTCGAACAAGAACACTTGTACAAAATTGAGTGTGCATTATATGTAAGATTGTATTACATAATAACTGAGTCGATTTGTCATAACGTTAATATCTTAGTCATCTCAAAAGCAGCAATATATGTACTACTAATAATTGTTCTATGACTTTGCAGAAGCAGGTACATTCGGTTCTGCGGTTCATATGGCTGGCGACCATGAATTAACCATGTAGGGGTGAGAAGCAAGGTGTTGACGCTCGCTCTACAATTGTTGTTTGTAAACAATTTTCCATCCTAGAGTGAACGGACAATATGCTTCATTATTAAAATTTTAAACCCATTTGCGAGTATTTTTTTTCATTTGCATGTCGTGTCCTTAAGCCGCGTGGCCATCAATTTAGGTGCACAGTACTGAAAATAATTTTTACTTGTGGTTTGTGATGTTTATTATCTTTCGAAAAATATGATGCTGAATCTTTGTGGGTTTTTTTTAAGGTTGTATTTCGAATCTTTACTTATGTGTAGTTGGCGTTGAAAGGAGATATTACTTATAATAACTTTTTTCATCGTCAACGCTCGGGCAAACATCCTATGTACGACTATCTAATGTAATGTTTCCTCTATTTGGATTACCATTCTATGGAGTAAACGTTATAAAATGGTGCCGGGATATGTGGAAAACCAGTAACCTTTTCATTTTGTATCAATGCTCAGTTTTTGTGTCTGCGAGCATAGGCCTAGATATTCTCGACGTTCAAAACTTACTGCGTAATTTTTGCTGCCATCTCAGTGGGTCTCAAAGTACATGAAATTCCTGTCGTTGTATCCTTATCCAGTGCACTCATCCTTGCATATCGAAGCTTAAATCCAGTCTAAAATTAGACAATTATGTTCTTAATTATTTGCAATTCTAGATTTTTGAAGAAATTAGTAAATTATTTGTGTTAGTGAACTTGCGTTATTCGTGTCATCATGGCTGAAGGAGATCTTACGACGGTAATTCTCGCCATGCAACGGGAATTAACCTCATCCATAAACGAAGTTAAAGAAACCCAAAATAAATTGAATGAAAGTGTCGTGACGATAAGTGAAAACCAAAATAAGTTGAACGAAAGTCATGAAAAATTGAAAAGTGATATCAAAAGTGATCACCAGGAATTACGTAGCGAATGCCGTGAAAACATAGCCCAGTGCAAAGAAGATTTATCAGGTGAAATTAACTACGTGAATGTTAACATGCAGAATGAAATTAAACATTTCAACTGAATAAACATTTTATATTACTGAGTGCAGTGTTAACGAAGTGTTAATGTGAACTATGGCCCGATCGAAGTGTGCTTCAAAAACTTACAGTGTGTCTCCGTCATACGCAGGCACAGACTATAAGTGTTGCCACGGTTCTTAAGATAAACGCATCTCATCAGAACTTTACTTATCAGCTGTTCAGGTGCCATTTTTCATAAATTTGTTTGTACATTATTTTGGCTGTACGCGACTCAAGTAGTTTAATTCTCCTTTATTTTAAAAGAACTGCCACTTGCAAGCAGACGACGTTCCTACGTGTGCGTTTTCTCGCTCAGAAGTGCAGACGACTGGCTAGACCTTGGCCAGCGCTTCTCCAGCCAATCACAGCTCTGTCCCTTCTTACGTCACCCAACACGAGAAACTCACGCGAAGAGCGAGAACTAAAGAGATTTGGCGGTAGGCAGCACTAATCGGCGCCAAGGAACTAACAACGCAACAGCACGTTTATCTAGCTGCGAAACCTAATTTAATCATTATGTATTTCATCCTTTATATTATAATATATAGAAACCACCAACATATAATTATAAGATAATATTCCATACCACAATAGTGGGATTTGTAAGTATTGTCCGTTTACTGTAGCTTGGCGTTGTGTTTTGACACAAAACCTGGCTAGCGAATCTTAGCAGTCCTTCTCCTTCTTTCTCCTTATCGCAGTGGTAACAGTGGCACTAACTCATCAACTTTAGCACTAGTAGGGTTTGGTGTTTTCAAGTTGCGTAAATTTCGCAACAGTTTACTTCTTCCCTAATCAAGGACGTAACTTGTGTGGGGAAGGTGAGGGGAAACTGCCCCCAGGGAAGTTCCCCGCCGTTCGAACAAGCCCATTTTGAGACAAAATTTTCTTAATCAATATACGATACAAACATGAAATTATAAATGAAGCATCAAACAGTTTCACTACATTACATAAAGCAGCGCACAAAAGGTAAAAAAAAAAAAGTAAGTCGTGGGGCCACTTGAGTAAAAAAATAACGTCTACTATTAGGGACTCTAGAAATAAAATTTATTCGCCAAGGGACTAACAACGCAACAGCACGTTTATCTAGCTGCGAAACCTAATTTAATCATTATGTATTTCATCCTTTTATATTATAATACATTGAAACCATCAACATGTATATAAAATAATATCCCATTCCACAATAGTGGGATTTGTAAGTATGCTTCGTTATTAAAATTTTAAGCCCACTAGTGAGTATTGATTGTGATTTGCATTTCGTGTCCTTAAGCCGCGTGGCCATCAATTTAGGTGCACAGTACTGAAAATAATTTTTGCATGTGGTTTGTGGTGTTTATTATATTTCGAAAAATTTGATGCTGAATCTTTGTGGTTTTTTTAAGGTTGTATTTCGAATCTTTACTTATGTGTAGTTGGCGTGGAAAGGAGCTATTACTTATAATAACTTGTTTCATCGTCAACGCTCGAGCAAACATCCTATCTAGGACTATTTATTAACCATTTCCCATGTTAAAATTATTTCATTAGTAGCAGTCATTAGTTGCCAAATAATTCATTTCTATATATTTGGGCTACAAATAGTTCTTATCCGCTACTTTTGGAGCACACACACGCTTCTTTCTGATCTTCGAATTTGGCAACATTGATTCAATGATTTAAAGCAACACAATTGGTCTAACGGCTAGCACGCTTGACTTCGCTTCGCGTGGTCCCGATTTCGACTCGCGGTGGGTTAAAGTTGAACGACCGAATTGGTTCGGATTCCACTATAATCAGCAGCTCCATGTCTTTTAAGCAACCCTAGCATAACCGGGGGACGTTCAAGTAAAACAAACCAAACAAAAAATCAATACAGTGTGTATTACTAACTGTAAGTCCTTGAATATTTGCATATTCAAACTAAAGCAAGTGAAATGTAATTAGGGTGTAATTATAACTTTTAGTTAAGCACGGTTTTAATCTCAAGTGTTCATCAGGCCTAAGGCTTAGGAGCAACAACTATTGTTACTGAAAAGTTATTAGTTACATTTAATTTCAGTTACAATTTGTATTTACATGTATTGCCTGAACGAAAACTTTGGCACTAACATTATAAGTAGCCCAAAAACTATGAAAAACGTCGTCTTTTGTAAGCATTCTTGCAGCATAAAACAAATTACGAGTAATTCAAAAAATATTTTGAATTTTAGCTACGCTATCTGCACTTTATTTAGAATACTATTTAGCAGTTTATTTAAGTGAGTAACATTGCTTAAAATAATGTAGCTGCAATTTTTTGTAATTAAAACCATCAAAAAGTATTATTGTAATGTCATAGAAACAAAGGAAAGCAAAATGATTATAAAAATTTAATGCAAGCACCTCATTTGAAGTAGTATAACAGTCACTGCCCTGGGTTTGGTATCTTTGAAAGGGTTTGAAATAACAATTGCTGTAAATGGCGTTATGATCATTTAAGTATTTTGGAGGCATCTATATGATGAGACGTGATATGTCTGCACGTTTTCGAAGTAAAATCTTTAGAAAATGTTAAATTTTTCATTTCTTGTACCTTTGTTCCTTCATTCACTCAAAATACATTATATCATGATCATAGTATTTGACGCTAAGATACAATTGATGCGCATTGCACCGTCCATGCCATTTGAGTTATTAGAGATCTCCAAAATGTTGATGTTAGTGATACTGTATTGTCCTTTGTTACACTGAATAATGTATGTGGTATTGTTGTTTTTTTTTAATAACTAAGTTAGATATATACAATACTTTACATAGTGCAATTTGGGAAAATTTAACTTTATGTTGCGTCAGCAACACCAGTTGTCTATACAGTGGTATTGCAGAGTATCTAGAAGAATTTCGCCTTCAATATTTCACACATCTTGGTTCAAAATTTCAGCATTTTTAATATATATATATATATATATATGGCGGATCCAAGAGGATTTTATTTCGGGAGGTGCTTGCGAGCAATAGCCACCCCCTAAATACATCACTGTACATCAGTCAACCGTTCTCATATTATCTAACACAGCAACGAAACAAATTTTGAGTAATGGCAATTTTAATAGGTACCAATATCAATATTCGAAACGAAACTGATGCTTTCGAGACTGACCTAAGTCTCATCACTTTTTCGGTCTCGTCGCAGTAAACAAAAACCCGTCTCGTTCTCTGTCTCGGATATAGGCCTATGGGATATGCTTAGTTTTAATTTCTACAGATTTGCGAATAAATTTGTGAAGGGGTGTTCTCTACACCTGTTTTTGTAAAATGGAATTATTAAAAAAAAATGAGTGGGGGTGATCCTCAAATTAGAATAATTTATTTGATATCTTTTAGCATGAAATATAGATTTTCATTTACAGAAGCAACTTCGTACCAGTGAGTTCCGTCTGCAGATATTCTTATTTCTTTGGCCCATACCATATTTCGCTGCTACACTACATTCTTCCTCATTCTCACAGCAACATTACAATTTTCAATCACAATTACACATGTATTCTTGTTCCTCTTCAGCATTTTATAACGTTCTTTTTATTATTGCAGAAGAAGTCATTGTCAATGTATCAGTAATATATCAAATTTACCCAGTATTTCTATATTAAGTATTGTAGTCAGAGAAATTGAAAGTTAAAAACGAACTTTGAAATACAGCAGGAAAGTAGGACATTATCAAACTTCTTCGTTCAAATAATAGAGTAAGATGTATATTACTTTCGGTAGCTAATAGAGAATAATATACATCTTATAGATATTTTACTGCAACACCCGAATCTGTTTTCCTTAGAAAATTTTAAATTTTCTATTTTTACTTATGTGTAGTTGGCGTGGAAAGGAGCTATTACTTATAATAACTTGTTTCATCGTCAACGCTCGAGCAAACATCCTATCTAGGACTATTTAATGTAATGTTTGCTCTATTAGGATTGCTATCCTATGGAGTGAACGTTATACAGTAAGTGCAACAGTTTTTTTAAGCCGTTTTCAGTACAAGTAAATTTATTGAAATTCAATGTTAAATTCCAATCTGATTTAGGCATATTCATAAGAACGGACCTATTAACTCTAGAAAAAATGGTTAAACACCTTGTTTCGACTATGATACTTATACAAAGTGAAAGTGGTCATAACATTGTAACATAACAAATAATAAACAATGTGGCAGTTTCACTCAATGGTAATAATAATTAGCATTAGGCGAAATCGGAATAAACAAGTTTAACATCCTATCTGGATTATGTTTCATGTAGCCTAAGCGAAGGAACATTTTTCTGAAGTTGTATTGTAGTAAATACACCAAAGAACATTAATAAATGTTGTAATAATTTTAAAATAGTGTTTTAAGATTTACTTGTTTGAATTTTGCATGCTTTCCTTCTTTACTATCTTATTAAAACATTTCAAAAAGTACTAAACTGAGGTATAGGTGCAATTTTCGTAGGTATATGAGTCGAGAAACGAAATTGTTTAATTAGATGGACCGTAGCTTCTGTAGTTGTAGAGTAAATTGAACTGAATAAATGTAAAGATATTTCAGAGTCCTTTATTAAATTTCAGAAACGATCTTCCTTTTCTATTTAATCTTGCTTTGTAATACGTCTTTATTGACGCAAAAACTTATAATTTCTACGAATGTTTTCTTCCACGTCAAATATCCTGGTGTAAGTCAGCAGAATGTAAGATGGCCCTAAAAATTATACCCGGAAAATTTTTCCTAGTTCGTTTTAGTTACTATTTGTTTATATACTCCGAAAAGGTAGATCGGGCCCTAAGTGAACAAAGGACAATGAATCTCCTTCTACAAAGGAATCACAGGGAGAAGGAAAAGAAATTGAGTAGAAAATGGATTGCTGAGTTTTTGTAACAGTCGTGTAATTCAGATGGACTTCAGAATATTTCCTATTGCTTCTTGTGTCTCCTAAATGCTCAGCAGAGTTTCGTAAATTATTTTTATAGGAAAGGAAAAAAATAAACTAAGAGAAACAAAAATATCTTAAATACACAAAATATGACAATGGCTATTTGTTGAATGACATCGCATTGTTATATTTATCAAAATATTTAAAGCTTAAAAGATATTATTGTGGTTTGTTACAGTTGAGAAGAAATTATTGTAAGTTAATCACCCAGTAATGTTTATTCTATTACTGTAAAATTAGAAGATTTAGGACATTATGGTGTAAAATGTCTGTACGGCGCAATGCAGTTTGCTAACATCAGTTAAGATTGTTGTAAACATAAAATAATAATATACATATTTTCCTCTATTTCAGCATTAGGTCATTTTTTTCTCAAATTTCGAAAATACTATTGCAGGGTGGCTCAGTAGTTGAGCGCTTACATCTAGTCCGCTTTTCGATCCCCGACCAAGTAAGTTTGTGAGGGACAACATCGTGTCCATGGATTTTCTCGGGGTACTTCCGCTTTCTCCCACTTGCCCATTCCACCAATTCTTCCAACATCATATACTTGTCTTAACCATAGTCTTCCTTAGCTTAAGACCATAATCGTAGGACGTTAAACTGACAGATTTCATTTTATTTCATTTTAGGGAATACATTTTTAAAGTATTGTAAGGTAGTAATGGTATTGAGACATGGCGAGACTTTGTACAGTCTCGGTTGATAAATAGTGGTCTTTGTCTTGATCTCAATAATTATTAGTACAAATTATTTTGTTTGAAATTAATCAAATGCTTTATTACCGTCTCACATCTGAGTGTTTCATTGACACTTTATAACAGGAACTTCGTGAACCTTGTGGTGGGAGATACAACACTCATCTTTGCTACGTGTGGTCTCGGGTTGGATCACCAAACAAGTTAGATTCAAAGTCCGAAATTTCGTATAGTTTGCGTCTCACTTTAAGTATATTATGTTTCTTATACACGTTCATAAGGTCGTAATGCATTAGATAAGCATATATCCAGTGTCGTAACATAGATTAAGCTTATTTCTGAGCTCTCAGCAGTGCGTTTGGTCTTTATTTGAGAAAACTAATCGTGTGTTCATTACGTTGAAATTTTATATTGATTGAAAATTATTTGCGAAACACGGAGATATATAAGTAATTCGAGCTATCTATATATATTTTCTCTCTCTTGCCAAAACAAGTTATTCTTAACTTTCTAGTTTTCTTTAGTATTAATTTTCGGTTTTGCTTCAACATGAAGGATTGAATAGTCAAACATATTTTTTTTTCGCTGTGCGACTTTCGTTTAATTTTGGTTCTACCTCTATATATGAACTTTAGAGGTAGACTATGCTAAGTCACTTTCTGGTCGAAATTGAGTTAAGAATATTTTAATAGACTATATTCTTTCTAGTCACGCAATAATGTAAGTCTAAAAGCATCCTACTACTTTGAAACTACTTAGTATAGTTTGAAAAACAGTACTATAGTTCTTACTTAAGGTTTTCGTTTCTTCTGTAAAATTACGAAATTTTGACTTGGGTTAGTTTACCTCTGAGATCCAGATATAATAAAATCATCACCATAGTTATAATCAACCATTATCAATCCACCGCCAGGTGAAGGTCTTTTCAAGTCTTTTCCACAACTGTTGATATTGGGCAATTCTTTTCCAGCTTATTCCCCAGTGGTTCTTGATTTCGTCACACCTTCTTGTATGCGGACCTTTCCTAGGCTGTTTTTGTCTCGTAGTATCCAGTCTAGAATTCGACGGCTTACAAGGGAATGAAGGGAGAGTTGATATCGAGTTGGAGCGTTTTGCATACATCAATCGAAAGCACTAATGATGCTGATTAAGTATCTGTAACAAAAAGTTTCCACATAAATGTATTGAAGGAGTTATGTCGATTTGCCACTTTTCACAGTTTTCGCACTTTTTCACGTCATTTCAATTCCAATCAGTACCAAACTCATGCAAACGACTAATTCACGCACTAGAAATCATTTGGAAATGTTTTCGTTACTCATATTTGAGGAAAAATAACGTTAGGAGCATAACAGAATCAAATGTATTAGTTGACATAAGATGTGCAGTAATGATATTTCAGCACATACTCAGGGTTATCAACAAGAAAATGGTTCAAGCAAAAAATGTCTTTGCACCAAGAGCAACAGATTCTCACAAGTTTCTCACAATGCTTACAGTTGGCGACACCAAACCTGAAATCAAATTTGTTTGGCGAATCAAAAGCAGGATATTCACCAGTCCTATAACAAGCTTTAATAAACCCATATTGAAACAACCCAATGCATCTTGGCGAACTCTCTGATTGTGTAGAATCGAAGCAAATATAATGCGCTGGTCTCGTTGAAATTTTTTATACACGTCAAGTTCGAGTTTTACATAGTGTTCAAGTTTCTTCACTTAATGTTTACAAACACCAAACCCATAAACGTCTAACGGCTGACAGAATCGTGTGCAGTTTTTTCAAGATATTGTCAACCTTTACCATTGTGCCATTTGGCAAGCACGCGGCAATTCGCGTGTGGTCTGTAAACGGACCCCAATAGTCAAGTAGAACGATATTTTCTTCGTTTGGTGAAATCGCTGCAGACAGCAAGATTTTAAGAAACTTGTCGTGGTCGTCATTTGTCATGATGCCACTTTTCGATGCATCAAGCACTAGATTTTCGGGTTTGATCATTGTTTCCCACACCCTTGGCCCAAATTTTCCGCTAGACTCTTGGAGTTTTACCATTATTTTGTCATGAACAACTCCGCTCATCGCAACTATTGGCAACATAGTGAAAGAGTTGGTTGTAGCATTTGTTGACTGCACACATTTTTCAACTCTATCTTGTCCCTTGAACGCCCGAGTGCAATTTCCTGTCATTTCATTTGAACACCACTCTGATCGGCGTTCAAAACGTTTGCGGCAGTCATGCGTTTTTCATTGATTGTGTTGCTGATGCGGGTCGCAAATTTGTCTGCTTCCGTTTTCAAAAGCTCCTGATCTTCCAAGCAGGGCTTCGTCACGCGACTAGCGATTCGGTGGCTGGTAATTCCACGGGCTTTTTTAAACTGCTGTACCCAACAAGAAGAAGCTTCGAACGAATGAGTGAAATCAAGTTTGGCTGCATGTTCGTCGCCCAGATTCGTATGTCGTCGTCGTGAATTGGATGCCCAACCGCAGCATTTGCGTTGAAATCAGCAAACGTGTCGCTTGTTTGCTTCAGCTTCAATTCTCTATTGTCACAAGATGCGAATTGCCTTTTTCACGCACGAATGACAAGCCAGTTTGGTGCCTAAGAGTGTTTCTTACGGATGGCAGTGATTTTTCAGCATTTGCCTTGCGGTGTCCACGCACAATCAAGAACCATCGTCATCTCGTCGTCTGTGTATTTCCGAGTATCTGAATTTTTCGGACGACCTGCTGATGTCGATGGTTCATAATCAGGGTTTTCATCCAAAATCGAACAGCTCCTTCGTGATGTAATGTAAATGTGCCACTGGTTTATCACCGTCAATCACGCGAAAGTCTGTCAAAACCAAAGTTTCTGAAATAACATTGCCTTTTTCACAGCCTTCAATAATCATGTCACTAATGGCGGATGCGAAGTAAATTTCACTTGACGTTTGTTCAGCAGATTTTATCCGGTTCAGCTGGATATAGTCGCTGACTTGTTCAGTTACTTTTGCCAAGAGGTTGGCAATATTCATTTGCGGCATTTTGAACCTTAACGTAACAAATGAGCAACATTTGCGTACACATCAAAACAAGCACCTTGTTACCTCTCCGAGAGTACACTTACAACTGTTTGCGTGTGTTTTTAGAGTCCGAAGCTGGGCATTGGAGAATCGAAGTTGTTGCGCACTTTACCGCATAGATGGCAGTACCACTCAGAGATTTTATTATGCGTGCAATACGGCTTACGATGCTTTCTCACTATGCATTTCACATAGATGATTAGCTTTAGAAGGTAGCAAGCTCTGTGAGTTGAGCTCATCGTTTTGTTTTCACCTACTTAGCTAATTTCAAAACAACAAAATCTCGCAAAATGTGGAAAGTGACAAATCGACGTAACTCCTTCAATACATTTATGTGCAAACTTTTTATTACAGATTCTTAATCAGCATCATTAGCGCTTTCGATTGATGTATGCACAACGTTCCAACTCGATATCAATTCTCTCTTCATTCCCTTGTTAGTATCTACAAAAGTCATTTTTTCAGAATCACGAAATGTCTCTTTATGTACTTGATCTTAGTTTGTGATAATCCGAAATACATTTTATTTATCAACCATTTTTTGCAAGGAAGTTTGACTTATAATCGTTTCTAAGAAAGAAACATTCGACCTCTGCTAAGTCAGAAATGTTTATATCAAAATTTAACATAAAATAAATTAAAAATAAAAATGAAAATAAAATATAAAGAAAAGAAAAGAAAAATAGCTGTAGATACGATCCATTGACACTATTCCGTCTAATTGTTTTCGTCTATAGATCATAATTACTTCTTCTAATATGTCCAGCACATTTTCCAGCCCATTAATTAATAACCATTTCCCATGTTAAAATTATTTCATTAGTAGCAGTCATTAGTTGCCAAATAATTCATTTCTATATATTTGGGCTACAAATAGTTCTTATCCGCTACTTTTGGAGCACACACACGCTTCTTTCTGATCTTTGAATTTGGCAACATTGATTCAATGATTTAAAGCAACACAATTGGTCTAACGGCTAGCACGCTTGACTTCGCTTCGCGTGGTCCCGATTTCGACTCGCGGTGGGTTAAAGTTGAACGACCGAATTGGTTCGGATTCCACTATAATCAGCAGCTCCATGTCTTTTAAGCAACCCTAGCATAACCGGGGGACGTTCAAGTAAAACAAACCAAACAAAAAATCAATACAGTGTGTATTACTAACTGTAAGTCCTTGAATATTTGCATATTCAAACTAAAGCAAGTGAAATGTAATTAGGGTGTAATTATAACTTTTAGTTAAGCACGGTTTTAATCTCAAGTGTTCATCAGGCCTAAGGCTTAGGAGCAACAACTATTGTTACTGAAAAGTTATTAGTTACATTTAATTTCAGTTACAATTTGTATTTACATGTATTGCCTGAACGAAAACTTTGGCACTAACATTATAAGTAGCCCAAAGACTATGAAAAACGTCGTCTTTTGTAAGCATTCTTGCAGCATAAAACAAATTACGAGTAATTCAAAAAATATTTTGAATTTTAGCTACGCTATCTGCACTTTATTTAGAATACTATTTAGCAGTTTATTTAAGTGAGTAACATTGCTTAAAATAATGTAGCTGCAATTTTTTGTAATTAAAACCATCAAAAAGTATTATTGTAATGTCATAGAAACAAAGGAAAGCAAAATGATTATAAAAATTTAATGCAAGCACCTCATTTGAAGTAGTATAACAGTCACTGCCCTGGGTTTGGTATCTTTGAAAGGGTTTGAAATAACAATTGCTGTAAATGGCGTTATGATCATTTAAGTATTTTGGAGGCATCTATATGATGAGACGTGATATGTCTGCACGTTTTCGAAGTAAAATCTTTAGAAAATGTTAAATTTTTCATTTCTTGTACCTTTGTTCCTTCATTCACTCAAAATACATTATATCATGATCATAGTATTTGACGCTAAGATACAATTGATGCGCATTGCACCGTCCATGCCATTTGAGTTATTAGAGATCTCCAAAATGTTGATGTTAGTGATACTGTATTGTCCTTTGTTACACTGAATAATGTATGTGGTATTGTTGTTTTTTTTAATAACTAAGTTAGATATATACAATACTTTACATAGTGCAATTTGGGAAAATTTAACTTTATGTTGCGTCAGCAACACCAGTTGTCTATACAGTGGTATTGCAGAGTATCTAGAAGAATTTCGCCTTCAATATTTCACACATCTTGGTTCAAAATTTCAGCATTTTTAATATATATATATATATATATGGCGGATCCAAGAGGATTTTATTTCGGGAGGTGCTTGCGAGCAATAGCCACCCCCTAAATACATCACTGTACATCAGTCAACCGTTCTCATATTATCTAACACAGCAACGAAACAAATTTTGAGTAATGGCAATTTTAATAGGTACCAATATCAATATTCGAAACGAAACTGATGCTTTCGAGACTGACCTAAGTCTCATCACTTTTTCGGTCTCGTCGCAGTAAACAAAAACCCGTCTCGTTCTCTGTCTCGGATATAGGCCTATGGGATATGCTTAGTTTTAATTTCTACAGATTTGCGAATAAATTTGTGAAGGGGTGTTCTCTACACCTGTTTTTGTAAAATGGAATTATTAAAAAAAAATGAGTGGGGGTGATCCTCAAATTAGAATAATTTATTTGATATCTTTTAGCATGAAATATAGATTTTCATTTACAGAAGCAACTTCGTACCAGTGAGTTCCGTCTGCAGATATTCTTATTTCTTTGGCCCATACCATATTTCGCTGCTACACTACATTCTTCCTCATTCTCACAGCAACATTACAATTTTCAATCACAATTACACATGTATTCTTGTTCCTCTTCAGCATTTTATAACGTTCTTTTTATTATTGCAGAAGAAGTCATTGTCAATGTATCAGTAATATATCAAATTTACCCAGTATTTCTATATTAAGTATTGTAGTCAGAGAAATTGAAAGTTAAAAACGAACTTTGAAATACAGCAGGAAAGTAGGACATTATCAAACTTCTTCGTTCAAATAATAGAGGAAAATATATATTACTTTCGGTAGCTAATAGAGAATAATATACATCTTATAGATATTTTACTGCAACAACCGAATCTGTTTTCCTTAGAAAATTTCAAATTTTGTATTTTCATTTTGCTAGATATGTGCAGAGTTATATTTGTAAATCTGTATAATTTCTGATTTCTTGACATGTTAGTATTGGTTCTACTATATTAACCTTGTTGGTTGGATTATAGTTCTGTCCGTTGCATAAAATGATCATGAAATTTGAACGCTAACTTCCAAGTACAGAGGCAGAAAGCTTCCTACCAAAAAATAAATAAATAAATAAAACTGAAAAGGTAAAGAGAAGAAAGAAAGAAAGAAAAAAAGAAGCCGGTGAGTGAAATGGCGAAAACTGAACAAACAATCTGTAACTGGGTCGTACAGTAATTCTATTTCTTTTCTTTCTTTTGTTCTTTGTTGGTACAGCAAACTATGTACAATGTAATCTATTTAGCCATAATTTCTGAATTACTACTACTATTGTTTAGGTTGTAATATACTATACCTGTACCATGTCGGTATCTTTGATGACCTACTCAGTTGATACATTTATTCTATATTTTTTCGACAGTTTTGGTTTCGTTCTTCTCAAACAAATTGGCAATACTAAGGAAAATTCAGTATGGAAAACTGTAGTTACAAAATGGTCTGAAAGGAGTCCAAATTGTAATTAATACAGGTGTATACCGATAACACATATTGAGGATGATAACAATTTTGGAATGAAGAACCAACTAAACAGGAAAGTAATAAAGTTACTTTTGGTGTCCGACAATTTTACTAATATTGTACACTTAAGTATAGTAGTGGTTTCGAGATTAAAAACATTTATAGAAATGAATTGACAGCAGTAGTGATGGAAATGATCAGATCTAGCTTTGTATGCATTTCTATGTATATAACTATAGTTATTAGTAACAATAGTAAAGGTCATTACTGAGTACAGATAACGAAACGAAATGTAGTAAGGATTAATCTCTGATAATTCAGAACTTTTACACAGTACCAAAAGTATTAAAACTAATGTGCTAAAAAAAGAGAGAGAAAAAGAAGAAGAACAAAAAGAGGCAAATAGCATTCAGAACGTGTATCTAATATCTTAGCTTACTTGAATTCAAGTTGCGTTGCTGTAGGAAAAGTTTCCCAATAAACTTGGAAGAAATACATTTTTCACTTCTTTCCCTAAGCTTCCCTACTTTCCTACCTTTTTCCGGACTTATGCCAAGAAATTTATTCTCAGACTAGAAGGCAGCCGCTTTTCTTGGAGGAACTGAAGTCAGGTCACAAAGAACAAATGAAGCACAATTAATTTTAAGTTCATACATATAAGTTTTGAATGTCAGCTTTTTCGTGAAGTTACTCTAAAAGTTGTCGACACTAGTTTTCTAATATATACAGTATTTTCAATCGCAGTTGGTATTTACCAATTTACATATTGGGCATATAGAAGAGTGGGTGGTAGAGAATCTGAAAGAAAATATGAAAAATATTTTTCGTTATATTATTCTGCCATTAGTTGCCACTCACTTTTCAAACATTTAGAACTATATCTTCACTTCAGTTTTCTATAATCTTTTTATTTCGATATAAGAATAACTTGTTAATCAAGTTCATATTTATAATATTCTTCTTCTCTTCCATCTTCTGTCTTCTACCAGGTATTCTATGGCAACCATAATTACATAATTTCTCAAATCACATTCTAAACAATGCAACCTACATACATTATGTAATACTCTTTTCTGCCTCTACTAATAATTTTCATTAGCCTTCTGTTCAACCCAGCTAATTTTCTACATTATACTTTATACCTGCACTATGAATGATTATCCTCTTTTCAATCACTATTTCTGCCTCATACAGTACAAACGAAGTATTTCATTCGTCTTTCACCATAAATCCTTATGTAACGATCACTGTACGCCTTTCGACTTCCTAAAAACTGCTTATGCTATTCCTATTTCTGCTTTCATATCCTGCTTTCACTTCAGATTTTTACTTTTAATTAACAATTGCTATCTAAAACGCTAACTAATTGTAATTATTGGGTTAAAGGAGTCTCAAGTTTCATTAATGCAAAACAGATTTTGAATCATATCTTATGCGAAATGAATCTAATTCAGATTAACGTTACTTCCCTAAGATTTAATATCATATTACACTTTTATCCTTTTACGGCGTAACAAAAGATCTTTTTTCGCGGAAGTTTTTTTTTCAACTACATGCATTAGAAGTTTTTCAAGTTTATTGTTATGTATCAAATTTAATTTGGTAAAAAGTTGCAGTGGCATATTTCCAGTAACGATGGAACTGATATTGATATCGAGGGGAAAATTATTTCGTAAATCCAAATGCCGGAAACATTAAACTTCAGGCTTCTGAGAAATTTTATCGCACACAGAAAACATTTTTACGTGAAGTTTATTCCAGGGCTTTATCACAAATTATAGCAATATGATACAAATAGAATGTCGATGAGAAAAACATCAGAACAAAACACATGAAAAAAAATAAAATACTTAGGTAGAAAGTAGAGTGTAAAGGATAGAAAGTACTAGAGTATTCAGAAGAGAAAGCAAAGACTTTGTGGGTAGAAAACAAAAATTCGAAATGTGAAATATATATGTGATTTGATGTCAATTTTCTACGTAACAGAGAAATAATCTACAGCTTTGTTTCTGAACCTGTGGTGTGCGAGTCACTGCTAAGTGACACGAACGACTTGTGTAAAGTTGTGAGAAAAATGTCACCTTGCTTCAGATAAAAAACGTGAAGTATGGTAGAGGTGTGCACGAGCTCAGGCCATAAATTTTTAAATATACAACCATATTTCTCGGGCGTTTCTGGGCCTAACTTTGTAAATATACTGTACAACGATATATATTGCAGCGTTCTTTCTGGAAAATTTTTAAAGCACAACTGTAAAATTAAATCTCTAATTGCTGTAAATAAAAATACAATTTTGCGTTAATTATTACATTTCCGCAATTCGGGGTTATTTCGGGCTCATTTGATTATTACATGAACTCGGGCCTGGCTCGGGCATAAATGCTAAAACATATTTCGAACTCGGGTCAGGCCTCACATTGTAAATTAAGGGGCCGGGCAGGGCCCAGACTAAAAATTCCGGCCCGTGCAAACCCCTAAAATATGGCAGAGTCCAAGACCTAACCGACGAACTTTCCCGACAATCTCTTGTATCTAGTAAATAAAAAACATTGCTTAGAGCTATTGTTATCAACCCTGCTTTCTTCTATGCTCCTTGTTTCATTTCTACCAAAAGCTTACCAGCTTCAATACCAATACAAGCTTTAAGTCTTTGTTCATAATAAATTTGAAGATACTCGATTAAAACTTTTCTCTTTATCGTGTATGAAATAATCGTGCACATATCCGCAAATATACATCATGCCAAGAGTGACAGGAACTTACTCAGTAAACCTTTTCAGAGAAGATCTGATGAAATTAGCAATTTGATTAAACCAGTCCATTCAAATAACTTTTCTCTCCTTTGTCGAGAATGTAAAAAAAATGTTGAAAGTTATGAACAAACTAAAATTCAAAGACAAGATTGGCGATAACTTGCACTGTAAGTAAATTATTTTCTTAATCTGATCTCATCACTATCATTAAAACTTTTATATACGATCGTACTAAAATAATAAGAATTCGAACTGTAATATTTTATTTTCAATATATTTCTAAATTGGATATATATATATATATATATATATATATATATATATATATATATATATATATATATATATATATATATATATATATATATATATATATATATTTAAACTATGTTACAAAATAAGTCAATGCGTCTGAGATTTTGCCACTGGGTCAAAGCACGTTTTTCTTTTCATATTAGTTTTGGCATGCAAAACATTAATGTTCTGTATATTAATTATGGGTGGTATGTCAATGGAAAAAGTTGAGGATAATTGACCTGAAGGTTATTTTTTGCAATACAAAACGGAAAAAAAAAATTCTTGCATTCTTCCACTCTATCTTGGTTTGGTTTCCTCTTCTTAAATTTTTGCCTTAAACGATAAGGTAAAATGTAATACTAGTACATAAATTTCGCGTCTGAACTGCAGGGTGAAATGCAGTAAGGCATAAGAAGTACAACACTATGTTACATTACATGATACATTACCGAATTAACTTCCTCAGATTCTTCTCGCATAAAATACCCCTACAACAAGATACTGTTTCGAACTTTCATAACATATTGAACGTAAGTAAAAAAAATGTATTACTCAGTTCCATAAACCACATTCTTGCTGTCTGAAGACTTCGTTGAATTTGAGGAAACGCCGCTGAATGTTAGTTGTGAAGAAACAGAGAGTTTCTTACTTAATGTGCACCGCAAATGCATTCCTTGCATGCTTGATTCAACTAAATTTCCTTTCATGAGAGGCGATTGTTTTCGAAGGTAAATGAACATAATGTTCTTTGAAAATTCTAAAACATACTATACGTAAGTACAAAATATAACACAATTAGAAACATATTTCTACGAATAATGAAACAACAATTAAAAGTTTTTATATAGAACAGTGTTATATAATCAATTTAGAAATCAAGAAAAAAATAGGCAAATATTGTTTTTGTATATGGAGTTATATTTTATTTCAATTGAATTAATGTACTACAAAAGAGCTATCGGATTTACAATTTTCAATGCTCTCTTTTTTCTCGTTTTCTACCCAGAATTCCATTACACGAAATTTCAAACTAATTATATTCTCAAATTTTATGTAAGACAAAATGGAGAAAGATGTAAGTGCTGCACTAATTTGTTTCATAATTACATGTAATTAAAAATACTACTAATAATATACGACCAGCAGAAATCCTATTTAGGCAACCTAAGTACTCAACTGGTAATAAATTCTGTTTAAATACTTACACTATAATGTAGCTGAAACATGTCTATGCAATAATATTCAAATTAGACATTTGAAATAGCTAATGTACTATTAATGAATTACTCCCCAAAAATTGGACATTCAATTTTACGATATATTTAAAATATGTTTCTGAAAAACACACAGCGGCTACATTTCTGATTAAGCATTCCTATAATGCACGAATTTATTAGTGTCAGTTATACGTACGTTATATATTCTGGAACCCATATACGTTTTTTTTTGCCTGCTAGCAATTGCTAGCAACTACCCGAAGAGGGTTACACCCTCTGTAGGGGAAGAGAGGTAGATGTACTATTGCAATATATGGACACAATAGATGGGCTATGGGTGGTTATAGAAGCATTTTTATTAACAAGCAAGTCAGGTCATTATGGTTTTAATAACCATAATCATGAGGTTGGTTTAAGGTTTAGATGTGAAAGAGCATCAAAGCAGATGTATGAGAGCAGATGAGAATGAAGTGCAGTTCACATCACAACACATAGGTTTTGTTAGTATGACAAATGCGTGTTATCTTCTAGTCTAGGGGCGAAGCTAGGCATTAATGAAAACAAGGGTGCCCTGTTAAAACGGTAGGTGTTACGGTGCATATGATGGCCAGATATGAGGGAGATGAGCATCGGAATAATATGGTTCGTAGTAACGACTGTCTGGGTGGTCAGGGGGAATAGTATAGCGGTAGAGAGTAAGCAGTAATGAAAGCGGAGGAATGAAAGCAGCAGAGGGGGAGAGACTACGGCCGTGTTCTTCAAATGTTTGCTGTAAAAGTGGATGGTTGGACTGCAGACGGCGGGTAATATATTTTGTGCGAAGTGTGTCCAGATGATAGAGGATGTGTGGAAATGCAAGCCGAGTATAGAGGTAACGAGTTGGACTGGGCAACTTAATTGGAAAAGCGATGCGCAAGGCATGTCGTTCAAGAATTCGTAGTTTCTCATAGTATGATGGTGGTGCAGATAACCAGGCGGTGAAACCATAGACAAGTATAGATCGCAGAAAAACTTTATAGGTGTTCAGGATAGTAGTCGCAGAGAGTCCCCAGGTTGTTCCAGCAAGACTTTTCAGTAAATTGAGACGACCATATGCCTTTTTTGCGATAGCTTGTAAATGGACCGACCACTTAAGGCGGTGATCGAAAGTAAGGCCAAGATATTTGGCAGTACGAGAAGGTTTGAGAGGTACATCTTGAACAGTAAGATTCAAAAGACGAGGATTACGGTGTATACGAGAACGGTATTTCGGTGATAGAAATACAATAGCTTGCGTTTTCGTCGGATATATTTTCAAGCGCCAGTGAGAGCACCAACCGGCAACAGTATTGATAGCATCTTGTAAGGCCAAATTAAGTTGGTGGATAGTTTTACCAGTAGCGAGCAGTGCAGTGTCGTCTGCAAACTGAAAGAATTTTACTGTAGCTGGAACAGCAGGAAAGTCGGCAACATATAGAATGTACAGTATGGGTGACAAAGTCGATCCTTGTGGAACCCCAGAATGAAGAAAAATTGGAAAGGAGTAACTGAAATTAATATAGACGTAGGCCAGGCGACAAGTGAGAAAATTAAAAATGAAGCGGAGATAGGCAATAGGCAATCTGAGCTGCTTCAGTTTATAAATAAGAGCTGGATGCCAGACCTTATCGAATGCCTTTTCCAAGTCAAACAGGACCAAGCAAGATGGATGTCCTGTGTTAAAATGGTTGTAGATGGAATTAGTAAGGCGAAGTAGTTGGTCGTTGATGCTGAAAGAGGGTCTAAAACCAGCTTGTTCAAGAGGAAGGCTGTTGTATAGTGCCAGATAGCAGTGAAGACGTTTGAAAATGATACAATCCAGAATTTTGCAAAATGTTGATGTTAATTGAATGGGACGATAAGAGCTGACAATGTGAGCAGATTTGCCTGGTTTGAGAAACATGAGAGTCTTGGATGTTTTCCAGTCGACAGGGACATAGCCAGTACGAAGAATAAATGTATATATGAGAAAGCAAATATAAAACAGTATAGGGGCTTTCTCGAACGTGCCTGTATGTAATAGAGTCTATACCAGGAGCTGTGTTACGCCTATGAGCAACAACAGAAGTAATGTCAGATATCAAGACTGGCTCAGTAAGAGGTTTGTTCTCGGGAATAGTATGTTGAATATTTTTTTGTAAATGTGGAGAGTCCAGATTGAGCCTGTCGACGGGATGATGACGATGAGGTAAATCAGGTGTCAGTGGTGTAAATATTTCCTGAAGGTACTGTGCAAAAGCATTAGTCTTGTCACTATCGGTATGAAGAGGCGTATTATTGTCAATAAGAGGGTAAGTTGTTCGAGTATTTTGCCCAGTGAGTTGCCGAAAACGCTTCCAATACTGCGTTGGATGAGAAAGAGAACCGAGATGGTTGCAAGTTTTGATCCAGCTCCGTAGTTTGTAAGCTCTGAGATAGTTGTGAACGGTGCGTTGAAGTTGTCGGTGGTGATGCAGGGAGTCTAGATTGCCAGTAGCGACGAAATTCCTATAAAACTGACGAGAACGTTTTATCAAGGGCAGGTATTGTAGAGGCAAAGATGATCGAAAGGCATAAGTAGTAGATGTAGGAATGTATTTGGCAGTAGCATTTTGCATGACAGTAGTCAGAGATTCGAGACAATGATAGAGGTCTGATTCGGTACTTGGTGGCGATAGATCAGAAAGATTTTCTGTGAGATGCGATCTGTATGCAGACCAATTTGCCTTATCATAACGATAGGTAGTTCGTGGAGGTATATCCTGAGAAGTAGCTGAACGAGTTGTAATTAGGAGTTTGATAGGAGCATGATCGCTGCCAATGAGATCAAGTACCTCAACAGAGCTACGATGAGAGATGTGGCTCGACACAATAACTATATCCGGGGTAGTCTGGCTAGAAGGTCTGGTAGGTTTCGGCAGTGGTAGTGTCACACCGGTAGTATGGCTAGTGATATAATTGAGAAACTGGTCTCGCTGAGTCGCCGGACGGCTATGTAAATTCACGTCTGCCATGATTATATAGGTGCGAAAATTATTAGAGATGTATTGGAAGAAACTGAATGGAATATCATGACCGGGACTTGGTTTTAATCTTATTAATAAGTACATGTGTTTATGTGGGAGTCCAGCTGACCTCTGGTGCAAAGTGCTTCCTGGATCGATCCCAACCCATTTGAGTTTTTTGGTTCTTTGTTTCCGTGAATTGTCTCTGTGCATTTCCCCTTCCACTTACTTGTTTCATTCAATTCAAAATCTATCAATTTAATTAATCAGTCATCTTCTTGAGCATTATAGAAAAGTTCAATTCTGGAACGTTACGTTAAAAATGTATTTGTATTTATGTTTTCGAGTTTCAAACATAGCTTATGAGGTAGTTTCTAAACTATCACTAACAGCAGCACAAAAAAACTTTTATTCTAACTTAAAATAAACTACTACTCTGAAATAAAGGTTGACCTCCAACAACCGTCCAATTCTGTGTACCATAGTTGGGTAGTGCACATTTGTTTTTCTCTAAAAATTTCTCAACACTTTCTTTGCATGGAATTTCATATAATTATCTTCTTCTCCGCCGTTGTTTTACTTTTGTACCACCGTCATTGTTATTTGAATTTTGAATATGAATAATTCTAACTCAAATTGTGTTGCTTATTTACATAATTCTCCCAAAATATTAGTCAAATATTTTTAAGTATTTTACATTTCATAAATCATCATTTGTAGACAATAATCAGGGTAATATATATATATATATATATATATATATATATATATATATATATATATATATATATATATATATAATATTTTTATAACAGTCTGGGTAAACTGCCATCTAGCTAACTAACTGTTATGGCGTACGGAAACCGGAGATTTTCAATGCCGCGTTCACAAAAGCTCGGCATTGACTTCTATCCTTAGCTAACTGAATCCAGTTTCTATTTTGTATTCATATCTCCCCGAGATCCATCTTAATACTGTCCTTCCATCTGCTCCTAGGTCTTCCTAATGGTCGTTTTCCTATTGGTCTTCCAGTCAAGACTTTGAAACCATTTCTACTTTCTTCCATTCTAGCTACATGACCTGCCGACCTAAGCCTCCTAGACTTGACGACCCTAACAATGTTGGGTAAACCGTATAAATTATGCAGTTCCTCGTTATGAAGTTTCCGTCATTCTCCATTCCCGTTCCTCTTGGGTCCGAATATTCGTCTCAGGATTTTGTTCTCAAATACTTTCAGTATATGTTCTTCCCTCAGAGTAAGTGACCATGTTTCGCAACCGTACAGAACAACAGGCATGATTACCTATATAAATCTTAAGGTTTAAATTTCTCAATAGAATTCCGACAACAAAGCAATTTGAACTAAATATGAAATTACTGCTTTCAGTCGACATTTAATTTCTTAGTGGATATGTTGTTACTGTGTCACCAGTATGTTTTATGAATATATGTGAAATAAACCCAAAACAGTAATAAACTATATACAAAATTTACGTATTTTAATAACCAAAGAAAGTCAGTTTTGTAAAACTGAATATTATTGTGGTCAGTTACTAAGTGAATTTGAATTGCCGTCTTAAATGGTTATTCTTTGAAAGATGATTATCTAAGTGTTGTTGGCCACGAATTGTTTTTCCCTTGAAAATAAATCCAGATACATTTGCATAAGATCTTCCAAAATTAAATGCCTCCTCAGGTAAGATAAAGCTTTAGCTCATTATGATGCAAACAAACTTCCGACAAAGTTTGTTTGAATGCTTACAACTGAGAATGCCCCAGCACTGTCGGCAATCTTGTCTTTGGTTACTGTTCAACGTTTTCCCAGTTTCTGATTAATGTCTCGCTCTATCTTCATGCGTCACTCAACTTTCATCCTTAAAGAAAGCGCAGAAGAGATGAATAAGTAATGATAAGAAAAGATAACACTATTCTCGTACTTATCACAATTATATCTTTAGTTACTTGTTCAGGGGAAGGAGCAGTATTTGCATAATGCCTATAGCAATAATGAATTATTAATTTCAACCCTCGTTATTATTCTATAAGATAAAGAGCATTTAAAAGATAAGAAACGGAAAGTGTGCTCTTGTATTTGAAAGAGAACGGCACTAAACAATTATCAGATTGATGAAAGAAAGAAAAAATATCAAACAAAAAACAATCAATTTCGTAAACGTTCACCGAAAATGTAGAGAACAAAATTTTTGTAGTATCATTCGGCTTAGTATAAGTTGATGGCACAAGGATGTGATGGAGTCACTGCATTTCTGACAACATAACAAAATATGTGTGGTTTCGATTGATGAAAATAGTTATTCACGAACTATTTTATAAACCTGGAAGTTCGAAATTTATTCATGGTTCACGCATAAATCGAAAAAAATGTAACACATGACACATATAAGTTTCATTTTCATATTTATTATTATTATTATTATTATTATTATTATTATTATTATTATTATTATTATTATTATTATTATTATTATTATTATTTACTAGTAGCAGTTGCAGTAGTAGTAAGAATTAGTAGTAGTAATAGAACGTGCAAAATTCAGATGCAAAATAGGAGTTTTTGCTTATCGAGAATTGGATTTTATAGTGCTTCAGGTTGGCATCACTCCACTTCACTACAGATGCGATAAATTTACTAGTTGGTATCAATTTTTGATTGGACATGAAGGTCTTTCATAAAAACTTCAAAAGAGTTTAGATATTTAATCACTCAGATTTACCAATTTGCTTTTTTAGGTGCAAACAAAAGTATCTATACACTTCATGTACACGATCTGAATATCGTGTCTTCTAATATTCTTGTTGAGTGTCTCCATCTACGATGTAATGTGCATCCATATTTATAAGGAATGGAATTCGCTACTTTAGAAAGTTAACATTTTTCTTCTTCGTTTTTGCAATTAGGTCATTGACAAAAGAATTTCTTACAGATGAAATTATAAAGTTTGAACGTTGAGAAAGAGATGAAAGATTGATTAATATAAAATAGTTTCTGTTCATCATGAAATTATGTCAAATACATAAATTACCATTTCCATCTTCAAATACACACGAAACATGCTAATATCGAATTAAAAAGAAAACAATTGGATTTATTTTAATACTTCCGTAATATTAACAGTTCTCTAATACTGAATAAGAAAAGAAAGATGAATTACTGCACAGTTCGCTGGATGAATTAAAGAGGGCAAACTCCTATCCCAGAAAACTAGGAATAATGATGTTTGCTGTCCATAAACTGGACAATGTTTTATATTTGTTCGGTGTAAACAATACTATCCTCCGTTGAAGTATTACTGACAAGGAACCATTACGATTTGGTGAATTCAATTGCTGAAAATGATTGCTAGCACTGGACTCAGGACCAAAAGAAACAGAAAAAGAGGGTGTTTAGTGGCAGACCGTATACAGGATGGGAGACAAATGAAGGCAAAGTGCGAGGATAGGACGTAGAAAGTATCTAGAAGTGCTATGTTAATTTTGAAAGGAGTAGAGTGATTGAGGTCAAATATTTGATATGGGGAATGCATGTAGAGCTCCACTGAATAGGTGTAATGTGAATCATGGGAGACATCTGAAAAGCCACCATTTTTGGCTTAGCGGAAAAATAATATACGGAAAAGGGGTTATGTGACATGTGGCTCTTAACGCACACCGTTTATTGAAATCAATAGTCGCCAATGCAATTCGAGACCTCTGTAAGAGGAGACGTCCCACGCTATGGCAATGTATCAATACTGTCGTTAAGGTGATGTGAGTGAGGAATATGTGTGAGACCATGTAGTACGGGCCATGAGCACGTTCTACGCACAAGGGGTAGAAAGAGATAGAATCGAATCCTGGAACATCAAGAAGAATCTTTGCAACGTGTAACGGAATAGGAAGTCGTTCCACTGGATGAATGCTGGTGTGGTACCTTGCAGAAAGACACTTGTCCCATTCAGGATTATGATATAGGCCCTTTTAATGACTCTCTCCAACAAAATGTGCAAGTCGTAACGCTGGTAACTCTCCTCACAACCAGTTATATACAATTGACAGTTTTTTTTCCCATTACACCTATTCAATGGAGCTCTAAATGCATTCCTCATATCCGACATTTGACCACAATCCCTCTAATCGTTTCAAAATTAACGTCCCATTTCTAGACATTTTCTACGTTCTATCTTAGCAATTTGCCCTAATTTAGCTCCCACATTGTATACGGTCTGCCACTAAACACCCTCCTTTTCTCTGTTTCTTTTGGTGATGAATCCAGTGCTAGCAATCTTTTCAGCAATTGAATTCACCAAATCGGAATGGTCTCCCGTGAGAAATACTTATTTTCCAATTCATCTTTTTTGAAGACTGAGAAAGTTTTTCCACTCATGAAGTTGTCTATTTATTTTCTTTTTCTTTTTTTTTTACTCCCATGGCTGCAGGGCCGGATTATGGGGGGCTTAGGAGGCTATAGCATCGGGTCTCCAGGTGGACAGGGGCCTCCAATCTGATCAAAATCTCAACTCACTATCTAAAAAGAATCATAAAGATACAATCATCGTCATAAAATAAAATATGATTAAAAATATGAAACATATTCCCTTAACTTTCCTACAGTACTTTCACAGAAATGTGTTAGGTAAAGTCAGCAGGGTCACATTTTTTTCTAGCTCCGGGCTTCCAGATGGGTTAATCCATCCCTGCACGGCTGTACAACCAAGGATAAAAGGATAGTGAGAAATGAACTACCGAAGATAAATTATCATGATAGAACGATGCATAAGATGTATACGCTGAGATTGATTTGAACCCAAGCAGATAAATCACGCTTTCGTCAGTCCATAACTTAGGGTGTTCGATCATGCCAGTGTGATCACGTTCATAAAGTGTGATCGCAAAACGGGACGAGAAAAATTCGAATAGAAACACGATTCAAAAAAGAGAGTCTCAGAATAAATAGCTTCTGACAAGAAATCATACCTTCGATACGAAATGGATTAGGTTTACTTCGTAAAGATTTTTACACAAAGCCGCAGGTCTATTTTTAAAGTAGGGAAATATATTATAGTTGGAAATAAGACAACTTGGTATGTACAAAGTAGCCTCTGGTGACAGAAAAAATATTAGGCTACTATTATATTCATTGTTGTTGGAAAAAATTCGTTGCATAATTAGACGTTATACCCTTAAGTCTTTAGAAAGAAACCCGAGGAGGAAACAGATACACTGAACTTGATCATGTGTTAAGGCACAATATACAGATATATGTATGCATAAAAAGATGGGATTTTATTAATTCAAGCCAACCAGGAAAGAAAGAAAGAGAGAGAGAGAGAGAGAGAGAGAGAGATAAAGTAAGTCAAACAAACCAATAAACTGTTTTCCTCTAGAGAATCTGATGCTGCAATGGACAGAAGTTAGAAAAGACTAATGTTTCCCGCTATGTTCCTATACATTCTTCATTTCTAATATAATCATACGTTCATTTTTCAAACTTAAACGTAGGCAGGTAGATAAATAATAATATTCTAAACATATCATTACGGGTTTTAATTAGTTGACTTAAAGCTCGTGATTTCTCAAGAAGCGTAGCTCAAGAACTGTTTCTGGATGATTCCTTTGTGAGGGTGGATTTCTCTGGTGCGCCTCATCATTCCAATTAGCTCTTCTTAGTTAAAGCTCCTCTTTCTTAGAACACAATTTCTTCTTCTCAACTATGTTTTCCTAATGCATTCAGGTAAGATTTTTTCCAATGAACATTGTTTTCTTTATGAGGATGTTATCTTCACACATATACAGCCACCTCAATTTATTTTCATGTCAATTTTGTTTTCATCTGTACCTTTTCAAGTTCATCATTTTATCAGAATACATTCTCACACCAAGACCTCTTCAAGTTTGAATCATCCCATTTCAATATCAGTTGATTACATTATATACACACAACATTCTTCAATGGTCTACTTTAAAACACGTATTTGAAAATAGATTTTCCTTCATTTATATGTAAAAGCAGAAATAGGAAAGAGGGAACAAGGTACCATAAAGGACAAAAGATTTTCTTCTTTTCTCTTGATCTTAACAATGAACTATGAAAAATATTCTTGACATTTAGTCGTTTAATTAATGTAATTTAAAATATATTTTTACTACTAATGCTACATAATACAGAAGATGCATTATTTAAAGTAGAAGTGAACTATAATCTGTATTTTCATTGCAGGTTTGTATCCCCAAGAAGCCACACGTGAACAAAGGAAGCACGATCATTAGTCGCTCGGAAGAGTCACATCTCAGGTTTATCGAAGAGTATTATTTAGTATCCAATATAAATAAGAACACCAAATAACAGTAACAGAAAAGGATTAGTAAAGTTAGAAATGTGAGTATAGATAAGAATGAATAAATTAACTTCGTATAAAGTGAGAAAGTTAAAGAAATGTTCAATAGTATTTGGTGAGATAAAAACAATATTAACGATAGTTAGAAATAGGACTAAACTGATTAGGACGATTTAGTAAGCAAATAGGAGATAATATGGAAAAGGGAGATAGTAGAACATTTAATTTGTGGACAATATTAAGGTAATTGTTACGATACAAAGAAGAGGTTAGCTGAGTACCGTGATACATAGGTACTCCCAATTGTATGAAGTGTCAATGGGGATTAATATTTATGAATATATTTTTTAAGTATGTTCTTGTTTCTATCCTTAGTAAGTTAGAAGCATTTACAAAGAGATGAAGAATAGAAACATTGTAACGGCTATTAAGATATTTTATACAAAATAAATATTCCTTGATGGAAGAAAGCACGTTCAAATGCAAAAATAAATAAATATAAATAAATAAATATAAATAAATAAAGTTAAATTTAAAAAATAAACACATGAAATATATTGATTTTCGGTGCTAATTGAGAAGCCATGCGAAATAAAACTTGACGTAGGCTATGAAGAGAAAGAAGGAAGCAAATACGAAGGTAGAATAACAATACGAATTAAAATATTTACTTATGTCACTTTTTTCAGATTATAGAAAACTCCTTGCAGTTTAATTTACTGATTTCCTACTGAAGATAGTACACAGAGGCCAAAAATAGGAGTAGGAGTCGTAAGTTCTATAAGTTAGAATTATAAATTCTATAATCATAAGTTAAATTCTATAAGAAAATTTCCTGAAATGAAAGGATTATTCAGAAATTAAAACGTAAAATGAGTGAGATAATTTAGAACTAGGGCCCGGAAGTTGAGGAAAAATCCTCTACGAGTGCCCGAAGACTAGGCTTAACATAACATATATTCATTTTGGGTCATTGTAGGCCAGAAAATGGTGGATTTTATTTATTTATTTTTGCCTTTTTCGGCGTTTTTTTTTTTTTTTTGTTCTTGTTCAGTGGTCTTTTTAAAGATTTTTAGAGGTCTTAACGTCTTTTTTGCACTTCTTTCGACAATAAATTTACTTGCTATTAACTCAAATCACTATCACCTCATAAGCATCTTTCTTTTAGTAAAGAATGGCTCAGTGGTAGAGCGTTCACCTCTGGTGCATGGGGTCCCGGGTTCAAACCCTGCTCTCGCCAAGTGAACTTTGGGGTGGACAAACACCGTGTGCGTGGGTTTTTTTCGGGGTTCTCCCGTTTCCTCCCACTTTCTTCATTCCACCATTTCATTCATTACTCACCATCACCGTCTCCTTTAGCGTAACCGGCATATACGTGGGACGTAAAACTCAAAGATTTCATTTCATTTTTTCTTTTAGTAAAGAAAATTCAAAAGATACGACATTCTTCAATGACTGGACAGATAAGACCAGATCTGCAACAATCACAAGTCAGATAAAGAGGCGTAACAATGTCCTCCGGCAAGGAGGTGAGGGTGAGGAAGTTTTCGTATTTTAGTTTGGAATTCAGTTTGTGGAAGAAGGACAGATCGCGAACATGCCTAAAATGAAACCTAAGGAAACTTCCTTGTTGCGTCACTTTGTGTTTGAATTTGGAGCAGAAGTTTTTTTCTACGAATGGAGATACTGTATTCTTGTTTGCAAATATTGCGAAGTGAAGAAAGTCAGTGCAGAATAAACGATTGCATGTCAAAAAGCACGTTGGACGTGAGAAACATCCCGGGCCGCAGAGAATAAGGAAAAGCAGCTTCTATTAGGACAAAGCACTAATGGACATTCTAAGTCGTT
Source organism: Thermobia domestica (assembly GCF_964235325.1). Lineage (NCBI taxonomy): Eukaryota > Metazoa > Arthropoda > Insecta > Zygentoma > Lepismatidae > Thermobia > Thermobia domestica. Next base: position 23,349,874 of record NC_137470.1, read on the forward strand.
TCCGTTTTAGAAAGATATCCCGTTGGCAAAGATAAACAATGAAACTTTCAAAGTGTTTTTGGAGCAGTATACAAATTGGAAGATTCCCGAAGAGTCGACCCTCCGAAAGGAGTATGTGCACCGCTGCACCGTTTCTTACAACTGTATATTGTATACTGCCAAGACCTTGTATTTCCTGAACGTCATGTTTATTAAATATGTAATTCTAATTACATTGTTAATTATTTTTAAGTTCTTTTTTTTCAGTTTTTAGGTTCTTTTATAGGTCCTCTTTGGGCAATTTTTAGGTTTTCAACTTCCGAACCCTATTTATAACAATTCTAAGGTTACCTGTATCGACTAAAATACTTTTAACTAGAAATACATAGTAGTGGATGCATTAATTAAATTCATTTTATTGTAAATGCTTTATACGGGGAATATTCTCAAATTTTCAACTTTTTACTTGCTTTATTATTCCACAAGCTATTTCATAATTCGTATCAATTCACTATTACCTTCTCCAGCTTATTTTCTTTTAAAGAAAGCTTACAGCTTACTCATAAAGAAATCTGATAATGAAAACCAAATTCATTTTGAAAACAAAATATCGAACTTAATATTGCCTGTGTAAAAGCCAATCCTTTCTGCTGTACTGACCTGGATTTTATTTCATTGGGATGCATGGCAGTCATTATTATCAATTATATTACCTGAAAATATTTGCAGCACGCCTTCCTAGCTTCATAAATTAACCAAACACTTTTATATTTCTTTCTCTAAAAGCCAATCCTAATAAACTGATGGTTGCTAAAAGTTTGAAAGTTGAGTGAAAACCCATTGACATAAATTCCATATATCCAGGGCCTATGCGATATCGCTGAAACATGCATGGTCATTCACGTACACTGAAAAAAAGGGCTTGGTCAGGAATACCAAATTTGTTTGGTCAGAGCATTTGGTCACTTTTTTGGTTAATTTAACCAAAATTTGGTCATTTTGACCAAACGTGTTTGGTCATGAACACTATATTTTTTGGTCAGAACATTTGGTTGATTAATTTGGTTATGCGAACCAAATTTTAACTGATTTGGTAATTATTTGGTTTTCCGGACCAAAATGTCTATTTACAAGGTCACATGTGTTAATTTGCATTCTGGATAAACATTTCGATTACGAAAGTGTGGATCGCAAAAATAAAAATACACGTAGAACAATAATCATAAGGGACACCGTAAAAGAATTGTGTGTAAATGAGTGTAGTGTGCACTATACAACTTTCTCAACGAAGTCACAGTGATGTGAAGTGAGAAGTAATTGTTACTTTTCAACGACGTAATGGATCCATGATATAAATTTATTAAGAAGCTGGAATTTACCGCAGCTAATCGACGTGTTTCAAGATAAGTGTACTTTTTCGTATATATTACTTTTGCTGTTAGTTCACATGTACTTATTCTATTGGCTGTAAATTTGGCGTAACATATACGCCTTGGGTAAACTTTACAATGCACGCCCCAACTGCGCATCCATATGTAGAACCGCTTTCAAAGGTGTAGTAGATTAGAATAGGGTAGGGTACAGTAGAGTAAGGTAGTTGTAGGAACGGGTTCGCGTAAGGTTAGGGAATTTTTGATAAATTTTCATAGAATTAACAGAGAGTAATTTCTGGTTTCAAAGTGAGTTTACCACCCGGAGCGGGCATTATTAAGTTAAACCTAGGCCCTTACATATGGATAAAGGGGGCATTGACGACATTAGAGCAGGGTATAAAATTGCTGGGGCAAGAGTTGGGGTAATTTCTATTACTACTAGATACTTCCGGAAAGGGGTAAATAAAGTGACACTAACGCTAGTAGTTTGCAAAATAAATTGGTGCATTTATAGTTTACAGATGAACAAAAATCTAAAATTTACTGAAGAAATATGGGTTATTATTTAGTTTCTCCTCCAGATCACTTGGTATTGACTCTGACTTACATGGTAGGGGTTACCATTCGTTATTTGTAAATGTAAAGTAGTCATGAGTATAAGTACAGTGCGAACGTATAGCATAAAAACTACGCATAAAACACTAACCAACTTGTGCTATATGGACACTGAAAACCATTTATGCTATCGAACAGAATCAGAACAGAAGCGTAGCAGCGGGGGCCCGACAGTTAGAAACGATGTGCGTCCGTAGGTAGCAAACGCGTCAGCGACGGTGGGTATTCGCATAAACGAGGTAGTTAACAACAGCTTACTCTAAGTCACAGTACTGGGTCCTGAGCCGTCCATGGATTTGGGAGAAATACTAAATGTCATCCGAAATATAAAGCATAATTTTGAAAGAACATTTCATGGAACGCAAATATAGAATCCTTACTTTTGAAATCGATATTTATCGTGAAATACGCTGATAAAAGCGTGCATTTTTACTTTCGGTACACCTCTCGAAAAAATTGTTAAAAAAATATAATTTTCACTAATTTACTTCTTACTGACCCCTAAAAGACTTACGCTGGGTGACATGAAAATATCTCACTTATTACAGATAAATATCGATGGCCCCACCAGAAGTAATTGTGAAAAAATCACAGTTCTTTTACGATTTGCGTATAAATAAAACTTTCTGATTGTCATAAATATACAGTGCATAAACGTAACCTGTGCTAGGTGGAAACTAAAAAGCGCGAATGTTATCTAACAGTTAGGACTAAGCAAAGATGGTGAGCCGAAGCGGTAGCGCAGGGAACAGGCACGTCAGTGATGGCGGGTATACGCGTAAGTAAAGATATGAAAAGAGGTGGGATATTGCAATGATACGAGTTTCAATAGCACTTGTCATGCTTTGACACTAGTAACGCTCCACTTGTAAACGTAAAATTCAGCTTGTGTACACTATATCATATTTATTCTGTAAATTTTACAAAATTGTGCTTCCGTAACATGAACCACTACCCCCTCCCTATATATATTCGAGTGTATACTTCTTATTAGGTAACTTCTATTAGGTATTCGGAAAATATTACATTCTTCAAAGCATTCAGAGAATAGTGTATTATCTCCAAAAGATAATTCTGTGGTTTGGGGCAAAACGACCAATGTCAGAAATTGCAAAGAGGAGAGAGAGAGGGAGTGAGAGAGGAGACGGGCTATGATTTCTGCATAGAACCTTTCATTGTTTGTTGGAAGTACATTAGTCTTTGAAAACAATCGGTTAGCATTAGACTTATTGTTAGCCATAGGTACCCGTTATGTACCAAATTACAAAATGATTTGCATGAGTTAAAAATGCTCTTAAATTCTTGTTGTTGCTTCTATACCCTTGTAACTTTGACAGTATGAAGTTACCATGGACATTTTTCTCTTTAGCTTAGCCCAAATACACCCATTTCTGTAAAGGAAAAAAAAACTGGGGTGAGCAACTTCCTATACTCTTTGTGTGGCACATGATCGCGTAACATACCAAATTTCGCTTGGTAGTGTAATAAGACTTAAATGCTTTCACCAGTGTATAATTCTTTTTTGATATTCAGTAAATATCTGGTTAATTATAAACTTTCAATCTATATTTCAGAACAGGAAATAGACGAAGCAGCATTTAATTCATTAACTGATGAAATAATTACTCAGTTAATTCCCAAAATAGGGACATGTGCAAAATTATGAGCAAAATTTAAGGAATTTATAGAAACAAACACAGTTGAAATTTATGATGTGCTAGATGACGGTTCTCTCTCATTTGCTTCACCCTCAGTGTCAACGCCAGATGACTCAGTGTCAGTTCGATCTGAAACTACAGAAAGCAGTTGTTTCATGCCAGCACCTACTAAAAGAGGAACTGATACGATGATGAAACGAGAGACAAATTTCTCTACAGAGTCTCGGAGTTCGAAGCTCTTCAAGTTGACAGATTTTGTAAGTGTTCTGCCTTTAGTCACTTGAATATGAATTGATACAGTGATCCTTATGCTGCAAATATGAACTGTGCAAATATGATTCATTACCAGTCGAAATGTAAAAGATGTTGGCGTTCACCTTTTAATCTGGTGACAGCCTGCGTTATATTTATTCCATCTTTGTTAGTGCAAGTAACTTTTCTCGGGATATCAATCACATGATGTGCTCGTTGTCCAAAGTTTCGAGAAAGAACGTTGTTCTCATCATCAGGGTCAGTATCATGAGAACAATGTTTGTTCTCGAGACTTTGCACAACGAACACATCACCTGGCTGATATCCCGAGAAAATGTATTTGCATCACGATACCAGGAAAGCATCAGGTACATTGAAAGAGCTTTTGGAACGTCCCACGGTTATGCTGTTTAGACTAAGGTAAACAGGTGATTAATGAAAGTGAACGATCGCATTTTTTTTGTGCTCTCACCGGGAATTGAATTCAGGACCACATACATCAAGGATACACGCGTTATCCACTAGAGTAGCTGGGAGGGCGAAGAGATTGGTATTCAGTTATATTTTCGGTTACTTCAATTTAAGCGAAATGATATCACGATATGCAGGATCTTTAAAATTGTAACTTTTTTTTTAATGCGTTTATCTATAAAATTTATATTTCCTTGGAGTATACTATACTAAACGTATGCTATACTAAACGTGGAACATCACATAGAAGAGTGTAAATATGATAAATTATTCTGTAATTGTCTGAAATGTTTTTTATACATAATTTAATTTATTAAGGTTATAATTCTAAATCTTACAGTAACAATGTCTTTTTTAGGAAGTATATTATATTCCACCAAAGTCACAAGGTCCAAATCAGAAGATTTCAAAAGGAAAACTCGTTGACAAATATAGAAATACACGCAAGTCGTTAAGAAATTTTGGCATTGTTGCAGAGTCAGGTCCTTCAACAGAAAAGCGTGACACTGGAACTTCTACGCTAGATGGTAATGTTTAAAATGTAATCTAGTAAATGATTTATTCATCTCTGATCATACGTTTAAAAATGAAAGTAAACCTTTGAGTTTTATGTCCCATAGTTATACCAGGTAGACCAAAGGAGATGATGATGATGATAAGAAATGAATAAAGTGGGAAGGAACGGGAGAATCCCGAAAAATCCACGCAGACGGTGTCACTTACCGCGATTTGGGATCAAATAAGGTATCTCACTATCTCACACGTCAGAGGTGAACGCTCTACCACTGAACTACCGAGGCCCCGATCATACTTTAAAAAGTGCCAATGATTTACCTATTTTGTGCCAAGGGTTTGCAAGAACCATGTTTTAAAAAATGGTTTAGTTTCGTTTAATTCTTTTTTCTCTGCTAATTGAACGTATGGAACACACATTAATATAAGTCGATACTAACCTGAAAATATTCCTGTAAGATTAAAACGTGGTTCTTCAATGTTCACATGTATTTCTGCCAAAAATATCGAGTGCCTTTCATCAGGATGGCTCAAAACTTAAAGTGTATATGCGTTCAATCTCAGTTCAAGCTGAGTATTTCAATAGCATAAGGTAATAATGGGACTGTGTAGATATTGTTACTGTTTACAACATAAAACTACAGTCGAGAATTTTTACACCTACTCTTCAGTTAAGCAACCAACTAATCTATTAAGGATTAAATAGTGCACAATATTAATCAATACTAAGATTCTGTGTGTTTCTATTTACAAGACTGAACAAGTCCAAATTTTGTATGCTTAATCTTCAAATCCTTCATTACAAGATTTACTCTGTTCATAAGAAATGATAAGTAGCATTTATTACTAAATATTTTGCGACTTTCTTCGTCGTAGATAGTCATTATACTTATATAGTACCACTATTACGTTATACCATTGAAGTACTAAGCTAGAACATGTAATTTACATAAGTTCTACATATTTGAAGAATTAAACCATTCTGATGAAAGGCATTCGATATTTGTGCCGGAAATATAGATTAACATTTGAAGGCAATTTTCAAGTTCAGCTTCACAGGAACAGTTCCAGAACTTTTTTTTTTTTTGTAAATATATTTTTTTCTTTCTTTTCTTTATTATATATTACATATGGATATAAATACTTGTACAGAGGACTTATGAAAATATAGAATCATTTTAACTGATATTTGAAAAATATAGGAATTTATTACTAAGTTTTTAATGTAATACAGATCTGTTTGGTAAGTTTATTCTTCTCTTTCAGAATGTGGCATAGATATTGAAAACAGCTTAGCGTGGTTAAAGCATAATGTCGAGCCCTGGCAGGAAGTACTTGATCTTTGGAAGAAAACGTTGAAAGTTCGATTCAAGCAAGAGGGCAAAACTGTTCATGAAATAATTTCAACTTGGCTAGCATTGAAGCAGCCTTTGGGCTATACATTGGTAAGTTTCATTTAATTAACCTTCATTCTGTTTTACTACTAAGTACTGTGTTGTTACTGAATAGGCCATAATTTACAAGCATTAAATTATTCTTTGGGGCTGAGAACATTCATATAAAATCTTTTACTTACGTCCGGAAGTTGATTTTTTCATAACGTACATTTTAGAACAGAAGTTTCCTTTAAAATTGTGTCGCGTTTGTACAGAAAATAGTAAAAACCTTCAGGATAAAGTCATACTAAATATTGAAATGACATATACCAGTTTAGGTATTTGTATGTCTGAGCTAATAGACCTTAGTTGTCATAAAACCATAATAAAAATATATATAAATGATGGACAAATAAATTACTTCCTTGTCCTCTTATGTAATATCTGTTCATGAATGTTGAGATATGTTGAAGCAGGTCTGAACTGCCTGTGGGTTGGTGGTTATCGGTTCGATGCCCGGTAGGTGTATAATTGTATAAAAGTAATTCAGATTCATCTACAAATTATAGATTCCCTCCTGTGTAGCTCCAGTGATGAAAGAGGATAGAGACAATCAATGAATCTTAAAAGTTTTTGCAGTTTCCTTTTCAAAAAGTATTGCATGTTTGCATTGTATTCATGCATTGTATTCAGATTGCATGTTTAAAGAACTAAAACATGTCTTTTTAGCTGGAAATAATTTTTCTTGCTGGTTCTTTGTAACATATTCATCCCCACGCATGGAACACAAAGTGGGAAAGTATTAAGTTCAGTTTAATAGCAACTCGATCTTGCTTTGAACAACTAGGTGAAATGCTTAATTGCAAGTCTGAAAACAAATGCTCTAAACCTAAAATTATTGTTTCCATTTTTAAGACGCAAATGATTAAGTGGCCATACATTACGAACACTTGCATTGAGTTTATCTTGCAATGGAAAGAAAGGTAGTCATATTCAGTAAGATAAAAATTGAGAACTGAGTTCTTGCAACACGATGTCACTTGTTTATGAAAGCGAGATCTCAGAAGGACAATACTTACATGACTGATAAACAATCTTTCTTGTGATTGCGTATCAACCAAGCATATACGTACAGCAATAGAAACTTTGACGGGGATTTTTTTTAAATGCATAAAGTACTTTTCGATTCAATAAGCTTTTTTCTCAGTAGATGGCAAATAGTGGTTTTATTGTCTGATAAACGCTAACAATATTGTAGAATTTTCTTCACTTTGCCCTTTGGCAAATCAATATGAAACCCTAGTGGCCTTATTTCAGCATGTAGAACCTTGGCTTTACGTTCGGAAGCTTCCGGGCTCAAATCCGGTCATCGTGAGTGAAATTTCCCTGGGTTTATCCTCAGTCATTCCAGCAAATGCCGGGATGGTATCTGTAATATTAAGTCCAGATCAATACTTTCCCCATCTTTGCCTAATCTATCCGAGTAAATAGACCTTTGTTTATATTAAGCAATATAACCAAAAACCATCATAACACGACGAAAGCCCGTGATGCCACAACCTCAATATGGGTCTAACTGGCAGTTATCGTCAATGTAACATCTTCTTGCACTACGTATGTGGCTTTTGTGGTCTACTTATTTAAGCTAGCAGTAAGTCAATTTCCTCAAGATGTTGGAAAACACCAAAGGAAAGCAGGTTGAATTTGAACTCAAGTCCAAGTCCGTAAAAGTACACGTTGTAACCAGTAGTTTGTATTGAAATTGTTACAGTTAAGAAATTTTATTTATGCACTTAGAGGAAGTTGTGATTCTTATAACAAATAGATAAAATACTGACTGAAAAGTAAAATAACAAATGGTAAGGAACACATGTTCGTGGAAGTCATCACTGAGTTTATGTAACAATTAATGATATAATGTTATCAATGTAAATGTTTTAATACAATGGAATTCCATTTCCAGATTGATCAAGATAACAAAGACTTATATCCTGATCATACATCCTTGTTCGTGAAATGGGATTCTGTCAGTAAAAAATTGGAAAAACTAAGGAAGAAACGGCTACATGACGCTTCAGCAGTCGAACGTTTAAGTCTGTTAGACACAGAAAGTGTTACAGAAGGTAATGTTATTTTTATGTTTCTTATTCTTCCTTTATTTCTGTTTCATTAACTTGAAATTGTAATTACTTGTACGAATGAAGTAGATTTTTCTATCTGAATCCAGTTTTATTGCAACAAGTATGTTGTAATGATCATATTAATAGTTATACATTGGTTGTATACATAGGACGTTTCATTACGTATGAACAAGTACGAACTCGATACATTTATTTAATAATAACCAAAATAGTGGCCTCGGTGGCTCAGTGATAGACCGTTCACCTCTAGTGCATGAGGTCCCGGGTTCTAACCTAGCTCCCACCAAGTGAACTTTGTGGTGAACAAACACCGTGTGCGTGGGTTTCCTCGGGGTTCTCCAGTTTCCTCCCACTTTCTTCATTACAACATTTCATTCATTTCTCATCACAGTCTCCTTAAACCTAGCCGGCATAACCGTGGGGCATAAAACTCAAAAATTTCATTTCATTTTAATAACCAAAATCACTTACTGAGGATAAATGTGATCTGTTCTATATTCTCTGTTGGTAAATGCTAGTGAGGAAGTTCTTATGTCTATTTGAGGACAAGCTGTCGAGTTTTCGTAATTTAGTAGCTTCTGTCCTTGTTTGAACGTATCGTTTTAGCAGTCAGATATAAATAGCTTTTGAAAACCTTTGCAGCTTTTAAAGCATTTAATAGCTTTTAAAACATTTGCAGTATTAGTATTACTTACCAATTTTTTAGCTTTAAAATAACATATATTTATAGGCTCAAAATGCATATGTCATTGTAAATGTGCAATAAATAATGCTTTCAGACTATTGAGGAAGCAGAAGTGTCTTTGTTCTTATATGTAAGAAAAATTATTTAAGTATGTAACATGACCAGTTAACCTCTCTCTGATTCCAACAGGTAATGGGTGATGTTCAACCTTTCACGGAAACGAGAGACCTGCAACATTCGTTGAGTGTTCGTTGTTGGCAATTACGGAATAAGGAGCTGCTTAATATACAGCTACGTTAAATAACTTTCGTCTGCAATATAGATTTTTGTGTTTCCTCCGAAAATGAACTCTAAGTGATTTGGCCCCTTGAAATTCGCGAAAACAACCTTCATCAATACATCTAAAGACTCCATTGGAGGATATTCTGTGTTTGAGCTTTAAATGAAGGATAAGTGTTGCTACTAGCATAAAATTTGATTTGTAAATTGAACAAACAGGCATTGTTACAAACTATTACATATAGTTCATTCAATTACGTATAACGCATGGTACTGAAATAACATTTGTTTAGAGAAACGTGATTCAAGCAAGCATAAAATATCAGTAGTTGTATCTGTTTCGACCACTATTGTTTACAGATATTTCATATCTGTTAAAAAAAAAAAAGAACAATCATATCCAACAATAGTGTATCGCCTGTTTATCGTGATGACTACTTATGTCATATACCGCTTTTTGCAGAAGAAGCCAAAGATGTTCCCTTCCTTAGGGTATTCTGCGTTAAACACAAAAAAGTTTTAAAACATATGTCCACACCCTTGAGCACGTTGTCTAGCTCAGTTAAGAATAGTTTATAATTTATTTGAAAGATCTTCAATGCTGTTTGCTGGGAGTAAAATTATAACTTTTCTCACAGTTTTTTTACCTTCTTTGTTATAAAGATTTATATTTGGCCTAAAAATGTTATTTTATTTTCACTAACCAGTTGATACATGTTAATATCATTGTTTAATTTTGAATAGATTTATATTTGGCCTAAAAATGTTACTTTATCTTCAGTAAACAGTTAGTTTCGTTATGTAATTTTGAAAAGATTTATATTTGGCCTAAAATGTTATTTTATTTTCAGTCAGCAGTTGATAAATGTTAATATCATTGTTTAATTTTGAATTTAATATTTTTGTTTAATTTTGAAGTCTGTACGACTCAGTTGCTATACTCAGTTATAATAAAATTCTTGTGTAGAAAAGTATTGTATGTACATGCTTTATATCCTAAATTCGTTCTATTTTTCCCCAAAAGTTGATTTATAACTTTGTTCATATATGTGTGTACATGTATTAGAACTTCATGAAAATGTACATGTATTCATGTACATGCATGCTATTCTAGGAATAAACCGACAAGCCTCGAATATGTTTTCAGGACCTCAGTATAAGAAAACAAAGTTTATTTGCAACTTTGGTCGGAAGTGAATAATTGTGCAGATGGAACCAATTTAAGATAATTAAAGACATACAAGAGTGAAAAAAATGCGTCTGAGCCGTGACTCGAACCCGGGATCTTCGTCTTGCCATGCAGATGTGCTACCCAGTCCGCTCTCAGTAACAACAATACATTCTTTAACTCTTTATAACGATGCTGTTCCACAAGGTGGAAGAATGTATGGCTGTTCTGGTAGCGGACTGAATGGTGCAGTGGTAGCGCATCTGCATGGTAAGCGGGAGGTTCCAGGTTGGAATTCCGGTTCAGTTATATGTTTTTCAGCCTTTGTATATCTTTGATTTCGTGCCTACAAAAGGTCTGGTGTGACAAAATTGGTTGTTTTCTCAATTTATCAATATATTGATGTAATTATTTGAATTGATCGTAGGATACTACATTGAATAAAACAATCGAGGAACTTTGGATACGGTCGAGTACCTCGATACGAGAGGGTTGTTTAAATTTGATCCGAAACGTTTAATTACGGAAAAGTAGGTATGTTCTACTTACCTTAAATTGGCCTCATTTCTGTAATTAGGCTTTTCCAACCGAAGTCGCAAATAATCTCTTTACTTATAGTGAGATTCTGAATACGTGTGCGACGTTTCCCGGTTGTTTTATTCATTGTAGCCGCTCCTGCGAACATTTCTACTGATTATCTTAAATTGGCCCCAGTTACGTAAATATGTATTTCCGACCAAAGTCGTAGATAAATTTTTTTCTTGCATTAACATTTTAAATACGTATGCGAAGTTTTTCAGCAACTAGTTTCTAATTTATTTGAAAAATCTTCAATGTTGTTTACTGGGAGTAAAATTACAGCATAAGTTTGCTTTAAGTTCTTTATGTTTTTTTCTTGAAGTTTTGCTTTGATCTAAAAATCTTACTTTCAGTACTTTAACAGGTGTTAATATCATTGTTTAATTTTGAAGCCTGTATGACTCAGTTGCTGTTTTTTTTTACTATTATTATTTACAGTAAAATGATTTTGTAGAAAAATGTTATGTGTGAATTCTTTAAATATAAAATAGTTTTATTTTCCTCAAAAAATTGATTTGAAACTTTGTGTACATATACATAGAATTTTAAATTTACATGTATTCGTGTACATATTTCGTATGTTGCTTCAAAGTGTATATGTAAATCTTATTTTTGAAGAAGTTCTTAATAACTATAATCAATAACTTCTAACTTTATATGTGGGTTACCGCAAAAATCATGGCAACTTTTTTTTTCCTTTCTTACGAAAATGGTCACGCTTCAAAAACTTCTGAAATATCCAAATGGAAGGTTAGCATATACGTAAACGTTACATGTAAGGAATTCTGTAAACATACACATCTCCATCAGAATATAGCACGAGAGAAAAAAAAGTAAAAATAATTGTTCGTATTATGGGATGTGTATTTATATCCAATTTATACGTAATATTTACATATGTATTAACTTTCCATTTGCATGTTTAAGAATTTCTTGCTTTGTTACCATTTTCGTTAGAAAAAATTTCCCATGAATTTTGTGATAACCCTCGTATTATTTTCAGTTTAGTACCTATAGCAACAGTATTTGGTAATTGCTACCAAATGGTATTGTCAAATTCACTAAATACGGGTTTAGTATTTGCAACCAAATTATTTGGTTCCAAGAACCAAATTTCGTTCATTTTAACCAAATTTTTGGTATTCTCAACCAAATTCTACTTGTTTGGTCATTATTTGGTCAAAATTACCAAATGCATATTTGGTACTGGTAACCAAATAATAGGTTCCTGCAACCAAACAAATCGTGACCAAATGATTTAGTGCTGGTGACCAAGCGTTTGGTTGGCGCTATATTGACCAAACGATTTGGTAACCAGCACCTATTTTTTGGTCAATTAGACCAAACTTTTTTTTCAGTGTATGCGTTTACCTCGTTCTCTTTTTTCCTCATTCACAAAATGAATTTTGGACAACTGGGAAGTGGAATGAAGAATGATGTGAGCTACCCTCGACCAACCAGCAAACACCCACACATACATATGAACTCTAAAAAAGTATAAAAAATGTGACCAGATTAATCTGATGTTTAGGTTTCCAGGGTGGTAACACTCCATTAGTCACAAACGCGCCAATCAAAGCAGATAAAAGATCATGCAACGCTTTTAATGGGACTAAAATACTAATGACTCTTGGCGTGAGCGTCATCCAATTTAAAAGGTTGACGCAAAGAAGTTTCATCCGTCATGTTGATTTGTAGAAACTCAAATGGATTATGTTCCAAAACTTTTCGTTTGCACGCTGGCAAATAGAATTCTACATGGTCTGAATAAACGAATGTCTAACGCTATTTTACATGTAAAATCAGTAATTTCACATCACATTCAGCAAGTGATAATAGAATAGGTACGATCTTAACTTTAAGCACATGAATTGCATATACGTACGTTCGTTGTCTTCACGTTTAACGTCTACAAGCTCATTCAAAACAGTAGAGCCTCTTTGTGGTTTATTAGTCAAGTGATTGTGTAGTGAACAATGTACTAAAGCGTAGCCATATTCATTACCAATATTATGCATTATATAAACAAGTTTCTGATTGTTTCTAATAACTAGTATAGTTTTTTAATGTGTTTCTTCGATTATTTGAAATAAAGACTTTAAATAGTATTTTATCATTTGATGCATCATTTGATAAGAAAGTATTATATTTAAAAATTGATACTAAAAATAACTCTTTTTCTTCATGTCGGCTATTGACAATACCAAAGAGATTCTTGCCAACTACAAGTCAATATAATAATTTAATAAAACAAAGAAAATGAAACCACTTCGGAAGTCTGAGCCGCTCCAGCGCCATCTGTTAGCCATGGGCTAAACTATCAGCCTTGCGTCTAACAGGCGTATCACGAGCTTTCTAGACCTAGTGCCCGTTACGTATTTTTATTCACGTGACTCCCCACTTTACCTCACGACGGTGGGTGGACTCCGAAGATTGAGAAGTACCGACCGATAATCGAAACACGAACCACGCGAATGTGATTCCAACGCTCTAACCACTAGACCAACTTTAATAATTTAATATGGTTCGTCATCATTTCAAAAGATACGGGTACGTAATATAACAAAACCATTATAGCCTCTGTTTCTTAAAATACTACTACTACTACTACTACTACTACTACTACTACTACTACTACTAATAATAATAATAATAATAATAATAATAATAATAATAATAATAATAATAATCGTGCACTTCAGTAGGTTACTACTTCAGTAGATCATTATTTCATTTCTCTAAAGAAAAAAAAAAACAATACCATGCCATAAGTTTGCTCGTATTAATGATATATATGAAGTGCAAACAAAATCGTTAGAAAAGCTTACAAGAAAGTTAAAGTTGAACGACAATACAGAAAAGAAATAGTAAATTTTTGATACAAATGGTGGGGGAAAGATTGTTAAAAGAAAAAAAATGAAATGAAATCTTTAAGTTTTACGTCCTACAGTTATGCCGGTTAGGTTAGTGGAGACTTTGATAAAAAGAAATGAATGAAATGTTGGAATGAAGAAAGTGGGAGGAAATGGGAGAACCACGAAAAACCCACGAACCCGGTGTTTGTCCACCACAAAGTTCACAGGGCGCGAGCTGGGATCGAACCAGGGAACAGAAGCACCGGAGGAGAACGCTCTACCACTGATCCACCGCGCCCTCAAAATTGTTAATGGACAAAAGGACGGACGACTAATACGTTATCAAAGTGATGAAGTATGTAGACTGACAACCCACATAGCACACTACGTCCCTGGGATGTCCCATTTTGATCTCAATCATCCCATTCGGTTCCCGGGATTATCGGGACAATGAGAAGACATCCCATGGACGTCCTGAATGGGACGTTCTAAAGGATTCCCATATAGGATGTCCACGGGACATCCCAGATGGGATAGGAGGTCCGAAGGAAAACCAGTAGACATCCCTTCGTGGTCCCGTTGAATATTCCGTATCCCGGGATATTAGCGGACATCTGGATCTCCCGCGGAAGTCCTGTGGATGTCCCGGGAGCACATTCGGATAACGGGAAGTCCATTGCGGGCTGAGTCTCCGACATCCCGTAGACGTACTTGTGCTATGTGGGAAGGGAGGGTCACGAAGTGGCTCTGCTGAGATCCGAACGAGATAATTGTGTTTACATTTGATATGTTATAACTAGACGAATCCCGGATTATACGTGCCACAGGGCGGGATATCGCAAGATACAACATATTTTGTAATGTAAAAAAGCTGGCAGAATAGTTTGAACCGAGTCATTTGTTCAGAAACGGTTGGGTAAATGGAAAACTAGGCGAACACATATCCCAACATTTTCAAGGAACACTTTTGGGGATAAACAAAAGTTTGCCCCAGGGTCCCCGCACGGTGTTTTGAGTTGGCACAAGTTTCAAATAGCAAGGTGGATTATGTAGCACATTGTTTGAAAGCTGTTGTGGAATGAAAGATAATGGATCAAGTCTCGACTCTCTACGACAACCCTGTGCAAAATGGCGGCGGGTCGAAATGTAAACAAAAACTTAACTGAAAAGTGCATGGCCACCCCTATAAATCGGAGACGATGAAACAAATGTGAATACAGGAAAAAACTTGTGGTATTATTTTCAAAGTACAACGATGTAAGTTAAAACGTGTTGTCCCAGGGCCCCCACAGGGTCCCAAGTGGGGTCAAACTGAAAAGTTTCAAATGGCCAGAAGGGTTAAGTAGTACATCGTTTGAAAGCTGTTGTTAAATTAAAGAGATGAGCAAGTCGCTACTCTCTACGACAACCCTGTGTGAAATGGCAGCGGGTCAAAATGTAAACAAAAACTTTTGGGTGCCATATAAAACTGTGTCACTGGGTGCCATATATTGAAAAATATATGGCCAATTTGGATCCAAGATGGCCGCTTAAAATATGTGTCGAAAAGATAGGCATACCAAACTGCTGAAGCTAGGAAAGCCAAATTTGGCATGCATGTTGATCAGTAGGTGACGAAAAGACACGAAATATTTAAAAAAAAGCGATATCCTGATTTCAAAATGCCGCATTATGTACCTAACGAATGTCCAGCTCAAACCACTGGAGTTGTAGAAGCGAAATGTGGTATTTATGTTTATGGTCGATAGTAGATATCCACAAAATATTAAGGATGTATCATCTCGTATCCAGTATGGTTGGCAGCGTGAAAAATGATTTTGTAAAGTAAAATATGCTATTTCTTGGAATATTGTGACCAAAACAACAAAGTTTATTCAGCTCGATTTAGTGAAATGATTTACACGTGGTTTGGTACTGCTCGCCAATCTTGTAAATGAACGTTTTTTCCTTTTTTGTATATTGGTATTGCTTGAAATATTGTGATCAAACCAACGAATGGCACATAAATGTGTGTCAAGTGGCATTGAAAGATAACTACAAGGTTTGTCATAGTACAAATGCACCAGAATCACAGAATAAGTGAGTTACACATTTCTCTTACGAGCAATAATCATAGTTTAATATATCTATAAAACATGTTAAGAATATATAACTTGTTTAAGAATATATAAGAAGAATATATGTTTTGTTAATTCTTTTTGTATATGATATGCGCATAACCCAGGTGTAAGGAAATAAATAAATATGAAATTATGTCTTTCGAAACTTGAAATGTTCAAAACATAGTACCCTGATTAATAAATGCAACACCGAGAATCAAACAAACAAATGTCCCAGCTCAAGTATAGGACATCAATGATTAAGTATTACATTCTAGAGCAATGCTGCAGAGATTATAATAAATTTCTTGCTTCTGGATCATCAAGTCTGTTTGGGTTTCAGTTCTATCCTGTTAAAAGGAGTCTCTCTGAGTCACCGGATGAGACTGGATCACTACGATTGTCTGAGTCTCCGGGTCTGTACGGGTTACCTGGTCTCTCTGGGTCATCGGGTATGACTACGTCACCAGTACTCTCTGCGTCACTAGGTCACTCTGGGTCACCGGTTTGGGTACTAAGGTCTCTTCTGTGTCACTGGGTGCAACTGGTTCAGCAGGGCTATCTGTCTCCGATATCTGACCGACACCGGGTCTCTCTGAGTCATAGGTTTGGCTATCAAGGTCTATTCCAAGCCACCTAATGTGATTGGGTCACCAGGACTGTCTGGGCGCTACAACTGTCGTTTTTCGGGGTTGAACGGACCAGTGGATCTCTCTAGGTGAGCGGGTGTGACTGTATCACTAGGAGTGTCTGGGTCTCCGAGATTGTACGGGTCACAGGGTGTTGCTGTGTCATCAGGACTGTCTTTTCCCCAGGTTTGTACAGGCCATCAGTTCTCTCTGAGTCAGCGGGTGTGACTGGATCATCAGGATTATCTGGGTCTCCTGGTCTGTCCGAGTGTGTCCTTGTCACCAGATTTGCTTAATCACCGAGTTAGACCGGTTCTTCGAAGCAAGATGCAGATCCAAATGACACAGACAAAAGTCACGGCCGAAGTGACCCATAATCTATACCAATACTAGCATGGTGCTCACTGGTCATGTTATTTCTCATATATACAGTATGTGTTTAGTTCGATGGACATATATTACATTCATTTCTAGTAAACTACCCGTTCGTGTATTTGTATTTCATTTTTCATTTTCTTTCCTCATTCAACATCATTATTTACTTCAGTGATCATCGTCTGCTTTAGCTTACTGGGGATAACTTACGAAGTTAATTTGATTCTATAAACTATTATTATAATTGTTTTCACATTCTTTGTGCAGAAAAATGAAATGCTCAATATTATTTGTGGAAATGGTATTGAAAATTCTAGTGAAATTTTTGCCTAAGATAAATAAATAAAAACTCAACCACTGTTTGCATAATTCTATTGAAACAGTTTACACAATCAACGTCTGAAAATAAAAACGAATAAGGAATGGGGAAATATAAACCAAATGAATGAAATGAATTACAGAATTTGCAAAGAAAACCATGAATTTCGTTCTGTTTAGAAAGAGCGAAAGATTACAATACTGAAAGTAAAACAAAAGCCTACATTGCAAACAAACAAACACAAAACCGACTAAACCACAGAGTTTGAAGTTTTTTCTCTGGTTGTAACAACAGTAAACCATTCGAAGAGGAAAATTCTAATGAATTAGTATTTGATTAATCGATCTCTTAAACAGACAAGTTTCAAAATAGTTTTGCACTTTTACTCTCGTAGAAAATCCAGCAATATTCTCAAATGAAAACTGACTTTCAAAACGTTATATACCGGTAATTACTTTTATGTTTAAAACTGTTCCTTTTATGTATATTTATTTATTTAAAAATAACAACATATTTGAGTTTTCATTTAATTATTATTTTAAATGTTGTTTTTAATACGTAGATTTTCATTAATGTAACAAGTTGTTATTTTTCCTTGGAAAAACAAAAATTAATAACCGTAATTGAAATTATTTCTTTTAAAAATATGTAGTTGATAACGATTGAGAATATTAACGTAAACGTCCGAGTGCTTGCTAATTTATTTTTGAATTTCTAATTCCTGAAATAAATTTGCAAAAGATCATCAGCAAATAGGTTTAAGAGTGGTGAAAAATGATCGGAGATGTGAGGAAGGAACACCTTAGAAACATTAGAATAGAATGAATTTTACGAGTTATCGCGGAATAGACAGGAACATAATGATGGTTGAGTAAAAGGATTGAATGTCGCTTCAATAAATAATTTTGAAGAAATGTATTAATTTTAAAGTCACATTTTTTTTTTTTTTTTTTTTTTGGTATCCACTATCTCCCGGATTTGGCAACTTGCACGGAATTTACGAATCATGTTTCTGAATAACAACGCTTACAGTAGCTCTCCCTAACAAGGGGCATTTGTTACATGAAACAGAAACTAAATCATTCATCACCCTTTTATGTTATTGCCAAAACTGGAGATAATCGTGTTACTGGAAATATTAATAAATATGAAATAAATTAAGTAAATAGCTGTGTTAATAAGTACTCATATAAAGCAAGATATCACATATTATATAAAGAGGCATATGCTTACGTTAGTTGTATATAGAATTAAAATACTCGTATTTCCATTATATTTCGTAAACGTACTTGTATTTAAATCAATATTGAACCAATGTACCTTTGAAGTCACTGAAAGGAAATATGTATTGGTCTCGTGGAAACCATGCCTAGCGTAGGAGGCTTATTTCTCGCTTATAGACTTTTCATGCACAGTTTAAGCTACCTTCCGGTTTTGGTTCATCCTCAGTATGAAGAGAGGAAAGTAGCATCCTATGAACTATAACATAAATGTTATATTTAAACTATATAATTTGATGAAATGCGAAAGTAATTATGCATATCAAGAGAATTCACAGCATTATTTTTCAATGCCCACCTTGTAATTACGATTCACCTTAACTTATCTAGTATCAGGAAACAATAAAAGCATTCTCTTTTCGATATGTAGAGGACATATTAAAATGCAATACTGCATAGAACCATTTTTAAACATGAAGTTGCCATTGAAAAACAGCCAAAGATGTACACGATTATTCAACTCACACCAAAAACACTACATGGACATCTAAACAAATTATAATCATTAAAGGTACATAAGATGTTAAATTTTGTGCAAATTATAGCAATTCAGAGCAATCTCCAAAGTCAAAAGTTTGATTCAAATAGCTATATTTCATGTAAATCATCGATACCAAAATGGTTTTATGTTCTATTAATTTTCTGTAGGTTAAAGATTGTTATAACTTGTCAAACTACAACTCTAGCATAACTTATTTACTACTCATACTTTATTTTAAAGAAGTAATAAAAAATCTTTATAATCTACACGAATAAAATCCCATCATGATTTTAATGCTTTGCGTTTAGTGTTTCTTGATTTGGTGACCAAGTTTCGTAGTTAAAAAAAATAATAACATCTGTTGGAGTGCAAACTTTATGCTCTTATGACTCCATTATTGTCTGCACTTTGGCAAGAAGCGGAAGAATTTTTGGTCTTTGAAGTGGAAGAGCAGTTAGATTAAAACGTAATTGAGTCTGGGGAAACTAGGAATTACTGCGTTCTGCGTTCTGAGAATTCAGTTAATTTCCCTTCGACCCTCTTTGTTACTGATTTATAAATCTCTAGTATTCAGTTTTAGTTAAAGGTCAAATATTTCCATTTTTTTGAATTACTTTAACGCACTTTTAAAGGATTGAACATTTTTCTCTTTGTATTTTTATTAATTATATGATATGACTCATAAAAGATTGGCAGCAGACGAAATCATAACTGAAGTAAATATTTACAAATGGTTCTATATTTAGAAATGATTAAATATTTAGAAATGGACTATCTTATTCTTGTTCTGTGAATGAAAAATGTGTAAAGTCCTCATGTAAGGTAATGCACTGCAACAGTTAGAAAGGTTGCTGAGAATTAAAATAATAATATAATAATAATAATAATAATAATAATAATTATTATTATTATTATTATTATTATTATTATTATTATAACAGTACTAAGAGCACTGTTAGAAGCAAGAGCACTCTGAGCCAAGAAGCAAAGACTGGTGATGAAATTCTGATGTTTTTTATTAACGTACATTTCTTATTTAAATCTGGAAATATTTGAGTTCTCATTTTCATTTCAAAACAAATTACATATTTTACACGACAGGCTTCCTAATTCCGTCGTAACACATTTCAATTTTACCAATCTCAAGTTTCCTTTCCATCATAAACGTCTTCTTTGTTTACGTGTATCACTCATACCAGGTTATCATAAAATAAGTATCGCTGTTCAGATAACTCTGAAGACGTAACCACTCAACAGGATGCAACCAAACTTGGTAGGAATATTTTTGAGAACATGCAGAGGCGATTGATGTAGAAAACAAAATTGGTTCTAATTTTCCCCACCACAGTTAATTGTGGCGCTGTACAATGCCAGTAAGTGCAGCGTGTAAGAAAAAGACGTTAGCGATCCTAAAGGATAAGAAAGGCTGTAAATACCTTTACAGGTGATTACTCACCCCTGCATGTGTTTCTGAGATACAGATTTGAGAGCCACTACATTGCAGATTTGAATTAATGATGGTGATCCGATGTGTTGCTTCTTTTTCTTCTCACACCTTTGCCTTGTGATCAAGGGGTCACGGGTTTCATTTCCGTTGAAGACACTTGTGAGTCGGATCCCATGTTAACCTGTAGGTCAATCCTTAGAACGTTATCATATAATCACCATGGGTTTTCCTTGCCCAGGGACCTTCACGTCAAAGACCTGCCTTTAGGCAGAACCTCATATCACCATCTCGCCGATAACACATCTGCCTTTGGTGTTATTTATATAAGTACCAATCAATGCCACGCGTTACACGGGGACATAATTACGAGCTTTCTTTCATTGAATATCAATAATATAATTTATCTTCCATACCACATTTATCGTACTTAACACTGAACAGAAACACAATAGCCTCTGGAAGCAAGATTTGACACTGATTTTTCCTGGAATATTGGAGGGAGCTTGCAGTTTATAGGTACGGGAAAGACTAACATTTAACTTCATTTTTGTAAGATATCCAAGAATTTTAAAGAGACGGTCCAGCTCAAAAGCTACCTCCCCATATAAACCCGCCAATGGCCACGCAGTATTAATAGCATTGCTAATCAATGCCTCGAGACCCACAGGAAAAGTAATTACAGCTTTTCTTATTATTTAGCATTAACTTTACCAGTGTCGATTTTCTTCCGCGTAGCACTTACTTGGTGTTGTATAGTGCCACAATTACCTCTGGTGGCGAAATTTGGAACTATTTATATTTTCTACACCAATCGCTTCTGCATGTTCCCAAATATACTTTTACCAAGTTTGGTAAGATTCTGTCAAATGGTTACGTCTCCAGAGTTATTTCAACAGTGATATTTATTTTGTAATAACCTGATACTTTGAAAAGTTCATTAAGAACAGACCTAGTAAGCTAGGAGATCATCGTGCTAATCTGCTCATTAATTAAACTTGGCTACTAAAATACAAATTTCTCTTAGTAACTTTCTAGTCATCGTCAATTTATACAAAACATAATAATACAATATGCATCCTCAAAGCTTTAAAGTACTTTATAACGTCCACAAATTACTAATATAATTTAATACAAACATAGCTTCCCATATCTAATGTACGGTAGTCAGTAAAAAGAAGAGCATATTATAGGCCTTTCGATACCTCTTAGGCCAACTGGGATTTTCTTTCATCCTTGTAACCCTCAAAAATACAAACACTAAATATTTTATACTCTTATTCTACAATGTGGCCCCGCGTAGCGTAGTCGCTAACGCTCTCGCCTTGGGTGCGAGCGGTCCCGGGTTCGATTCCCGGTGGGGTCACTCGGTCGAAAAAGTGTAACACGTTTTTTCAGGCCAGCCACCCTGAATGAGGTTTTCCTGGGTTTTCCTCATTCACACCAGGCAAATGCCGGGGTGGTACCTAACTTATAGGTCCCAGGCCGCCTCCTTCTCTCCCCAATCCTTTCTTCCTTCCCCTTACCCAGATTGTGTGCTCGCCGAGAGACGTCATCCCTCAAATCGTGACGGGCTAAATGGCCCAGAAATCTAAATCCTAAATCTTATTCTACAAGTTTTCTAGTAAATTAACACTTCATAAAATGAACAGATCACATAAACATATGCAAGTTGTACTGCACATGCAATGATAATAATAATAATAATAATAATAACAATAACAATAATAAAAAGAATAAAGAATACTTGCAGCCGCAACTAAAACCACGAAATAAGACAGTTGTTTTTATACATAAAATGCCCGACCAATTATTCCACTTAACTCACTTAATCAATTATACGGATAGAGGTGAGTGGGTGCTTAGGGTCCCTCCTAAATTTTGATTTAGCTTTTTACTATCCCAAGGTGTAGCTTTCTAAAATAATATACTGTTGTATGATTAACTCCTGGGTCTCAAGTCAAGGGATGTGGATTTTATTTATTTCGTCTTACCATCATCGTGAGCCCAGCTATACACGGAAGCCAAGCTGTTAACCCTCTTAAGGTCCTCGTTTGGAGTTTACACATAAGACCCTCGGGCCCATTTGGACTCATTACGGACTTTCGTCTTTTTTTCAAGTACGTGCTTAACGATGGAGAAAAAAAATATTTTATTTATTTACGTGTTTTCGTTAAAACATCTTGACTTCTGTAATAAAATCTTGCACATTGTACAAGGGCGTAGGAGTGAAATGTGCAAATTGTGAGTAGTTTTATATATATTCATTCACAAGTCGTTAAAAAACATTTATTTATGTAATATATTTTTGCTTATATTTTGTTCGTAGTCCTGTGCACATATTCTAGCATAGTAATTTTACGTAATCACTTGTTCAAAATATTTAGAATACAACAAAAGAAATAATGTTATACAAAATACATTATACAAAATATTGATTAATATTTACTTCCGAGCACAAATGCACACAAACACAAACATACAACAAATCTGATGGAGTATGTTCATAGGACGTTGAAATATTACGGTTTATAATGTAAATGGTAGGATTTGAAACATATCCGCGGAAATATGGAAAGATACAGGTAGTGATCCAACCACATTGCGGTAGGGAGCTGGTCAAACATCAATATTATGTCCATGCAATATCTAATGTAAATTATATATATACATAGACACACACACACACACACACACACACACACACACATATATATATATATATATATATATATATATATATATATATATATATATATATATATATATATATATATATATATAGGGTAAAGGCACCGAATATGGAATACTTTTTGTTTCTTCTTCATTTCTCAGAAATGAGTATTCCAGAATAAAAATATTATACATCATAATGCTTGTGGTACCTTTGCAAAACAAAATACAAGCATGAAAGTGTGTTCCACGTTATTGATTTTTTACAATATTACAAAATTGAAAGAAACTCAATTTTCCATATTAGGCACGCCCCGCTCGTAATATGGAACACTACCTGTTCTTAAAATGGAATACTAGAACAAATGTATGTGTCTACCTACAATACGACATTTAGACAACTCGAGCATGGGCGATGCATTCGAGCAATATATTTGTTTATTTGAGGAATAAATTTACTTAGATATTAGTTCAAGGAAAGAAGCATATGAAGTGTTCATGCCTCGAACTCCAAAAAAATAGGCCCTTATTACAAGTCTACGAATTGAAAAGGACTCAGTCCGGCGTCCAGAAAAGTAACATCTCTTCATACCCCTGATGGGACTGAGGAAAATAAGGGAAAACCTTTACTCAGAATGGGCGATCTTACCAGTGATCGTGCCCATGATCGAATTATCCAAATGTCGCGTTGTAGGCATTGAGGCCTATAGGTCTATAAGTAAACAAAAATTACATAACATTCTTAAGATAATTAAAACATAAAACAGCAGAAATACCAGAATTCTACGTAGTACAAAGATAATCATCGAACTTGACTGGACTTATTCATTATTAGGCCTATGTTTGTAAAATGAAATATTCGGGAAAGCAAACTACGCGCGACAAATAAAGTATACAAAATGCCCTATATAAAGGAAAAGTTCAAACATACTGGATTAGTGTCTTTCAAGGCGTCCAAATTTTTATTGCTTTGCAAAACACTGGCCACAAACATTTTTTTCTCCATCTTTCATGGAACACGTTTCGTGGGACCATCTTTTACAAAGTGTCCACTTTAACCAATCTCCCTACCCTGCACTAAGCGACCATAATTTACCACAATGTCCACATTCCTAGGATCACTTAAACTATCACTATCTTCGTTCAAATCACTCACTGACTCTTCGGATTAACTTTCTAACTTGTAGCCACTTGATGTCCTTATCTTTGGCTGTTTCGATTGGATTTTTTTGGGAGGGGCTTGGAAAGTTAAACACTTTTTAACTACTTGCAGTGATGAGGTAAAGGACCGTTGTGATGAGGAAGAGGCAGCTTCTAAATCGTTTTTGTGTAGAGTGCTCGTAACTACTTTAGCCTCACCTGGCTTTCGATCAAGTGTGTTGCAGTGCTGTGGCTGTAATTGTGGACTCACAATGCTGCAATGCTGTGGTAGCGGACTCACCACTTCAATCTGTACTGTCGTCCTGTTCTCTTCACTTTGCACTGTAGACGAAACGGCATTTGGGACATTTGAACCAATAATTAATCTGTGAAAATTTCATTCAAATCGGTTCACGCGGTCAGGAGTCATCGCGAGACACACAGACAGACAACACAAATGCCAAACGTCTCGACTAGGAGACGTTCGCTGACGCTCGGTCTAAAATAATATGTCAGGCCTGTCAGTCCGCATCACTCGATTTGGCGTATGGAGTCAATCAACCAATAAGCTCGCAGTGCGCTGATTCCAAACCTTCGGTAAGAAATTTAATCTTTCGTAGTTGATTTTGTCCATATTTATGGTCATTTACGAATGATTAGAAACCTCACTGAAGGTTTGCCAACAGCGCACTGCAAGTTTATTGGTTGACGCTATACGCCAATTCGAGTGACGCGAACTATAATATAACTTACAATTCAGTTATTCTTCTTCACTTCTAGTTCACAAATGTATGAACCTATTTAGGAATATTCCATATTAGGATCCTGCTAGTATTCCATATTAGGGAAATTGCTATTTTGGATAGTTCTCTTCCTACACGTGTTTACGTGATTCTCAGTGTGCTGAATCTTTATGCCCTTATGGTGCACTATATATGTAATGTAAACATCACAAACTCAAAGATAATACATGCCTTTTTGCGTACATTCAGCAGCTTGGAAGGGTACGTCCGAAAAACTCAAGTTCTTCAGAAAAATATTCTGCAACAAAAGAAAATGTTTTGTTATCGTTCGGCAGCAAACCACTCATGCCCAGACTGAGGGTGTCACTATGTACAAGTTTACGTAAAGTCTTTTCGGCGGCAGCACATAGTAGACGAAATAGTCTGGTATTTCATATTAAGAACGTATTCCATATATAGCGCACCCACCCTATATATATATATATATATATATATATATATATATATATATATATATATATATATATATATATATATATATATACAGAGAGAGAGAGAGTTATGTCCCACTTGCTTATGTTTACAAACACCCAACATCAGCTTCAATTAGTATTAAACAACCATGTGCATTTTACTACGTAGTACTACAACTAGCTTACAGTGGAACTAACAGTTCCTTTTCCTTCTGGCTTGCAGTGGGGCCTATGGGAAACGTTACTTCTCTTTCTGGTTGCAGTTGAGCAGCGAGAGATACCTCATTACAACCCAGCCTAGTTTGCAGTGGAGATTTGTCGGGATCTCTAACCCCTCTCTGCTTGCAGTAGAGATGCGAGTGTCCTACACACCCTCATGTAGTTCGCTACTGAGAAATCCTTTCCGAGACCATCACGTCGAGAGGACACCTATTCCTACCTAGTATTTGAGAAGTTACATTATTGTAGTATTTCTGTTAGGTACTTTTTATAGAGGATTTTCTAATTAAAGAAAACGTAGTGTTAAAGATTACGGACTGTAATTTCTTCTACCTACTCCTTCACAAACAGAGCTGTACAATATCCATCAATGATCCTCCTAACGAAAATTTGTGGTTGTGTCACTGGATACAGAAGAAAGTGAAAGTAAGAACAAAAACTAAATGACAACCTTACTGATCGAATATAGTGTGAAATGAGTGAAGAGTGCAAGAATTTTCCGATTTCTTACTATATTTGAAGGAAATTCCTTCCACTTCCGCAGCAACTATGCATTTCTCGATTTGTTGGAAATTTCCCACCAACGTCCAGAAATGATAAAAGAGTTTACCAAAGAAACACGTGATCATAAACAGATGATCTTAGTGAGCAATTTTCCGCACACAGCATGAGATCTACATAGTAAATTGTATGGGTCGAAATGGAACCAGAGAGACTTAAGTGTAAAAAATGTATAGCTTCCGAATTTAAATTCCTACGGCGATTATATTAAATATATAGGAAAACATATTTTAATTAATAAAAGTCACACAACATGAGAAGTTTAGATTATATACTTTAAGAATTATGGAACATTGAAAATGAAAACGGGTCAAAATTGTCCCGATTTCTTTAAGAGGGTTAACAGATCATCTATTCTGGAGTTCATCCCCGTTTGTAGTAAGATCATTCTATGATGTCACGACAGGAATACACAACTTCTTTTACTGTTGTTAGCCAAGTTTTTATAACACAATTACTACGTTGTCGTTAAAATCAGAAAGAATTCGATTAGTTGTAATTTACAATAATAAACTTGAGAACAGCAGTTATTCCCACTACTCAATAATTATCTTCACACTCCTTAATTGCAACTATTCATTGCTTCACTTTTCCGTTGCAGGAAGTTCAACATTCTTCCATTAAATTCGGTCTTTGAATTAACTTCGTCCTCTTCAATGGTCTGTTCTTTGCTCGCCTGCTACAATATATCCTATTTTTTACACTGCTCAGCAACCCGAGAGAACGTGGTATAAGCGACGTGTGGGGCCCATTCAACACTGGTTAGTGGCATGCACATACACAGAGACGCGTCAGAGACACACAGGCAAGGTGAACACACGTTCTATTGCATAAGCAGCACCGTTTCAAGCGCGGTGAACAAATTATGCCATGAGGCGTACACCACAGGCTAGTAGTGTCCGAGGCTCCAAGCATTGTGTTAGTGGTTCTTGTGTGGGGTACACACCTTGCAATGACTGATAGACGACATTTGAGTGACTTTGACCGCGGGCGAATAATTGGGCGGTCGGAATTGGGTCGATCGCAAGTGGAAGTGGCGCAGGAATTCAACGTGAACAAAAGCGTTGTGTCAAGGCTGTGGAGTCGCTTCCAAAATGGAGGTGAAGTCAGTAGACGTCATGGAGGAGGCCGTCCGAAGAAGACGTTGGCCGTCGATGACGGATTTCTCACAATTTCTGCCAAACGTAACCATCAAGAGTCACGCCCTCAACTGGCCAATGAGTTGTTTCAGGCTACAGAACAACGCGTGAGTCGTGAAACTGTTCGTCGTCGGCTCAACAGAGCAGGACTGTATGCAGGAAGGCCTGTGCTGTGTGCGCCATTGAAAGTGGAGGACAAACGTGCGCGTTACACATGGTGTCAGGAACATGTTGCATGGGGGAACACCAGTGGGCGCGTGTCATATTCTCCGATGAGTCGAGATTCAGTTTGGCGTATAATTCTGGTCGGACTTTAGTGTGGAGAGAGCCAGGAACACGCTATCATTCAAACTTCATTGCTGAACGGCCTTCCTATGGCGGTGGTTCCATTATGGTGTGGGGTGGAATTATGCTGAATGGGAAAATGGACCTCCATATTGTGCAACATGGCACTTTAACAGCACAACGGTACCGGGATGAAATTCTGAATGCACATGTGCGCAATTTCCGCGGAGCATTTGGCCCAGACTTCCTGTTCATGGATGACAATGCCCGCCCACACCGTGCACATTTTGTTTCCGACTATCCTGAGAGCGAAGACATTACGCGTATTGTATAGCCTGCATATTCGCTGGACTTGAATCCCATCAAGCATGTGTTGGATGCTCTTGGACTTCGAATAGTGCAGTACAGTCCACCACCACGCACTCTCCCTGACCTGGGAGCAGCTCTCCTCGAGGAGTGGCAACATCTGCCACAAGACTTGATCAACACTCTGATTTGCAGCATGGAGGCCAGGTGTCGTGCCTGTATAGCTGTTCGTGGTGGTTACATACGAGCATGGAGGCCATATTGACTGCCTATGCCCTCGCCCAATCCAGCTTCACCTGTTGAGGTATTGTTGTGCTGAACGTTTTGGTCACTCTGTACATCCTAACTGTATTGTTCGTCTTCACTTGTGTTGCATCGTGCATCTAGACCGTCGGTTTGTTCATTATACTTCTTGCAGTGATGGTGTCGTTTTATTTTCTGCCACTTTCCTCGAGTTGCTTAAGTTTTGTGGAGCAGTGTATTATCAATAGTGAAAGAAGATTTTTGCATTGATAAATTTAATTTCCGGTCCCTATAATGCATAAAATTACCAATTTTCTTTTCTTTTTAATTTCTTTCTTTTTTCTTCTTCTTTTTTTTTACTAGACGTAATCCATACACAAACAACTTTTAATTATCCCTTCGTATGCATGTACTTGGACGGGTATAAATGAAATGTGTTCTATTTATTTATTTATTTATTTGAATGTTTAGTGATGTTCAATTTAAGCTGACTTATTGTGTTAGAGACAAAGTTTATAGTTGATAAACGGACTTACCGAAAGACAAACTACTGGAACACACACTAAAGACAGGGACGCTACGTGTACCTAACTAGGCTATGTTTGAGGAAAGCAGATGTGTTTATTTGGAATATAAAAAACTATATAGTTCACTATGACGCTCTAGAGGTGTGGGTCTACATTTTAAAGAATAATTCAAACTTCATGAGCTCTCAATAGGAATTTTCTTTGCGTCAAATGAAGTATCTCTAACAATTGAGCTGTATAAAACCAGCGTGAACTAACTACATTTTGGCCGATGTCGGAGTTTAGGGATAAAATCACATGACTTACTCGTATGAAACTAACAAGGAACATCACTCAATTGTCCGGCTCCGATTTCAATGAAATTTTTATTGCTGATAGAGGACATGTATTCATTACTTGTGATGACAGAAATTTTTGCCATGGTGCATGTTTTCTATTTTTTAATAATTTTTAAAGGTTGTGATGTGATTAATAGAGATTACTGCAGAAGTTCCTTACTACCCTTTGTAAACGGAGTGTTAATGAAAGAACAACCATGCAGATACGTATAGGGCCTAAGGGGAAGTCGTATGGTACGTATGACTTTGACGGCAGCCATCTTGAAATCCGCCATTTTGAATTAAGGTCAAAATTTTTAAATAGGAATAGGGTAATATGATACATAATTTCGGGCTATAATTTAATCAGGAAGACAATGGTGAAGTTAGTTTTAAGATGCGCTCATTTGGTGAAAAGTTACAGGCATATTAATTGTTTATACTTACTATGTGCGTAAGTCCCTTACCTCCGTTTCTAACCCGCGTATTAATGATAATAAGTGGATAAAGGTTTCGGTAATACATATTATGACTAGAGGGAAGTGATACGATAAGGGTATCATTGACGGCAGCCATCTTGAAATCCGCCATTTTGAATTAAAGTGAAGTTTTGAAAACTGAAAACCATAGCATGTGACACCAAATTTTAATAGTAAATTTTCCCCAACAGCCAATGGTATGCTTATTTTTGTTCTACAGTTAACCAGTATGAATTTATGACTCTTCTAATGTGCACGAAACGTCCATTATTCGATCTTTCAAACTGGCAACACTCCTAATTTTCACCGCATGTTTTAAGATTCCAACTGGCACTTTGCAATTGTTTCCATGGCTCATGTTTTCTAAATTTATTACATTTTTAAGAGTTGCGATTTGTCGCTCATGAATAGTGTTGGGATAAGCATCCAGCAATCTTTCTGAATTTTGAAGACTTGCCATGCAATTATTGATTTCATAGGCAATGTAATTATTTATTTCCTATACCTTCCATTCAAAAACTCGTTTACTGACATGAATCATCACACAACGAAAGAACCCCAACTTTGCATTCAGGTAATACCGGACACGCAGCTTGTAGTGTATAACTAATTTCTCTTCTCATTCAACAACATAGAAAATTGTTACATCAATCAATAGGTTCAGGACATCGCTTCTCCAGATTCGCTTCAGACTGGAATCCCTGACTGTATTTACGGTGAGCTACGGTATTCAATATTACAATGCGTTTCAAAAAAAGGGCAGGTTTAGTCGACGTAAGCATTTTCATAAAATCGACTTGATAAGAAGTGTGTAGCCACATAACAGAATGACTGTGTACAGGGGCGATCATAAACTAAGGTCAACGGGGTTACTTATCTACTACATTGGATTCAACACCAATCATTATTCAGCTCGGCATACTACGGCTCGAACTTGAAATATTATATAAATACGTGGAATCCAGTTTTAGCACCACACGCCGACTCTAACACATATATATATTTCAACCATCCAGTACATGTCAGAGATAAGTATAGATACTTTTACACTACTTCATAAATCTATCCATCAAATAATAACAGCCTCAACGTCGAAACTTAACTTGGATTGAGTATAGCCCGCTCCCCCCAGTGATTTTTAACGAATCATAATGATTCTAACGATTCATACTAGTTCATAATGAATCGGAACCGCATGTTATAAAGATTTAAGATGTAAATTCTGTGGTAAGGAAGTTTTAGTATAAGTAGTAGTAGTAGTAGTAGTAGTAGTAGTAGTAGTAGTAGTAGTAGCGGTAGTAGTAGTAGTAGTAGTGGTAGTTAGTAGCAATAGTAGTAGTAGTAGTAGTAGGAACGGGTTAGAAGCCCCGCAGGGGTTGGTTGGGTTCTGTTCTCAATATAAATAGTAGTAGTGACTCTTCCAGTTCCGGTGACAAAGAACTGGGGGGAGCGGGCTATACACATTATGACAGTTTATTAAATTTCTTGAAAGGTTAAACGCCTGTACATAACCATACCAGAAAGATAGAGATGATTGTATTATAAGGTGAGGTGGAGAAGAATAAGTTGAGGGGACCCGAAGCTGATTTACGCAAACATATTGGCAAAACTATTCATTTCACAATATAATTGCAACACTTGATAACTCTAGTTATTAACAGAAATGAACAGAATCCTTGTTCAACAATTATTTCAATTTCAACGACATTTTCTTAATTACAATTTTGTTATCGTTAACAAACTAGATCCATATAATTATTCATCTTAAATCAACAACAGTAAATCTCTTTCCTTCTTTTCTTCGAACAAGTTAAAACATAGTCATAGTCATAACATTATACATAGGTTTACGATCATTAAAGGAAAACATTAAATTATACCATATGACAATATTCAAATACCTGGAAATATTCATAAGTAATAAGGAAAGAGATTTAATAATAAGTATAAAATTTTTAAATGTTAAAAATAATCCGAATTTATATATTTATAGCCTTTCTGCATATAAAACATCTTTGGAACTAAACAAATAATATTCAAATTCTTTTTCTCTTCACAGAATTAGTAAATTTTAAGAGATAACAAAGATTATTTATTAGAATGTCAAAACTTCTAGAACGGAAATTTTGGTCCGTTACAAATGGATAGTAGATGAGACGAGAAATATGTTGAAAATTCACTTCAAAAAAGGAAATGAAATATGATTGTTGTGTAAATCAATAACCTTTTGTTTTGTTTTATATTTATTTGTTTATTGTATATTTATTTATTTTCTATGGCAATATTTTAGCTAGTCAGACAAAAAAGTCATTTGTTTTCTAGCGATTGTTGTCGATGGTTCATGTTTGTAAGATTTATAATCAGTATTGATCGGGAACTCGATTGTGTTACACCTCTTTATAAACAAGTTACCTGTTTTCACACTATGTTCATGGTACAAACAGTGTGGTGAGAACAGTCATATTATGTCTCTTTGATATTTTCTATCATTGCTGCTGTACCTTCAAAGTTGAAAAGTTGTATTTATTTTTTAAAAAATACTGTTTGTCGTTTGCGCAACATGTAGGCTACATTTCATGATAATTTTGAGTTCGTGTTACATCAATTTCTTATAATTTCATTTGTATTTCTTTACATCACATAAGTCCATAGGTTCCTCATGTACTCTGGGTTAAAATAAATAATTACACTGCCTAGGAAATTAATAATTACATGGCAAGTCTTCAAAATTCAGAAAGATTGCTGGATGCTTATCCCAACACTATTCATGAACTGACAAATCGCAACACTTAAAAAAATGTAATAAACATGAGCCATGGAAACAATTGCAAAGTGCCAGTTGGAATCTTAAAACATGCGGTGAAAATTAGGAGTGTTGCCAGTTTGAAAGATGGAATAATGGACGTTTCGTGCACATTAGAAGAGTCACAAATTCATACTGGTTAACTATAGAACCAAAATAAGCAAGCATACCATTGGCTTTTGGGGAAAATTTACTATTAAAATTTGGTGTCACATGCTATGGTTTTCAGTTTTCAAAACTTCACTTTAATTCAAAATGGCGGATTTCAAGATGGCTGCCGTCAATGATACCCTTATCGTATCACTTCCCTCTAGTCATAATATGTATTACCGAAACCTTTATCCACTTATTATCATTAATACGCGGGTTAGAAACGGAGGTAAGGGACTTACGCACATAGTAAGTATAAACAATTAATATGCCTGTAACTTTTCACCAAATGAGCGCATCTTAAAACTAACTTCACCATTGTCTTCCTGATTAAATTCTAGCCCGAAATTATGTATCATATTACCCTATTCCTATTTAAAAATTTTGACCTTAATTCAAAATGGCGGATTTCAAGATGGCTGCCGTCAAAGTCATACGTACCATACGACTTCCCCTTAGGCCCTATACGTATCTGCATGGTTGTTCTTTCATTAACACTCCGTTTACAAAGGGTAGTAAGGGACTTTTGCAGTAATCTCTATTAACCACATCACAACCTTTAAAAATTATTAAAAAATAGAAAACATGCACCATGGCAAAAATTTCTGTCATCACAAGTAATGAATGCATGTCCTCTATCAGCAACAAAAAATTCATTGAAATCGGAGCCGGACAATTGGGTGATGTCCCTTGTAAGCATAAAACCTAAAACAGTTCGTGTCAAGTTGTTACTGTTTCCAAACGTTTGTTTCCCACAAAACACGAAAAAGTAGTTTGCTCTTTCTGGTTTTAGAGAGCTCATTAAACTATTTCTTCACTCTTCCATGATTAAATCGCAAGCACTATTGCCTTCCGACCAAAAACTCAAGTTCGATCTTTGGTATGGTAACATTTAAGTTATATACATCAACATAACGTATTTCTCGAAAGCAGTTTATTCATTAAACTAAGTCCTAGAAGCAAGTTGCCAGTTCAGTGTGCAACGGATCAATTCCTGTAGGTAAAGAAATGGGATGGAATCAACCATGGCTTGTATTTAAGAGGCCTTCGTGGCATTTCCTTGTAAAACTAATGAGCAAACCTAATAAAATGTTCAGTCAGAATAACCGGTTACAGAATTTGGATTGCAGACCTACCGAATGCAAAGTGAGGACGCACCTCACTAAGCTATAATGACTAGGTTTAAACTATTACGATTGTATTTGAGAACACAATATAGGAATATCTTCATTAAAAGCAGATTTGGGCTAGATTAAACTATCATGATCATGATCACTTTGGATAACTTGTAGGATTGTCATCAATAAACTCACTACATTATTATGTCATTTTACAAACAAGCAGAAACAGTTATTCACTATTGAGACGAATGTTGTTTGCTGTAATTTTCATGTCAAATAACCAAACGCTTTTGTTTATACATTGTATATCAATGTGTATAATACTAATCCTTTTGTATTTTTATTTTTACTCAATTCAGGAAGTTTGCTTATTTTTATATCTTTGAAAGCCTTAATTAGCACAAGAAAAATTAAATCTGACATCGAATTCGATTGAGTCAGACTAATAGTGCGGTTGATCCTATCATTTGCTTTTATGAACACAACTATGTGATGTTAATGAGGATTATTGTTCCCAAACCCTGACTGAGGTATATGCGTTCTGCCCTTTCATCACTGTACACGCAATAAGAGACAGACAAAGCCCGAGAGACCATTAATTCCCTTTTGGAAGCAACACAATCCCTTAACAGGCGTTTGGCTTTAATCCAGGAATCTTACTCAGGTATTGGTAATTAATTGTATAATGAGAATCAAGCACTGAGTAGAGAATACCTTACATGCATGTCCTTATGGGATTTGCATATGTGATAAGAGGAATATGTGTTATTAACGAAAATAGTTTTAGCACAGTCATGTTGGAGTGTATGTAATTATAGTAATGCTTGAAGTTCTAGAGTAGCGTAGCGTAGAATCTAACACATTTTGTTACTTGGCCAAAATATTGTAATGCAAGTCCTAACGGTATTTTGTGAGCTTTATTTCTTTTTGTTTTTTTTTAAGTGTTACTCAATTTAAGCTTATGTTCTCCAGATATTAAAATGCAAATGTATTTACACTAAAATATTATGTTCTAAAACAAGAGAGAAATACTAAATCTTAACTGCCGCAAATTAGCTTAACCGTCTGCGAAGTGACTCCGAAAAATAAGCAAGATATCTAAAATAAGCAAGATATCTAAAATAAGCAAGATATCTAAAATAAGCAGAATAAAAAAAAGAAAAAGGAGATGCTACTCATTCTGTCACTGAATTCACAACACCTTCAATTGGTTCAAAGTTACACGAGATTTGTAATATTTGAGTGTAATATTTGTAACATATATTGTCGCGGCCACGAACGGTCTCAAGGGGAAGCTTAGACCTTCGTGGTGGACTGGTAGGATTCTCAGTGTTAGAAAGTTGTAGAACACCGATTCTATCATTTGCATTTAAAGAACAACGAATAGTTTGTTCACGCTCCCAAGTAAGCTCAGGTAGAATTCAAAATATAGGTTTTATATACACGAGCGCTTAACTAATTTATGGGCGTACTGACAGGGTGTGAAGACACCGATATAGAGAACGATAGCCAAGAACAACAAGTATTTATATACCGCCAGAGGATAATTATATCACAACAAGAATAATTCATGTAGGGGCCACTATTTATGTGGGCCAGGGTTCGAATCTCAATGTAGCCACCAATTTATGTCAGCGGGTACATATCCCAATGATTCAGTTATCAAATTATGTGCGTGACGCGAGGTATCGCATGTCACAGGCCGACAACAATTATGTCGCGCGTGCACATTCCACCAATCTGTCACCAAAGTATGTCTTGGTGGAGGAGGTTGTTATTAGCACAATAATAATGAACAATAGCAAGAGGTAGCCTTGAAAAAGGCTGTTTATATTGATAGCAAGAGGTAGCCTTGAAAAAGGCTGTTTATATTGGGACTTCAAATTAGTCCGTGTCAAAGGGGGAGCTATGCAGCTCGGATGATAGATGGTTAAATAACATACAATTTCAATAACAACCTAGTGAGGGCGCAAAGGCGCAGATGTCCATCTCAAGCAAATAGGCTATCGAATGACCACTCGTCAAGGGGGACAGCTTTAGAGTCCCGTAACAATACAAATAACAAAAGCAAGGCGGTTTTCGTGAAAATGAGGACGAGTGTGGTCAGTACGTAAGAGAACAATGATTACGAGTATTAAGATATTAGCGAGACGGCGTCAGCGAGTTGGAATACCACTGCTATCAGCCAGTTCAGAATACTTAGCAAATTAGCATATCAAAGACATATTATATCATTATAATTAGACACGAGATTACTGCTCGAATTAAAAGAGATTTAGGAAATCAAAAGTAATTAGCAATTCACACAAACGATATTTAAGCAACAAAAGGTTTCAAAGTAATTTTGAAACTACTTGGGAGGTGATCCCCTTTACAGTTAAGCGACTTTATGAAAAGATAATGCAAATGACAGTTACATGAAAACATTAAATAAACAGTGATAACCCACCTGAGGTCCGTGGTCCTACCTCCAGGCACTCTAAGTCGAGATGGGAAGACTCCGGGGCTATCTTCGACGCTGCTGTAGCCGTTTCGTACGCACCAGGTAGCACAATCACTTAAAAGCACTAAGAACACTATTACGAGAAACTTACTTGTACTTCGAGCGGCTGAAATACAAGAACAGGATAGACGGACGATGATCAGGACTTCATGTAAGACGATGTCGTCACTGAGCTTCGTACGGGATTAGAAGTCTTCGGAATATTTGGGACTTCGCACAGGCTGGTCTTCTCCTGGATGGATGATGGAATAGAGGTGAGACGAATGGTGAATGCAGTTCCCAGATTCGAACTACGTCCAACAGGATTTCATTCCACAGGTCATCTGCCTTCTCCAGTAGACTACAACATGGGCACGTCGATACGAGGCGTTAATATAGATATTGAGAAAGAATTATGAAACGTTCACCAAAAGGGAAGTATTGAGAATGTTTTTGGAATGACGTAAACAATGCAAGTTCGAGTTAGGAGAATTTTATTAGCTGGCTCGAATAAGTCCGTAGACTGAATACATTACAGGGAGACTTTCCTACATGAGGTCTTCTACGTAACTCAGCGTTAGCACAGGTTAACGAATATTGTTTTAGGAAGCATTTAGGTACACAAAAGTTGAATTAATGAGAGATCTTAAAGAGATCCTTGTAGAGCCAATGTTCAGATTAGGTAAGCAGAATCTGAGTAGTAATAACTAAGTTTGTAGGTTGACTGTATACTCACAGTGAGAACAGAGGTACTGTCCAGTTGAGCACTTAAGGTGGAATTAGTGATAACACACACTGCTCGTCTCCAATGATGGATCTTTATGAAATGTCCGTGGTGGAAGGAATACCGTCCTTACGCCGTATGATGGAAGTTAACAGTCACTGCTGACACAATAGCACAAGTCGGTGAGGGATGTAACAAAGTTTCTCCCGACCGAAGAACGGGCTATAACAAGAGTGTCAACGTTCCGGCGTAGTTCCAAGTTAGACTGTGGACGATAAGTCCATGCCGTGGAGTTTGATGGAACTTTACCCGAAGGAGGGGCAACAAGCGGGAGCTTGTGCCTCTTCGAAGGGTTATCGGAATTCCCCCGAAGGGGGCAACGGGCGGAGGCCCGCGCCTCTTCGAAACTAGATGATGATGATTCCCCCGAATTGACGAATTGACTAATTCTCCGAATTGACGAATTCTATCTAATTCTCAAGAGAGATGTACTCACTTTTTGTTCGACCTTATCATTTTCACACGGCACTAGGGTAGGGACGTGTGAAGGCAGGGGTAAGTCAGGGTTTTACCTGATTGGATTTCGAATTATTTATGAAACGAATTTAAGTTTCTGCGACTGCGTAAGCAGGCGGAGGGCGTATCCTAAAAGCTTCCTGTACATGGAAAAATTTATTGATACAAAAACCCTGATAACCTGAGAAGGTTAACATTTGACCTCATGTGTACAAAGAGTCAATTTTGGTTACAGATAGTACAATTTACTAAGACAATTTTAAGTACACCGTGACTCTCCAGACACATTATATTTTCAATAAAATTTCAAGAGTTCAAAAGTTCAAACTTTGCAAGTGTGCTTTAAAAATTAACGACTTAGGTCTGTGACAATTTATATTACTAAAACGTCCAAAAACATAGAGAATAATCAAATTTATAATCGAACACTTGTGGTCGTATTACGGGAAGATGAGACTCTGTGTCATAGTTATTGAATATATGGTTGACTAACAAAATAACCTTTTTAACCTTTAAGTTAACTAAACGAATTTCAGATTAATTCTGTCGTTTCTATTTATTTAAGATTTTGATAACCAAAAAGTAGGAATCTATTACTTTCCTGTAGGAGAAAATATTATCTTCTCTAGACGAGAAAGGTTATAGTTTAACTGATTCTTGAGCAGACAGTCAGCTGGCTGGGAGGGATGAAGCAGACATAATATTTCATCCAACAAAAAAAAATAAAGACAGCTGGAAGGAACTTGAATGCGCGAAGAGAATGACTAACATTTCCCTGTTCTCTCGTTCTTCCTTGTTTTAAGATTTAAGAAAAAAAATAAACTTGTCTACGCAATTAGAAAAATAATTGTCGTTAATTGTTTGAGTAATTGTGGAGTGTGGCAAAAATTTTGGCGCCAATTGAGATGGCGCGTGTGGCACACTACAGTCGACGCCCCTTAAGGAAAAAAAAAATTTTAGTTTGCTCCGACAAATCTAAACATTTTTTTTTACTTAGGGCTAATGGCAAATTAAATTTCAGAGTTGGCAACACTTTCATGTTAAATGAGTTTTTACTTTGGGTTGGCAACATTGACTTAACCTATGGTAGGTTGCAACACTGTTGTATGTTCGAGCAATACTACATACTAAGGTTAATTAAAATTGAAATAGAACATACCCTAACTCAATATAAGAGAACTCATATAGTATATAGTGACAATTTCATAATAAGTACATAAAACTAAGAAATGACACGATTAGTGAACTTTAAACTACATGATTGGATCATAAACTCAATGATACTAATCAATACGCTACCTATAGACATTTACAAAGTATGTATATGAGCTTATACTAAAGGGCATTAATTCCTTAAAACTTTATAGCATTTCTACATATGTACCTTAAAATTTTACATGTAAATTTAAATGATATTCCTTTTAATAATAATTTCCAAAATTATTAAGATTTTCTGACAAATGTGCTTATAGAATAAAAATAATATGAGACCAAATAATTTGCATGCGATAGCAATATCGAATTGTATTCGCAAAGATACAAAAACAAAAGGAAACAGAATTACCAAATTCTTGTTTATCTACGGAAACATAATAAGGAAGTAGACACATAGTTGACCTTACTGAACCCAAACAAACCATTAAGGGATAAGAGATGAACTTGACCTACTTTCAGACTTAACGGTACGTTTTCTTTTTTTTTTTAACTTTTTCTTTTTCTTTTTAAAAAAGAAACTACCCTAAACCATTAACACATTCAGCTTGGCCTCGAGCTGATATACGATCTTTTCTACAGAGGGGTGAAACCATAGAAGATGAAAGAATTCAAGAATCTGTATATAGACGTATATATAGATATTCTTCAGCTACACAACTAACCTTTGAGATTTTTTTTTTTTAAACTGTTTCTTGTCCCTACGTTAACGGAACCATTCTATTTGGAAACAGATGTTTCGAGATTGTATCTTTTACACATATGACTAATATATTGTAATCGTAAATTATAGCTACCTTTTAGATGTACGTTTAACAAATTAATGATGCAAATTATCATTGCCTTGGATTAGACAGAATACTATTGTCACACTTTTATTCTTATA
The DNA here is from genome assembly GCF_964235325.1 of Thermobia domestica. Taxonomy (NCBI): domain Eukaryota; kingdom Metazoa; phylum Arthropoda; class Insecta; order Zygentoma; family Lepismatidae; genus Thermobia; species Thermobia domestica. Next base: position 23,389,444 of record NC_137470.1, read on the forward strand.
TAATTAATATAACGTACGAGGTATTATAGACCTCCTGATTGGAAACATTATCGTTTTCAATACGATTATTATTAGCATGGATGTTGTTGGCAACATCAATATTAATACTATTATTACTAGCAACAATGTTATGACGGTTATTTCTTATGCATTTTGTTACTTTAATTATTTCGAATTTATAGCTACAAGCATTAGTTTGATCAGTTTGTATCAATTGTTATAGAAATTGATAATGAATCCTTCATAATTGATTTACAAAATGGCAAAGCTTACGAAATAACATGAAAATTAATTCTCTCACAGAAAGAGTTTTAGAGTACAGGTGAAAGACCTTTTGTACATTTATATGGGAAATATAAAATCACTATGCCACAATGATATTATGATACAGAGCAAGAAATTACAGATATGAAAAATATAAGCTATTTATGCGTTATGATCTTATGAATCCGTTAAATGATGCATAAGTAAGTTAAGTAAGTTAATTGTTACTTCAATGATGTTAACTTACGGGTAATTAAGGAGATTTCTGAACAACAAACAATAGATAGCTCTAAAATTAATTAACATACTGATTTCTAGTATGGTTGAAATAAATTATATTCTTTGCGCGTGGGACGCAAGTTGCACAATTTTGTTTAAATAGAGTATTCTAGAAAGGGATGATGATGCCTTTCGTACTAATGACTCAACATAAATAAATCTACTAAAGTTTAATGATTAGGTAATTCATAGACAATTCTCGCTTGAAATAGGAATATTTGAGTTATAATTGAACATTTACAATTAACGATAAAATACTAATGTTTTTAATTCGCGAATAGCTAATTAATGTGAGCTCGTCCACGCTACTGGACTAGATGAGCGGTTAGAAGACCTTTAAACTATCATAATATTTCTATATGTATTGCCTATAATTAATTATACATATTACTTTAAAAGCTTTTTCAACACATTATAACTACATGGTAAACAAGCATAGACGATTATTTGAATCAATATGAGGTTTTCAATTAATCGGCATCAGATATGGGTACTTAATCATACTAAATTCATACATTTTTCATCCTTGTTTAAGGGCACAAATTATACACAATTATATCGCTACACTTGAATTTCTTACTAAAATTCGCTTTACAATTAACCTCTAGATTAAATGATTTTCAATTACATATGGCGAGAGCTCGAGAATCCTTAAGTCACTGTTGTAGATCAAACAATTGATCTTCAAATAACAAATTAACGATAATTAAACCTCAGATGAGAGAGTTTTACATTAAGATTTTCCTTTTTGAGAGGGGCGGCTTGGCTTTTTGAATGAGATTGGATGACTTGTTACGTTTAGTAATAATTGCATGAATTCCATTAGCAATTTTGAGGCGTCTGATTTTAACGCAGAAAAAGATAATAATGGCTTAATTTAGTAGAACATTTACACAAATACACAATTAACTCGGCCGTGGGCAACTTTACTAGGCTTTCTGGTGCGGACAACCTTTTACTCAAGGGAGAATGAATGGAACTGGTCATTGGTGCTCCTTAGATAACTAATACGTAATGAAATAACACATAATACTAACTTCAATATACCTGAAAGATTTTCTCGCTTGACACTAACCTTAGAGCGGATGGCGCTCGGAATCACTTTCATTCAACAGAAAACTTACTCAGTATAGCAGGCCTGTTCAGAAGGGCCGCTAATTCGCACTTTTACCACATTTACATATTTCTGCAAAGGAAACAAGACACTTGGCCTCCTTTTCCTTGCTTCTTTTTTTTCGCCTTTTAATCGCATTTTTGCCTTCTGGGAGAAGACAGAGGGGCTGCAAGAAAATGCGCCCAGGTCGGTAAATTTACGGACCTATTGAATCAACATAAGCATGGCTGGACCTAGACTGACGCAAAGAGGTGTGGTCACTCCGAAAAGATGACGACAGCTGTTTTACGCGAGTAGGCAGCAATTCGCAATCGCTATTTCGAGGACAGTTCGAAGGTACTGTCAATAGCAATCTAGCACAACAGAGAGATATGTATTCTACACATCAAACGCAATTTATATGAATTTCTTCAAGATGCGAGGGAAGTATTACTTAACCCAAAACACTACAATTGAAAATGAGCGAGATTATAAATTGAGCGGAAACACCTGAGTTTGATAATTATGTCACATGGGCTGACGACATTTTTACGTCCGACACAGTTGCAATTAGATTTTCGAATTGATACTTTCCACATTACTTTGATACTATACGGCCTTTGCAATACAAAGAGATTTAACTAGAACGGTATACTACATTTTCATTAATTAATAGGTTTCAATATTCCTGAACAAACATACATGAATGCACGCAATTTCTCATTTCATGTCTAATAATACTCATAAATGGATACATTTTCCTTGAAAAGTTCTACGTTTGCCGTGAGGTTTAGATAGCTTCTGTTTTTGGAAACGATTAAAAACGCTAAATCGTTGTACAACTTCAAAGATTTCAAAGGGTCATCCGTTTTGACACATTTAACTAAACGCAAATCAATAAGAGTTGATTCTAGGTGTTTGACAACAAGATTTTTGGCGACTAGCGGTAATAAAGCAACAATTTGTATTCTCGGATTCGGACCAGAGAATGCGAAAAGAACTGAAGGTCGTAACTCTTCATGATACTCAATTAAATTGGAGAGATAATGCAAAGACATGGTATTGATGCCGTGAAATATAATTTCTGAACTATTCGCTAGGCTAGTCTGGAAATGCAATTCATACCATTTTCGGAATCGTAAGCCGCTTAGATTTTGAACAATTTCCTCTTGTTCTGTTAATCCGTAAGTGGGATTAAACAATTCAAATTTAGGCAAAACTGAACGTTGCGCAAGTAGGTACTTAAATGAAGAATCTTGCATGAGAACTTCGTCTTCTTTATAGACAGGGTAATACAATTTATGATGGCCAAACATTTTGACAACTAATTTTCCTTTCTCTCTCTCTACTAAACTACTGAAATACGAACGAGTGACGAATAAATGAACGAACGAGTGGATATCGTCACATACATAAAACAAATTGACTTTCTCTCTATGATCAATGACTTAAGTAATTAAGTTTTACATGAATCAAATAACTGCAATTAACTTGATGAGTTAAGAATTCTCACGCCTCCGTTTTTCTTTACTACTACTATTATACCTTCTTATTAATGTTACTAGGAAGAAGAAAGAAACTTCACCAGTTGAAAGAAAACAGATCGTTTTTCGAAAGGTTGCGGAGGGAAACAAGTATTTCGTTCCGCGGTTTTCGCTTCTTTTCTTTTTTTTTTTTACAGCCGTGGGTTGACGGCGAGCGCAAAAGGAAAGGCTTTCTGTCCAAAAGATTGAAAACTTCCTGTCGCGGTCAATTTTCTATCCTATTTTCTTTCTAGGTGTGAACCTTCTTTGATCTTGTTTTTCTTTATTTACAACTACCACGGGGGGGGGGGTTGGAGAATAAACGAACAAGATGTTTCTGTGAGTGTTATCTTAGCTTAAAAAGATTGGAACAATAAGTTCTGCAATGAAACTATACCTAACTCTCTTTTTAAATTTGTAAAAGAATGTAAGATTACGTTTACGTCAACAAAGCAAAATGAGAGGTTTGTTGTGTCTCTACCAAACAACTATCTTGTGATTTAAAAATGAACAAATTCTTTTGAATGAGGTGTGCAAACTATTCAAAAACACACAAATTAACTTGATTTACTTTGTAACACACTTTCCTTAAATTTTAACTAAATTACAAGATTAAATCAATACAGTATAACAATTTACAAGATAGATTAAATTTTCGCTATCACAAGCTGTTACCAAAATTTACCAAAATTAACAGAATTTACTCTTGTGAAGCAGGTTCGCATGTCACGCGCTGCCACCAATTCTGTCGCGGCCACGAACGGTCTCAAGGGGAAGCTTAGACCTTCGTGGTGGACTGGTAGGATTCTCAGTGTTAGAAAGTTGTAGAACACCGATTCTATCATTTGCATTTAAAGAACAACGAATAGTTTGTTCACGCTCCCAAGTAAGCTCAGGTAGAATTCAAAATATAGGTTTTATATACACGAGCGCTTAACTAATTTATGGGCGTACTGACAGGGTGTGAAGACACCGATATAGAGAACGATAGCCAAGAACAACAAGTATTTATATACCGCCAGAGGATAATTATATCACAACAAGAATAATTCATGTAGGGGCCACTATTTATGTGGGCCAGGGTTCGAATCTCAATGTAGCCACCAATTTATGTCAGCGGGTACATATCCCAATGATTCAGTTATCAAATTATGTGCGTGACGCGAGGTATCGCATGTCACAGGCCGACAACAATTATGTCGCGCGTGCACATTCCACCAATCTGTCACCAAAGTATGTCTTGGTGGAGGAGGTTGTTATTAGCACAATAATAATGAACAATAGCAAGAGGTAGCCTTGAAAAAGGCTGTTTATATTGATAGCAAGAGGTAGCCTTGAAAAAGGCTGTTTATATTGGGACTTCAAATTAGTCCGTGTCAAAGGGGGAGCTATGCAGCTCGGATGATAGATGGTTAAATAACATACAATTTCAATAACAACCTAGTGAGGGCGCAAAGGCGCAGATGTCCATCTCAAGCAAATAGGCTATCGAATGACCACTCGTCAAGGGGGACAGCTTTAGAGTCCCGTAACAATACAAATAACAAAAGCAAGGCGGTTTTCGTGAAAATGAGGACGAGTGTGGTCAGTACGTAAGAGAACAATGATTACGAGTATTAAGATATTAGCGAGACGGCGTCAGCGAGTTGGAATACCACTGCTATCAGCCAGTTCAGAATACTTAGCAAATTAGCATATCAAAGACATATTATATCATTATAATTAGACACGAGATTACTGCTCGAATTAAAAGAGATTTAGGAAATCAAAAGTAATTAGCAATTCACACAAACGATATTTAAGCAACAAAAGGTTTCAAAGTAATTTTGAAACTACTTGGGAGGTGATCCCCTTTACAGTTAAGCGACTTTATGAAAAGATAATGCAAATGACAGTTACATGAAAACATTAAATAAACAGTGATAACCCACCTGAGGTCCGTGGTCCTACCTCCAGGCACTCTAAGTCGAGATGGGAAGACTCCGGGGCTATCTTCGACGCTGCTGTAGCCGTTTCGTACGCACCAGGTAGCACAATCACTTAAAAGCACTAAGAACACTATTACGAGAAACTTACTTGTACTTCGAGCGGCTGAAATACAAGAACAGGATAGACGGACGATGATCAGGACTTCATGTAAGACGATGTCGTCACTGAGCTTCGTACGGGATTAGAAGTCTTCGGAATATTTGGGACTTCGCACAGGCTGGTCTTCTCCTGGATGGATGATGGAATAGAGGTGAGACGAATGGTGAATGCAGTTCCCAGATTCGAACTACGTCCAACAGGATTTCATTCCACAGGTCATCTGCCTTCTCCAGTAGACTACAACATGGGCACGTCGATACGAGGCGTTAATATAGATATTGAGAAAGAATTATGAAACGTTCACCAAAAGGGAAGTATTGAGAATGTTTTTGGAATGACGTAAACAATGCAAGTTCGAGTTAGGAGAATTTTATTAGCTGGCTCGAATAAGTCCGTAGACTGAATACATTACAGGGAGACTTTCCTACATGAGGTCTTCTACGTAACTCAGCGTTAGCACAGGTTAACGAATATTGTTTTAGGAAGCATTTAGGTACACAAAAGTTGAATTAATGAGAGATCTTAAAGAGATCCTTGTAGAGCCAATGTTCAGATTAGGTAAGCAGAATCTGAGTAGTAATAACTAAGTTTGTAGGTTGACTGTATACTCACAGTGAGAACAGAGGTACTGTCCAGTTGAGCACTTAAGGTGGAATTAGTGATAACACACACTGCTCGTCTCCAATGATGGATCTTTATGAAATGTCCGTGGTGGAAGGAATACCGTCCTTACGCCGTATGATGGAAGTTAACAGTCACTGCTGACACAATAGCACAAGTCGGTGAGGGATGTAACAAAGTTTCTCCCGACCGAAGAACGGGCTATAACAAGAGTGTCAACGTTCCGGCGTAGTTCCAAGTTAGACTGTGGACGATAAGTCCATGCCGTGGAGTTTGATGGAACTTTACCCGAAGGAGGGGCAACAAGCGGGAGCTTGTGCCTCTTCGAAGGGTTATCGGAATTCCCCCGAAGGGGGCAACGGGCGGAGGCCCGCGCCTCTTCGAAACTAGATGATGATGATTCCCCCGAATTGACGAATTGACTAATTCTCCGAATTGACGAATTCTATCTAATTCTCAAGAGAGATGTACTCACTTTTTGTTCGACCTTATCATTTTCACACGGCACTAGGGTAGGGACGTGTGAAGGCAGGGGTAAGTCAGGGTTTTACCTGATTGGATTTCGAATTATTTATGAAACGAATTTAAGTTTCTGCGACTGCGTAAGCAGGCGGAGGGCGTATCCTAAAAGCTTCCTGTACATGGAAAAATTTATTGATACAAAAACCCTGATAACCTGAGAAGGTTAACATTTGACCTCATGTGTACAAAGAGTCAATTTTGGTTACAGATAGTACAATTTACTAAGACAATTTTAAGTACACCGTGACTCTCCAGACACATTATATTTTCAATAAAATTTCAAGAGTTCAAAAGTTCAAACTTTGCAAGTGTGCTTTAAAAATTAACGACTTATGTCTGTGACAATTTATATTACTAAAACGTCCAAAAACATAGAGAATAATCAAATTTATAATCGAACACTTGTGGTCGTATTACGGGAAGATGAGACTCTGTGTCATAGTTATTGAATATATGGTTGACTAACAAAATAACCTTTTTAACCTTTAAGTTAACTAAACGAATTTCAGATTAATTCTGTCGTTTCTATTTATTTAAGATTTTGATAACCAAAAAGTAGGAATCTATTACTTTCCTGTAGGAGAAAATATTATCTTCTCTAGACGAGAAAGGTTATAGTTTAACTGATTCTTGAGCAGACAGTCAGCTGGCTGGGAGGGATGAAGCAGACATAATATTTCATCCAACAAAAAAAATAAAGACAGCTGGAAGGAACTTGAATGCGCGAAGAGAATGACTAACATTTCCCTGTTCTCTCGTTCTTCCTTGTTTTAAGATTTAAGAAAAAAAATAAACTTGTCTACGCAATTAGAAAAATAATTGTCGTTAATTGTTTGAGTAATTGTGGAGTGTGGCAAAAATTTTGGCGCCAATTGAGATGGCGCGTGTGGCACACTACAATATACATATACATATATATGCATATACATATGAGTATATATGAGTAGCTTGGGTCCGTGGAAATTATTTGATTACTACATCACTTTATGTTCAAATTTACAACATGCATGGAATTCAACCGCTTTTCTTTAAAGCTTCTTATTCTGAACGAATTGCAGCGTATAATTTTTTATTAGTAAAATTGGAGAAAGATACTTTCCAAGCTGCGTATCATGTTGGAACTTACAGATAAACAGACACATACCTACATGCAGGTTGAATTGCTGATGTTCTTTCGTTTACACTCGCCTGAATAAAATATCTAAGAAGTTCGACGAAGGACATTGTATTATTTTATTAGCACAGTTTGAGAGACCTTCCCCAATTTATTATTTGTATTTTACACAAGGATTATATCGCCAATTACTGTTAATATTTTATTCTTATTATTAGAAAGATTGTGAATTTTAATTTTCAATTGTAGAAAAATATAAAAGTTTATTTGTTTTGTATTTGGTATTTGTGATTTCATAAAACAGTCTGCAAATGTCCTTAATGTTGTGAATTGTTTGAAAAGGTGTTATATAAATGTAAGCATTTTTGTAATTATGTGTTAACACAAACACATTACAACGGGCATCGTTGTGTAAGTTATGTAGAAGTATACATGACGCTCAATTTTATGAGGAATTGGTTAACTAAAATTTCTTCAGAGAAATATCATACGAACATGTAATGAGTTTGACAGAAATTTTGGGAGCCACGTGATATAATGCGAGGATTTTTGTTATATAAATATTTCAGTATATTTTGTCATAGTTGAAGTAGGAGTTAGTTGAAGTCGAAATTGGAGTGCCGAAGTTGGAGTAACATTTCAACGTTGATAATCACGATAGTTAGTACAACACAGTCAGTCATTGAGAATCTCGTATTTATGAAGATATTCAAATAGACAGTTAGCGGAGTCATAAGAGATTGTTATATTTTGCTCAGTGGACTTCTTGAATTTGTTTTTCAACATTATCTGCATTCAGGTATGATCTAGTTAACCTTTCCTCTTTTATACTGAGAACTGTTATACACTTTGACTTACATATCTGACATTTCGGTACACAAACATTCACTCATACACATTAAATATGATTCGAATTACATGTTAATACTACTTTAATTATGTTTCTGTTTACACAGACGATTCCGTCTTGTCGTTATCAAAACAGTCGTGGAGAATCCTAAAAGTACCTCAAAGCACACCATCTTTGCTTTTGTCAAACATTAGCATTGTAGGTAATTAAAGATGTACCTTGAGCTAACGAAGACAATCTGGGTCTACTCAAAGTGTTCTATTAGTAATAATCCTACATTCCAAACTCATTTTTAAAGGAGTACCATATAAAGATATGTACGAGTTACTAATATAGTTAATGGTACTGATATAGGATCAGATAATTTATTATTTTCCGAATGCTATCAGTTGTATGAAAGGACAGTAGTCACAAGAAATAGTGAAACAAACAAAGACCGTGATTTTTTGCTTCTTGAGTTTCTAATAAAAGTATTTCAATATGCCTGAATATTCTGACGATATATAAAATAGGATTTTAACCTGAAGTGAAGTGTCAAACTACTTGCCTTGGAAAATAAGTTAGCTGTATGCTTTGTGTTTACCAGTATATTCATAAAACTTGTTTAATACTTGATCTCACACTCTAATTTAAATTAATCCCTCATATGATTAAGAGTAACGTTTAAGAATATCTCAAGAAAGAGGCATGTGGTAGGTAATAGTGCTCGTGTTTGAAATATAAAATAAAGAATAATTTATGTTGATCTTGTAACATATGCAAACAATCATATATAAACAAAGCTAATAAGGAAAGCAAATATGTTTATTCTTTATATGACTCTCTCTCCGCATTCCCTAAGAAACTACATTGCACTGTATGCTGCACAAGTAGGAAAGGAAAGAAAATCATGAATCCTTTAAAATTGCTTTCAGTGATAGCGCTTAAGAAAAACTGCAACTCAACGACAGAGGAGTCTACGATTCGACTACAAAAACCAGTAATCAAAGATTCTTTAGTGATAAATTTGTCAGTAGTAGAAGAAAATAGGAGATTTAACACATACTGATCATCTCCTCAGACAACCGGAGAGTAATGCTAAATACAAAGCCTGTGTTTAACCGTTCCATTTGTTGTAATATAAGAGCTGCATGTGTAGTTTCTATCTGAAGTTTTTATTGCAAATATTTACATTTTAAATAATTGGTTTGAAACGAGTTATTGTAGTCACAAATAAAATAGTTGAAACCTTTTTTCTTCTGGGAAGAGTTAGCAATAAACTGTGTATGAACAGGCAGCGGAATAATCAATATCTCCTGCAATCCATTGAGAAAAATAATATATTGTTATTCGAAAACTGAAAAATTGGAAAAAGTTAATCAGTTAAAAAGAAAAAAAAAACGAGAAAGGAGGAAAACAAGATTTTTTTTGTAGAGATAAATAATTTCCCTTAGTACTAACTGGTACACCAAGAAACTTTTTATCTTCTGCCACGTCTCTCAAGACAATGGAAATCTATGACAATCACAAATGTCCGTGTCTAGATTATAAACATGGACTGGTACAAGTTGATCCAGAAAACGGAAATACCACCTCCTTCTCATTACAACAGTAATTTCGCAGATACCAAATAGATCTTTCAATGTAAGACTGAAGTTAAAAGATTAATAACCTTTATTTTTTAGAACTGCTACAATGAAGGGAACTTCATAGTCTAATCTCATAGACTTCTTGTATTCCTACAAAGATATGTAATACTCAAATACATAATGTTAATACAAGTCCATTGAGTTTAGTTTCACAGTGCCAAACTACGGTAGATATCTTAACTATGCGAATACAATATGGAAGCTGGAAGTAGTGCATCTAGATCTTCTGGTAGGAATTGAAAAATAAGGTCAATCAATGTTGGAATGTGTTCTTTAGAAAGTGAATCCATATCGAAAACTTGTTTCTCGCTGTCTTTACCATTATTATACAGAAATCAATGTTGAAAACAAACGTTTTCCTGTTCCTGGTATAGAAGAAGAATAAAATCTAAAGTGAAAATTCTTCTTGTTTGTATATATAAAATGTTTGTTGCTTGCTATGAACAGTGTTTTTGCTTCTGGTTTGAATTGAGAGATAATGGTCTTATACACTGAATACCTACCAAAAAAGTGATTTCTTGTTACCTATTACCATTTTTGCTCTATGGAGATGTCAATATTAAGACCGGAAATGATAATGAATTTATGTCACAAGCGATTTGTAATCAAAGGATGCAATTGAAGATGGATCATATTCCTACATTATTGAATCCATACTACAAAATTACTTCTTACCATATATTATGTTTCATTGTAATCAGTACTGAAACAAAGAATCGTAGATTTTACCACTTTCCTTTGAAAAAACAGGTCAAAGGTCTAAACGAAACATATTTATTGGGTACTGGATCAAAATAAAAAACTACTTCCCGCTATTTAATATTGTTTTTTACTGTGACGATCAGTTTTGATACAAGTTTACATACTAAGTTTTAGTCTTACACCAGTAAAGGTTTGAGTACAATTACTACGAATCAGTGACAAAATCCTTTTGAAAAGTTCGCCCAGAGTATAAAATAGTTAAACACTTTTAATCACAAACTACATAGAAAAAATGAAATAAAACGAACGATTTTAGTTCACGCCCCACATTTATGCCTTTCCAGCTAAGGGAGACGATGATTGAAGCAAGTGAATGAAGATGGAAGAATTGGTGAAATGAAGAGTGGGAGAAAGCAGAGGTACCCACAACCCACAAACAAGCCACCGACACAATGCTGTCCTCCACAAACTTACTTGACCGGCGATCGAACCAACGACCCAATGCATTAGAGGTAAGCGCTCTACCACTGACACACCGTGCTCACCAAACCAGAGAAACCAGAGATCCTAACAACATTTTCAAATGAACGAAACTTGCTTTCATGAAAGTAATACAAGTAAAAAAGAAGCATGAAAGGCCACGGAGGTCGTATTAATTATAGGAAGCATGAAAAGAAAGGTTATAAAGATGGTACAAAGAGGTTCCAATGAAGAGAATGAACGTTGACGAATTGAAAGAGTTTCATTTAGAAGATACATAGCTGTTAGTGGCATTTGTTTCCTGGATTTTTTAAAACACATATTTTCTTTATTCTAACATTTGATCAAATGTTCTTTAGCAAATATTTGATCTTTTTTTTTTAATAGGGGCATGTGTGATGATGTCTCAATGCTCATGGAAGGATGATACTCATTTATGCATTAATTTAGTGCCTTACTAACTCGTTCACTAGATTATTATTATTATTATTATTATTATTATTATTAATAATAATAATAATAATAATAATAATAATAATAATAATAATAATAATAATAATAATAATAATAAATTCTACTTCCAGAACAGGAGGCTCAATTTTGATATACGGTATGTGGTTTACATCCAACGGTAATCAACGGCTCACAAAGTATGAATTGTGAACACTAAAGAACGACTTTTAAAGTTATTCACCGGAAATAAACATTAAAAATTTTACTCTCCTTACATCGTTCGTAGTGGTTATATTGTTTAGTTTTGATGTTCGCGTATTTGATTTTTCTTTGATTGATAATTTGGTTGGTTTATAACCATTACTTTATTTAATTCAATGATAGTTTGAACTTTTGATTAGTTGTGGAGTGTTCTCATAGATGTTTGATTAATTGATTGTTGATTGGCTTATTATTTTGAGGCATTCCTACTTGTTAGTTCTTCAAGTTTAAGGTTGTTTGAGTTTCAGTCAGTTAACTGTAAATTCATTAAGTTCTACACGTGCTCCAAACACCACGAGCTGGTTGTAAACCATTTCAAGCAACAACTCTAAAGAGAGAGTCGTCAACGATCGTCAAGCAACGAAAATGATTGAAATCAGCAACATTTCTGAATATTTAAATTTAACGTCCCACATTATGACTTTTAGGCTAAAGGAGACGATGATTGTAAGAATTGGTGGAATAAGAATGAGGGAGGAAACCACAGAAACGATTATGCCCACCACAAACTTACTTGATCGAGGATCGAACCACGGACCCCACGCACTTGAGGTAAGCGCTGTGGCCCCCTAACATTTCTGAATAGAAGGAGCCACAAAACTACAAAATGCACCAATCTCCACCAATTGATCATCATCTCTACTCTCTACGACTGTCTTAAAAAGCTCCTTTGCTTGGACGCCTGGTCCTCGCAATATCCTTTCCACTCTCTTAAATGCCTGGTATCTGAGAGCTCCTTCGTTTAGACGCCTGTTCTTCGCAAACACCTCACCACACTCTAAAATACTCCCTGCTCTTTATGTTTTATTCTCCCCTCTAAAACATTCGGTCTCTGAAAAGTATGTACACACACTTCTTCACCACAAAGAACCCTAAATCCTGTCACCTTAAATGGCTTGGTCTCTTAAGTTCCTACAAATACACAAACAAACCATCAAATATCTAAGAGCAAATTAATATTTAAAATGTAATTACTTATTACTGTACATAAAAGAAAATTTTATAATAAAGGGTTCCTTAAAAATCCAAAAGAAATCCCGTGTATAATTTTATGCCATATCCTAAAAACAAAATTTTTCAGTAGTATTGATGTTTGACAACATAATCGAATTCTGCAAACTGTTGTGTCTTTTAGTAAATAAATAAATATTAAATATATAAATAAAGTAACATTTTCTAATTTTGAGTCACGTCGATATGTTCAATATCTATTGTCTAATTAGCAGACGTGTTGGAACATCGGCATGAAGTATTGGAACAAAAACATACTATAGTATTTTTTCAATTTATATATATATATATATATATATATATATATATATTTGGTCTAGGAATTAATTCGTGCGGTTGGTACGCACACATTGAAGCTGTAATACAAACACAAAATACATAAGTACCTTAAGAAAAATATTGTCCATCGCTAGCCACCACTTTCGCCCATCTGTCAGGCAATGTACGGATTCCGTGGCGAAAGAAGTCCTCATCCTTGGAAGGGATCCAGTCAGAGACCCATGTTTCGATATCTTCTGAAGAAGTAAACCGCTGTCCAATCAAATCGCTGTTCATGCAATCGAACAAGTAGTAGTCCGAAGGAGCAACGTTTGGTGAATACGGCGGGTGGGGTAAAACTTCCCATCCGACATTTTCTAAATAGGTTTTGACCGGTTTTGCGACATGTGGGCGAGCGTTATCATGTTGAACAATAAGTTTATCATGTCTGTTCTCCCATTCTGGTCGTGTTCTGGCCAGAGCTTCCTTCAAACGCATTAATTGTCGTCGATAACGTTCTCCATTCATAGTTTCACCCGGTTGCAGCAGCTCATAGTACACCACACCTTTCATATCCCACCATATGCACAGCATAACCTTTGCACAGTGAATATCTCGTTTTGGTTGTGATGGACTTGGTTCACCTGGTTTCACCCAGGCCTTTTTTTCGTTTAGGGTTCTCGTAATGGATCAACTTCTCATCACCCGTAATAATTCGATGCAGAAACCCCTTTCTGCTCTGTCGTTGAAGCAGCAATTCGCAAATGGTTTTTCGTCTTTCAACGTCTCTGTCTTTCAATTCATGTGGAACCCAATGTGACATCTTTTGAATCATTCCCATGGCTTTCAAGCGTTTGGAGACTGTTGTTTGATCAACGCCTAATGCTGCTGCAAGTTGTTCCTGCGTTTGACACGAATCCTGCTCGAGCAATGCTGTTAATTCTTCGTCTTGAAATTGTTTTGGCTGTCCAGCTCGCTCTTGGTCTGCCAAGCCGAAATCACCACTTCTAAACCATGCAAACCACTTCTGACATGTTCGCTCAGCTCGAGCATGGTCACCATACACTTCCACCAAAATACGATGACTTTCAGTCGCACTTTTCTGCATGTTAAAGTAATGCAGCAGGACACCCCGCAAAAACACTTTATCAGGCACAAATTGCGCCATGTTCACTTAACTACAAACTGGTGTTGTTGACGCTTTAATCCACTGCCCTATACTACGAACGATACGCGATGACAGGGGTTTGCAACACATGTGTGGATACACGGAACTGTGGGACGCTCCGTTCGTTGCGCCATCTCTTGTCCACCCGCACGAATTAAGTCCTAGACCAAATATATATATATATATATATATATATATATATATATATATATATATATATATATATATATATATATATATATATATATATATATATATTAAATAGTTGACATTATTGTAATACGTTTCGGTTTTCTTCAAGAATGTTCTGGGATAGGGACTTAATTACCTTTTGTAAGTGTTATGTATAAAGACCAAATAATAGGAACTGTCTTCTTTCTGCTCAAACATTTCGAACGAATGTTGAAATGTCGTCTTGCCAATAGTTCTACTTGTTTCTCTTCTACGACAACATAGGTATTACTGTATATTTTGTTCAAGATATAAAAGCTAGTAATATATAAGAATGATGGAGAAAACACCATTGCAGATTCTGCTTATTTAGTAAATCTAATAGATTTCTTTTCATGTGGTAACGGAACAATGTTATACAATCAGCCATGCAGTGACCGTGTATTAACGCGCATTTGCACTCCGACTTGGCATTGGATTGGAATCGCATTCCTTTCCGATGGTCAAGTTTGCTTCTTCTCACATGGAAACAGAACTCATTCACGTGTTTTATCAAATACACACGTATTGCGTTAACACGAAGCTACTTGCAAACAAGTAGCAAAGATATCACTGATCTAAATGGACATGTTCAATCATTCTATAGACTTTAACGTGATTGCCAGGAACAATAAGTATGTGTAAAACCTAAAGAATCGGAAGTATTGTATACATAATTACCAGTAGATAGGGTTTAGGGATTTATCGCAGGTACTGAACAAGTTTTTATTAGAACGAAAAAGTCATAGAAATGCTATTATATATTAGTGACATAAAATCAACATGTCTGTTACGTGCTTATATAAATAATGTGTTGATGATTTTTAAAATTTCCGATCTATCTTTATAAATAAAGTGAAATGTCCCTTAGTTTGAAGAAAACAAAGCATTTAATTTAACTTGAGTTAATTACAAGTAAAAGGCAGGATGTTGAGAAGATAGGCATTACATAAATTCAAAGGATTCAGTTCTACAAGATTAATGCTTTATGACAAATGATTTTCTTCTAACATTACTTATTTACAATAATATCACAAACACGATAATTAAATACGATCTATAATTAATAATAAGGTGACGAAATCATAAAACTCTAAAATCTATTTTCCTTTAGTCCTAGTGAATACTTAGTCCCATCATAGGTATTTTATACAAAGTATAATACCAACAATACACATCTATATTTATGTTTCTCCTCAAGAAAATGGAAAAAAAGATTCATAATCTTAATTCCCAAAATGACATCAATATCTTATATACAAATAATCTAACAAGCTTGAGAACTCAGGTTAAAAGAAAACTAAATTCCATTGGGCAATTCTCCCATTGGAATGCTTTTTTTTTTTTTTTTTTTTTTGCAAAATTACTTAGCGGTATGAATCTAGTGCCATTCAAAGGAGTAGAAATTTAAATGTAAAAGTCTCTTTACAACTTCAAGATTTTATTTAAGAAACAAATTAAGAGACAACCCTGTGTAGATCATTACAAAACGAAGAGTAGAAATTGAAATTTTATTTACCTCATTTGATACACCTTTAACAAGACAGTGTTTGATTTGCAGCCACATTATCTTCAACAGACTGTCATCAGCGATATATTGCTTCAAGCCATTAATGTAGCATAATTTTGTTCGATACTCAATATCTTTAAGTAAATCCAGCAGAGTGAAATCTGGTGAACGAGTTGCCCAGGGTTGTAGAAAAACCTATCCATGATTCGATTGCACACGATTCTGTACCTCAATTTATCTTTTGAAATGTTACGGTGAAGTTCCATCATCACCCGTTTCTTTATTTGCCACACATTCTTACATTATGAGTGTTTAATTTGGCTGAAGCATGGAAAAGTTTACATCAGTAAAGCAACCTCGGTTAATGAACAGTGCATCCCCATACGTCCGTTATACTCTTTATTAAGTGTAAAATCTTTTCGTTTTCGTTTATCATGTAGCTCGAGTGAGTGTAAGAGTTATACTTTATAAGTGCAGAATCGCTAGTTCTTGTATAGTCCAGTTGGGCATGGTAACTAATTGTCTGGCAGCAACAGGGACACATTTTGTAAGAAAACGAGCAAAATATTATATTGCACGGTTATTTTCTTGCCATGTTCTTTGCTAACCACTTTTTTATCCAATGAATTTCCTATTTCCATAAAATGCTTGTCACTTCCAAGAATTGGTGGACGGGACCATGGATGTTTTCCGATCTTTGACCTGTAGTTTCACTGAGTCCTTTAACCAATTTTGTTTCAATAAACCACGATGTGCATTATGTCATTGGAACGAGATAATCTTACAAGTCATTCACGTAGATTTTCCTCTTGATTCTCTCCCTCACATCCGACATATAGAGGTATTCAATGCAGAAAAGAATTAGTACCAATTACAAAAATAATGAGAAAAAGAAACACATGTTGTTTGTATTGTATGCAGCAGTACATCGAAACGTTTAAACTGTTTATATCAAAGAAGCTCTTTACAATATCTGGACATAAATCTTTTAAGTTGTGAAAAGTGCTTCAGATAGAGGCCTTTAAATAAAATATGTCCAAAATGACAAAAACGTGGACTTCATTGTATTGTGTACTGAATGCACCATAGAGCTCACTCGTGGCTAAGCGGTTAGAGTACGGGTCTTTGGGTCCCCGGTTCGATTCCCGGCGGAGCTCGTGTGGTTCGGAGTCCACGTAAATCAGTAGGTACACGTCTTATATTGGCCTCATAAGGGACGCTAAACTAAAATTAACTCATATCAATGCACCATATTCAGATTTGTATCAGTTTCTTACATGAAGGTTTGTAAGTGTATGATCTTCTTATCGAGTACTATAAGGTTACTGATCCTGTTTCGTCCGAGACAGCTAGGATTAATTCAATTCCAAAGGGAAAATTGTGTCACTGGGGTTGTAAATGAAACTGTAAGTACTGGAACCTTTTCGTTTAGTGCTGGCTTTCCAGACATTTTTTAATCATCAGTTCATGTTAACTCGTATATTCGTCAGTTCGTATTTGGAGTCCATATTAATATTTTTTTTTTAAAAAAAAAAGAAAGTGGTTGTTATTTAAAACATGTTTATCACGACGTTAAATCCCACTCCACTTATTGCACCGTTTAAAAAATACTTAGGAATAAACAATCCCCAGTTTTACTGTGGTTAACAATAATGCTATTTACAAATCATGACGCTAGAGGAAATACACTCCAATAGAATTACTTGTTCCAAAGCTGGTAACAAAAGAGTGTATATTGAGTGGTGAGTCACGCATCTTTACTTGCGACTCTACCACACGATAATTGACGGGTGACTCGGTTATTATTTTCACATTGAGCAGGTGCGAACTATCAGTTTTATTAGCTCAGATATTGGCTTGTGATTTACTCATGAATTATTATAAATTACTCAAAGAAAAGGATGTAACGGGGCTAAGAATTGGCAAGTTATACGCAACTGTTATTGTGGAAGGTTATGCTTCAATTATTTAACTAAGCTCACTAATTTTAAACGATAAAATAGTGAGTAGATTGAGTGGAATGTAAAAGAGGAAGAGAAGAAACGATATGACTGTTAGGATAGCAGATGAGCACTCACCTTAATTATCCCTTAATCTTAATAATGCAGCAGTTGTTCCAAGTAATGAAATGACACTCCGAGTTGGTGCTACACTTACTGGCATGTAGGCGAAGAAACAAAGCTAATGTTGATGATTGGATTTCATATCACGTTAAATCTGCCAGGAGCAATGAATGGATTGTTGTGGGCCAGGATGTTGGCCTGGACTCCCTTCATGAGCTGCTTTTGCGGTGATAAACTCTTAGGTTCTAAGTCCGGGATGATTTGGAGACGATTCTAGCCTCCAATAGTGGTTGCTTGTTCACCAGACTTCAACAACACACATATCACCTGAAGAAGGTTTGTTCCAACAGATTTGTTAGGAAAGGACAATTACATTTTCAATCATTCAACCGGCAGGCTCTGTAATGCAAAGGATTGTGGCGTGATAGTTGAAGAAACACTAGTCTATAATTTATTGGCTATTCTAACAAATGGTGAAATCATTGAAATGATTTTAGAAATTCTTATCTGGCAATGTACGGTTGAGATAAAATGTTACTTGAGTTTAAATTGTTGAATCAAATCAGATTTCGAAAAGACTTTAAAAATATTCGATTTCAACAGAAATTTATGTAGTCTAATGAACAATAATTTTACAGTAATTAATAAGTAGTCGTAATAACTTTACAGCAATTTAACAGTATTGTAAAGTACTGTATAATATTATCTTGTAGCTTTAATAACTTTAGCGATAAAGTAGCAACTAATCAGATATCGGTATCCACAAAGACTGTATTCAATTGCATCGATAAATTTACTTTCATTAATTTTTTGTGCTGTATTCTTCGCATAAATTGTAATTAAGTGAGAAGAACATTGAATTATCACCACATTTATTATAAACTTATTGTCATTACCGGGTCTTAAGTTAGAATTTGGATAAAAGAAGAGGAAGAAGAATTTTCTTAAAAGAATGCCTCCAAAAGTATTCTATTCCCCGGGTATTCATAATATCCTTTTTACGTAAGCCCACGTCATTAGTAACGGAAAGCAACAACTTTATCCTGAAAAGTTATTCAAACCCTTGTACTCAAAAATGTTAAGAGGTTTGCATACAGGCAAGCTTCCCGGCACATGTTAAATCGATACATTTTTCTATCATCTTTCTACCATCTTACAACTTTCTAATGTTTAATCAGAAATTCTCAGGTTGTTAAAAGAACGTCTTGGATCTTCTTCCTTAGTGAGAGTAATTTCTGGTGAGACGAGTTCAGCGCAGCGTTTTTTTTTTTTTTTTTTTTTTTTTTACATGAGCCGCTATTATAATTTTGTGAACGAAAAAGTTAAAAGAAAAATGCAATATTGCATAAAAGTTAGCACAAAATCCTTCGAAGGAGCCATGTCAGTCTTTTCCAATGGTAAAGCTTCAAAAATAGACAATCGCTTTGCTAATGAACTAACGAAACGTAGTTCCCATTTGACTACAAGGCCTATTACGAAAGGTCCTATGAGATGTAAATGCCGCTCAACGTGTTAATTCAATTACATGCAATTAAAGCCTAAGTAGTGTTATGGAAAGCAAGAAGTATTTTACTATGATGAAGAGTTGGGCAACTCTCATTTTGTATCTAAATTAAAACAGAAGATACCAGAGCTGCCTACTGTGTTAGAACATATTAAGACATGCTTCCTTGCTGCAAAAGTCAAAACTTGAGAGCAGTTTGTCAGAAACGGTTTGTTTGTTTGGTTGGTTTTTAATTCCTGTTGAATATGACGTTTCAATGTGGAATGCTAAGTACAGAATCTCCACCAGGAACGTCCTTCACAAGAAAGGCGAGAACAATAGTAAAAAAATATGTGTCTGAACTTTCTCCTCACTAATGATTATCCTTCCTTTCTTTCATGGAGAAGATTTGATTCCAATACTATGTGTTGAAAAAAGTCATATTAAATTACAAACAATGCATTAGTTTCCTTCTCGAAAAAAAATGCATTTATTTAGATGATATTTGAAACATAAAAATATAATAACAACATAGTGGGGTAGATTCCTTTTTGAGATATAAGAAAGAACTTCTTAAATGTTGGTTGACTCTTCGGAGAATGTTTCTTGTCAAATGCTATCATAAATTAACAAACGCATTATTTATAGTCACAAAATACTACTAAAATTCCCCTTTATAGAAAAACTAGATTTTTTAAAAATAAATATTTGAAAATAAAATGAATTTTGTTTAAG
This sequence comes from Thermobia domestica, assembly GCF_964235325.1. Lineage (NCBI taxonomy): Eukaryota > Metazoa > Arthropoda > Insecta > Zygentoma > Lepismatidae > Thermobia > Thermobia domestica. Next base: position 23,409,760 of record NC_137470.1, read on the forward strand.
AATTCGTTTGACTGAGATAACAAACTCAGTTAAGACGAATGCTAATGTAGTTGGCTCTACCGTTTACATCTTTGAATAAAACTATTCGTGTGATGATAATAAGAATGATTGTGGCCATCTCTTATGGATATATTTGCATACTGTCCTTTGACTATTCAGCATGGAATAAGATAGATTTAACTGATGAGAGCGGAGGAAGACCATTAAAATCCATTTGGAAGCAAAGCAATTCACTTTGTAAAGCATTTCATATGAATTCAGGTATTTCCCTTTTTAATTATTTCGATTGTTAATTATTTGTGTCATGAGAACCAAGTACCTAAGGGACAGTGCAATCACTACTATGGAAGTGGGGTGTTCTCATGGGTTTTGTGTACATAATAAAATAAATTCGTATTATTGACGAAGTTAGTCTCAAGATACAGGTTAAGATGAAAAAATAATTATGTATAAAAAACTGTTATGAATTTCGTAGTATTGTTTGTTATTTATTAGAAAAAAAAACAACTACATGTCCTTCTTTAGATAAGAAAACAAAAGAAAATATGAAGAAAAAAAATCTCAACATAAGCATCTGCGTTGTTAACGAGCTTCCATATAGCCCAGGAATACAATTGATATTGTTCTGAACAAACTCAAATGAGATGTTGGTAATAAGTTCTTGAATCTGTTTCTCCAATTCCTCCATTGTACGAGGTTTGGACCTTCTCCTTCTTCTTAGAAGGCCCACAAGGCCCACAAGAAAATGTCACATGCAGTGAGAGCTGAATAAGTTGTGGCCCATTCGTGAGGTTCAGCGCGTCAATCTAAGGTCGTCATATAAGCAGATAGGAGGTCCGCCATTGCATATATTGCTTCTTCTAGCGGTTAGCGATCAGTAATATTACTAGTTATGCAGTAACCGCAAATTTGGAGCAAATCAATCAACCTTTATTGAATATTCATATATATCCATCTCTCTCTCTCTCTTTCACTCTCTCTCTCTCTCTCTCTCTCTCTCTCTCTCTATATATATATATATATATATATATATATATATATATATATATATATATATATATATATATATATATTAGTGAATCAATTGTTTTCGTCAACGAACGCTACATGCAAATAACTGAATTTGGCATATTAGCAGAAAGCACATATTTGAAAAATTGAGTTCCCAGAACAAAATTAAAAGGGCTTCAAGCTATTTCTATCGCTGAAAATTCTATTTTTCGTTGTTTACAATCAGAATTCAACGGCCAAATGCTTATCCGATGTTAAGTCTATGGCATTCAGTTTTTCGGTACTTATTCCTCAATGGTACATCCGATTGGGACTACGACCCCTTTCGACACTCAGTACGTGCTTTTGAATCGCCATGTTAAATTTGATTCAGGCATCTGGGAGGAGTATTCGGACACATGAACGAGTGAGTCGAGTAAAGAGAAACTTCGCTCACTATGTTCGCTTCACTTTGAAAAATTGTGTTCTCAGAATAAAACGAAAAGAGCTTCGCCCTATTTCTAATACTGAAAATTCTATTTACCTGAGTATCCAGGGAAACGAACACCTGAGTAAAGAGGAGCTTCTCTACATTTTTTTTTTGTAGAATATTAAACCTATTTATTTTTCATCCACAGGGTAATCATGCGGATATATGATGTATTGTAGTAACATTAAGGATTATAACCAGAAGAGCGTAGAATATAATATAATTAATTAATTGCTCAGAAGATAGTAATTGAAACTCTCACCCAAATTATATGTTCTCAGTTACTGTTACACAAAGTAGTAGATAGAAACAAATTTTACATAGGTCAAACTAAATCATAATATAAAATGAAATGAAATGAAATCATTCAGTTTGACGTACGACGATTATGCCCCTTAAGCTAAAGCTAAGATGAATGTGAATGATGATGGAAGAGTTAGTAGAATGATAAAGTGGGAGAAAACAGGAATACTCCCAGAAAACCCACGTATACGATGTCCACCACAAACTTACATCGTCGAGGATCGAATCAGGAACTCCACGCAGCAGAGGTAACCGCTGTATCTCTGAGCCACTAGCTCTCTAGGTTATATTTGAGATGAGTAAAGTGTATTACTATGGGATTAGCATTAATAGAATAGTTCAATGATTATCGCATAATAACTCATATTAAAGTGATTAAACGATGTGGAAAACTCGGGTTTGATCCCAGGTGGAAGCTCATGTTGGTTGTATTCCCGTCTTAAGCTGTAGGTCTATGTTTCATATAGTCTCAGTACTAAAAGGGACGCCAAATTCTAATTCAACCAACGAAGGAAGTGAAAAGGCAAGAAGGGGGAGGACATAGCATTGCTAATAGGGTAGAAAATGATTTCGTTCGTTGATTGGGAGGAAATATCCTTCTTTTTCTACTCCCTCTGTCTGTTCAAATAAAAACTTATTTTATCCGATAATGGAAGGTTAATCTGATAACAAAGTTGATTTTCCTGAAGAAGTCACTTTTGCCTCCTACTCCCATCCAAAATACACTCACATCCTCCTACTAATGCACTGAACTACTTAAAGCTCCCACGCTTTGTTAGTCTCCTGAGATCGAACTAGAAGGAGAGAAAGAGATCTTTGAAATATTCCAGAAAGCGGACGATCAATGAGCTAATGTGATGTCCAAAAGAATACTCAGAAGTTAACTAGTCTTCTTTCAAATAATCACATCCCTCTCTCAATTGTCTTGTGCTACACCTGTTTTGTATCAGTAAAGTTTTCTCAACGAATTTTCCCCAAGATAGATCGAGATAGGGGCATTGAGAATCAGCCATGCTTTTCTAGTAATTGGTACCTTTCTGTGCATCATTTTCTTTCTATCCATTTGTTTCTAATACAGTGGCAAATTGGTTGGTTGGTCTTACCTGCGTACAATACAAAGAGTTAGAGTACCATGTTCTCCGCGGTTAATTTTTAATGTACTATTGTATGACAATGTCGGGTTTTCGTTTTATATTTTTTCAACTTTGTTTTTAACCATTTATACCCATATAAACGCAAAATGAAACAAACTGATTTCCATAAACGATTTTCTGTTTTCTTATGAATAGCTAATTGGTACATTTCCTATAACCAGTGATACCTAACTTCACGTATCGTCAAGAAGCATGTTTCAATAGTAAAACATACTGAAAATATAACAATAATAATACGTGTGTAATAACGTGTGTATTGTGTAATGTGTATGTCTGGTGAATTATTAATGAGTTCAGACTTTTCGTTAGTTTTCGTTATGCGAAAGATCAGGACTCTCTGAAATATAATGGACACCTATCGATCAGTGGCAGACCTAGCCCGGGGCCGGGGACTAGGCTCCCCCAGATTTTTCAGTGACATAAATAAAGCTATTATCTATATATTTTTGAAAGCTTACAGATACTGTTGATATTCGTACGATAGTCTGGATTCTGGCTGCTCCCCCCAGTTTTTACCTTCTAGATCCACCACTGCTCTCGATATTCATTGGTTGCTCGGCTGATTTGTGTCTCTTCTGTTACATGAAGATACAAACTAAAAACAGTAGTTTTTTTTTCTATTTAAAAATACATTACGGAGTTAAGCGTGCAACATTTCCACTTCTTCTAATTAAATTATTCTTTTCTCGTAGGAGGGGGCAAATTAACACTACAAATAAAAGTACTGTGTATTTCTTGACTGATAATATCTGATTTTCGAAATGGAGCTTTTTCTTATAAATCACACTTACAACGAGGGGGCGTTTTGACTTGGGATTCCAGGCTAAATTTTAGGACTACGTTTCACATTGCTTTGATGCTGAAAGATATGTCAAAGCATATCAACCAAATAAACCGAGAAAAGTATGTGAATAATGAGGTTACTGCTGGGTATTTCAAGTCAAATTACCTAGATCAATGTGCTTCAATGTCTCACGTTATCTTCAAAATGTGTTCATACATAAATACCAATGAAATTATGGTAAAGTTTTCCGATTTTTTGAGAGAAATGAAGGGTGGAGAATTTTTTGAAAAAATGTGGAATTGGCGCTAACTTTACTTTCCAGCACTCAGCACCATGAAACTGAAATTACCATAATTTCCTTATTTTTGAAGTTATTGACCTATCCAGGTGTCAAATGAAAGTTTAATTTTTGCTTTTTCTGTAGATCCTAAGAAACCTTGCAAAAAGTTACACTGTCAAACATTAATGGGAATACAATATATATATATATTTTTTTTTTTTTACAAATTGCTGAAAAGTTGCAACTATGAAACTTTTGAAACTGTTTTTTGTACATTCATCTTAACACGCACATGGTATGGTTTAAAAATAGAAAGGGTGATTTTGGTATTTTGTAACTATCATTTTTTTTTGTGTTACATGTACGGAAATATACAGTTTTAAGTTTTGTTACAAATTGTGTCATTGCTCGTAAATTACAACTGTGAAACTCCTGAAACCTATTTTATAGAATCAGTTTAGCACATATATGATGTGGATAAAATATAAAAAGGTTGCTCTTGGTATTTATATAATTATTATTTTTTGTACGCCAGAGTGTAATTGATGAATCGCCCTGGGCCTTCTATATTCTACTGGCCAGAAAAGGAAGACTTTTTGTGTACGCTTTTAAAATATCGTCTGCGAAGTTTCTGTTTCATTTTTTACAATCCAGTCAGCCCGGACTTACAGCTGAAAGCAAAATTAAAAGAAGACATCCTATCACCAATGAAAAGGATGAGCTGTGAAACATAGGACACAATATTTTGTATGTAAATCTATGTAATTCCAAGAAGTATTGCTGGTATGTTTGTTTATTGTTTTAATCTATATACATTAGTCTATTATTTCTTATTTCTGTTGATAGGTTTTGTAATAATCACTCAAACCCTTACACTGCTAGGCCTATATTTTCCATTCACAAAACCGCAAAATTATTACAAATAAAGGTATCCCTTTTTGTTATTTAATCATACCTAGTAAATTCAAACTAACCCTATAAAAAGTTACAAAGTTTGATAGTTGAAAGCGATGACACAATTGGGAAAAAATGAAAGTCATAGTTAAAGTACAAAAATATATTACGGTAATACCAAAACTACACATTACACCAGTTCTATTTTTAAGCATATCTAATATTTAGTAACATGATTATTTGAAAAACTTTTAGTGTTACAGTTGTTACTTCAGAGTAAGGATGACCAAAATTTTCCGAAACCGGAAATTTCACTTTCTGGATTTTTTTTCCGAATTCCGGACTTTTTCCGAAATCGAAAATTTTCCGAATTTCGAATATTTTCCAATTTTAATTTCCGTAATCAGGAAAGTAAAAATTCCGGAATTGACCAGCGCTGCTTCAGAGGAAAGGCATAATCTGTTAACAACAGTAAAACTGTATATTTCTCTACATTTAAAACACAAATAATAATAATAATAATAATAATAATAATAATAATAATAATAATAATAATAATAATAATAATAATAATAATTGGAAAAATACCGAAAGTATCCTTTTTATTTTTTAAGCATAACATGTATGTGATAAAATGTTTCTATAAAAAGAAGCTTCAAAAGTTTCTTAGTTGTAACTTAACAGCAATGACAATTTGTAACAAAATCTAAAACTGTATATTTCCGTACATGTAAAATAAAAAAAAAAAAATACACAAATACCGAAAGCGCCTTTTTTTTACTTTTTAACCGTATCATTTATGTGCCAAGATGATTCTATAAAAAAAAGTTTCAAAATTTCATAGTTGTAACTTTCGAGTAATGGCACAATTTGTAAAAAATCTAAAATTTGCTTTGTGTACCCATTAATGTTTGACAGTGTAACCTTTCGCAAAGTGTCTTAGGATCTAATGGAAAAGCAAACATTAAGCTTTCATTTGGCACCTGGATGTGCCCAGTAACTTCAAACATAAGGAAGTTTTGGTAATTTTAGTTCCATGATGCTGAGTGAAGGAAAGTGAAATTGGCGCCTAATTCACAATCTTCAAAAATTTCTCCCCGGCCCATTCCTCATCCAAAAAATCGGAAAATATTAATTTAGCATAATTTCATTGGTATTTATGTATGTAAAAATTTCGAAGAGAATCTGAAACATTGAAGCAGGTCATGTTTCAAAATTAGGTGATTTGACACTACATTAGCCTTTTCTAAGAGATTCTACAGCACTAAAATTGAAAAAGGAATTAAGTATGACCTACTTCTTCTGCTACTAAAACTTATTATTATTATTCATTGAATTTCTCATAGTCTTGCTTACTCAAATATTACTGATTATGAAGATACTTTAAAATTACTTAATACTTGCTTTGTGATAGGTTGTACCATTCTTAAAACATTCCATGGTTTCTCCACTAACCTGCTACCTTAACTAACATGTTTTTGTAATTCTACGAAACTCCTTTGTTTAATTTTGTGCAAAGACTCACCTCTTGTTTTAACATGTTATACTCATTATATAGTGTGATATTTAAATATGGATTCAGTACATGCTACTTCCAAGTTATTTCTGTTATCAATAGCTCTACGTACTAAAATCTTTCTCTCTCGTAACAGACTAAAAAAATCTCTCATTAACTTCTTTCTGTGCTGACGCAGAAGGAAAACAGAATGGAGAATAGCAAATAAATGAAGAAAAATAGCAAAATGTCGGACAAAAATGTGAATCATGAGCAGAAGACTAATTACGAAAGAGGACTCACAAAAAAGTCTTTTTTAAGCTGGAAGTAGCCACCGCATTCTCTATCTCTCTTTTCTTGTTATTATTACTTCCAGTTCTCATACTGCCTAATGGGTCTGCCTCTGCAATGGTCATTGTTCGTGTCTCTTATCATAGTGAGGGAATTATTTATCAAAACGCTAACGTTTTTTTTTCTGCTTGTTCTAGCACCTAGGCCACACACTAACTCCTATTATCATGCCGAAAGACCGTAAGCCTGATTGAAGACTTGCAGAGATGGTGCGGAGCTATCTCTTGCCAGACTTGCAAATAATATCGGCATCCTGGCAGACTCAAGCAACAACATATTTTTAGATCCTCCCCCATTATTCATTTTTTCATTATTTTTTTAAAAACATGTTTGCTGTAGATATTGTTACAAGGGAAATCAAGTCTTCAGGAATATGTATGTGCAGTTGGGTATGATTAATTCATTCTGATGCATTAACAAAGAAGATTGAATATTTGCAACATCGACAACCAAACTTGAATGAGCATATTATCTCAACTCTCTTGTGGTGACACTAAAAAAAAACAACTAATTAGTGATTTGCAAGGATTTTTTCTATTAATTGCCTAACTTTGTTTCGTGATTGTATGTGCTACACTACTACGATCCACCAATCACAATATGCTTTAGTTTTTTTTGTAGAGCCTTTTGTGAAGTCTGATGAAGACACTGTTATTGTGTTGAAGCTCTTACGTGCTTGTGTTTTTATACATATTTTTATCGCATAGTCTTGGTCAGTGTGTTATTGTATTTAGTCTGATAATACTGCCATGCTTAGCGAAAAGGCCTTAACTCCATTTCACATACTTTCGAGAAAATAAGCAAAACGCGTTTTGGCTCAGGCTGTACGTTCAATTTTGTTGTATTTCAGTAAAACTTGATTAAATATATTTTCACGATCTAAAATTTGTTTGTTAATACAGTTAAATATTTTTCATTATGAATTGCCACTTAATGTCTATTTGCTTACTTTCAGTTACAGTTTTGAACATAAGGACGTCATTATCCCCTAACTATTGGTCAAACCACGTCAATTTCACTTTAGATAGATGCAGAATTGTACTACGAACATTTCCATACCAATATCTCGATTTTCAAAAAATGTGGAGTTAAGGTCTTTTCGATTAGGACGGCCTAACAGAATATATGGCCTCATAGAATAATGGACGGAGAGAATAAAAGGCTATTGTACACTCTGCTTATTGAGTAAGACTATTTTGACCTCTCTGTACGTGGTGAGAGAACAGTGTTATACAATCAATCATACAGTGATCGTGTGTTAACGTGCATTTGCACTTTGATTTGGTAATGGATTGAAAACGCATATCCCACGATAGCCGAATTCGCCTCCAGCCATGTGTAAGAAAATAATTCATTCTTTCATTCTATTTCATCCATACATTGTAACATAATGCAGTAAGGTTAGCATAGAGATAGTTGCATATCGATAACATATACACAGTTGATTCAAATGGATTTCTTTAATTCCTCTATAGAGTTATGTTTATGACTACTAGAAATGATAACTATGTCTAAATTTTAGGAGTTACGAATACTTCATACAGAATTAGCAACAGAAAGATAGCTTTTAATACAGGCTTCAACATTTTTTATTGAAACAAATATTGAAAATATTTCTTACAGTTTAACAGTTATGTCTTTTAGGCTAAGGGAGACGGATGATTAACGGAAGTGAATTATGATGGAATAAGTGGTGGATTGAGAATGTAGGAGGAAACCCACGGACAAAATTATTTCTATCACAAACTTACCCGGCCTGGGATCGAACCACGAACCCGACGCTAGAGGTCTATACGGACAGGAACTTTATCCCGGGTCCAACCCAGAACGTGAATTTATAATGTGAGGCCCGGCCCGAGTAAGAAATACGTTTTAGCCTTTAGGACGAACCCTCCCCAAGCTCATGTGATAATGAAATGAGCCCGAAAGAAGCCAGAATTAAAGAAACTTAATAATTAATGCAAAAATGTATTTCTATTTAATTAGAGGTTTAATTATGCATTTTAAAAGCTTAGATGATTCAGACAGAATAAAGAAATAAAGATTATAGTTTACGCTTGCTAACTATATGAATTCTCTAAAAGTAATGGTTATTTACATAAATTCCGTCTCGATTAGCCTCGGTACATAATTGTGGGACGTTAAGCTAATGTAATGTAATGTAATGTAAATATGTGTAAATTCTTATGCAGATGGATGTGTATCTGACTTACTCAGATAGTACCCAAATTAGTTATTGTCGATTGCTGTCAAGCAGAAGAACAGAATCCATACTCTGCTACTCAAACTTTCACTATCAGATAAGCTAAGCATATTTATTTATGCTACTTTTAGTTTTTCTCTCCACTACACAGTTAGCTTTACTCTGAATTCCACAATTGTAATAAGATTTATAGTGTGGGCGTCTCAAGTTACAAATTTAGATTTGCTTTAAAAGTTCTCCAGAAAGGACGGTCTGATAAATATCGTTGTACAGTACATTTACAAAGTTAGGCCCTAAAAATCCCGAGAAATATGATTTTGTATGTAAAAATTTAAGTTCCGAACCATGCCCCAATCCGAAGTAATCTACGCTTTGTAGGCCCAGAGGCTGTGTCGGGCCTAAGCCCGCGGGATCGGCCTGAGTCCGTGCAGACCTCTACCCCACGCACTCTACCATTAAGGCCATGCCTCCCACAACAAAGATTAAAAGTTTTCATATGAGTAATATATATATATATATATATATATATATATATATATATATATACGAGGGGGGACCCAAAAAAAACGGGAAATTCGTCGTAACTTCTTTATTTCTCAATATTTTTACACCAAATTTTCATCACTTTCAAAGTATTGTCCGTGGACCGCAACGCATTTCTGCAAATGATCCTTCCATTGTTCAAAACAGTTTTGAAAATCACTTATCGGGATCTTCTTTATAACCTCCAGCGATTTTTGTTTTACCTCCTCCACAGTGGCAAAACCTCCTCCACTGGCTTGATTGCTGCTTTGATTCGGGGTCATAGCCATAGCACCACGATTCATCATCAGTATTCACCTTGGCAAAAAAGTCAGGGTCCTCTTTGAGCTGATTTTTAAGTTCAACACATGCCTCAAGTCGACGCTCCTTTTGCTCGTCTGTGAGAAGGCGAGGGACAAATTTGGCTGCAACCCTTCTCATGTGCAAATCTTCTGATAAAATCCTATGAATTGCACTCCACGATATTTCAGACATCTCACAGAGTTGATTAATGGTTCGGCGACGGCCTTCAAGAACGAGGGCATTGATTTTTTCGACGTTTTCGTCAGTTCTTGCCGTTGAGGGGCGTTCTGAACGGGGTTGGTCTTCAATTGACAGTTCTCCATTTTTAAAACGTGCAAACCACTCGTACACTCTGGTTTTACTTAGGGCAGCATCCCCATAAGCAGTCTTCAGCATTACAGTAATTTCCGCGGCCGATTTCCCCAACAGGAAACCAAATTTCACAGCCGCCTCGATAATCTGCCATCACGTTTTCGCCGAACTGGAAAAAGTTGGCTTATTAAACAAACTCTCAAGAGCGAACCGATGCACTCACAGCGACACAACTTCGCACACTGACGCAGGTGACGTGATCGTAACGGACAATTGGTACAACAATGGGTTTCCCCACTCTCCCTTCCCACTGCAGCACAATTCCCGTTTTTTTGGGTCCCCCCTCGTAATTTGATAAATCTCTTTCTGCTACGAAAAACCTTAGGTTGCTCAAGTTAGGTCACAGAACCAGGAGAGTGACAATAGAAATTTCCAAGAACATAATTTATTTGGGCTTTTTTCTTCTTGGGGATAAATGTTCATGAAAGTTGATAATCAACAGTGAGGTTCACAATTGTATTGATATGAACCTGCTTTATCATCATACTATTTTTTTCTGTTTTACTATTTCTCTCTACTCTTATAATTTATATTTTGAGGCGGACACATAACAAAACGAAAAGATAACAAAAGTCAAATGAAACAACGAAATGAAGAAGGGATAGTCAGCAAGTCAGAAAAACAAACAGAATAAGAAAATTCCAAGTGTTTGCCAACCGTAAAGGTAGTAGTGCGTGTGGGAAAACTCACACCGGTATAGACTATCTGTCATGCTTGTAAAGAACTGGGAATTTACATTTTTTGTTCCAAAAAAGCTTGCCTTCTTTCTTAACCTTTATTATATATTTGCAGGCAAAAAAAAAAACTAACTTTCAAAAAAGCAATTTCTGGAGAGCAGAAAAAGTAAAAGATATATTTGAAACATGCTCCTATTATTTTCTTCCATGCTCCATCATTCTTCCTGACAACGCCTAGAAATCGGATAATCTTTTGCAAGGCTAAAAGAAAAAAAAAATGTGTTGAACTTGGGTGGTCTCGGCTGAAACTTATAGTGACACAATGCTAATTGGGATGAGTAATTCTTACTAGTCATTCAGATAATTATTCCTACGGAGTCCATTCTCTACTCTCAACACATACAGATTACCGATTTTGACACAAATGGTGTATCCTCTAATTACTACCTGGATTCCCAACTTAAATGTGTCTAATAGATCTGCATTTAGACCCTAATTTCTTTCGGAAACCGAGAGTTTGAGGAGAGAAATTATACGATTTGGATTGTAAATGAAACTGAATGAATGGAAACCGTTTCGCTTGGTTTCAGAGACGGCCGAAAACATTTTCTACAAAGCCAGAAAACAGTTTATAAAAAATCCACCATTTCAATTTGCTCCAAAACTGGTTTTAAGATGAAAACTGGTTTTGAAACTAAATTTAAGTAGTTTTGACAGAACACCAAACCGGTCTTAAAACCGGAACTGGTTTAGAAAGAAAACCGATTCTAAAGTTTTCAAAGACAGTTTTTCTTTGCCCTCCACTACAATATAAATTCTGGCCTCTTAGGCTAAAATTGTCAGTTTACGATTGAATGATGTTTCCGATATTCATTCTTCTGTTATACATTTTAATGAAATAGAAACAAGAAAGCCAATAAAAATGAAAATGTAATAAATTATTTAGGAATGTGATTATAAACCTGTTATTCAAATGCAATTAAAAAAACAATTTAAATATAATTGAAAACAACCGATATTTGTTATTAATCCACAGTTTTCCGGGTACCTAAGATGAATAGTGACTGCCTGATACCGATTACATCGAAGTTCATTCGCCATTGGCATAGTATGAAGAGTGCGGCTGGGGACAGGGTAACATGTAAAAATAATTGAAAACAACCGATATTACTGTCTGATCCGTACAGTAGTTTTCGGGGTCGCTGAGATGAAAACATGTAGTGATATTTCCGATACCGTTTAAATTCATCCTCCATGCGTATTTTATGAGGGAAAAGAGGTTCAAATACTTTCCGTAACCATATTCCCCCTGTGTGAAGAAGAACAAGTATTTCAGCTAGTATAATTATATGTGTCCATATATGCCTGAAAGCTCTATTACGTACATCATTTTTGCTATTAATTGAAATCGCCATTCTCATATAATGTTCACTAATGCTCACCTATGTGCATATTCTATCTCATAATTACTTAAAATCACTAGATATAACAATCCACGTTTTGCATTATACGAAAATTGACAAATGTATAACTAAGCTGTGAAATATCCCTAATGGGCAGCAAAAGGTGCAGCAGGCAGATTACATTTTTTAAACTCATGAGAGCCAAGATGCTCTCATGAGTTTGGTGACAATACTGAAATCTTTTTGTAGGGTAGTGAGCTTCAAGATAATTAGCAATGCTCTTTTCAATACCCTTAAAACTAATATCCTAATTATAATAACAAAGTATAGTAACTACCTCAGTTTTTTTAATGTTTAAAAATGTGCAAGAGAGTTTCGTATGTTTGAAACTCATAAGAGTCTAATTGTCCAAACTCAAGGATGAGAAGACGTCCATAAAATTAATTTTGTTGTTATAACCACTTCTGTCAGAATTTCTTCCATTTATGAGAACCTAACGAAGAAGGAAACTGTCTAGAATTTCTTTTCACTAGATGACTGAGAAGAAAGAGGTAGAGAGTAATGAGATGATGGAGACGACAAGAGAGAAACAAAATTCTTTGTCTTCCATTGTTTGCTTGTTTACCCAAGAAGCAAAGCGTTTTCACAAAATCACTAACCCTCAGCTGATACTCTGCTGGTTTCACTGTTGAATAGTTTGTGGAGACAAATAATGAAATATATTACCTTGTTCACAAATTTATTGGCTCTTAAAATCTTATATGTATGCTATTATTATAATGCCCTTCATTGCAGCTAACTAAAGTCACAAATGAGGGCAGTGGGGGCTCAGTGGAAGAGCCTTCACCTCTTGCGTGGAGTCTCTGGTTCGATCCCAGCCATCCCCAAGTGAAGTTTGTGGTGGACAAAAACCATGTGTATGGATTTTCTCGGGGTTCTCCGTTTTGCTCTCCCTTTATTCATTCCAGCATTCCATTCATTTATCATCAATACAGTCCCCTATAGCCTAGCGGGCATATTTGTGGGACATAAAACTAAGAGAATTTAGAATCAAAAAATAATCCCTTAAATGGATCAATTTTCTCCAGTTGTTTGTTAACTTTTTCTGTGTGGCATAGTGTGAACATAATGCATAAAATGACTCCATCAAGAAGTTACTTTGAGGGAAGCGGATGTTTGCTTTTTCTCAATTAGAGCTCCACGATTATGTACTGAGACTAAGGGAGAGCTTACGATGATATGACATAATACTGAAACAAAGAGTGGGAAAAGGCAGGTGAACCTCCGAAAAAGCCCACTCACAAGGTATTATTCAGCCATAAAACTCAGTTCATGACAGCTAGGATCGAACCAAGGACCCCATGTTCCAGAGATGAACGCTCTATAACTGAGCGACCGCGATCCCGTTTTTCCTTAGAGATAATTGTTTTTTGTTGTTGTTGTTTGCAAATATTGATTGCGTTTGAAGTTATTACGCCAAACATATTTTCTCAATACATTTTTACAGTGCTTTTCAAAATCATGTTTCTGAGGGGCTGTGTACAAGAACGTGCATGCAATTTAATAATAAATTATTAGTGGATGAGAAACAAGAAAGAAATAGTATTAAATACGCGGACAGATAAGGAAGAAAAAACAAATTACGAATATCAAAGAAAAAAAAATCGTTCATTGGTCAACTGAAAATAGCGAGTTTTTTCTTTCCATTCCGATAATGAAAGTTTATTCCGGAAACAAATTTGACTTTTCTTAAGACGTCACTCCTGGATCCGTCCACTTAACATGTACTACACTACCTCCTAAACTATCTTGAACTATGGAAGGCTTTTTTCGTCTTTACTGTCTGGTGAGATCAATCTACATACTGGGAAGCATAGTGAGATCCTAATTCATATTCAGGAGATGAACAGTTTTCCATAAAATCTTGCACTCTCTTGCAGTTTTATAGAGAGTCCTTTTGTAAAGAATCAGCAGCGACATTCTTCCTCGATAGAGAAAATATACGGCAGTTACGTACTGAAGGAAGGAAAATCCAAAAAATGGATCATTGGTATGTAATTAGTTATTATGACGTACCCTTATCTACTCAGTATAGTCCTTCTAGTAACTGATTCTTGGACATTTTTGCTTTAGTATAGTTGATCATTTTAGCTCGGTGACTTTACATGAAAATAACGGAAATAAAATGTGTAAAAAAAGTATTTTTAATTTATTGACTCGATGATTATATAAGGAACATCTTCCTTTCTTGTGACGCAAAAAGTCAAAAATGAAATCTTTCAGTATAACGTCCCACGTTCTTTATGCTAAAGGAGAGAGTTGAGTAAGGCAATTGAATGATGATGGAAGAGGTGGTGGAATGAGAATGTGGGAGAAAATTGGAGAGGAAACTCACGGTAATAATATTGTCCACCACAACTTGACATGGCCGAAGGCAAAAAGTCAGTTTCTGTATAGTAAGCTAATACTTTGATTCTTATATATAATTTGAATTAAATGGTTCATATATTATTCTCAATAAATATACAAAAAATGTAAATTTAATTTGCTCACTTTGTCTTTTGTTGTTTTGTGTCCAATGACAGCATAAGTTATACGTTGTTTTAAGCCTTCACAGCGCCAGGGCATGGTTCCTCTCTAAGCTTTTAAGTTTCTACGTCATATATTTTTAATTCTCAAACAACGATCGTTTCGCCGAACTTAGTGTCCCCAGGGAAATAGTTCATCCTAGGAAGTGGAAAATGGCGTCTAGCTTCTACTCAACCCAAAGAAGTAGCCACAAATTAATAATGTGTTGCTAGATGATGTTTATGGTTTCTCCTTACCAAACCTAACCTACAGTTCACTACAGTTTCATGCAAGCTAATCTGAAACTTTCGACACAAATATCATTCGATAGCAAGATCTCACACATTGGCCCTTTGCAGGGCCATACTTTCACTATGGCTATTGGCACACGACACAACCATTGAGCATCTAGAACACATATTCAAAGAAATTTGGAGGGTGTACAAAGGAAGATCAGAAGAATTTCAACTGCAAAATACTACTAAACTCTACACACCTACCTAGATGACACAAGCTGTTCAACTCTAACCTAACACATTTCAGACTACAATACGGCACCGCATTTTATACAATCAAAATAAAAGACGACGCTCAAGAAACCGTCAAGAAACATCATTAACAGGGAATCATTCAACTCAACCTCACTAGCGCTTTCAATATGATGTGATACGAAGGATTAATATACAACATGGCGTCTAGCTTGTAGGCATTGTTAATTTATGGTTATTTTACCCAAAGAAGTAGCTGTAAATGAAAGTTGCTAGATGATGAAGGTTTCTCCTTACCAAACCTAAACTACAGTTTATTGCAATTAAATCTCAAAATGTTGACACAGCTATCGTTCGTTACGAAAAAAAATCAGCGAAAATCTCACATATTGGCCCTCTGCAGAGACATACTTCCACTAAGTCTACTGACGCACGACACAACCAATCACCATCTAGAACACTTTATTCACAGAAATGTAGGGTGTGTAAGAAAGACCAGAAAAAATCAATAGCAAAATACTGCTCAGCAGCACACAGCCCTACCTAGATAACAACAAGCTGCTGAACTCTAACCAAACACGTTTCAAACCACAACACAGCACCCTATTTCAGGCCATCAGAGTAATAAACAACGCTCAATAAACCTTCAAGAAACATCATCAACTAGGAATCATTCTACACAACCTAACAAACACCCTCGATACAGTGTAGCATGAACGAAAAATAATGTAAGGAGGTGGGTGAATGTGATGAAAAATGGATTATAATGGTGGGTTTGTAAGAGGATATTTCGTAAATGAAAAACTATGATTCAAATGTTTATGGTTAATGGTTTTTCATACGACAAATTCCAATAGATATGGATGGAAGAACATACGTCTATGATAGAAATAATAGCTATCAAATGCCTAACTTCTGTAATATGCAGTATAAGATACAGTATGCAGTCTTCTACTATAATGTGTTTGTTGTAAATGTAAGGATAGTACAACACTGTTTCATCTTACCATCTTTTTTCGTTTGGAGAATGGATGAATGTTAAAAAATATTGACTCTACGGGAAGAAGATGCAGACTCTACTGCAAAAGATCTCCTCAACGAGAGGATTTTGCTTGTGACGTAGCTACAAAATTGAGGGAAAAGGAAATAAAAACTACTGTCTCAGCTTGTAATTGGATATGCCAATGTGTGCGAAATGTTTCTGAAAATCTTTGTCTTCTCAGCCGGGCACTTCTTCTGTAGAATTCCATTACCGTTTTAGTTGATCTTTTAAGTAAACAAACAATTAAGGTTTGACGTTGACGAGATATTACAAGAAGGCTGAAGATGAAAGAGCAGCCTCCCTCTCACCTCCCTTCAGCTTTCCCCTTCTGTCTGTTAGCGTAATTAGAGGTAGTCATCCTACAGACAATGTCGTTTGAAGGGATTACTCTCTCTCTCTCTCTCAATGCAATTATAAAAAGGGTAAAGTAAGATTATGCATATTAAATTTGAATGTGAATCGCTAGAAGCTTGCGATTGTTTTGTTACCAGCATTGAGTGCCGTAATATTTAATAGATGAAAGTAACACAAGTATTTCTCTCTTAATCTACGCCTGAATGATATATTGTCCCTCTATACTCTAACAGGGACAATATTCACAAATGTGCTCTTTATTAGCTATGGACAAAAGAGAAAGCTAGACACATTCTGTAGCTTTTGGAGGACATAAAAAGGATAGAAATTATATTTCATTAATCAAAGCTGGAGAAAGGGAAAATATTCATACTTGTTGTTATACCTAATGTTTAATTTTTAACGTTTAATTTGTAATCAATGTGGTTCCGCGTAGTGTAGTCTCTGATACTCTCGCGAGCAGTCTCGGGTTCAATTTCCTGTGGTGATAGATCTACTCGGTCTAAAAAGTGTAACAGCTATTTCAAGCCAGCCATCCTGAGTGAGATTTTTCCTGTGTTTTCCTCATACACACCAGACAAATGTCGGGATGGTACCTAACTTATAATTCCCATGCCACTTCCTTTCTTCCACATTTCTTTCTTCCTTCCCAATTCCCCGGGCAGTGGGATTGTCAAGAGACACCATCCCTCACATGTGTGACGGACTAACATCACCATTGATGTCGAAGGGTCGGAAATCTAATTCCTAACCCTAGTCCTAATTCCTAATTGACCTTGAAACAGACCACGTCAAATGTATGACTTAATAGTAGTATTGAGGTTGCGGAGTGCCACGGTTCCTTTGTGTAATACAATAGCATGTGGATTTTGGTTGTAACAACATGTTCGTTACTATCTTGGAGTTTTCTCGTTCCTTCCCAGGTTTTAGTTCAACCAACTCTTCTATAATAGTTCAAGTCCATTTTAACATTTGTGTTCTTTGGTCTAGCACATATAGTCATGAATGTTAAAGTAAACCCTGTATTTCATTTTCAAAGGTTTGTTAAGTTCTTTCTGTCCTTATGTCTGAATATTATTTTTTCACTATGAATTGAAACAGGCATGTCGTATACTTTCCATTACCTGTCGTATACGTTACTTGTGTATAAATTCCCAGATGGTAGGTTTCTCGTTTCTAAATTGTTTTCGTAGTAAGGATTACTTTTTTAAAAAGCTACATACAAATGTCGCTATGCTAGCGTTTTTCTGCGCCGTCTTCTTCCTTGTTGCATTTTCCCCTTTTCCTTGTTAGAAACAATCATTTTACATTAGATTTGTAAGCAGTTCCTTCCAATGACAACTTATCCGAAATCAATTGAATTTCTTTATACTTTCGTTTCAACGTTCCTTAGCACTTTTATTTGACACTTCTCATAACATTTCATTTTACTCTTTCTGAACATTTTTATTACATTTCCTCGGCTTTTTTTAAATATAACATTTATAGTTTAAATTATCCATACATTATGAAGTTTTCAGGCTATGATATAGATTTAAAAGCCGTAATGTTGTTTTCTTTTTTAATGTTGAGTGCAGAATCGCTTCAGTAAACCTTAGGACTGAAGTTACGTTTGGAGTTTGATGTTTAATGTATTTCCACAATACCGAAAGTCATACGAGCACAAGACGTAAATCTATCCTTTAAGAGTAACGAAAGTCAATGTTCTTCCACCCAGTCCAAATCATGTCTTACCCTCCAACCAACATACATATTTACCAACGGGACAACTTTCTAAGTCTACCAGTAAGAGTTAAGAACAATTGTTGCATTCTTTTATAACAAAATAAGATAAATAAACACGGCTGAAAGTCAGTAGGTAATGCACAAAGTCTTCACATGAACTATTAAGCAAATCATAGAAAAAAAAACATCGAATATTACTATTCACTAAACTCCGTGAATAAGGAAAGCCATTCGAAATTCATCTGGATTTTATATACCCTTACCTCTCTCTTACTTAATCTAAAGCAGATATTGTAGTAATGCATTTTTAGTGGAAGTGCTTAATTAGTTGTTTATTTGACATTTTGTTATATTCATATTTGGTACTTGGTTCTTCCAAAAAATTAAATGATTTTTTTTTCATTAATACATTGTAAATGCATTTGGCATTGTAAATATTACCAATTGATTGGCTACCGTACTAAGCCTGATGAAATCATTGGCATGGATGATTTTTAATATGTGCTAAGGATGAATTCAATGAACATTGTATCAGATTCCATTTTCTATAAACGCCTTAATTGCTTTTCGAATGTGTTTTAGTAGGAGAACTACCGAATTGAACGCTTATTTTGTACAAACTAAGCCGAAAGCAACTCTGATATGTTGAATTTCCAGTTTTGCTCAGCTTCCGATTTTTACATGAAGACTACTTCCAACACAGTAAGGTAATTGTTCCCCAGGAACGAAATACCTAAGAAAGTATTATAATTTGAACATAGAACATTGTGAAATGATTTGTTCAGTATTTCATATTATTTCTTCTTCTTTCCCTTATTTGTTTCATACATGTGAAAAACTGTTTTGGACTGGCTAACTATTAGTTTACTGCTGCTCTTAGAGAAAAATGGCATAGTAGTCAGGTAAGGAGTAGATATGAAAGCTATCAGGAGAAGACTTTATATGACAATGGAATCCAAAACACTACTGACGTTTTCATTGAGAAGTACGAATCTACCTAGGTATATTGACGTTTGCAATAGGACATACGAGAAACTCGGGAGAACACAATGGTACGTAACATTTTCTAATTTTCGAGTAAACTGGATAAGAAGGTTCAACATTCCAATTTAATTCAATGCAATGACACATAGCAAACAAACTTTTCCTGCCATCTACAGGTACATTTCTGGAATTAAACTACCTACATACTGTTCTGTGGTTAGATGCCAACCCATTCTACCAAATGACTCAATGTCACCGTAAAAGGTGCTTACCATTATGTTCGCCTGAGTCGTTCATATATGCAAGGGATAACGCTCGAAAATTCAAATTCAAATTAAATAATTCAAATGAACCTATTTGTTTCATCTTTTGGAGAATCCCTTCCTGGATCCGCCACTGTATATGCCCTTACAAAGTTAATCTTCTTAAATTCTTAAAGAAAGGAAACTGTTCTTACGAAAATATTTTCAAAAAGTAATAACAACAAACAACTGAAATGTTTAAATAACAGAGTAAAATTATAAATAGTTATACAGAAAGAAAGAAAGAAAGAAAGAAAGAAAGGCGTCTCCTATCTCTCCTATGAAATAAAATTATCGTTGAGCCCTCTTACTGTACCTTATAACTAGTTTCATACCAGAAATTCCAAGAACACATTCTCATAAGATTAAAAAAAAAAAAAAAAAAAAAAAAAAAACTTTTAAAGGTGGAAAGCAAAGTTGTGTCTGTACTGAGTTCATACATAATTTAGGACGTGCTACATGATGATGCTCACGAAATGTATAACCTTGTTTAAGTCCCTAGGTTATCTGTTTAGTATACGAATTATGAAGATTATTCAGTAAATTAATACCTCCTTTGTGTTTTTATTTAACGTAGTTTTGTTTGTTTTGTTTTGTTTTTAACGACTTTCTTATTTTACTTTTCTTTTCTTTCTTTCAAAATGGGTTCCAAAGTTGACAGTCATATCTCAGTAATTCTTTTATCAGGACATTGCTTCTGTTCGGAAAACAAGTTCTTATCTTCCTGTCGCGCTTTCCTCGTACAGCAAAATCATGGAGGCCGCCTCAATATTTTATCTGTATCTTGTTCCTGCATTCATTGTTGCCAGATCAGAAGAAATTTAGGACTACAACTATAAAATGGTTTAAAATATCAGAAACTACAGAAACATTTAGACTTACTTTACTTTTCACTTTTTCAACTTTGTAGGAAGTGGTAAACTCTTTCCGCTTTAAATTTTATCTTTAAAAAATAATCGATTTAATTAATAGTTACAGCGCTTATCATGATCCTGAGGAAAATACTGCCAAAAGTTGCTTTCGGTCCATATCAAGCATCCTTTAAGAGCTTCATGCATTTTTACAACTTGTATTTCAGATTAAGTGTAGACTTTACGTTCACCAAAATTTGCCTTAATATAGCAAAATGCTCTATTTTATACATTTGAGGTTTGTTGGACTCAATCGCCTTGACTTCTCTAAATCCTCTGGATACACCCTTGGATATAACCTCGGTAATGATACAGACTCATCCTGTTGTTGTGAATACTCCCACGTCATGAATAAATGACAACAACACGTCCAACTCACAAGAATGTACGGCAAAGTATAAGTTCTGAACAATTACACTTTCAGAGAAATGGCGCATAAGAAGGAGCGGGCGAAGAAAATCTTCTAGGGGGCATATCCATGGTTGTTATATTACTTCTGGTATTTAATATACGTGGTTTACTATATTACGTATACATTTTCATGAGCCGAGGGGTACGTCCAACCCTGACCCCCCTTCGGGCGTCCATGCTTATGGGTGGCTCGACAATGCCCACAATTCCATGTTCGAAGTAGTTCCGATAGAATCAAATTTTAAATATCAGGATCATTCGCGACTATATGATGTTCTTTGGGAAGAGAAACAAAGATTCGCTTCCCGATTGAAGTTCATATAGTTCAGGTTCAATTCCTTCGTTCAGTTGTAGGTCTACGTCTTACAAGTGAAAGTCCTTGTGCTGAAAGTGGACATTAACCATAAAACTGACTAACCAGCTATTACATCTTGCTTCGACACCGCAAATTTTGAAATGAAATGAAATGAAATCTTAAGAGTTTTACGTCCCATGGTTATGAAGGCTAGGAGGAAAGGAGACGGTGATGATGAGAAATGAATGAAATGGTGGAATAAAGAAAATGGGAGGAAACGGGAGAACCCCGAGCAAAACCACACACACAGTGCTTGTCCACCTCAAAGTTCAATTGGTGCGAGCTGGAATCAAACCAGGGACCCCATGCATCTGAAGTGAACGTTCTACTACTGAGCCACCGAGGCCCACTACAAATTTTGATTTATGTCCAAAATCACTTTAGAATTTAAGGTTCCTCCCAAATTCTTAGATCATGATTTGTAGTTTCGTTTCTTGTTAACAAAATAATAACCAATATCTATATATCCTAAGAAAATAAAATCTATATAGTACTGGCAACGATGATTTCCCTATATTTACCTGCTTACCTGCTTAGATTCACTAGTTAACAAATTTAAACTTTTTGTTTGTTACATGAGAAAAATCAACTTATCTTAAAGGAACTTCTTTCGCTGAATTCGAATATGCACTCGGTTTCTCTCCATCACGTACAGTTTTCCCGTAAAAGAGGGATATTCAAGAAATTCCCTCAAAAATTTCCCTTTTTCAGATATTTTATTCCCCTAGCTCCTGTCCCCTTACATATAGTAACATAGAAATTATACCTAAGTATACCGTGATTTATATTTAATAAACCCTAAATGCAGCGTTTCCCAACCTTTTTCAACTTGCGGCATACTACGGGTGTAAGTTGAATTCTCGCGGCACACTTATAGATATTATTATTATTTGCAAATATAAAATATCATGGTAATTTTTTTTCTGTGATTACTGATCTCCTTCTCACAGAGATGAAAGCTCGATCACTGGTTTTCCCCTATGCTAATTCATTGTGCTTATTTTTTATTCTAATTTTAAAATAGAAAACAATTGCAATGAAATATAGGACTCAGATTTTTTAAAATACGCTTTCTTTTTCGAAAACTGTATCCAACCTTTCACTAAGAACGAAGATCACTAAATAACGAACGAACAAACAAATGTCTTGTACTTTTAACTTTGCTGTTTTAACCAAAACCGGTGCATGTTATTACAATCATACAGCTTCCGATGCGTCGAAGTCAGAACACACCTGTTGAACAAAGTGTTGTTCTGTTATTCACGTGCGAATGAGTGTTATACGAACGTTCATTTGACGCGTACCGTACAAGTGTTTCCATTTCTCGGTGTTATTATGACTCTCAATTTAAGCGTAACATAGCAGCTAACCGTGGAAATATGTACGAGCCGAAATACTGTCTGCTACAATTACACTTAGAATTACAGTAATTTTCTCCATGGTAGAAATTCATAGTATGTAAATACAAAATCATTCATTTTTTCCTATGTCTTGCAATTGGTTGCTATAGAGTTAATAATTTTGTTTCGATTTCCTCGCGGCACACCAGCGGACCATTCGCGGCACACCAGTGTGCCGCGGCACACCGGTTGGGAAACGCTGCCCTAAATGTTTCGTAAAACTCGCTTTGTTCTTTCTAGAGAAATAAATATATTTGTATGTATACTGTGGGCACTGTTTATTGCACCTGATAGTAATGCTTTCAGATCTCCTGAGTTGGGGTAAAAACGATTTGCTTTATTACTACAAACACAGACATAAAAATGAATATTTACAATAGTCAACAACACACTTGTATTGCTCTCTGTAAATTAGAAACGTGTATAAAAATAGAATGTACTTCCAACGTATATTTTTTTAAACGTACAATATATGTATATCTTAATACATATATATACAATTCTCCAAGTTTTTTCGTTTTGTTCATGAAATGGTTATCAATATTTGTTATCAAATGTAACAGAATGCAAAAGAAAGAAAGAATGGAATACAGACTCATTGTTGACAACAAGGAACTAATGCAGTCTGAATTTTCCACTACGGTATCGTTTCCCCCCTCCTCCCGCGCATTTCTTTCTTTGTTGTGTTCTTGACACCTGGTGAGGGAGTTTTGTATACACGACTCCAAAAGTGCATTACCACCTGTTATTCTCCTTTTCCTGCAATAGCAGGCAACCCAGAAAGTTCGGCGGTCAGGTTGGTTGCGAATTCGAAAGGCGCTGGACCAGACCTCAATTTTGTAACAAATATAACAGTGTGGCAAAGTCCAAATAAGAGAATAAAACAAATTGATAAGAATGAGAATTTTATTATCGTGACGGAGTTGGATGACATCAAAAGTTACAAAATGATCTTACTTAAGCAGTTCAAACAAAATGAATGGCAACAAATAGATACCAGAGGAAAGCATTTCTCTTCCCCCCCAAAAACAATAATCACATAAAACAGAAAAAAGTTACATAATGTAAAGTTTTAATATAAAACCCAAACAAAAATTTAGAAAGTAGACTTCCGAAAGGCAAGAACAACTGAAACGAAGTGAATGAAATAGTGCACAGATATTGGAAATATAAAATGAAGGAATACGGGTTTCATATTTTTCTTAAAAAAAAAACGGTTGGGTGAGGCACGAACCTCTCCAAATATTTAATCACGAAATATCGAAAGTACCAGTAAAGGTATGTCAGATATGTGTAAAGGACAGGAAGAATTGCAACGAAACTTTACGTATGGACAATATGCAAACAAATAAACGAATACGTTTCTTTACTTTCTGCGGAAAATGGGTTTCATGGGCAAAAGAACGCCACCCAAAATTTTGAAAGTTGACGCCTGAAAGGTAAGAAGTGAACCAAAATGAATGAAATTTTGTACAGATATTGTAGACACAAAATGATTGAATACGGGTTTCATATTTTCCCGGAAAAGATGGTTAGGTGAGGTACCGACCCCTCCATACCTTTGATCACGAAATATCAAAAGTGCTAGTAACTGTATGTCAGATGTGTGTAACGGACAGGAAGAATTACCACGAAACTTTGTGTATGGACAATATGCAAAAATTAAACGAATACTTTTTTATTTTATGCGGAAAAACTGTTTTTGAGGCAAAAGCCCCAATCCAAAATTTCAGTATTTGACGCCCGAGAAGCAAAAAGGAGTATACCGAAGTGAATGAAATTATGCACAGATATTGTAGACACAAAATTAGGGAATACATATTTCATATTTTTGGGGAAAATGGTTGAATGGGGCACGGACCCCTACAAACCTTTGATCACGGAATATCAAAAGAGTTAGTAACAGTATGTTAGATGAGTGTAAAGGATACGAAGAATTCCAACTAAGCTTTGTGTATGGACAATATGCAAAAAAATAAATAAATAAATAAATAAATAAATAAATAAAAAATAAACGAATACTGTTTTTTTTTAATTTTCTGCGAAGAAACGGTTTTAGGGTGCAAAAGTTCCCACCTAAAGTTTTGAAAGTCGACGCCCGAAAGGGAAAAAGAAATGAACTGAAATGAATGAAATTGTACACAGATATGGCAGACATAAAATGAGGGAAGACGGGTTTCATATTTTCCTGGAAAAAAGGGTTGGGTGGGGCACAGAACACTAGAAACATTTGATCACTAAATATCAAAAGTGGTAGTAACAGTATGTCAGATGTTTGTAAAATAAATGAGGAATGCAACGTTTCTTTGTGTATGAGCAATAGACAAAAAGTAAATGAATACGTTTTTTTTATTTTCGGTGGAAAAACGGGTTTTGAGGGGCGAGAGTCTCCGTCAGACATTTTGGAATTTGACCCAAGAAGGCAAGAATAAGTGGACCGAAGTGAATGAAATGTGCACAAATATTGTAGAGGTAAGATGATGGAAAACATGTTTCGTATTTTCCTGAAAAAAAAACTCTTGAGTAGACCGTTCCTTGAGTGGCGGGAGGAGTGAACCTAAGCGAATGAAATTTATATAGATATTGGATATGTAAAATAGGGCCTTTTGTGTTTCACAAGTGTCGTGTCTTTATCCGATTTTTTTCAAATTTGTCATATCAACTACAATCACAAACAGTATAGCGTATTTTATAGTATTTCAGGAGGAACCTTTAACCCTTACAATATTTTTGCGCATAAAAAAACGTGTCAATTTATTTCCAGTTTGCTGTTGATCTGCCAAATTTGAAGCAAAATGGATAGGGACAGTTGAGAAAGACAAAAGGCCTTATTTTACACTGGGTCTATATAATATCTACACAAAATTTCATTTGCTTCGGTCCGCTCCTTCCTGCGCTATTACCGTAATATTTACTTTTTTTTCGGATGGGGCCTAGGCCCCAGTACTGTTTTTCCACAAATGCTAAAACACGTTTCATTTATTGTTTTGCAAATTGTCCCTATACGAAGTTTCGTCGCAATTGTCCAGTCTTTTCGAGCTTCTGACGTATGCTTATTTGCACTTTCGATATTTTATAATCAACGGATTACAAGGTACGTACCTCACTCAACTGTTTTATTTTTCTTTTCAGGAAAATACGAAACCCAATTATCTCATTTTACGTTCACAATATCTGTGCACAATGTCATTCAATTCTGTGCACTTTTTCTTGCCTTTTGGGCCTCAAATTTCAAAGTTTTGGGTGGGGGCTTTTGCCCCCTAAAACTGTTTCTCTGCAGAAAATTAAAAAAAAACGTAGTCGTTTATTTTTAGCGTATTGTTCCTACACAATGTGTAGTTTCAATTTTTCTTGTCCTTCAAGCACTTCTGACATACTATTATTAGCACTTTGATATTTCTCGATCAAAGTTTTGGAGGGGTCTGAGTCCCACCTAAACTGCATTCTTTTTGTCAGGAGAAAAAGGAAACACGTTTTCCCTCACTTTATGTCATCAATATCTGTGCGCAATTTCATTCACTTCGGTTCACTTAGTCTGGTCTTTAGGGCCTGAACTTTCAAAATTTTGGGTGGGACTTTTGCCCCTAACACCGTTTATCCGCAGAAAATAAAGAAAAGTATTCGTTTATTTTAGCGTATTGTCCCTACACAATGTGCCGTTTCAGTTTTTAGTGTCCTTCAAGCACTTCTGACATACTGTTATTAGCACTTTTGACATTTCACCATTAGTTTTGGAGGGGTCTGTGTCCCACCTAAACGGTTTTCTTTTTTTTTCAGGATAATAAGAAACCTGTATTCCCACCGGTGGCGACGAAGAAAAATTCGCCTGTAGAGGGATAAAGGGCTGAGGTCCTTTTAATTTAGCCAATCAGAGCTCCGTTAATCGTGCATATTCGACGATAACAGCTTCGGATCAGATAAAATACACTCAGCATGTAATTATTACAAAATGACGCGTGTCTGCTTACTTCATTTCATAGTTCTCCCATACTAACTTTCTAATGATCGGCGACAGTTTTCACTTACGAGGACTGAATACTGTCGGATCTTTTGAAATGATCCTCATTGATTTAATTGGGAAACTATTCCACTTTTTGAGCCGAGACGAGACGGAATTTCAAGATTATGATTGCATTGATTTCTTCTGTGTAATTATTAGTTTGTCTGTATCTTAGTGAAAATTAATTTATTTGGTACGCAAATTTCTAAATTCAAATTTCAGTACCTGTGTGGAAAAGAAATCATGCCACGAATAAGTAAAAAAAAGGTCGTTAGTTTTTATTAACGAAGAGAAAGAAGGGGATTGAACTTAAAATCTTGGAGAGAAGAACACAATATTGTAAGCGAAGTTCAACGTAAAATATACAATAAAATTTTTGTCATTGTAAAGAAACCTTGAATGTAGGTTGGTAGAATCACTCAGAAGTTTCAGCTCGTATTTGTTTCAGGCGGCCTCGCATGTGGCGTTGCCAATTCTCCTGTACGTGTTCTGAGTGCGGCACAGACACTATTAGATCAGCTGAGGGGAAAAAAGAGAAGAACAGCTCGCACAATCAGCGAGTTATTATTTTCGCTATATTTACGTTTTAGTTTCTTACTATATTATTGTTTATAATCAAGCCATGACCTTCTGTGCAGATTACAGTCATCTCCATAATCAGTGCCAAGTCTAGGGGAAAGGGGCGAACACTCCGAGCGGCAGTTTAGGGGACGACAAGCTGCAAAAGTAAAAAGTAAAAGCTCCTAAAAATAAATACAATCACCTATTGAATTCAATTTGGCCTAAACGTCTTTCAAATTTCAATACCAGTATGCTCATACAAACCTACCTTCCTCTGCAATTCAAAATACGTAGGCAGGTCTCCATTATTTTTTTTTATAAAATGGACCACATGATGCGAGACCATGGTGGTCGTCACGTCGGCTAGTCGTGTTGTGTAGCTAAAGAAAGATGACTCTTCTCTTCACTGCCCTGATCTGGCCCTTCAAACTTTTTTCGTTCTATCGAAGCCAGGACTGCCTATTTGGGAAAAGTCTCAATGTTGAGGATTGCTAGCGGTAAAAGAAATGCATCTGCCGTTCTGTTGGAAAGTGCTGCGGGGCTGGTGGAAAGTGCCGTAAAATTTTACGTTGTCCCAATGGGAAATTATCTAGATTCGACACTACCAATCTATTTATATAAAATTGAAAATAACTATGTTTGTGAGTAAATCTCCTGAACCACCCAACCGATTTCGATAAAATTTTTAATATGGATGAGTTTCAAGGTTGGGCCCGTTTTTATGATTTAAATTTGACGGAGCACCGTGAGGGAGGAGAAGGCGGGAGATATATATAGAAATCAATTTATATAAGACTGAAAGTGACTATTTTTGTAACTTAATAACTCTTGAACTATCTGACCGATCTCAATCAAATTTTCAAGATATATGAAGTTTAAATCTAGAAACAGTTTTGTAATTTCACTTTAACGGTACATTCTAGGGGAGGGGGACGTATAAATAAAAACTAATAAAACCTAATAACTTTTGAAACACCCAACCAATCTCGATCAAATTTTCAACGTGTTTGAGGGTCGGGCTTTGGGTGTTTTTTATCACTTCACTTTGACGAGCCAACGTAGGAGAGGGGGAGGGGGAAATATATGTAAAAAATTAAAATAAAAATGACTTTGTGTCACTTTTGTGACTTCATCACTCTTGAACCACCTGACCGATCTCAATCAAATTTCCAACATACATGAGTTTAGGGACAGGGATTGCTTTAGGCTATTCACTTTGACGATGCAAAGAAGGGGAGGGCAGGGGGAGAAACATTTTAGAATGATCGAAAATTACCGATATTAGTGTTGAATTCATAGTGTTCGGTGTCGATGAGAGAAACAGTGACACTTCTGATGCTGTTTCAATCCAAGTTCAGCCCTGATGGTTGAGGAGCGGGAGGGTACAAAGTAGGGGAGGGGGATACACATTTAAAAATGATCGAAACTGACTAATATTAGTGTCGAATGCATAGTTTTAGGAATAGCTGATATTAACAGTGACAATTCTGATGACGTGTGCCGCAGCACTGAGGAGGGGGAGGGGAGCTCTCTATATAATAATAATAATAATCGAAAATGACCAATATTGGTGTCTAATCCATAATTTTTCGGGATCGTTCTGATGAACTGTGACATTTTCGATTCGGTTTAGCACAATCAGCTTCGCCACTTGCGGGAAGGAGAGAAAGATATATATATAAATGGTCGATAATGGCCACTATCAATGTCGAATTTATAGTTTTCTGGGTCGCTTAGATGAACAGTGGTACTTTCGATCCCGTTTCAATTCAAATTCAATCACACAACTTGGGGGAAGATATATTGAAAAATGATCGAAAATGACCGATATTAGTGCTGAACCCACATTTTTGGGTGGTCTCTGAGATGAACAGTGACACTTTCGATGCCTAGGCCCGCAACATGGGGGAGGGGGAAATATACATATAAATGACCGAAAATGACTAATATTAATGTTGAATCCATGAGTTTTGGGATCTTCGAAATAATCAATGATCTTTCCAATGCTGTTTCAATCGATGCCATTGAAAACAAAAACAGCGTATTTCACGGAATACGGAGTAGTGCATTTTAATTTTAATTTCAACCCAGCAAAGCGGGTAATATATGCTAGTAATACTAATAAAGCTCGGGTACTGTCCTTTCTCTATTTCAAAACCAGCTACAAATCCCTTTCCTACAATATCTGTTACTGCAGCTATCAGTATATTTTTGTTTACCGCTTTTATACAACTCCAAGGTTATAAAGGATGGTCTATTTAATGTGAGTTCGGAGCTTGAATCTGATAGGCCGTTTCCAACCATACTATCAGGCCTCCAGGAAAACTGGATTACAGGGCAGAGTCTAAAGCAAGAAATTTATATTTCTTTTGCTAAAAAAAATCTTTAGTTTGCGTACTAGTCACAGCACATGTTTAGAGTTTTTTTCAACGAATCCTAAGGGCTGACTACTTTAATGCTCATATTTCATTCTCATGCAAAAATTTAGGGTGAGCCCGGTCCCCTAGACTCCCGTGGATACTGGCCTGTGTGACCCCCACCCTCGAACGCAGTTTTCTGGGAGAAAGCCTCTATTCTTCCTTTTGTCTGTCTAGGTGGGTACCGTTGATGATTTTGTGAGGTTTTCCAGGGACAAAATTCTCCTCGGAGTTATATCTCCTATGGTGCTCAATAAGAGTTGAGTTGATTTTATCGTCCCTTTGAGCAGCAAGACTATATGAGACGGGACCTACTGATTAATCGTGAAATCCTAACCACATGAACTCTCGCCTTGAATCAAACCCGGGTCTCTCACGTCAAAGGCGCGCACGCTAATCACTTACATGCAAAAAAGCTCGTTGCTCATATTAGTAAAGAAGAAAGCACTTTATGAGAATTTCAGTGCTGACAACTAAGTACGACGACTGTTAAAGGAATATTTTTCATCTTGAATATATTGCGATAATTTTCAATCTTATTTGTTAATGTCATTTTTTAAAAAATAGCTTTCTCTTTTCTGTAACTCACTACAGTATACAA
This sequence comes from Thermobia domestica, assembly GCF_964235325.1. Classification (NCBI taxonomy): domain Eukaryota; kingdom Metazoa; phylum Arthropoda; class Insecta; order Zygentoma; family Lepismatidae; genus Thermobia; species Thermobia domestica. The sequence goes on from NC_137470.1 coordinate 23,440,100, forward strand.
GTTAAATTTCAGACAGTGTGCAAAAGAGGGGAAGTAAGTGACTACAACGCACGATGGACTTTCTTGTAAACCGATGAACAAAACCTTTCTTGTAAAATTTAGCGTTGCAAAGAACCTGTGTGATTGACTGATAGCTACACATAAATTAACAAAATGAGTCTTAATGTTAGTACTGAAACTGCCTCAGGCTAAAAGCAAGCTGCCTGCAGGCGTTGTTTTGTGCCTTGTAACGTTGTGTTAAAGAAGAAAACACACACACACAGACAAAAGGTCAGTTGTGTTGCTTAGTTCTTTGAAAACAACTGAAGGCTAATTTTCTGTTATACAAATTATATTTCCCAATTTGTTGTTTCAAGCCTCTTTATTCCTTATATAAAAAACAATATATCCAGATTCACACAGGAATTGTACTAGAAAGTTGAAAAAATATATTTATCATTCAGATCCTTTATTATTATTATTATTATTATTATTATTATTATTATTATTATTATTATTATTATTATTATTATTATTATTATTATTACCACATAATATTTCTGGTTAGTCCTCACAGCAAATAATACTTAGCAGCAGGGGTAAAAGTGGGTGGGAACGTGGGGGAACGTGGCCCCCCACCTCCAAAAAATGTGTACGGCGTCCCACCAGTTCCAAAGAAATTGCCATGGGCAAAGATAGGCATGGGGGACGCCGTGACGTCATGCCACTACCTACCGTCCCCCTACCTTTTCAGATGATTCCATCCCGTCTCGCCTAATCCTATCTCGCCTAACGATTTATCAGCCACTTATATCTCTAAGATAAAAATGTCCGCCATTTTAGGCGAGATGGGAATTCCCATCTTGCCTAATCCCATCTCGCCTAATATGGCGGTAGGATGCAAGGAGGGCATTTCTGTACTAAAGAGGGGATTCCACTACTAGCATTTTAACAGATATTTAAATCAAAAATGGCAATCTCTGTCAACTACAATATAAATATATAATAATTACTATAAAAGAAGAAAGCATAGGGGAAGGCGATTTAGTTAATTTAGTTCACGTTTGGTTTGTTTTATGTATACTGGAAATTGATTGGCAAACAGGAGCTAATCAGAAATAGGATAGAAATATACAGGGTGTTTTAAAACAACACCGACAACGTTTGGGAGCTGATTCCTGACACCAAGATAAGACAACCTGGGTGCACAAATGCTTCCTTTTGGCGCTATGACCAGCCAAAAAACTCTTGGAAAAATGCCCAAAACAGCCGTAACTCGAGAACAAAATGTCAGATCGAAGTCGATGGAAAGGAAATGTATATTATTTTTAGACATAGCTTCCATTAATGCACAACTCGATATGGTACACACTTGTTCACAAAAAGCTGGAAACTCGTTCAGAAACTAAGTCCGAAAAAGTGAGCCTAGATTCGTCACAATTCCCGCAAATCTATACACAGGGAATTGCATTTTCCCTCCATTCTTTATATAGACACTATCTGCAAACCGTACTGTCATCTGAGCGATGTGAAAATGTAAAAACAAAATCAAACTACTTATTTCTGAGATTAATATTGATTGCACACTTCATGCACAGTTCCAATATGCAAAAACAATCAGTATCTTAAGTAGAAATTACTGAAAAAGATAGAAAATGACTATTTAAAACTTCAAGTGTCAACCTGCGCTTGGAGCGATATAATTATCAATATTATAACGCATTTCCTATCAACTGCTTCCGTAGCCAAGCGGGTTTAGTAATGATGATTGAAATTTCTGGAGCGAAGGGCCACGGTTCGAGCCTCCGTGCGGGAAGTTCGTTTTTATTTCTTCCTTTTTTTAAGTATATGGGAACATTGTTATAAATATAAATTTCTACTTTGAAAAGCTTGGAAAAACAATCAGACGAACTGTCACTTTTCAAATCACTGTTACATTTACTAGCCCGCCATTTCCATAATTTATGTATGAAAACATTAAGACAGACGTCAAAATGTAGATTATTCATGTTCCTGATATATATATATATATATATATATATATATATATATATATATATATATATATATATATATATATATATATGTGTGTGTGTGTGTGTGTGTGTGTTGTGTGCCACACAACTCTGTAACACTTTTTATCGTGAAAAATGCTGAACTACGAAAACATGACGTATGCCTTGTTGCTGCAGACGAGTTTCTGCACTTAAGCCTACGAGTAACGAAATCACCTACAGCGAAACAGCTGCAATTGATTAATTAGTCATGGCTCATCGTGGTCAGAATGTTCGCGAGCAGCTTACTGCTCTTGTTGAATACGGTGGTATAAGTGTGAGACAAGCTAGCGAACGTCTTGGTGTTCCCTGTTCTACAGCATATACTTGGTGAAAGAAATACTCAGAAACAGGTAACGTGTCTAGAAAACCCGGCACTGGCCTTCAAAGGGTTTCAAACCCACAACAAGATCGGGCCCTAGTTGATGTAAGCCTTCGCAATCCTTTCATGTCATCCTGGCAGTTAGTGATAGCGTCTCGTTTTCCTGGCTCCTTCACCGCTCGGCGACGCCTTAAAGACGCAGGGCTTCACGCAAATCGAGCCGCGTGTAAAGAGCAATTGACGGATAGTCATAAAGTTGATCGACTACCATTTGCTGAGGCAAATATTTGTCGTAATTGGGATCATGTAATCTTCACAGACGAAAAAATATTCTCTTCAGCAAATGATGGTCCTCGACTTCTGTATAGCCCCAGAGGAAAACGTTACGATCCACAGTACATGCACAAAACGCATCAAATGGGGCGTGTTACTATTCACTGCTGGGGATGGCTGTGTAAGGATACAGTTGGTGAATTACACCGTATAGAAGGCCGATTGAACAGCCAGAAGTATCTGGATATTGTGCAATATGGCATGCTCCCCGCTGCGAGAAATTTATTTAAAGACGGCATTGTAGAAGTTCAACAAGATCATATAGCTCAATACATGATTCTAATCTAATTCAAGCCTGGTTTCAAGAGGAACCCAATGTTGAGCTAGTCGACTGGGTTCCAACAGGATCTGACTTGAACCCATTGAAAAATCTATGGGGGGAACTTACAAAAACTCTACACGAAAATAGGCCTGATCCCCCACCAAGGACAGCTGACGCACTTTGGGAGCTAGTTTCTGACACGTGTGAAGAAATAGCACAGGGACATCAATATGTCGCTAGCTTGGTTAACTCATTACCAAGAAGATTAAGATGCGTCATCGAAGCTAACGGCGATTATACGAAATATTAATAAATGAATAAATATTTGTCTTCATACCCAGGCGACCTTCGAGCTCTTTCAAGAGCTCACTAAGTTTTTCCATTTTTCCTTTAATATTGCTTTCATTGGGACGTTTGCGTTTCGTCGGAATGTGCAATATATATTTATTTCTGCTCATTTGTTTACCCTACACAGATAGTCCAGTGGTTAGCACGTGTGCCTTTGGTGTACGGGGTACCGGGTGCTATTCCCACTGGAAGAGGATTGTGTGTTTTACCTATCTGTGATAATTCTGTGTTCGTGCCCCTGTTGTTAAAGAGGTACTGCTAAAACTATAAAACCGAGTAAAACAATAAAAAATGAAAAACAGTTACTGAGGAACGTTCGGTAAGTCAGTTTTGTTTTAATATCTAATGCCTAGCGCGTTCGTTGTTGGGTCTTATAGTCGCGGGTTCAATTCCCGTTAAGGGTCCATTAAAATTTTACTTGAACTAGAATTTATTACTGTCTTCTTTAGCCTAAGGACTTAAACGTTGAGAAAAGTATATGGTAAAAATTAAATAAATAATAAGACAGTAATAATGCTATTAATCTGTATCTATCTACATAGGATATAAATGAAAAAGACGTCGTCTATCAGAACAAAAAATGGCTTAACCGTTTGAAATGGTTTCTATTAGTTAACACTTTCAGCTACCTCTGACTCATGGGCATCCGAAGGGGCCAGGGTGGGCCGCCCTCTGACTCACGAAATGTATACAAACAGAAATACCAAACATAATATATAGCAACCATGAAGATAGCCTCTCCTAGACCATTTTAGGGTGCCATGCGCGGACTGGCTTGTTGTCACGCCATTTTTATTAAAATGCGTATCCTAACATAGGAAAGGAGTTAAAATTTATGCCAAAAATAGAATATCTCACATTTGTAAGATGAAACTTGACCTCATGCTGTTAACGTCGGCAATATCTAGTGGCCCAGTTGCCGGTAAATGTCGATCGTCGATATAGCGACGCATCGAAAGACTGCCGCTAGTGTGTCCCTGGCGGCAGGATTTCGTCGAGTCGAAACAGAGATCTAGAGTAGGGGTGTTACAGTTACCACTAGCGGCGATGACTTCTTTTCGGTCCGTCTTTCGATTCGTCGCGGAGAATCGGCGAAGGGACCGAAACGACTTATCGCCAGTCATGTGCATACCTTTATTATTTGTTTTTTCCTGACGAATGTTCCTAAAGTGAGGTCCGGGGTCAAGAGTAACCCATGCTTCTACTCACAAGGTTGCTGTTTCGCGCCATTCCGGGAGAACTTTATATATATTTTGTAAGTGCTTTTAGACTCATCTCAATGTAAATGAATCATGCATATAGGCTATTTAACATATTTTGGTGGAGTAATTTTGTAATTCATTGGCATTTCGTCGCGTTTCTGCCAGCGGTGGCCCACTGGTGGTATAATTTTCAAAACGGAAGTGGGACCGCCGCGGATCGTTGCAGTGGGGCCATCAATTTTTGGCGAGAGGTCGCTAGTTATCCATCGATGGGCCACCTACGCTTACGGCACGGGGTAACTCTAAATTACATTTAATTAGGAAATCATTATAGTTGCTATAAGAACTTGTTTTTGAACTTGGACTGTGTAATACTGGTCTTTTGGGGCAAACATTTCCTAAGTTCAACTTCGAGTATTTTCGGGAAACAGTAAACCAAAGATGATAGGTTCGAACCCACAATCCAACGTTCACAATCGAAAGTATTCTGTAAATCTGTATTTTCCTCTTTTAAGTGTAATAGAATATGTCGATCTGTTATTAACTGTACTGTAGAAACAATTCATCATTGTAATACTTAAGGATAAAGTATTTCGAAATTATGTATACATGGGAGCACATGGTAGTTGCCTCAATCCAGCTATAATCAATGCCTTCAATTTCCTTCGTGTAGTTCAAACCAATTTTCCTGCAAACTGTTACACAACGAAAATTAGTGTACTAGTCTACTTGTCGAACAGCTGAGCCAAAGGACGAGGGATCGAATCTCGGAGATGAACATGAAAATTGTTGTTACTTGCAGAATTATACATTTCACCAATAATAAAATGAGCATTAAAACAGTTTGTGTTTCCGTGGAAAAGTAAGAATTTATTTCAAGTTAAGCTTGTGAGCAGTGAAGGAAAACGAATTGGGCTCACGTTTGTCCGAATACCTGACGATTTGAATAAGTCATACGACACGCCTTTAGTATGGAGTTAAAGAGCCCTCTCATACGTATAAAGAAATCTCGCTGACCTAAAATCCATTAAGAAATAGGACCTACCAGAAGCTTCAACACGACGTCTGCGTCACTTCGGTGAACGCTGTATCGAAACTTCCCATATAAATTTCACTCACGTGACGTCTAGTCAGTCGACCGTACTTGGTTTCTTAGCTAACTAAATTAAGGGGTATAGACAAAAAATATGCAAAATCCATTTTTTGATTTTGTCAGGAAACGAAGAAAATGTGACGCCCTTATGTTTCAGAATTGTTGAACTTTTTTTTGGGGGGGGGGGCAGATTTCACTCATCTGCTGTAAGTAGTGACTACTGCTGTTAACCATTGCTTTCTTTTATTTTTCATTTACACATCCTATTATCTTTCAAGTTCGGTTCCACATGCCATTCCATTTACTTTCATATATTCTGTTCGATTAAATACACATTCCTCAATCTCTTATAATATGTCCAAATTAACAAAACGGTTCTCTTGCTTTCTTTCTAATAATGATGATTTAGATTTCAAGAGAGCTAATTTTAAATAAACATGAAACCAATTTGTTAATTACTACGAGCATTGAGTTCTCCCTCATTTTTGTAAATATATATGTTCTTCAGTGTTTACATTCTAATAATAATAAATATTTATGACAAATTAGATATAATCGCAGTATACGAAGGTTAAGTGGGTAATAAAGCAGTTCAAGCCAACATCTTACTTCAATCTGTATCGTAGATTACAATTACCGTTAAAAGAAATTGAATATTCGCATCCAAAATTGATTTTATCTAGGTAGGATGGATAGGGATGCGCAAGAGACAAGATTTGAGGCCATCTTGTCTCAACAATATGCTGTAAAAGTGATGTCTCGACTCGACAAATGTATATTTTTCTATTGCAAGAGCTGTGTCTCGACTCGAATTGTGTCAGGAAAATTCTGTCTCAACTCGACTCTGCGCATCCCTAGGATGGACAGTTTGAAGAGCCCAGTATTCCAAAATGGCGGTGTAAACAATTACACCATTACGCAACATCCATTTCGGATACAACCATTATTATGCACTTCATTTTCACAAGCTTCTTCTTATAATAACTATATCGATTTCCTACTTAAATTCAATTATAGATAATTGTTTCTTACGTAGCAGCTAAAATCCATGCTATACAGTATAAAACAAGTACACATTCAATGTAAATAAATAAAAATGTAAGATATTACAGATTACTGGCATTGCGATTTAATCCGATTTTAAGCAGTACATATTTTCTAAATAATTGTTCAAATTGCTTTATAAGAATCCAGATTATGAGGTATCCTTAGTTTTTGTTATGCAAAATAATACAAGCATATATATATGATCCCCCCTCGAAATTTTTTGTTTATTCAAATAAAATATTGTAAAGTGAATGTATTATCTTGTAGAATGTTCACATTTCCAAGAATAAAGTTACCAAAGCCCCCCGAAATATATATATGAATAATTTTCATTTTGGACGTGTGGTTTTAGGTATTCAACTGTGTTAACATTTCTCATTTTAGCGTTTTCGTATATGAATTATGCACATGGCGGGCTAGAAAATATGACAGGGATTTGAAAAGTGACAGTTCCTCGGATAATGTGTTTCCAATCACTTCACAGTAGAAATTTATATTTATAAAATTTTTCATATATTTAAAAAAAAGGAAGAAAAACTCTAACTTTCCGCATGGAGGCTCGAACCGTCTCCCTTCGTTTCAGAAATGTCAGTAGCAGTACTAAACCCGCTTGACCACAGACGCAACTTACAAGAGATTGTGTTATAATATTGATAATAGAATCGTTCCAAGCAAAGGTTCCTACTTGGAGGTTTATATATCCATTTTCTGTCGTTTTCAGCAATTTCTATTTAAGATAATAGTTGATTTTGAATATTGGAACTGTGCATGAGGTGTGCAATCAATATTAATCTCAGAAATAAGTAGTTTGATTTTGTTTTTACATTTTCACATCGCTCGGATGAAAGTACGGTTTGCAGCTAGATCCTGTGTATAGATCTGCGTGAATTGTGACGGATCTAGGCTCACTTTTTCGGACTTAGTTTCTGAACGAGTTTCCAGCTTTTTGTGAATATATGTGTAAAGGGGCAGCACAAAGATCACCCCAAAGAAATTTTAAAAAAATATTGGGATATTTTATGAAATGTTGACTGAGGCAAGTTAACTACAATTAAATACGATATCTCAACTAACAGGAATCTTGTTAGTAGTACGATGGTATCCACTACAAACTTTTATAGTCTGGGATCGAACGAGGTCCATCCCGCACCAGAAGTAAGCACTCTATCACTAAGTCACCCTGTCCCTACTTTGGAGGAAACACTATGATTCTGACAGATGTATCGATATGCTAAATATTCTGTGTGATAAACCAACATACAAGAAGGTCAAACGATCAGAATGTGGGATTCGTGGAGTTTCCTTCGTGCGAAAATAAGTACGTTTTTCTATGTCAGTTATTCTTAACTGGATGAGCGCGTCTCTTAGGGATTGGGGGAGGACACGGTGACTCAGTGGTAAACACTTGCCTCTGGTACGTGGGGCCTCTGGTTCGATCCTCAGCCAAGAAACTTTGTGGTGGACACCATCGAATCATATGTGGGTTTTCTCGGGATACTCCAATTTCCTTCCACATTCTCATTCCATCATATCTTTCATCAACATTCACTTGCCTTAATCATTGTCTCCCTTAGCCTAAAGAGCATAATCGTGGCTCGTTAAAATGAAATACTTCATTTCATTTTACAGGGGTTGCTTACAGTTTGTTGGTGGGTTACCGTTAAGACAGTTTTTAATAGATAGCATTATTGATACTATTATTTGTATAGTTTTTAATAGATAGTATTATTGACACTATTATTTGTATGGTAGAAGGAGTCTATGGGGCTTATCATTTTCGAAAGGCTAAGAACTACAATTGTACGTTGATTGTAAGAAATGATTAAGGTAGGAACTAAATTCGATCTGTGAGTCGTTTAGCATTATTAGTCGTATTATGGACAAGAAATAGCTCACATATCTACAAACAAAGAAAACTACAAAGGGTGTTCAAAAAAGTTTTGCAAAGTGGTCTGTATTTCTTTTATTTGTTGCAGGAGGAGAACGTTTTTTTTTTTTTTTTTTGTGATCATCAGGGCCCGGATCTTGTTGACAAGTCAACTTTTTTCTGTTACGCATAGGACAAGGCAAGTTCAAATAAAAACGTTATCCATCAGCTCTAGGTTCTAAAAATATAGTTTTTTAGGGTCAACTTTTGGTCACTTTTTGCCGTTTTGAAATTTCAGGTCATTTTTTAATATTTTAAGGTCACTTTTAGGTCATTTATGGTCTTTTTATTCTTTTTTCTACATAAGGAAATCTTTAAATGAACACGGTTTACGAATGTGGAAAATACGAAGTTGAATAATCTCTTTTCTTGCTTCCTGACTATTGGGGTGGAAGAACTGCATTCTTAACAAGCTAATGAAAACTAAGCTGTAGCTGGTTAACGAAAGGTGGGGGTCAGTAGGTGGCCAAACAGATAGTTTTGGGTTGTTGACCACAAAGGATGTGATCACGTGAATAACTAAAAATGGATTAGAAGGCGTACAAGGATTTTAAACATGTTTCTATCTACTATTTTCATGTAGTCTTAACGCGAACTTTTATTGTTTTTCGCGTAATAATAATAAATAATAATAATAATAATAATTGTATTAACATTTTTTAAAGTTGCCCTAAAATTAGAGAAAACTTACAGATAAGTCGGGATTTCGGGAGTTTGTGCGGACCTTCAGGACACACGTCTGCAATTACGATCATTTTAAGCGAAAGCGTTCCACTATAGTTTAGTATACAAAGTATTCTGCTGCACGTTTTAATGAAATTAACTGCAATAAAATAACTGAATATCACTGAACTGTAAGGCATATAATAAACTAACTTTTAGTATATACAGAAGTAATTATAAAATCTTTGCTACAAAAATACCTACACAGAACGTAATAAAGTGAATGATATCTAAGTACAAAGTAACAAATGTAGAATGTTAATTCCCGTCTCATTTTTCTTTGTTTTGTTTTAGAAACAAGATGAGAAATTCCTCTTCTCGTGGGCAACACTAAACAAAATCGAAATATTCTTACCAAATATCACGTTTCTGGTTGTAATTATGCCCTGAGTGGTAATAAGCTCCTAACTTTTAATCTTCAATGAGATAATATAAATTGTTATTATTAAATTATTTTTATTAATGCTTTTGTTACTCCTAAAGATTTGATAGTTCAAGTATTGAAACATCCGAGTATTCAAATATCTGAAGACAATAGAACATGCAATCGCTGATCAATCGCCACCGAAAATTCTAAAGTAAAAGAAAAAATATGCTGGTCGTTCGTGGATCCGAGTTGATTACCTTCAGATTAGTGGTCAAGCGTCTTGACCACTGAACCACAACTTTTACGTAGTAATTGATTTGTCTTTAGTTTGTTTATGAGTATAATGTATGCTCCGTATTTCATTCAAAATAAAGGAGTTTGTATTTTGTTTTTAAAAATCTGAAATTTTAATAATTTAGTGAATATAGTGATATAATCCCCTCCGAGTTCTCAATTACATATTCCTATGTTTTGAATTTGACTATTAACAAGCTACTGTTTTAAGCCAACAGGAAAGGCTCTTTATTTAATCGCACCCAACTAGGTAACGATTTAGGTAACTGGTTGTCATTGTGGTTTTCTAAACGGATGATCCGAGTTCGAGTCTCCCCTTCGCCGTTTACAACTTTTTAAAATATTTCATTTATATGACTTAGCTCCAGTTGGATGCTGCTGAATTAAAGATAATCTCCAGTGGCGAAATTCAGTGATGATGTAATCCTGAAAATAAAGGAAGAAAAATGAATGGAGAAAACGTGTTACGGAGTTAATTGTGTTAATGGTTTTATATTTGATATTAACCATTCATGTCGTGGATTTTTAAATTGTTGTTTATTGACACTATATTCTCTTCTTTTCTCCTTGTATCTCAGTTTGTAAATTTTCACAAATATTATTCAAATCAAGAACCTTCAGTTATATTTAAAACCTAAGATTTAATACGCTTAGTACGGATTGGTTCTCCACCTGGTTTGATTGTTATCGAATTTTGCATTTTTAATATTTACAAATAAATTACTGCATAGCAAAATTTAGCAGTTTAAAAAAGTCATTTAACGGATAATGAAATCGGACAAGTTCATCTTTCGAAGTAACATTACGTATCAATCAGTGTCGCCGGAACCTAGGAGCTCAGGCCCTGTTAGACACCCGAAATTTTCATTAGAGTCTGGGCTCTTCCCCCTGAATGGTCGACCCATATTTTAATTGACTCGCAGGTAGGAGTATTGTTAATAGTTTCAAAACTCAGTGCAAGGCTTTGTGTTTACTTAAAAAATAATCTACTACATATACCGCATAATCTATCCGTATATTATTTGATACGCATATATACATAGTCATTTGAAGTAAGTTAACTTGTTTATAACCCCTCATTTGAGTTAATTATAATATTATTTAAGTTTTCTGACTGTTATCTTCTCATCGGCACCTCTGGTGTTCGTATTTTTTTAATCTGGTATTGTGCTGTTTACTGTGTGTACAAGCATCCAAGAACTCCCTTTTGTCATTTTGTCAGTCACCGTTTCTCCTCACTCTTGCACAAAAATGCTCTTTACAATGTTTTTCTTTTAACAGGTGGGGCAACTTCACACTGCTGTTCTACCTTCTCTACCCTTTGTAATTAATCTTTTAGCGGAGGTTAGTTGGGTTCAATAATTCACGGGCCTTGTACATCAAGAATTCGTGTGGCCCACTGTACCAGAAATTACTTAAGTTCTATCTCTGCTGTATCGCCTTGTTACAGCAAGAAGTTATAGGTCTACTATATCTAGTTTCCGTATTGAGGTTGCATAGTCCGGAAATGATCCATCGTTTCACAAAGAGAAGTAAAAGTCACATGTTTTTTAATTGCATGAATTATTTTCTTAAACTCACCCATTTATAGTAAAAGATCTAGAGTGTCTTATCTTGTTTGATTTTCTTCTTCAAGAGTTTCCTTGTGCTGGTGTCTAGTTTGTTTCCCTCTTGAATTATCTTTATGGACTTCTTTTGTTATTGAGAGATGTGTTCTTTTTCAATTTCGTTGCCATCTCTATATTATGCAATGCTCGATTTTTTTTTATATATTAAATGTTTCTTTATCCTTTTTTATACCTTCATCTGTTGCTTCTTGACATGGTAGTAATTCTCTAAGCGTTTGTGCCTTTTCTCAGAATGATGAACTAAATATAAGGTGATTTTTACGTATCGTGTAAAAGCTATTTTGCCCCTCAACAATCCAGCTAAATAGCATCAATCGTGGTGAAAATAAGAACATTCCAAGATCCAGAAGCAATCAGCCATATCGTTTCAATGTGACGATCAGGATAGAAGTACGAGGGGAAAAATTAGAAACAAGAACCTTCCAAAAAAGAAACTGAAAAAAAAGGATGCCTGGAAATGTCTTTTTTATTAGGAAGACTAAATCCAATATCCAAGCAAAACTTTACCCAGGGATGGATAGTATGTGATCCTTTAGTAGAACTATAGATACTTAGTCGTACAAAGCAAAATAGGCAATATTTTAAGGTTGTAAGGCATTGTGAAGGGATCTTTATTTATCATTTGTTCTATTTGCTAAATTGGAATCTCCATATCCTTTGTTTTGTTTCCAGACGTAGTCACAACTTAAAATTTAGACATAGAATGGAAGGCAGGGCTGCTCAATGATAGAGTGCTGACTTTGGTGCGTAAAATTCCTAGTTCGACCTAAAGTCCAGTGGACAGGGTGGACCCAAGTTAAGTTTCAGGTGGACAACATCGTGTCCTTGGATTTTCTCAGGGTTGTACAGTTTCCTCCCACATTCTCATTCCACCAAGTATTTTATCATCATTTCCTTGCCTTAATCATCTGCCTCCTTTAGCATAAAGGGCATAAACGTGGGACGCAAAGCTAAAATAAAGATTTTCATTCTTAATTCGTATCACCGATTGAGTTGTCACATTTATGAAACACAAAAGGGTTAATTAAAGTGTTAAGGGAAAATATATTTCTGCATGAGAACTCAGGCGTGTCTTGTCACCGCCTGAATAATTATATCTTATGCCGGCAAGATGAAAAAGGGATGCCATTAGCTTCGTCTCAATAAATTCATTTGAAGATACATATACATATAATCATAAAAAATGGAGATATGCATCTTTATGTACAATAAAAGCATCAATCCCAACTACTGCATAAGGCAACTATTTCATTTAGATTTCTTTATTTGATAGAATACTTAATTTTCCTTCTGCTGTTAAAGCTTGTGTTATGTATCAGTTATGTCCTTTTCACTGCAGAGAACTGGTAATATAAGTTATACTAAGTGATTTTTAAATTCATAGGTTAGTGACAGTCATTTACTTAAATTATTAACAATGTTTCAATTAGTAAGCCTTACGCAATTCAAATAATAAAAAACAAAAGAGGAGGAGGAATTTTGAGCAAAAAGTCGATCAGGATTACGTATTTGAAGCTATACTCCCATCATTAGACTGGCAGGATTCCCGTCAATTCCATTCCTGTAAGGATTCCAATCAATATGCTTAGTAGACCTTTTATATATTTTTGCTACTACAAATATATAGAAGCAATCGAAAATACTTTTAACTGCTATTATCTTGTAGTGTGATGTCAATTTACAGTGGATCAATCCAGTTAGGTTACTGCTATAAGTGAAAGTTTTGAAGGTTAGTTGCCAGTTTGTGTCCATGCTTTTAACCTATCATCAAAGAGTGGTATTCGAATCCTTATCGTTTGTTAACATTCTCCAGAAGAAAGAGTAAACGATATGTCCATAACCGACTCTGTATTTTATGATGTGTCAATTTAACCATGACAAGTTTACGATTAAGTCATAGAACAAATAAGGACTGAGCATAGAAAATAGAATGCTTACAGAGGAAACACAATTAACTTCGAAACACTATAGGAAGAAGTGTGACCCTTGCAAGTTTAAAATCTGCAGTTAAAGATTTCAGTGCTCTTTTCAGCCTATATCAGTATAATATGGTAAATAGACTGAAAGTGTGAAAGAACGAAAGCAAGAAGGTGAAAGGTTACTAGTTTCGTACTGCTTTCTATTATGTCCGTTTATATTTTTACTCTCGGAAAAAGAAAACCCAATAGGAACCTACTCAAACAGTCTAGGCTTCTTATATATATATATATATATATATATATATATATATATATATATATATATATATATATATAAGTCAACATAATACAATTTGTGATCTCCTGTCTGTACTCCAAAAAACACACCAACAGCAGTCACAGCGTTTTAAATCATCATTATTATTATTATTACAGCTTCAGCTTTAGTTCAGTAAAATACGTTCTCTTCCACTGAAGAAAATAAGATTTGCTGCGTTACGAACAGAAGGCAATAGGCATTGTTCTGTATTTTGTTGGAAGCGTTAAGAATTAATTTTGTTAAATGTAATAAAATTAGCTCTTGTTATTTCAAAGCATGCACGCCTTGCGTAACGAGCCTAAATTACTGGTCTAGAGAACATCATGAATTAGGAGGCGTGGTTAGTTGCTCAATATGTGAACGTTCAGAAAAGTAACATTGATCTTCAAAACGGTATACAGACAAAATCTCGCGGCCGAAACATCGCAGCCCAAAATCTCGCCGGCCAAAACCTCGCGGGACAAAATCTCGCCGGGCCAAAACCTCGCGTGGCCAAAACCTCGCCGCCCAAAACCTCGCGGGACAAAATCTCGCCGGGCCAAAACCTCGCGTGGCCAAAACCTCGCCGCCCAAAACCTCGCGTGGCCAAAACCTCGCCGCTCAAAACCTCGCGGGACAAAATCTCGCCGGGCCAAAACCTCGCCGCGAATGAAACTTTTCTTTAAAATTTACCCAACGGGTTTCCTAATATGCAATTCCACATTACTACTACTACTACTACTACTACTACTACTACTACTACTACTACTACTACTACTACTAATAATAATAATAATAATAATAATAATAATAATAATAATAAGATACAAAACATCGTGTGCGAGGGCTTTCTCGGGTTATTCCCGTTTCCTTCCACTTTCTTTATTCGATCATTTCCTTCATCCTGGTCATCTACGTCTCCTTTAACCTATAGGACATAATCAAGGGACGTCGTAAAAACTCATATATTGTTTCATACTTTCATAAATATTATTAGATTTTTGTTAAAATTTTAAGTTTTTGGATGTTCCAAAGTTCACGAAACTAACCTCGTTAGTTGTCATTACTTTCCTTAAGCAGACTTTCTTTCCCTATAACCAGTTTAAAAACATCCTATCGCCCTACCTTCACATTGAAATCCTCTAATACAGAAATAGAATTTTCATATGGTATCGCGGGACTTGGTCAAATACCCGTGATACTTCTTCTGAAACAGCGTCTTTTATACCGTCATCCTTATCATCTGTTGGAACATTTACATTCTGGTCAGGCGAGATTTTGGGTATGGCGATATTTTGGGGTGCGAGGTTTCGGCCCGGCGAGATTTTGGGCCGCGAGGTTTTGGGTGGCGAGGTTTTGGCCAGGCGAGGTTTTGGCCCCGCGAGATTTTGGCCCGCGCCGTTTTGGGCGGCGAGGTTTTGGCCAGGCGGGGTTTTGTCCCGGCGAGATTTTGTCCCGCGAGGTTTTGGGCGGCGAGGTTTTGGCCAGGCGAGGTTTCGGCCTGGCGAGATTTTGGGCCGCGAGGTTTTGGGAGGCGAGGTTTTGGCCAGGCGAGGTTTTGGTCCGCGAGGTTGTCGCCGCGAGGTTCTGGCCGCGAGGTTTTGTACCCAAACCCTTCAAAACATTGTATTTTGCTGGTCATGATGATTGGAATAAAGATCTAATTGCAACGAAAATAAACGTGAAATAGTAAACAAAGTTGTTGAGAACTGTTTTCCAAAAAAGTTTAAATGTGAAAGCATTGAATTCTATGCAAGATAGTGTTTGTTTCTCGCCATATCCTGTGAGACTCTCCTTTCGAAAGACGTTCAAGCACGAAGCAGATTCTGTGCAGAAAAAAGCGTGTTAAGAGAATTAATATCATTTCCAAAGAAGCCATTGAATAGAGTATTGGGAGTAAAGTTCCTTTATACCGAAATCATGAAATTTCCTTTCTTTCTTCAAGGTTACTATATACAGTATAATTTTATAATAGATGGGAGGACAATGTTATTGGATAATGATACGGGGGAAAGAAATGTTTCATCATATTTATGGCAGAGATTAGAAATTCGGGAACAATAAACTTTGTCATCTGTTTAGTTGTTACGTCTTCAGTGAATTTACAATAAGCTTATGTTTGAATTATAGTTGACAGCTAGAATAGCATAAAAGAACGACCAATTTTTAATTTAGACAGCAAGCGTTTTAAATCAAAGTAGGTGAGGATTAACATATCGAATACTTGTTTCTTAACTGTGTGGCCTTAGTTTCGAATCCCTGCTATTTTTTGATTTCTTCCAGGAATTACCTAAGCCAATGCTACAATGGTATCTTTAACATCTTTAAGTTACATATTTGTTTCCAGATTTTTCCTTGTGTTTCACTGTTAATTCTTTCACCATCATATCTACAACTGTGTTCAAACAATCACTCAATAAGATACAACGAATAACTTAATAGATTGAATTATTTCTTTGATGGGAATAGTAACTTTCGATCACTTTGGACTGCAGTACTTTTCAACAACAATGCAATTCTAGACGTACATCTAAAAGTCCATGTTAATACCCAACTACGTTTCCTGTGAATGTAAGTCAAAGATGGTACATATAATAGTATTATTTAGCATCGAAGACCATGCCTCTGACGGAGGTATTCAAAACTATCGATTTTTTGTATCAGTGTAGAGCAACGCAAGCATTGTCCCACCTTAGTAAAGCAGCAAAGTCTAATCTTCAAACCGATTAGAACCGATGTGTTAATCCAACCAACAAAATGACCAAACCATTTCGCAGGATGTGTGAAATGCAGTAACTACGATATGCATATTCGTCTCGAAGTCATTTGTAGCCCAATCCTCTCGAAGATGGGTCCGCTAAAGCAGCAGGTGAAAAGTATGTAATCTCTTATTTGTTTCTAAGTTTCAAACAAAGAAATGGAGAGTTGGAATAAAACGCTAGCTTGAGAATTAGAATTAGAAAAATCACGTATAGAAGAACTGAACATTATTGCTTGCAATTACAAAATATCAAATAATTATAATATTATAATATTATCCCCATGTAAAATGCTGAATACTTCGACGGGCCCATCTCCCTAAACTTCATGAGCTACCGTGCAAAGTTCCAAAAGCTAAACTAATTTTAAACTTTCCAAGTAGTTTTGGTCTTTATATAACTCCTCCACCCTCCATGGAGCAACCTTGACTAAAAGAATTGTTAGTGTATACAATCTATACTGTTTATCGACACGCGTTGTTACCGTTTCATTCTTAGCTCCTCCTAAAATTTTAATAAATCACTCCAAACATCAAGACCCTTGAGGCACCCTTGATTGTTTTGAGCTAACTGTGAATAACCTTACAGGAAGAAACCTGACCGTTCCAATCATCAATGCTAAAGTAAGTAATATTTGGCATCTAATTTTCAGGTGGCATGATTGTTTAGCGGTAACGTGATTGGAAGAGTGGCTATTGTACATCAAGCATCTACTACTGCGTTAGTTAAAACCCTGCAACTGCTAGCACGACCGCGTTTCATAACACACATCTAACTCGCACAGTTTTTATATCTTCTTGTGGGTGAGAGAGCTCTTAACTCTGAAGTGAAAACAGACATGTAAACTTTGGTTACGGAAATGGATTGAGGAGTAAATTCCAGTGCTACTTGATACCTCACGTTACCCCCTTGCCGTTTATCATATTTGGTCACGATTCAATTAGGCGCCTTTCAAGATGGCGATCATGCACTGGAAGTATTCGCACATATAAATGACCTATCCCGGTGTACAATGTTGAAGACAGATCTATCAAAACCTTTTTCATTTTTGTGCCAAAAGCGTATTCTTGGGCATTGCCTCCTGGATTTCAAGATGGCGTCGGCGTATCAGCTCAATGAAGCATTTTCGCATCGAGTGACTATTACTACGTTACTTAGCGACGTTACTTGTCATTAATTTTCATCAAAATCCAACTCTCATGGTTTATGGACCTTTCTCGTGAGCCGAACGATACTAGAGAAGTTTTATTCGCCATACATTTTGTGTGAAACATTTGGAAACTGATCTTTTTTCCTTGTCGTTCGATATTTAACTTTCTTTCATTCATTCACCATTTTTTCTTCCTTGAAATACCAGACCACAAATTTTGTTTCTTGATACTTGATTTTTAAGAACCACAAATTATTAAGTCACTCCCTTGAAAATCTAAACAAACTTGGAAACTTAACTAGACTTCGAAGGACATTTATGTAAATGAGATATTACCGATACCAGGTTGTTTCGAGGTGCGATATAACGGTTCTACTATACTAATTTCTGTATTTAATTTTCAACTTGTAGCTCTTAAATCAAATCAAACGGTAGAAATAATGTTTGAAGATTTAATTTGCAGAATAGACGATTTCAAGGATTTTAACATGATTTTTATCTAACGGTAAACTGTCTAACTTATTTTATGTGAATGTTATGAGTTAACACGTTTTATGAGCATGTTTATCTGCTAAATAAATCGACTTTACGTAAAAGTTTCATTACTTGAAGTATTGGTATATACAAAAAGTTCGAAACGTTGTTTGTCTTTCTTAAAGATTTTCACTTAGTGTTGTATTTTGTTTATTTATTTTAAAATTTCAATGTGTGGACGTTTATTCAAAAGCTGTGCACAGACAACACAAAATAATATTTGCCAAAAATCTATATCATCTTTAATAAATTAAATTTAAAAGTAATTTTGAAGAGTAAATACCTTATATTTATCTATCTATATCTATTCCAAAACTGACTATTACGTAACTGTCATGATGTAAAGCGACAGACATTACAAGGCTTTATGAATATTAAATACTTCATTAAGAAAAATAACTAATGTATTGGAATTTTAAGTTTTGTGTAATTTGATTGAATTAACAGATATATACATATAGGTTTGAACATTTGTTTATATGTATATGTAGAAGAAAAATAAAAGATAAATATGAAGAGTTTTTCTAAATAAGTGAGGATATAATTTGTTACTCTAAATTTATGCCATATGATACTAAAGCAATTACAGTGTATTTAGAAACAACGTTGTTTTGGTTTCCTCCTTCCAGTCTGTTTCGGCTGTCTAAGGGTACCAACTCACAATTTAAACTACAATCAAATTATTAAACTTCCATCAAATATATGGGTTGTTATATTCTCAAATGAAAACTACTAGTCTTGTCAGGGTAGATAACAATTTATTTAGATAATAAAGTAAATCGAAGTGATTCGACGAAATTCTTTAAGGCAAAATTAAAAAAAAAAAACGGAACTCTTTCAATTCAGAGGTCCCATAAGTCAGATGATCATCACTCAGACCAACAGACTCCTACAATTTACTTAGACTCCACCGATCCGGCATTCCCTCACAGTTTTATCTGACGCCTACCGCTATCAGGAAAGCCTGACTACAACTTTCCGTCCATAAATATAAGAGATCAGATTGTCAATGGACATCACTTAGCCCAATGACTGATTCTCTTTCTCTAAAGAGAAGACCATCACTTAGGTTTCTCTGGCCTAGCAAAAAAATCTAAAGAAAACCTTAAAGTGTTTTCTGCCTCTGAGGTTAAAAAATATATAACCTACTTCTCCTCACTAGAAGATAACAGGCATCACTTATCCCAATAAGCTATCATTTAAGCTTATAACCTGACTAGCTAAATGTCCTCAACTTGCTCATCACTCAGACCGAAGGCAATCACTTATTCCTTGCTCTGCCCATCACTTAGGCCAGTCCTTAGTCCTTACTTATTTCATTAAAATATCAGAAAATTCCAAAGCCATCACTCAAGCTCCAGAGAAATCATTTATTCTCTGTCATCGGTCATCACTCAGACCGTTCTCTACAAGATAGGAAAGTCAAAAAGAAAGAAAGAAAGAAAGAAAGACAAAAGAAAGAAAGAAAAAAGAAAAAGGACGGCTCTAACAGCCGTAGTCATCCAGCAGATATCCCTATGCGGCGAGAGGCTTCCTTTTATGTGGTCGATGACTCTTCCCCTTTTCAGTTTACTTAATTTTATTTTCGCTTAAAAATCCGCAAAAAAAAGTCTTTTGAAAAACGAGCAACCGTCACAAGCCTCTAGAAAATTCCATCGATCACTATAAGAAAATCTATATAGAAAAAAAACTTGAATGTTGAGTTCGTTAAATAAAGCTGAAAAGAAATCCAAGCAAGAATACACAGCTTATGCAGATATACACATACAAATAAGCAATAACCAAGATGAAATTATAAATATATATAACACATAATACGTATATATGTAATTAAATATATGTCTGGCCAGACTTACCCTTATCAATAACATTATATACACTAATACTTTATTCAGAGAAAATAACACAGTAAGAGCGAACCTTCGTTCTTACAACGTAATAAAAAATATATATGTTTATGGTGCAGAAAAATTATAACATATAGTGATCTATTTATGGCACAACAGATTTTGTAGTTTCTATGGCATTTGATTTGTTTCTTGAAATTTTACGTCTGTTTTCAAGAGGCTATATAACACATGGAGCTGTGGAATCCAAACCTCAATTCCGTATACAATGTTCTCGCACCAGAAATCTAACCCCATACCACTTCCATCAAAGATGAACGTTCTCAATAGACCATTAGCGAAAGTTTTTGGATATTTAAGCAGGGGTAAAAGTGAATCTGAAAAGGTAGGAAGACGTATGACGTCACGCTGTCCCCCGCGCCTATCTTTGGTCATTGTATTCTTTTAGAAAGTGGGGGGACGCCTCGGATACTTTCTGGAAGCGGAGGACGGCTTTCTCCTGCGTTCCCCCATGCTTTTACAGCAGTATTTAAGTAATGTCATTAAGGAGGAAACATTAGTACATACATTATTATCAGAAAACATGAGTGAGTAAGGAAGACTTCTAGAAGAGGTTCTTTTGAAGGAAGAGAGAAGTAAAAATGTAATAATTTGCTTTATGTGTAATCTATTTCTCTAGGGCTTAGTTTTTTTTTTTTTTTTTTTTTTTTTTTTTTTTTTAGCATGTCAACATTGGTTTCCCTTCTTCTTAACAACCATGTATTGGCAGACTGTACTATGCAGTCGTCTTATATTACTTTTGCATGATACTTTTTATCAAATATTATTCCGTGGAACATTTGAGGAAGTTTGAACGTTTGAACGTAGAACACAACAATGTCCTCAAGGTGTTAAAGACAACCTTTTCATCTAATATAAAAGAACCACTACTACATAAGAGAAGCCTTCATCCATGCAGTGTTCATAGTTTAAAGGAAATTTCCCTAATTTAGAAAAAATTCGTAGATAAATTTAGCAAAAAGCGGAAAATGTACTTTTTCGAAAAACGTTATGAATGCAGGGAAGTTCTCACGCTGGTTGACTGACCAATATAAATGCTTAATTTTTTCTGCTTTTTTTTTAATAAACCACACAATAGAAATAGTTTTTGTGTGTGTGTGTGTTAAAATAGCATAATTTTCTCCCATTCTTGGCTGGGTGTAAGATAGAATCAGAAAGCAAATGAATAAAATAAATGTGGTTGGCACTTCCTTTAGCATAACTAAATTAATCTTATCACACAACTTCTGTCGTTGGAATCGGATGCTCAACAATATAGGGAAAATTAGATAAGAAAAAGTTAAATCTTGAGTAATTTGAGGGAAATTTTCTTACGAACACTACATCCATGCTATTTGAGATCCCGGTCGGACATCGACAAATATTTCCGATTTCATACTTGCGGCGGAATATGTTTGAGATGGAGGGCAATTACATTGAAGGAATGTAACATGTATTCTTCTGTGCATAAAGCAAGGTACGATTTATAACCACGTTATCATTTCCTTTTTGTTCAGCCTTTGTATAATGGTCATCTGTTCTCCGAAGAGTTGCCATCCTTTCTTTAAGTTTATCTTCAACTCCCTTCCTGTAGCATCTGTTCTAATTCCGTAAGAGGCACAGGAAGTTACAGTTCATGCTTAAAAGACACATTAAAATTTCTAACACCAACATTAAGTGAGCCTAATCTATAATTATACGAAGACAGAGAAGTAACAATCAACGAAATATAAAAATAATTATGAACTACAAAAACAGCCAGAAACACGTAGCTCCGTCCTAAGATCCATATTTTGAAAACATTACTTTATTAAAATATGAGCATAAGCGCTAATAATAACTTATTAAACATCCTGCCACGAAAAAGGAAATCAGTCTTTTTGATGCAGCTTTTACCTTTGCCCACAAAATTATAGTCCTGTTAAACACATTCTTTGTTAATTATACAACACATTTCTTAAAACTCTCTTTCAAAGATAAATTATGTACGTGGAAATGGACTTCAAAAGTTCAAATGTGAAACGTTCTTTAAGAAATTACGTTATAGTAGAAAGGAAATTGTTGCGGAACAAAATGCTAAGTATCTTGTACTCATAATCTTGTGGTTTAGATTTATTGTTTAAAACGTATATAAAGACAAAAACAATTTCTTTGAAGTAAAAAATTCTGTTAATTACAATTCGTCAGTCATTTAAAACCATTATTCATGGACACATTTAACTGGGATAAATAATTACAGAATTAGGTCTAATTTAACTCCTCAGTAAAGTATCTTAGTATCTTCCATTTAATTACGTCACATCTTCATAATATTCAGAGATGTAGAACAGGATTAGGGAAACCCCTGAATTCGCATATTCAAGAAAAATAGGACCAACTTCGATTCCAGTAGAATACTATTTTGGAACTTCAATTACATTGGATTCCTTTTTTGTATTTTCTGCCATGAGTGACACGTAAATTTTTGCAAATTCAGAAGTTCTTTGTCTTTAGGTATTTATCCGTTTCCATGCAGTCTGTTAGTTTTCAGCTGTATTTTTATTCTCCTTCCCTTTTAAGCATCCCTTTAACCTTGTTCCGCAGAAGACAACTTGTTCTCAGAGAATGTTCTAATTAATTCCTTTTTCTCTTGTTGGTTACCTCCAGGATTGTTCCATTGTTCTATTTCTCTAGGGTTGTGTTTTTCTAACTTTCAGCATTGGTTTTCCTTCTCAACAACCATGTATTGATAGCCTGTAATATGCAGCCGTCTTATATTACTTTTGCATGATCCTTTTTATCTAATTTATTCCTAATATTATTCCTCAAAATTATCATAATCCATATAATTTCATTCTACAATGTCTGCCTGTCTCTACATCATAACATATATATAGAATTCATTAGGTTGGTTATCCAGCAATATATACTATGAAATGAAATCTTTAAGTTTTTCATCCAACGGTTATGCCGGCTAAGCTAAAAGAGATGGTGACGATGAAAAATGAATGAAATGGTTAAAATATGAAAGTGGGAGGAAACGGGAGAACCCGAGAAAACCCACGCACATGGAGTTAGTCCACCACAAGCAATACACAGTATGTCTTAAATATACGTTTTACGGTCAAGATGAATGTATATTACGAAGTAGCCAGTTTATGAATGTTGCCGTTATACTGCATAATATCATATTCTATTCTAGGTGTTAGTTATATAAGTATTACATTGTGAAAAGTATGATACCCGTATATAGATTTCTGGAAATTTCCTGTCCAATCAGCATTGGTAGTTGTCTTGAGATATCGCTTGCAAGCTTTGCATCAGGAGCTCTTTACTTACATAGGCGTGTACCTCTTCTACAAAACTAATGATACATCAAATATGTGTATGATTCCTTCGAATTGGAAACATTCCCTTTCCGTTCTTTTTTATTCAGATTACTTGCATACTGTTTATTAACACGTATTTCTGACTTGTAGAAACACATGTTTGTAGTAAAGTATTCATTTTAGAGATTTTCTTTAAAAAATGGTTACTGATTGGGAGGGAAAAAGATCGGCATTAAGGACATTTAAATAAGTTGCATTTTCGTAAGTATAGTTCCATCCCACTAAGAACCGTCGTTTTGACTGATGGTCCATTTAGAGAAGTGATCGTTGTGAGAGTTTTCACCATGTATTTGTATAATGCATATTAAGTATCAGTAGGGAAGTATATCGATGTTCATTGCAGTTATTTAGTCCCAAGTTGTTAAGAGTATACAAGAGTGATATACTCAGTTCATTGAAGTAGGAAACATTTTAGATTGTGATGGTATTTGTGAGAAACAGGTGAATGATGCGCGAAAGATTCTCGTTCAAATTCCATGGAAATCCTCGCATCATCCTTGACTTGAAAGGGTATGCCGAAGTCTACTGCGTTAGAAAACTTTACTCAAACGTTTGCAATTATTTGTGACGTTTGGATGTCAATTGGTTTAACTCAAAAAATAAAAATATTTTCAAAGAAAACTTTGAAGACAAATATCTCATGAAAATTTCATATTTTATTTATGGTTGCCACCAAAAGCATAAGTATGAAGCTTATTTTCTAATGTTGATAGTGAATAGCATTTCCTTGATGCAATTTATGTGAGATGTTGAAGTTCAAAGTTCTCATCTTAAAAATTTCAATTTTTAAGTAACACTCTTTTGCTCCCAAACGGTCTATTTGCGCATAAGTTGCAAACTGTTAAAATTCTTATGAAAGCGGACTTCATTTTGCCAGCAACTTGCCAGAAATTGACAAATTCAACCATCACCTGAAAGCGAATTTGTGTGACTTTTTTGTTTGTTTTTTGTTTTTGTTTTTAAGCAACATTTCACATTTCGGGTAGAGTAAACGTACATAATGTTCCTATTAAGAATTCTGATAACACACACATTCTTACAGGACATCAGATAGTCAGCCAAAATGTTAATACGATGAGGAATGGTGCATGGTTATTTTTTCCACAAAGGAACCATTACCGAAGATATTTTATTAGTCAGATGGTCTATTAGATGTTACCCCAATTACAATAACATAAATCATGTGTTACTCTGCAATTAGAGGGATGATCACATCCATATTGGAACACACTTCTTCGTAGATTCCGCAATGAAATCTTCCTTGGGCAGGTGATTGGGACATCGCTGTGATCCTCAGACATGACACCACTCGACATCTTTGTTTCACTTTATGTTAAAGACAGGGATCATACAACACTTGTGACAGATATTCGCACACTGAAAGAAAGAATGAAAACTGCAATAACGACAGTAACAGATGACATATCGAGGAAGAGGTAGATTAAAGTTGAATACTGATTTATATTTTTGTTGGCAGCTAACGGAATATAGAACGCTCGGTACTTCAACAACTATGGATGTTGAACTACCGAAAATGTTGAAATACTTGATACATTCGTAAAAAAACTTGGGACGGTTAGATTGAGTGCAAATACGTAATGAAACGTCATTAGTGTATGTACTGTATTTAAAAACGCATTTACTGATAAAAGTTTAAGCCAAATTTAGAATCACATTTTTCAATCACAATCATATACTGTACATGCAGCACATATTACAGTTTTAAACAATTACTGTAGCTTCATCTTTAATACTGTACTGTATACAGGCTTCAGTACGTGCATATGTATATGCATAGAGTGTGTGTGTGTTTACGTCTAGAGTACAATGCTGTGGTACCGTCTTCTGTCAAGTCTGTTTGCCAACAGCGCTTTGAACTATTGGGAGTTCAAACATCAAAACCGTTGACGTACTGAGCAATCTGCTGGCCATTTTGCGAAATGTTCAACTACCGAACATTGTGGATGGAAAACTGTTGAACTGTAGAGTAGACCCTGCGCGCCAGGAAAATGTTGAACTAGTGGGCTTGTTTAAGTATCGAATGTTGAACTAGCGAGCGCGCCCTGTACATGTGAAAGTCTTGTTTATTTATTTATAAAAAAGAGTTTATATTTTCTTAAAATCTGCAGTAAAGCACATGTCTCCATCTTTCTTACTTTGTAGGTTAATACATTTGTCATCAGAGAAAACTTTGTTCCTATTGCAATTAGTTTGTAAATATGTCTGATGAAGTTTCGTCGAGGGGAAACAAAAATCAAAGAGTTTTGAAAATGATTAAATTCAGTTGTACAACTAAAATGGAAATTACTTCATATGCAAAAGTATACATCAAGTTTCATTTTCCTGTGATACCCGATGATATAATACAACTTGTTTGTGTATTGGTGTAACAAGTTGATTCACTATGCAAATATATGCATTTCTATTTTGGTTTGGTTTATGGTTAGTGTGGGTTACAATTTCTAAACAAGATACCGCTCATTTGTCATGGGAAACATTGTTCCTCGTGAGAGGAATTTTGGTTTACGCAAGCTGCTAAGGAATACATTTGTGGTTCTCGTTAAGTGAGAAGCTGTCTGGTTTTTAGTTATTAATGCTCAACGAAAAATAATAAAATCCAAGAAGCGCAAGTCAAGTGCATCATTAGAGAATTAAATAATACTTTCAGAATTTCGTTCAATGTTTATTTTAAAGTTTAGAATCAATATATTGCTTGATAAATAAAATACATTGAGGATCTAGTAACAACAATTTTAGGTAACAATATAACTTTCTTATAGGTACAAGATATGCCGCTTATGCAAAGTGTCTCAAGTTGGATTCCAAATTGTCTAAGCTCTGGGTACTTCTAGCAAAGAACGAACATTTTATTGTGATATATCTCCATGTTTTGTTTCTTGATTCTCTTCCCAGCAAAGTTCATGTATAGGTTTAGTTAAAACATGTATGTATTCCTGCCATTATCTTTGAAACAATTATGATATGGTAATAACAAATACTGATAAAAAAAAACTGTGCAAATATTAGTTTATTTGCGCTTTTCTCTGTAAATTTCTAGACTTAGGTTATGCTATACAGCACTTGAGAGTGTCATAGAAATTTAATACATTACACAATATCTAAATATGAATTCCTAACTAACTTGCATGTATTCTATAAGGTTATATATATATATATATATATATATATATATATATATATATATATATATATATATATATATATATATAAGGCTATTCTGTAATACCTTCAAGTGATAGTAGCTATCGTGGACAAAGTCTGGGATTTGGTGTAATGAACGACATAGGGAAAGATCAATGAATGAATCGAAGTTGCATCACTCCACTCAGCATAAACCAAAAACACATTCTTCGTTATGGGGCGTTTACACTTAGTCGATTTGCGTTCGATTCAGTTGAATTGACGTCACTTTCAACTTAATCGACCGTGTAAACGAGACTTCAACTTAATCGCTTGTTGATCGAAGGCGACTAATCGACTGGCAACTGAATCGAAAGACGTTCTATTTTCTGTGGTTGAAATAATTGAACACATCCATCGATCTGATTCGGTTTAGTGGCAAATGCTGCGAGTCGATTTAGTTGTGCGACTAAATCGACCAAGTGTAGACGCCCCATTACTGAAAAGAAAGAAAAAAATGCCTTCAAACACGAAAAACATTTTAATGTTTTTGGCCTGTGACTTTGAGATTCAAATGTGTACATTGCAGTGGCTTTGTTCTATTCATCATTTGTTTATTGTTTGCACAAGGGTGGTAATTATTGGTAGAGACTCAGTTGGTACCAAACGTCAAATAGTAAAATAGCAGAGGATTTGGTCAAACAGTGATTAATGCAGAATAGAATGGGTTGTTTAAAATGAGGGGAAATAAAGCGTAGAAGATAAACGGGGAAGAGACTCGAGAGTGGTTTGGATGCACAGAACTAAAAACAAATGTTTAAATACATCTTGGAGCGAAAGAATGAAACATAGATTTCAGGAATAAATCATTTCTTACTATTAATACAAAAATATATAGCGATGTTGATTATGTACGGAAATTTAGAGCAAGGTCATAAAAATAATCACCAGTCTCTCATTAAAAATGAGCTACTCATTGGTATCAAAATAATGATGGTGGTCATGCTTATGATTTGTGATGGGGTAACACTGGAGATCCGTCGCAAGGTCAGGTTGGCATTAGTAGTGTGTTACGTGTTCGTGTTGTAACAAAATTCATCAAGGGACGAATTCTGAATCGGCCAGTGAGCTTAGAATAATAAAATACTCAAATGCCCACTGCACAATCTTATTTAATACTCTCGGGTATAATTTTTACTAATACAAATAAAGGTGAAATGCGGATGTTGGAGGAACTCTGGTCCAATATCTTACCTCACACACGTTGTTTAAATTTCATATTAAAATAATAATTTCCATTACGTAATGCAATTCGAATGACTTCCTACCACTAATTTTTCTCAATCGAATGAAGTGACTTGGGTTATATTCTAGACATAAATAAAATTTTTAAGACTTGAAAGGAACCTTCTTTATAATAAAGAATCGTATCAATTGAATACAATATATATATATATATATATATATATATATATATATATATATATATATATATATATATATATATATATACATCCTCACGGCATTGTCAAGGCTCTATATTTGTATTTTACATTTAAAGTTGCAACCGGGTGTTTCTGGCTGCCGAAGAACTGAAAACGTACTCTGTACACAAACAGTTTATGGTTGTGAACTCGGAAAGCCTGATACTTCTGCTTGTCAAGGTCAAAAAGTGGGAGAAAAATGGATATGTAGAATGTAAAGAGGGTGCAACAGTGATTTATACTTGTAAGAAACATATTCAATTGTAGTTCGCGCACATTCCACCTGTAGCGCTACTGTGGCACAACGTATATGGTAACATTATAACTCTTGAACACCGCTTGTAGGTCTATTGGCGTATGTGACGACCGAAACTATGTTGTCAGCTCTGACTGCGATAAGGCACTGCTGTGCTGCTTTTGCTTTTCTTTTTTGTCCTTTGTCATTTGTGAGACGCCAAGCATGTTGTTTTTGCTTGTTGCACGCGCTGAACGAGTTCCTGCGGAGCAAAGTATTTAAGAAGTTAACTACATATTCTTGTTTTGCGATAAAAATATGATAAGTACTTTCAATTATAATACGGTTTTAAATTGGTTAAATGTTGAAAAAACTACGAAAATAAGGCTGAACTTGTAAATGTATATTAGTCGAGGACGTAGCTACTGACAGTGTTGCAGGCACGTAACCAGGAGTTCGTGAAGGGGGGGGGGTCCGTGACATGAAATACTGTGGTCATCACAAAAGGGGCTCGATCACTCTAAACTATTTTACTGGAACATCTATTGGCTCGTTTAGCCAAGATTTCGTAACGGGGGGGGGGGGGACATGAAATTCTGAAGACCCAGTACCTCGATCAATCTAAACTATTTTACTATCAACATATATTGGTGTGTTAGGACAATAAAATGAAGATATGTTGGCAAGTATTTTAATAACAAACTATGAAGAAATTTCGAGCAAAATAATAAAAAAAAGTATTGAAAAAGATTTTGCAATATTTACGTTCTTCTGTTTATTAAAATATATCAATTTTCCTTTTTTTATGACCTCAATTATTATAAAAAGTACATACTGAATACTGTCTTGTAAACTATCTTCTAATATAAATAAAATAAAGAAACAAAATAAAGAGTTTGTTTGTGTGTTTGTCTCTGTCTGTCTGCGTGCGGCCTGGGGACCAGACGAGTGGACCGAGAGTTGCCAAATTTTGGTCAGGGGTACCTTGGCCCAGGCCCCAGATTAAGACGCAGCGATTTTTTTTCAAATTTCGAAGCAGTAGGGTCTCAGGGGTCTTTTACCGAACCGGCTTGGGACCAGACAAATTGACCGAGCGTTACCAAATTTTAGTCACGAATACTTTGGTCAAGGCTCCAGACCAGAGTAAACGTTTTTGTCGAAATTCGAACCAGGGGATCTCAGGGGGGCATTTACCGGGACATGTAAAAGTAGTAGAAAATGACCGATATTTTACTATTTATTTATTTAACAATCACCAGATACAGCTCAGAGGCCATTTTGCATTGAATATCCAACAACATTAACAATGGAAAGGATTTGGGAAGGTATCGCTCAGGGCCAGTTTAGTAGGTGCCATCCCAGCATTTGCCTGGTAGGACTGAGGGAAACCCTGGAAAACTTCAGTCAGGATGGTAGGCAGCGGGATTCAAAGCCACGACCTCCCGAATGCGAAGCCAACGCTCTACCACTTGAGCTATTAGTGTCGAATTCATATTTTCGTGGTCGGTGAAATCAATGGTGAAACTCCAGTCGCATTAACTTCCAAATTCACGCTATTCGGCTCTGCGCCGGGGTCACCGTAGGGAGGTGAGATACCAAGACATATAAAAATAATCCAAAATTACCGATATTAGTGTCAAATTCATAGTTTTCGCGGTCGCTGAAATCAATGGTGACACTTCCATTAGCGATGACTTGCAAGTATGCCGGCCGGGAGTCAGCAGGTTGGGGATACCAAGGCATGTAAAAATATCCCAAAATGACCGATATTATTATCAAATCCATAGTTTTCGCGGTCGCTTAGATCAATGTTGATACTCCCACAGGCGTTGACTTCCAAATACAGCCCCTGTGCGAAGCATGTGTATATTCAACTAGTGTTACAATATATGCTTTCCTTTCTCTGTTGAATCAAATTTTAACAGAACTTTCTTTCAACATATTTTTTTTTTTATTATTATTATTCCGTCAACTACTGTCGGTTCCAAATGACAGGTTAAAGGAGCAACAGAAAATTGTCCTTGAAATGACATATTTGATACTGCAAGGATGCGATGACGAAAAGTTATGATTAAAAATGTCAACGCTGTTACACAACGGCACTTACGTTTTCGAACGCTTGAAATCTCCTGACTAGTAGCAGGAATTCTGAGAATTCCATAACTTTTCTTGATTTTTCAAATTCTCCGACTCTTCCAGAATATCTCGCTTACCTCGCCACGTATATTGCAAGTAATACAAATCTCCTCATAAGAAAGAGTAAACAAAAGCTTCTTGTAGTTTCCTTTTTATTTTTTAACGCTGATCCTTCTTTTTGTCATTTCTTTTTGTTTTATCCTTCCTTATTTTTTTCATTTCTAGTCTCGAAGGGGGGTCCGGACCCCCCAGACCCCCCCCCTTGGCTACGTGCCTGAGTGTTGATTGCAGGTTTTCTCGTGGAAGAATTTAATTACACTATAGGTGAAAAGCAGTACTGCAAAAATACATGTAATTCATATTGAGCACGATAGGAGACAATGTTATTTCAGATTTTCCAGTGCGGGGGGGATTGAATAAACGATGGGTGAATATAGTACCGTGAAAATTCTGGTAACTCAGATTGAGCACGCTCGGGAAATGCCCTAGAGGGAATTTCGAAGCTCTAAGCCCAAGAGCCACCTCTGTAATCATCACTGACTGCCATTTCAATAATGTGTTTTATAGTCTTATGTCCGTGTTCCCATTCTTCACTTCCCCCTCCAACTGGATACTTGATACTTTTTCTATTCCAAAGTTTTGTGCTAGTTTTCTGCCGAAACCTTGAGTGTTGAACTCTCATCGGTTTCGAGTTAGTTAATTATTTAAGTTTAGGATTCCATTTCTGCATCGAGATTATATGAGACGTAGACTCAAAGATTATGATGAAACTCAAACACAGTAATCGTCCAAATTTTGTAAGAGACTCCCACTGGGAATCGAACGTGCAACTACGTGCACGAAAGGCGCGCGTGCTAGCTACTAGAACACCGGAAATGGCGTCACCATTTTTTAGTCTCTTCAAAATTAAGTTGTATTGACATCTTACAAGTTATATGTACTTGCATTATAAGAAACAAACATAAATTAAAATTATAAGAAAATCTTAATAAAATCTTTATAAACGTTTAAGAATACGTTGAAAAGGCCGGAAATTTCTCACTCTCTTTCCCTCCCATGTTGTGGTGCTATTTAAAAGTATACTTTAAAAATAATAATAATAATAAAAACTCTACAGTCGCACCTACAACATTGAATGGCAAATAGTCTAGTTTTTCTTAATGCATAAGTTTGCATTAATTAAATTCAAAAGTTGCATTCTAACTTCTTTTTAAATTGTATCAAAAGTGAAACTATTCATCGTAGCACTAATGAGAACTATGGATTCGCCTTTAATATCCGTCATTTTCGATTACTTTTAAAATGTCACTCTTCCCGATTCTTCACGGATGAACTTGAACGGCATGGAAACATATCAGCGACTGACCCGAAACCTATGGATTCAACACGGATATCGATCACTACAATTATTTTTAAAAAGTCAGCTCTCCCATCCCCACTCCTTGGGATGCTACGGTTCATTACCCTCCCGCGTATTTCTTTCCAGCTTGTAAGACATATATGTATCAAGTTTAGTTGGAATTAAACCAAGTGTTACATAATTGTGTAGGAATAAATGTTTTAAAATTAATGGAGGTGACTCTTGAATTGGAAGTGGCAGAAATCAATGACTTCCGGTTTAAGATTGATCACTGTAGATCAAAAGACGTTAGTAGAAAACTAGAAGCTATTTCTGAAAATCGATTAAGCGTCCTAAGAATGCATATTATCTCTGTTCTTAACTTACAAGTAAAGCAGGAAGTGGTAGTGATTAACTATTTCCTGTTTTTAACGTTGATTGCTATGGAAGAAAAACTGTAATAGATAACAAAACGCTATTTTCCATAATCGATTAACTATCCGTTCTCATCTCCATCCTTAATCCTATACTAAAACCGGAGGTGGTAGACATCAACCCTTTCCGGTTTTAACGTTGATCACTGCAGAGCAGAAACCGTAACCCGGTTTTCTACAATCGACTAAGAATACACTTCATCTTCATCATTTTAATGACGCTTGTTTTGCACAAGTTATATTGAAACTAGGAATTAATGAACAATTTATACCTTTAATTCCACACATGCCATGTTTTTAGTCTTAGAAAATGAAATACAGCAAGTACTGCAAGCATATGGTATGGCATTTAAAGAAATATGCAATTGCAATATTAATTGCTTTGAATTGCAATTAAAACGCAATTCCTGTAGCTTTCTTAACTCCATGGGAAGACAAATAACCAATATGTACTCACGCAACGGCAAGTATCATAATTCACCATTTTTTTTCTATGAAACAGTAATACATACAAAACCTTTACCAGGGTGTCCACATTCTGGAAAACAAGTGCAAGTCAGGGAAAGGTCAGGGAAGTAAAAATGTATCAGGTGAAGTCAGGGAAATGGCAGATTGGTCAGGGAAAGTCAGGAGAAAATCGATTTAGGTCCATTGTTCAATTATTGAATTTATGAAATACGGTTGATTTCTTTGCTGTTACTGGATGCAAAATATGGTGTTCTCAATGATGATATTGAGGGAGTCAGTGTTCTCTGTTATAGTCGTTGAAACTAATTTTCGGAAAAAAAAAACATCAACTACATCCTGACATATTTGCTCAAAAGGGTATACGCTGTTCTAGAAGAATTGCATGGTGCCAAGAGGATATCTGGACAAGTGGCTGAGAACGCGAAGAAATAGTATCTCCAGCTCACAGTGAAAGCTCAGACTGAAGAATTTAAGGAACATTCGAATGAATTCATAGCCAATTATAGAGATGGTATTAGACTTGATGAGTTTTTTTTTTTTTTTTTACTTAGTCTTAAGAAATGGGAAGAACTTCGTTGACTTATGGTCAGTTATGAAATGTGTTTTATCTTCTTTCACGGAAACGCATTTTTTGAAAGTGGTTTCACAATAAATAAAATTCTCATTGTTGACAACTTACAAGAAGAATCTCGGGTGGCTCAACGGATCATATATGATTCTCTGATGAGAATAGGTGGATCATCAGGATTAATAATTACAAGAGGTATGATAAATTCAGTGGGAAGTTCAAGGAGACAATATCAGGTGTATTTGGAAAAGAAAAGATAAATAAATGCTGGAGACGAGAAGAGGAGAGGGAAACGGAAGATTCAGCAGCAACTAAAGGAGCTGGAGGAAGAAAAGAAAATTAACCTGCGAAGACAGGGACATTTAGATCAATAAGAAGAAAACTATGTGAGAAAATATAAAACAAATTTCTAAATTTGTTGCATTTAACAACTGCACAAGCAAAGTATATGTTACATAATGTGTGTGTGTGCTTTTTTTAATAATCAGTAAAATCATGTATGAACTGTTTATTGCTATAGGCAATATTATAATGTTGTGTAATTGGTATTAAAATGTGTAAGCATATAATGTGTAATTTTTTTCATGTCTTAAGTACTCTGTATACTGCACACTTTCGTTTGTAACTTTACATTTTGTGTAATATGTAGGCCTAATCAATAATGGCCTAATGCACATATTTGTAAATTTACATTCCTTTGGAAAGAAAATTGAAAAAGAAAGAAACAGAAGTGGAATAGAACAAGGCCAACTATGGGGAATGTGGAGACAGGGGTTTCTTTCTTTTTTCTATATTTTAAAGTTATTCAGGGGTCAGGGAAATCTGCAACTTTTGTCATGGAAAGTCAGGGAAAAGTCAGAGATCTTTTCTCCAAATTGTATGTACACCCTGTTTACATTTCCAAATGAAATTATATAAATTAGGGCACTTCAAAAAAGTGGAGGCAACTGCCCCCTCTTGCCCCCCCTAATCACCACTCATGGCTCTAAATAAACTTCTTAATCGACCAAATAATATTCACATTTATTTGATTTAATTCTAACTATAGGTAAGACCACAGGCCTTTTCAAAGAGAGGTGAGTGGCAACGTTTTCTTGAACAAGA
Source organism: Thermobia domestica (assembly GCF_964235325.1). Taxonomy (NCBI): domain Eukaryota; kingdom Metazoa; phylum Arthropoda; class Insecta; order Zygentoma; family Lepismatidae; genus Thermobia; species Thermobia domestica. The sequence goes on from NC_137470.1 coordinate 23,474,502, forward strand.
CTGTATATGACAAACGGCAATAGATAGGCACGGTTTTTGTATTCGATTAAGCGTTCCTAGAATATATTCCATCTCCACTCTGATCACTAGTAAATAACACTAAGTGGTAGATATCGACTACAACTTCTGGTTTCAATTTTAATTGAAAAATATTGGGTGGTCCTGTTTATTGTCTTTAAGTGATTTTGTTTTAAATGAGAAGTCCTAAAGCCAAATTTCATGTTTGTAACTTTCGGAGATTCTGAGATACCGATATGCTATTATATGAGAAATAATTCCTATTCTCACTTTTTCCTTCTCCTTTATTACTAAGATATAAAAGAAATGGTGAAACATGTGTTAAATTATTTTAAATTGGAAATCCAAATACCAAATTTCAAGTTCCCAGTCCTATACGTTTCGGAGATAAGGGTATCTTATTAAAATAACTCTCACCCCAATTCCTCCTCTTTTCGTGAATTTTCAAAAATTTTTCTTAGTGGTACCCCACGTCACAAATCCTATGTAGGTGTAAATTCAAAGTTTCTAGGTACTCCCAAGAGCAGTGGCTCCTAATCTAGAGGTGCGAATCTCTGACAGAACTAAATTTAAAATTACAAATATTACAAATGTTGTAACAAACATTAAATTAAATATTTAAACACGAAATAACTATTTTGTAAGAACTGTGGTTTCATTCACAAAACTGGTAAAATATAATATTCCACTGCACTATAATGCTATGCAGGAATCTTGCTGGAAATAAATATAAATTTGTGAGAATATGGCTATTATTATTTACTATTCTTATATGCAAGGTTCTTCGTACGGGTATAATAGGTTTATGGGAAATATTTGAAAGTTATATTTGATCACTCTTTCCCCATTACGTAACTTATTTGAACAAAAGTGAAATGAAACTCCTAGCTCGACCATGTTCAAAAATGTGTTTCATACGATGCAGTATTTATTCTTTGCAAGAAATCTAAATTATCTTCTGCTTTTACGATTCTTTTGTTTCGAAGTGAGTTGATAAAATAGAAATGTCCCACATGCTAAGTATGCTTAAAATTCATTTCAGACGTTTCAAACACTTTGCCACACTGTAACTTCTTTTGGAAGCAGAATTTTCGAAAACGCTGGGGCATGTCCACATGATGACCTCGTTAAGCAAAAAGTTATATACCTAGTTTCATCTCTTTGGCTTGGAAGATATTTAATTTTCGCCGGATATATTAACTATTCCTCCCTATTAGGATACGAATTTTAATGAAACTGACATGGTTAAAAAATGGCTTCAGCCAAATGCTAACTATGTTCTAAATTTCTCAATCATTTTTCATGAGATGAGACGGAAGTGGAATTTCCGAGAACGCTGGGTTGTATGTCTACTTGGTTTTTATATTAAATTTCATCTTCACACATGAGATATTTGTAAGATACTGTATTTTTAGCAAATATTTGAGACCTTGACCCCTTCCCTTAGGATACGCATTTCAGTGAAAGTGATATGATGAAACCATGCTCTAGAGTAGTTCTAAATATGTTCAGTAGTTCTGGAACATTCTATGATGATGAGACAGCGAACGCCGATCTGAATATCGAGAAATAAGTAAATTAATTCCTCCCTCCTTCTGCTTAAAAGGAGAATTTCGAAAACTCTGAAATACGTATTCCATTCCTTTTAGTTCAGAGTTGGTATACGAAATTTAACATTTCGAATTTAAGCGAATTTCACATTTCATTACTTTTTCTGAATAAATAGTGATAAATTTTAATATTATAGAAACCGTCTCTTTTCTCCATCTTTAAGAGGGGATTTTCCGGAAACATACCTTCAATTGTTTTTAGTTAAAAAATCAAAGCCAAATTTCACACCTCAAACGTAAGCAAATGCAGAAATCCTCCATTCTCCTCCATTCTCATCTTAGGACAGAATTTTCGGAAAAGCTAAACATGTATTGGTTTGTTTCTAATTGAGTTTAATTTTGAAATTTCACGTCTCCAATATAAAGAATTCTTACATTTATCATTTTCTAAAAATAAATGAAATAAATACAGTTGAAAAATTAATGTTATACGAATTACTCCTTTCTTTTTTAGGTGCGGAATTTTCAGAAACTGTGAGAAACATGTTCAGTTATTTTTAATGGTTAGTTTATATGCCTAGTTTCATCTTCCTTACCGCAGGGATTAGCAAGATACACTATCCTATTTACGCCCCTAAGGATACATATTTCCAAATATTCTTCTTTATCCCTTGCTTTCGTCAAACAGAGTATTTTTGCTAATTATAACATTATGGCTTGGTCGATAATGAGTAACTCACTTATATTGTCTTATATACAGTATAGATTATTAATATTATTGTTATTATTTTTGTTGCTATTACTGATGATTTGAGAATACATTGCTGCAACTAAAATTGCAGAAACGCTCAAAGACATGCGCGAATGATGTAAGCGTGAAGTATGTAGGGTTTAAGAATGTGGGCGCTTGTTAAAAATGTTGGAGCAATTGCCCTAGAAGATCCCAAAACTTTAATTTAGAAAACACAGCGTCTTGTATAATTTCCTACTTTATAACACTACAACGAATACTCTATAAGAACATTGTACTTCTGTTAAATTACCTCGCTGAAGAGTACTAAATGATCACTGAAGGCTAACATGAAATGGAGGATTCACACAACTAGATCCGCTTCTTCTTGAGTTAACTAAACATTAAGTATAATAACGAAGTATCATCGTAGATAGAGTGAGACTGTAGAAAAAATGAACCTTTCCTCTAACAGTTAAAGAATAACAGAACATGGACGCGATAATAATAATAATAATAATAATAATAATAATAATAATAATAATAATAATAATAATAATAATAATAATAATAATAATAAGAATTCAATATCTTAAAAATAGTATTCAAAAATAGATAGAGGAAACTGCACTCTGGTAATAATTATAAGGAACCAGATTAAAACGTATTAGCCACTTCTCAACCCACTGAGGAAGAGAAAAGTTGAAAGTAAGAGATGAAAGGTAAGAAAGGAATAGTAAGAAGAAGAATGTAGTTGGTCGATGATTTGAAAAATGGTATCAAATATTGGGAATTAAAAGAGGAAACTGAAGATCGAGAAATGTGAAAGAAGAATTTCCAGACTAGAACCTAAGAAAACACACAATCACACTCACATCTCCCATTAGTCCCAGTACCTGCCAACAGGTAGAATACTTAATAATAATAATAATAATAATAATAATAATAATAATAATAATAATAATAATAATAATAATAATAATAATAATAACAATAATAATAATAATAATAATAATAATAATAATAATAATAATAATAATAGACCACGATAGCTGCTGCGACTAAGTTACTGCGCACTAGGGTGTATCGAAAAAAACTTTTTTCGAAATCCGGTTACGGGTAGTGCGGATTTTTGGCCAAATGGCATCAATAAAACGTATAAAAAATCTCAACTCGACCAGACAACTCCTTCTGCTGCCGAGTAGAGACCAAATATTAGAAAAATCAACAAAAGATTCACTTTTCAACTGATTTTCCAAAAAAAAAAAAAAAATATTTTTTAAATATTTCCTATATTTTTCGGTCTTCTAAATTATTGAAATAGCATTGGAAAGGAGAAATAAATACATAAATACATAAAATAAGTATTGTCTCAATACATTTCAACGGTTGTTAGCTGTGTTCTACCCAATTCCTTGGGTGTCCCAATAATGCTATTCCTAACGTCAGACCTAACAAACTTGTCGATGCTATAACGTCAGCGTATCTGTCACTCTCTTCCTAATAAAAAGTACTTAACACAACTAAAACACGGTTCTCACTTCTACATACTGCACTTCACACGAAAAAAAATTATTTAGTTAAAATTTCCTACAGCACTAATAAATAACTCAAGCAGCGACAATCACGTTCGACACAGCTGGTTGACTACTGGCGACTGATAAGACCGATCCTTTCAGCTGGGCAAGTACAAGGGAAGAGGCGTTCGGGGAGAGGTGGGCGGCAGGCGATCAAGTGTGATAAGCAGATGCATACGGCATTAGGAACAAATTATTTATACTATTACTGCTCTTAGAATTTAGCACTAAATTGTTTTCTTCGTTATTCAAGAGACTTCAATAATTTTATATTAAAATTTAATTGTACGATACGCCAGAAAATCAGTGCATTTTTACAAATAATTAACTAGGTTTTTATGCTTGTGGTGTACAGAAATAACCGTAATAAATTTGTTTTATGTATTTATTTCTCCTTTCCAATGCTATTTCAATAATTTAAAAGACCGAAAAATATAGGAAATATTTAAAAAATATATTTCTTGGAAAATCAGTTGAAAAGTGAATCTTTTGTTGATTTTTCTAATATTTGGGCTCTACTCGGCAGCAGGAGTTGTCTGATCGAGTTGAGATTTTTTATACGTTTTATTGATGCCATTTGGCCAAAAATCCGCACTAGCCGTAAGCGGATTTAGAAAAAGATTTTTTTTCGATACACCCTACTGCGCACGATAGCTCCTGAAAGAAAGCAAATTTTTATTTTATTTATTTATTTATTTATTTATTTATTTTATTTTTTTATTTTTTTTTTTTTTGCAAACTATGGGTAGAGTAATTATTTCGGAGAAGCTAGTTAATTGAAGTGATCCATAAACCGAAAGTGGTAGAAATCAACCATTTCCAAGTTTTAACACTGACCACTATAAAACAAAAACGGTTTTCGGCAATCGATTAAGCATTCCAAGAATACTTTTCATCTCCTTTCCTTACCAACTGTAAGTGGTAGAAATAAACCATTTCCGGTTTTACGTTGAACACTATAAAGCAAAATCGATAAATAGGGACGAGTGGCTCTCTGTAATGGCAAATCCTTTAGATTGCATCTGGCAAGAGATTACCGAGAAATAAGTTACCATACGCAAATCAAGCCCAAAACTTGGCCAATCTTGGCCAGCAAATGTAGAGATCTTAATTGGGTTGAGGGCTGCCCACCAACGAATTTTGTTCCGATTCGGCCAATAGTTATAAAGAAAATGCTGCTGGCTAATTAAGTAGTTATCGAGAAATAAGGTATGAAATGCAAGCCGCGTCCACCATGTTCTTGGCCGAGTTTGACCACTTAATATACCAGTACTTATTCCTTAGGGAATGGGCTAGTAGCTCACAAAATTTAGTAAACATCCGGCTAGTATTTAATTTAAAAATAAACTCTAGTAAAAACCGCAAAGAGGATGACGTAATATGTTCTCAATTAATACGGATAACGAAATTTGTATCATATTTCTTTCACTTCTGGTATTAATAGAGAGATTACTGTCGAGATGGAATACACTCTTGCGGTACTTAATGAATTACATAAAATAACTTCTAGCTCTCCAATTTATAACATTCAATTTATAACCGGAAGTGATTGATATATGCCACTTCTGCTTGTAGTATAAAGGCTAGAGTCGAGATAGAACATATTCTTGGGACACTAAATGATTATAGAAAACCGCTTCTCCTTATCTGTTTTCTTTTCTAATCTATTGCGATCAACACTAAAACCGGAAGTAGTTGGATTTTGCTACTTCCGGTTTGGAGTTTAAGAGAGATAATAACTTACCTGTTCCCACAACATTAAATTGATTCCATAAAACTGCTTCTCCCTATATCTTATAGTTTATGCTCTATGTAAATTAAATTGAAACCGGAAGTTATAGGTGATTTCTACACTTCCTTTTTACTAGGGTGTTAAGCACGAAGATGAAAGTTACTCCTGGAACTCTTTATCGATTGCCGAAAACTGCTTCTTACTATCTATTATCGTTTTAACTCTATAGTGATAAACGTTGAAACAGGAAATGGCTCAATTCGGTTACTTTCAGAATTTACTATCTTGTTAAATGTGAAGAATGTTATCCTTGAAAAATTTAATTGATCGCCAAAAACATCTCGTTATTTATTATCGTTTTTGCTCTATAGTAATGAATGTTAAAACCGGAAATGACTCATTTCTACCATTTCCAGTTCTACTAGATTGTTAAGAATAAGATGAAAGATTCCCTTGAAACGAGAAACGCTTTTCGCTATCCATTATCGTTTTTGTTTTATATTGATCAACGTTAAAACCAGAAATAACTCATTTCTACCATTTTGTCTGTCGAATCACTTCTATTAATGAACTCCCTCAAGAAAATCACACTATCTACTTATTGCAAACAAACAAATAAATAAATAAATAAAATAAAATAAAATAAAAATATATTAAAAAAATAGAAAATTTGCATCCTTTCAAATGTTATCGAACGAAGTAACGGATGTATGTATGTACGTACGTACTAACATTACGATATTACAAGTTCCACTACGTGATCCTAATAATAATAAAATCTTAAAGAGGATCATGTTATATTTTGTGTAGTGGTTTGGGAACCAGAAGCTCTAGTATATTTATTTCACTTCCGATTTGAGTACAGGGATCACTGCCGAGATGGAATATACTCTTGGAGCACTTAATGAATTACCTAAAACAGCCTTCTCGCTATCCATTCTATAACGCTCAATGTTATAACCGGAAGCGATTGATTTCTACCACTTCAAGTTTTAGTAGAAAGATTAGAGTCGAGATAGAACATATTCTTGGGACACTTAATTGATTTCAGAAAACTTCTTCTCGCTATTTAGTATCGTTTTAATCTGTTGTAATCAACACTAAAATGGAAAGTAGTTGAGTTTTGCTACTTCCGACTTGATTAGAACTTTAAGAGAGAAGACGATATTTATTCCCACGACGATATATTCATTCCTAAAACAGTTTCATCCTATCCCACTATGTAGATTAATTTGAAGCCAGAAGTCATAGTTAGGTTAATTTCTATCTCTTCCGGTTTCACCAGGATGTGAAGGATGAAGCTGAAAGTTATCCTTAATACCCTTTATCGATTGCCGAAAACTGCTTCTTACTATTTATTACCATTTCCCCTCTATAGTGATCAATGTTAAGATCGGAAATGACCCATTTCTACCACTCCCAGTTGGCGAATCACCTCCATTAAGAAACTCCCTCGAGAGGAGTCACTCTACTTATTTATTGCAAAGAGCAGAATTAAAAAAAAATTGCATTCGTCCAAAGTTATCGTGTGAAGTAACGGCCGCACGTATGTACGTACTAATATCGATAAATTCCACTACGCGATCCCAATTAATACTTCATATACCCTCGCCCCCCACACACACTAACATATGTACACACGGAAGTATATCTGGTAGTATCCACACCCTCACGCCGGAAACTAGGAACACACACACACAGACAGAGAGACAGAGAGAGAGAGAGAGAGAGAGAGAGAGAGAGAGAGAGAGAGAGAGAGAGAGAGAGAGAGAGAGAGAAATCTTGTTGTATTTTTATACTGAATGCACCATTACTCACAAAATCAATTAAAAAAGAAAAAAGTTGCAAATTAAACTTTCAAAGATTGGTACCACTGCTGCGTGTAACACATGAAATTGTTCCATAATGATTGATTCGTAATATGATGTATATGGGTTTCTTAATGGTAGTATAACAAAATGCCTTCAAATTGACCACTAAATAAAAACTGAAATTAACAATATATGCAAATAAATATTAATATACTTCACGTTTTCCAGTGGGTGCAAGAAAGCTTCGAATAGTGTTTGATGTCATAATCATTAGCGTATATATATATATATATATATATATATATATATATATATATATATATATATATATATATATTAAAATAAGTTTATTTTAGGGTATATTACTTACTGTTTGAGGAAACATCTTTCAAAAATCACTATACTATTTCAATAAGACCGTACTGAAGAGTATGTTAAATGAGATATAACATTATTGGATAATGACTCTTGTGGGATTTCCATTTGATTTGATTTTAATTCACGCTGCACGTGGCTAATTTTTTATTGCTTCGCGTGAATTGGAACGAAATAAAATTCTAAGATCAATAACCACTAAAACAGCGACTTAAGACAGTGTAGGGTTCAATGCTGCAGAAGCAAAACGATTTTAATAGATTCTATTCTATATCAGTCTATTGCGGAGAGTTTTATTATCAATTTTCCAGAGATCAAGCTTTCAAAAAACTCTTTCCAAGGTGCTTTTTACCTCAAACTTGATGAATCTTGCGATTCAAGAGAGTCATTCGTATTAGATACTACAAGGTTTATATTTAAAACATTGCAAATAGTTCTGTTTGTATTTTGCGGTCCGGAAGTTCGGTTTTTTCAGTGTTCAAGGCTTACGTAGTTTTCAGTGTTTGTTTCAGTACCCTAGGAAATGCAGGAAAGGAACATTTAGTATATAGGCACTGGATAAGCTTTTCCCATTTGTTATTTTTATTTATCTTGTTATTAATGTTATTACTCCATTGTAAGACAAACTTTTCTCTCTGTAAATAACCTTCTCAACAAAATAATATATATATATATATATATATATATATATATATATATATATATATATATATATATCGTACTGAAATGCAAATTAGGCTTTGTATATTACCCAGTGTTTCCGATTTTTACCAAGCTCAAATAAAGCACATTTCAAAAAGAGAAACTTAGAGTCACTCAGAAACTGCAAATGATCTGTTTTAAATCTTGACGAAAACGCTTATCTCAAAGCCTTTACATGTTTATTTGTCCCATGTTTTATAGGGTTAATATACTTGTTTAACAAATTTCTGCACAGTACCTTTGGACGTAATGCTTTGTCCACAGTAAAAGGCTACTTAGGAAAATCTTCCTATTATTTTTCTTATTACTTCGAACTTAATTCAGAAATACGAGTACTAATTTAGAATAGTAATTGATTTAGATTGAATTTCCAACTGGAAATTAATTGCAAAATTAAAGTGAGTATTTAACTCTTTTCAGGCCCACACATTCAAGTCAATTTCCAGCGGGATCCTGTGTTCCTTGGTGAAAGGGAATCAGAAAGGATTTAAGGTTAGGCTTTTTAAAATATATTTTCTCCAGAAGTTTGTAGTATAGGCATATACAATGAAAGATAATTTTAAAATATAAACTATTTAAGTAGTAGTGAAAACATACAAAATAAAAAAATAGAGTACAAACAACCGTACTAAACTTGCTTGCTTTGTGCAAACTAAGTCACTTCATGGTGTAGTTATTACTGAGACATTTATTTGCGAAGTACAACAAAATTATAAAGCTATTTCGGAAAACTTCTTCCAAAGAAAAGTCACTTTCAAAAGTAAACTTTGATTTTGGATTTTTCACGAAAAAATTACTTATATCATGTACCAGGGTTATAAATGAGATATATTTTTATGAAAGATAAACAAAATCGCATGGTTTGTACTTGAGAAAGTTAGGGGAAAAATAACTCACCTCTAAGAGTAAACTAACCCTTGTGAATATTTTTTATGAAAATTATATACTCATCATTGATAGTTTACTAATAAACACAGAAATATCACAACTATCTGGAACTGTGTTTAGCTGTGGAAACGTTGTTCGGCCGCAAATTACTATAGGTAGAGAAACCGGTGGAAGTTAAAGTGCGATGTCGGAGATTTAGGAAGAGTGGTCAAAGATGTCCCAATCATATTGCTGTATATTATGCAACGTTAGATTTCCTGTATGTTGATATGCATTATCATGCATTATTCCTGCGCTCACTTTTCCAAGTCTCTTCTTCTGGATCGCAGTTGCCACAAAGTGGTACAATATGGTCCAACAGTGATGGTCTGACCCTGGGGTAAGAACTAGATGAGAAGGACGTCTATCTAAATTTTATAGTAATTTAGACAAGGATTGAAAATTTACATTAAAAGAGGAAGATAGGGTAGATCGTCTTGTGAGAGTGACTACCTATAAATAGATAGTATAAGTCTCAACCACTTTATACCCCACGCCTTTTATGTAGTTTGTTCTCTAGCAAATATATATTATTCCACATGTGAGTGTTTCTCAGTTTAGTCAGTTTACTAGCAACATAACGTTCAAGCAATTGAAACGGAGCTCTTAATATAAAGCGGTATTTTATGAGCTATACAAAAATGATACTATGCATTTTTCTTTGGTTCATTATCCCATATATAATCCCAGTAATTAGAATTGTTTTTACTAAACTTAATTAAATGAATCAAATGCATCATGACCTGATTGAGGCAATATGCTGGAAGAAAGCCTTCAAAGTCAATATCGGACAATAACGAGTCGAGAATTCATTTTAATTTTGAGTCGTAATTTATGTGTCAAATAAATACAATAGTTAAACCCTTAGCTTAAAATTCCAAAGATATTCGATATTATGGAAATATTCTGTAAACTTTATTTAAACCACGATTTTGGACGTCTTGTTTTATGGTATTACTAGTTATGTTTATAGATTTAAGAAGAAATGCAATTCCACTTACTTGATATCTTAGTTCTAATGTTCTTTGTAGCTAAGCATCACGCTGAGAATATAATCTTTCGCAATGAGCTTATTGTGTTCCCTAATCTACCATATTTGATTATTTGAAAGACTTTCCATATTATTCTGTGATGGGTAGTGACGGAAAATTTGACGTAGACAGAAAGTACAATGTATCATAATCCACAAGTACTGTCAATGTGAATGAAATAACAAATATTCTTGAGATTTAAAAATGTCTTATCCCAGAGCATTATAAATATTATAAAATGTGTGTTTTGGTTTGTATTTTCCTGCACAGTAAGAATTTTGAAGGTACTTTGCTGTGAAATGCTTACTTCAGGAATTATTTTTTTTCCAGTCTGTTGTTAACATTTTGACAAAACATTTTTTTTGGCATTATTGCTCATATTCTTACAAATTACAATAGGCAATAGCATCAATTCTATCAAGGAAAACGACTAATTTTTAACGACATGTGGAAAATACGTGGTAAGTTAAGAAATAATAAAATAACAATTTAAGAAATAATAAAATAATAATAATAATCAATAAGTGTTCAATATGTAATTACTTCTCTTGCTTGCTTGAGTTTACGAACCTTGAAATCTTTGGCAGGTTGCCGTATATTACAATGGGTGTAAGAAAGGGTGGATGTATACAGGACTGACTTCAAGTGAGACCTTCTGTTGAAACAACTCCAACTCCATCCCTTGCACAAAGTAATGGGTACAACGGAGAATCGAACACTTAAGACGACCCAAGCATTATAAAGGATTTCGATTTTTGTTTATAAAGTCTCTTTCTGTAGGTATATCATTTCACCTTCTACTATCATGTAACTTTAATTAACAATAAAGAAGCAAATTATAAAAAAATGTTTGTCATTTCTTTTATTTTTATTCTTTTTGGATCTTGAGTGATGGCTTTATAGGCCATTATAACGAAAACGCCAACATAAATAAACTATATTCAAAAGGTTTGTATTTCCTTTATATTTCTTGAGTATTTGTTTACATAATAAATTAATATGTGTTATATAGAAGGAAATCAAAGTATTTAAGTTTTTCGGATAGTAAATATGTGGTTAAAACTTTATAGGTTGCACGGTGACTCAGTGGTAAGCACTTACCTCTAGTGCGTGGGGTCTCTGGTTCGATCCCGGCCAAGTAACCTTGAGGTGAACAACACTGTGTCCGTGAGTTTTGTATTGTTTACTTCTTTTAATCTACCAGCTTGTAATTTACTTTCTTGTAACATTGATTTGCCTATAAGATTTTCTTTTCGAAACCGTAGCATTATGTTTTGTCTTATAAAGAAATTACAATTTACACTTCAAAACTGGAAATTCATATTTCGTATTAATGTGTACCAAGTTTAGAATATAGAGATCTATAATTTTAATTATAATTGGCAAAAATTCGTTACATTAACTTCCTTTTTAAGGATATCTTAATATTGATTATTTTTCAAAGCTTTAAGTCTTCTGATCAAATTGAGAAAGTTAAAAATTTCATGGTCCCATGAAGTGCCAAAACTGTGAATTTTATTTACGTTTCTGAACTTTTTTCTTCAGGTGTCCTTTATAAATCTGAATATAAGTGGCAACTTCTCTTTTAGTAAGGTGAAAATGGCCACCAAATTAAAAGAAATAAATAGTCAAATTAAAATAAGGTAGAAAATTATATACAGTCTGTTACAAAATAACTGCACCACCTACGAAAAATTTATACATTTTGTGAATGTTTATATATATTATGAAATACATTAATAGGAATGGTTTCAAATTATTTCTCATACATCGTTTGGTGTTTTACCTACTGCATATATAGAGACAAAATATTCAAATACAATATATTACATAATACTATGCTACAAATACTCATTATTACAAAAAATGTGAATATAATTGTTTTCATGTACTTTGTATGAACGCATGTTAACATCTCATTAATGAACAAGAAATGAATGCGAGTTTTTTGAACAGTACTGTTAAGTGTATAAAAGCCATAACTGTGTATATACTTCATTCAGTACTTTGTATGTTTCCCATGTGCAGCTTTCAATGATGCCAACCTACTTGGCATGCTGTATACGAGAGATTGGCACAAGGATTCGTCTAACTCATGGAACCACACTTGCACCAGAGCTTCAATAAGCTCCTTCCTTGTTTGAAAGTACTTCCCTGAAAGCTTGCGGGACATGATATGTCATAAATTTTCAATAGAATTCATGTCTGGAGAGTTAGGTGGCCACCACAACCTTTGGATATGCATGTCTGCAAAACACTTCTTAACCATAGCAGCTCTGTGACACGGCGCATTATCATCTTGAAATATGAAGTAATCTAAGTTTTTGCCTGAGAAATGATCCCTTGCTGTTGATAGAAGTTTACGGTTTAAAATGTCCATGTAATACTGTGCGTTAACTGACCTGTTGCAAATTTCTAATCTTCCGACACCTTTCGACGTGAAACAGCCCCACACCATTACACTCTCACCAAACTTCTTTGTCGGTGATTAAGTTCGCTATTAAGTTCTTCCCCATCTCTCATCCATAGGCGGATGCCACTGTCATTCCCAAGCACTCTAAACTTTTTCTCATCGGAGAAAATCAAAATCACATGTTCCCATTCTTCAACACCCCACGCTTCGTACATGGTAAGAAAGTATTTCCTGGCTCTTACGTGATTTGTGTTAAGTATCGGCTTCTTTCGAGGTGTTTTCTTCCTAACTCCTTGTTCTTTTAGCCGTCTGACAACTGTCACATATCTTACACTAACACCTGTATCATCGGACACAGTTTGAGCAATTTGTCGTGAAGATGATGCTCTGTTTGTCAGAGCTAGGCCCTTTATTTTTCTGTCTACACGAGGGCTTGTTTTTCGCCTTCGGCCACATTTGTCTCTCAAAGAGGACTTGTTATACATTGTTTGCTTTTTAATAACTCTACCAACCGTTGTATGATGCAGTTCAAGTTGTTTTGCAATTTGACGTTGCGAAATGCCACGATAGTTCAACGCCAGTATCTTCCCTTGTTTACGAGGGGATATGTCATTCAGTATTTTACCCATTTTTAGTATGTAATCACATTAACTATTGAGGAACAATCACAAAGCACTAAATATCATATACAAATTATAAACAACAACCCACAAGCCCAAAAGGTCACGTATGGAAGAAATTTTCATTAACAACGATCAGCGGATTACCATTCACTTGCGCATACATGAGGCAGCCATTTGCATAGTGAATGCACTGCCACGTGTTGAGCAAAGATCACACAAAATCCATGAGTAGTAATAAACAAAAACATATCAAAATGCAATGGCTAACAAGTGTATGATACGTTAAGCCCCTTTAGAGATAAAACCTTGAAATTTTAGCAGGTGGTGCAGTTATTTTGTAACAGACTGTACTATATATCATATTAATATAAAATTTTACCCGCAGTTCTAGATCTTAAGTTCAATGTTGCCCAAGTGCTGCCATAAGTTTATGCCCAATAAACAAATTTTACAAACTCTTGGTTCTTTCATTCTAAGTTGCCTAAAATATTAAGAGGTAAAAGCCGATTTGACTTTCGCGGATCCTAATACAGGCTATGTAGAAATAAATGAGTAGAATTTGCCTAAGATTTTGATCCTCTGCACGTAGAGAAATTATTAATCCAATATCGAAAAATTATTTTTTTTCCATCATGATAACTCTCAAAGACGAACAGTCGTTGTTCCTGACACAATTATCAATACATCAGATTGTCCAAATACTACTTGAAATATATATTGACCTCAATGGTAAAATATAGGGAGGGGAAAATGGAAAACGTGTGCAAATGATAGAAGTTAGGCAGCATGCTTCATGTTGTTTGTCCAATGGGTTGCAGGCTTGAAGCAACTTCCAAATGGAATTAAGAATTTGAATGGAATCAAATACACTACAAGAAAAAGTAGCGTTCCATTCAAATTCTTCGTTCCTTTCAGAAGTTGCTTGATGTCTGCAACTCGCTGGACAACAGCGTGAAACACGTTGACTAACTCCTTACGTTAGCACACATTTTTCATCTTTCTCTCTATATATATTTAAACATTGAGGTCAATCTCCTATTTTACATATTCATATACCCTTATCAAAACACACACAATTAATAATAATAATAATAATATCAAAAGAACACCAACATCATCAGGAATAAACTAAGTATGTGTTTCCTGTAATATGTAGCCCAGAATCAAATGAAACACCATTTACCTATAAACACAAATAAAAGAAAAGCAATATTACTCTAAAAAAGTTCGAGAATCACCTAGAATTCAATAATACAGATAAAAGACAATCGAATGCCTGGCTGAAGAAAAGTAGAATCTTTTCCGAAACAGTAGGATTTACGATGGTCATCCAAAGGATGGCAATATCCTGAAACTACTGTCTTAAAACCACTTGCATTCTCCTACATATTGAAGCCAGAAATAAAAGAAAACGTAGAAAATGTGAAGACACACCAGTAATAATTGAATATATTAAAAATTAATTCCTCATAATGGTTCGCATTGAAAACCCATTCACCAGATTCTGGCCCATAATATTAACTAATTGCCGACAGCAAGCCATACTTCAAATATAAACCAAATTCAGTACTTGGAAATGGTAAATACAAACTATACTAGGATCGGGAAATTGGAACAGATGTAACGTTACCTTCGAACAGACCTGAAAACACGAACTCCAATAAACTAGACAAAGAAGTTATTCTTATAGATGTAACAGTGCCTCTGATGATGACACAACTTGTATTATCTGTCACAAAAGAAAATGCATATTTTTCGTGTGATAGTATCTTTTGCCCCTTACTACAAGGATGAAATTGGAGCGCGTACTTTTTTTTTACTAACTCGCGATTTCATTAAATAATTTAAAGACCCAATCTCTAAGAAAATAGATACATTCATTGTCTTTCTCTTTGCAGTTCATACAATGCACTATAAAAATATAACAACACTTTATAAAAAGTAGAAACTAATACTAAATTCTTTCATAGCTTGAAACTTACGGCTATTAGCGACATGTGTACAGAGCAAATATGTTTTGTGTCATGTTATTCCGTGGTTCATTGGATCCGTACAGAATTCTTTACCCACAGGACAAACATTCGATGGTCACGCTTTGCTTTTTTTCATAGATCATATAGAACAATAGTGGAAAAAAATATTATTACAATTTTAGGTGTGATTCGACATCCTGCAATTGGTGTGGGAGACCCGGATTCGATTCCCGGCGGGTGCTCATGTGGTTCGGATTCTACGTAAATCAGTAGGTCTACGTCTTATATAGCCTCGCTGCTGAACGGAACGTTAAATTCAAAATCAACTCAACTCAGCTCGACAATCTGCAATCCATTTCTTTTGCCAAGTAAACAGGATGAAGTAGGATTTTATAAGCATAAAGGTCGTTCTAGATTTTCCTATTAACAAAAACTATGAATAGGTTTACAGCTGAAAACTAAATTGTGCTCTCTCTAGTTATAGTCCATAAACCATATGGGTTTCAGTTATTTTGTGTGTGGTTAGCACATTGCCTTCCATATCTTTATTTTTGAAATTCAATGTAACTATTTTTTTTCTTTAAATATAAAATACTCATCTTTAGTTGACAATAGAGCAGAGAGTATAGTTCAAAATTTCACTGTGCCATTACAATTCTTTATATAAATAAATAAAATAATGAATACATTTATACTTGAAGATATCAAAGATAATGTTTCAAACATTATGAACTATTCTATAATAAATTAAGTAAATATTCTTTTATAAATAAACTCCAATGAACTGCAAGGTATCAGAAGTAGCTAAAATGTTTGCCCTTATATGCTGAAACACAAATTTCTTCAATAGGTAGGGACTCTTCACGTTGAACTATACATCTTGAATTCGATTCTTGATAGAATCTGAAATAAGTTAAGAACTTTAAATCTTGAAGAATTCAACACTTGAAAGGGTTTTACAAAGTAACTAATGGAGAGACTATAACACTCTTTTAGCAATATATCATCTTGTACTATACCATATGAAGTGGTTCTTTCAAGAGAACTCATTTATAAAAGCACCCAACTTGCAAAGAAAAATGTTTTATGACACTATTATTTAATAGAATGCTAATGCAGCATGACAATAAATTATTTCCCTTATAGTCCGGAGATCATCACAATCATAGGTATTCTGCCATTATTAACAGGTCACTTGCTGCAACTGAAAAGTTTCTCTGCTCCACGGTCTTCAGCAAACGTCTCGTCTTCACGTACGATTTATCTCTTTTGATATCGTCTATTAATTGTAACAGCGCGTCCCTCATGATACAGTTCCTTATTAACCAATGTACAAAGCAGTTTCTCCTCCTCTTCCTAATAATACGTAAAATATTTCTTTTTCGCCCACTATTTCTAATATACTCTCGTTCGTTTTCTGCTCGACAAAGCTTATTCACTCAATTCTTCTCTACACCCAATTTCGAAAGTTTCCAGTCGTTTTCCATCATTTTTGAGTAATGAGTAATTAAGAGTCGAACTCCCCTTTCACTTGCACTCAACTGTCATTTCCTCCCCTATTCTAACACTTACTTGTTGGCTCATATATGTTTTCCGGAGAAGTCAAAGTATAATATGCATATTTTTCTATTCAAATACGTAGATATATCTGCTGTATTTTCGAATTCTGAAAAGCTAACAAGTTTTACTCTGTGTGGTCCCTTTCCTTCTGTAAGCTACATATCACATCCAATCTTGGTAGGACCATGTCTTATTTTACTTTGTTTCCTATTAAAATCTTTATAATTACTCTGATATTTACTTGCACTTTCTCCCCAATCCTTTGTCTAGGATTTTGAATTTTTTCCGGCACTGAAAAACTTAAGCTTATGGTTTTAAAAAATAAAAATTTTACTTGCAACCTTTATTTTATTTCCTTTGTCAAGCATCAGAATCAAAAGAAATCTGACTTTCTCATTTATGCAGCTTCTGTCGATTATCTTAGTTTCTCTTGTGTACGTTCTTCTCCATGAATTTAATGTATTTATGACTACTTTTTCTCTCAATTAGAACCATGGTCTCCGGAAACAAAATCACTGTTTCTCTTCTTTCTCTTTCTGAATGAATATATACAAACATTCTCGAAGGTATAAAATTAACTTTTATCCAGTCCTCATTTTTTCCTTCAGGTAAAAGGTTAAATTTCACATTATTTATTTCCCTAATGAATACTTTGGCTTGTTTCTTCTTCGTTTAAGTTCTTCGGTCCATTTTCTTTCTCAAGAATTATTCTCAAAGTAACAGAAGATGTACAGAATAATAAAGGTTCTATATGAGAGTAGAAATGTATCTTTAGATCTCTCTCTGCTGAACAGAAATTATTGTTTCAAAAGAAGTGCATAAGGACAGATAATTCTGGGAATAACTTTAAAAAAATAATAAAAAAAAACATCAATACGGTACTTCTTTTTAATATATTAATATAATTGAAATGGAAGAAAAAAATTCATACAAAAACACTACTCTCCGAATTCTATATCTACTTAATTTCTAATGTAATCAGAAAATGTGTTCTTCTTAATACTGTAATTTACAGTATTTCATTAAAAATAGAAATGTGTTTCTAGTTTAGTCGTTAGCGCGTGTCGCATTTCTTAAAGCAAAATGATGTCAATTTGTCTTGGGAAAGCTACTTCTCTCATATGAGGAATTTTGGTATGAACAAGCATGCAGGGAATGTCATGTGCGGTATGTTATAAATGAGATGCTGTAGGTGTTTTTGGTAAATAACACTCAGTGGTGTCTTCAAAACCAACGAAGTCTTAAGTCACCAAGAACGTGATTTGGGAATTAAGCAATACAATCTCCTAATAGCTGACCTCAATTCATAACAGTGTGCACTGCTTTACAAATATGTACAATGAGAACATCATTTCCTAATATGTTGAGAAACGATGGCATATTGCCGTCCTCTTACACGTTATTCCATTTCACTTTATGCACGTTGACTCAAAGACTCCCACATTTGTGAGACGAATAAAACAAATCGTATTTATTAAAATGTGTTTATTAAAAGCTATCAAATGCTATTGAAATCTGTTTGTAATTTCTTGATTCGGATTTCAATTACTCTGTTCTATTGTGTGTTAAAATGACATAACATTTGGGAATACAATTATTATCAATAACTCTCAATGAAGCCTCCCACTTTTTCATCAGCTATTGCTCTATTAGTGGAGGTGATAGAACAGTGGGATTCATCTTTTAGGCTGACTAATCTCCTGCTGTTTTCAGTTGTCTCTATTATTTGGTCAGGTCGTGCGTAAGCAGTCGAAATTGTTTTCGAAAGGAGCAGTGATGCAGAAGCAACACTGAATTTCCGAACAACGGGTATAGCGATTTAGAAAAATATAATTGTACTTACTGTTCGTGCGCCTAAGAATGTTGAAGATTGGAGATAGTATGTTTCGCAGTCCCCGTAACATTCTGCAAGGTCGCATGTTAGAGTTATTGAGCTTTCTAGATTAATTTTGCAAGACTCTTAGTTTCTTCTAAACTGTTTTCAACATCATATTACATTTTTGAATAAATTAGTTTCTATCTGCAATATGTTTTCTTTGAATAGCCTTTACCATGTAGGAGGTCTTTCTGGGTCAGCCTGTTGAACAAGAGCAAAGTTTAAGAAGAGAAAATGAACAAAATTAGAGCAAAGAAAATAATTTATTCATAAATGTTTCAGATACAGATTTAAGTCCATTTTACACTGAAACAAGCTTTTGTGTTGGAGGGAAAAGAAAGGGGGTAAATATCTGCCTTTTCTTACCTATGATAGCCATAAAAAGCAAGTATTTATAAAAGCTAGTATATAGCATAAGGCATTAAATGTTACACTCATGTAAGATGCATGTAAATCATGTTGTAGATGATAGTTAATATTCTGCGAATTTAGATATTTTGTCCTTAGAAGCATTTCATTTTTATTAAAAGTGGATTCTTTCTTGAGTCTTTTTCTAGGCTGTATATTTTTTCACACCTTCCCAGCCACTAACCCATTGATAACGTTTAACCTTAGAGTTTGAATTTTGTTCTAATGTTCTGTTAACTCTCCATTGCTATGGGTTATGAAAGTGGGACTGCACAAATTGCAAACTGAAAATTGCATTCTGTGTATGGTATACTTTTTAAAACAATCTTAACAATCTACTGCAATGGGTCTTAGCAATCCAAAACAAGTCCTTTTTCATTTCTAGTGCTCTGTTATATTTTCCAAGTGTGTTACGTTCTTTTAAAATTTCTAAAAATATTTTAAAACAATTACTGGAATTTTCAGACAACATACGCTATTCACAATTCCATTGTCCTGTTACTCCCTTGCAGGACAAGTTCTTAGTTAATTCCAATTTCTGTTAAGGTTTTCAACAATCAAACTGTTGCTTTAAATTTTCTAGAGAACATACCGTATAACAGAGAAAATAACACATTTAGAAATATCCTAGCTTATATTGTCCCAGTTTCTGAATGTGTTATAACTTTTATGTATTGTATTACTATAATTAGACTTGGAAATTATTACTAATTAACTCTGTGCCCTATGGATCCTGGAGGTTCAATACCTAGTTGTCTTGTTAAAAAGTTGAAAATAAAACAATAGTTATAACCAGATACCTAGGAATTCGGAAATAATATATTTTAATGCTGTCGCAGCTGTACTTTCGAAGTCCACTTTTAGCACACTTGAATCATGCTGTTCAACTCTCTTCCAAGACGAGTTCTTAGTCAATTCTAGTTGTATGTTAAGTTTTCCAAAGGAGAAACGCTGTTCTAAAATTTCTAAAACATATTTGAAGCAAATTACTGAAATTATCAAACAACATACGTTATTTACAATTCCATTGGCCGGTTATTCTCTTCCAGGACAAAATCTTAGTCAATTCACATTTCTGTTAATTTTTTTCAAGAGTGAAGATATTGTTCTAAAATTTTAGAACATAAAATATTTAGAAAACTGAAATTTTCAGAGAACATACTTTATAACGGAGACAGTAATCCACTTACAAATAACCTAGCATATATTGTACCAGGCAACTGCGCAATATAATTAAAACATTAACACAGGCATTGGTGCAGTGGTATATCCTATTTGTTCAACTTCTGATTTACTTAAGTTTGCTGTAACTCTATTCTAACACGCTCACGTGAAAGTACGCCCCTCTCCGTTCTCTCCGATGCTGTTTACTATATATTCCTGGTGTCAGTACATCAGTGAAGTCACATCTATTCGTGACATTTTTTTTTTAAATAAAAAGTGCGGCACTTAGCATTGAAAACTGCTTGGGGCAGTCAGCAATCGTGACAGTCAGCACCACACCATAGCCACAGAATATAATACCTTTGGACCATACTTATACAATATAAACTCCTTTCTCGCTTTCTCCTGGATTATAGAATGTTAAACAAAGGTGTTTCATATAGAATTAATGTAAGTAATACTCATAAATGTAGTAGAAATTTGGCGTCAAACGTATTACAAACATGATAAACAAGAAAGCTATTACGTTTAGTGTGTTTATGTTATAATATTCTTCATGGTTCAAAGAGAATGAAAATTTGGAGAAAAATAAATAAAAATTTCTAACCCTTAAGGGATCCGGGGTTTTGGGGGTATTTATCAGACTTTCAGCCAAGCAGCTACTGCAACGTTACTATTTATCCTAGGATCATGGTTGATACATCATTCTCTTTAGAATGAAGCTGGCTTTCAAATGCTACCACTTGCATGCTCATACCATATACCAGGAGAGGGAAAAATGATGTCAAAGGGAAAATTTCAGGGAATTTTTTTCACACTTTGGGCCCCTGTGGAACGACCCTGTGTGAACGTCGAGATCTCAAAATAATCTGAAAAATAGTACTTGGTATACTAAATGGGTAAGCCAAATTTCAAGTTTCTATCTTGAACACTACGGGCGGGAGAAATTTTATTAAGAATTCCCACAATGCCCCAAATTACCGCAAAACACCATGATCTCAGGTAAAAAATTTCCTGAGACATCTCTATTTACCCTAGGACTATAATCCGCCCATCATTCTCTTCATAATAGAACTGTCTTTCAGACGGTACCATTCACATGTCCCCATCATGTATCTAAGGTGGGGAAATCCCGAAGAAAGGGATTTTTTGATAAAAATATCTCTTTTTCAACGCTTTGCCCCTCTGGATCCCCTCTGTTTTAACGCAGAAATCTGAAAAAATCTGGTAAATACTACTCGGTGGACTGAATGTTTGTTCAAAATTTCAATCTTCTACGTGCAAAAATAAGCCCGCCAAAAAATAATGAACATAGGCTTAATAAACGAAAATATATTTTAGAATTATGAGGTCATCACCTCCTATGTCTCGACGCAGGAAGGTGTGAAACCATACGTAAGGTCTTCTACAATGCCTCTGGACTTGATAAACAAAAAAAAAAAAAAAAAAAAAACCCTCAAATAGAAGAGTTATAACGCAATGTACCATGAAACACCCGTATGGTACAAATTGTACCATCGGATCCCCAAAGGGCGAAATATATAACTATCGAGGCATTTATCTTCTGTCAACATCCTATAAAATCCTTTCAAATATTCTATTAGCAAGATTGACTCAATACGCAGATGAAATTATTGAATATTATCAGTGTGGATTTAGACGAAATCGATCAACTATCGACCAAATTTTTACCACTCGCCAAATACTCGAAAAAATGTGGAAATACAATACCCCGGTACATCAACTATTTATTGATTTTAGAAAGGCGTACGACTCGGTCACGAGAGAAACATTATACAACGTTCTTACAGAACTTGGAATACCGAAAAAGCTAATTAGATTAATTAAGATATGTTTAAATGAATGCCAAAGTAAAGTCCGGGTAGGAAAATTTTTGTACATGAGCTTCCACATAGAAAATGGCCTGAAACAAGAAGATGCGTTGTCGCCATTATTATTTAATTTTGTTCTGGAATGCGCTATAAGGAAAATCAAATATAGCAACCAGGGCCTAGAGTTGAACGGTATTCATCAGGTTATGGCATATGCTGATGATGTAAGTGTAATAGGGGATGCTAGGAGAATAATAGAAAGAAATACAGATATCTTATTAAACGCTTGCAGGGACATAGTTTTCGAAGTAAATGCAGATAAAACTAAATACATGGAAGTGCGTCGGAACCGGAATACAGCAAATTATGGATAAGTTAAAATATTAAATAATCCTTTTGATAAAGTGGATACCTTCAAATATCTAGGGTCGATATTAACAGAGGAAAATCATATTCACAAAGAAATTAAATGTCGACTAAAAGCAGGGAATTCGTGTTACTATTCGGTTCAAAATCTCTTGTCGTCACGAATTCTGTCGAAGAATTTGAAGCTTAAAATATATAAAACGATAATCATGCCTGTTGTTCTGTATGGTTGCGAAACATGGTCGCTTACTCTGAGCATAGCGAATAGAAGAAAAAGTGCGCTTTCTCTGCCTTTTAACCATTAGAAGCGGTGGACCCTCGCAATAATGGCGCTGCGATCGGGGTGGCTTCAAATCGTAGCAATAGTCTAAGGGAGTAAGAACTAGCGTTGTGAAAGTTTGTTTGAGAAGTAGCAGGTTTTTTGTTTTGTATTATTTCCAAAGCTATTTGTTTCTAGTGAATTTGTGTCTGTGTGTGTTCAAGTGTTTTTTATTGGTCTTCAGTGTGTGGTGCTTTTTTTCTTTTTTTTTTAAGTGTTGATTGTATAATCTGGAAAATATGCCTACGTGTTTTGTTCCTGGTTGCCGGTCAGGTTATCGTGGGGATAACGAACCTAAACACTTCTTTACACCTCCCAGGGACAAGACATTATTTGATAAGTGGGTCAGTGCAATCCCACGGAAAGACAGGAAACTAACCAGTAACAGTAGGATCTGTGACTTACATTTCGCGGAGAACTTAGTTATTAAAGCAGATTCTTTCGTAATAAAAGGAGAAAAAGTTGAACTCCCGAGGGAAAAGTGGAAATTAATACCTGGCGCGGTCCCACATATATTTCCCAATCTTCCCAAATATTTAACCACCCCTATCAAATGTCGGAAGCTCCCTACAGAAAGCCAACTAAAAAACGTAGTAAGGGGGACCAAAGTTAGGGAATCAGACCTAGTGACGTTCTTTGATAAGTTCTAGTTCACTTCAAAATTCACCTCTTTCCTCTGTTGAAAACGCTTCAGATGCTCGTAAGACAATCGTGTCTCTCAAAAGAGAAATGAAAAATCTAAACCGAAAATTAGCTACAGCAAAGCGTAATTTATCCTCCGCTAGAGCAAGGATTAATTCTTTAGAGAGGGGTCTTAGCAAAGTCAAAGCGAAAGGAACAGCTGAAATATATTTAAGCAAAAAGCAAAAGTTAATAATAGATGCAATGTTAAAAAAAAAGTCAGGTTAAAAGTTCTAGAGGGATGAGGTACAGCAATGAATTCATACTGGAAAGTTTGCTATTAGAAATCAAATCTCCAAAAGGTTACAAACATTGTTTAAAACACGAATTACTGCCACTT
Organism: Thermobia domestica; assembly: GCF_964235325.1. NCBI lineage: Eukaryota > Metazoa > Arthropoda > Insecta > Zygentoma > Lepismatidae > Thermobia > Thermobia domestica. The sequence continues at coordinate 23,498,510 of NC_137470.1, forward strand.
CCATCGTCAAGTCATTTAAGAAAACTTTGCAAAGGACTTAAATGCACATATGGAATTAACCCACATGCTCTTAGAGCAATAACAGGATATTTGAAAGATGAAAGCGACGAAAATAAACGGCTAAGAGTGTTAATATTTGATGAAGTGAAGCTGAGAGAAGAAATTCAGTTCAACTCATGCTCTCTTAAAGTTGACGGTTTCGTTGATTTGGGGGATAACACCCCAGATTTTCAAAAGAAAATGCTTGCAAATCACGCTTTGGTATTTATGTTTGTCCCACTTATGCACGACTGGATTCAACCAGTTGCTGTATATGCTAGCAAAAATGCGACACCTGGGGATATTCTGGCAAACATTTTAATTCAAGTAATATTGTAGTTGGAACAATCTGGTGCCAGAGTAATAGGTTTCACTTCTGATGGGAGTCAGTCAAATAAAAAAGCGTGGAAATCATTAGGAATCAGTGGGAAGAAAGGAAAAACACAGTGTCACATTTTGAACCCCGCTGATAATAAAAGAAAATTGTGGGCAATTTCAGATGCTGTGCATATATTGAAGTGTATAAGGAATTATTTTCATGATAAAGTTCAAGTTTGTTATAAAGACACTCTCATCAATTTTTCGCACTACAGACTCCTTTATGCAATAGAAACATCTGATGAATCTGCAGGACTTAGAACTTCTCCAAAACCCTAAACCATTTGAAAGAATGAACGCAAAGCTTGCATTTCAACTTTTTAGCAACAGCGTTGCTGATAGTTTAAAATTTCTGCGCAAACTTGGATCGCAAGGCTTCGAAGATTCTGAAAATACTGAAATGTTCACAAGAGATTTAAATGACCTTGCAGATGCTCTTAATTCTCGTATTCCTTCGAAAGCTCTATACGAAAATTCAAATATGCATTCCACGCTAAAAACCTTTTTATCTGTCCTTAATTCAACCGTGAACACTTTTGCCTCTGAAAGAACGATTGAATCTTTGCGAGTAACAGTACAGAGCATTTTAGAAATGTCTGAGTGGCTATGGAGTAGAGGGTATAAGTATGTTTTAACCGGAAAGCTCAATCAAGATCCATTAGAGCGTCATTTTGGAATATTGAGATCCTTAAGCTGCGATGACCATCCATCCACAATAGATTTTCTGCAATTACACTTGCTGCAGTGTATATATGTTCCTACTAAGCAAGCATTAACATCAAAAGGAAATTGTGAGTCAAAAAGTGAAGCCCCTCTTACGTCTTTCGTCAATCAAATGCGTCTTTTAGCAAATGAAATAGAACAAATAAACAAATCTACTAAATCTGCAGTTGAAGCTTCCATTAAAGAAAAAAAATTGTTTTCGGACAACACGCCACACAGTTCCTTGACTGGGAAAGTGGAGTAATAGAAGGTGAAGGAAACGATGCTGTTAAGTCGTGCTTGGTCTATCACTTAGTTGGCTATATTATTAAACACTCTTCAAAATTCATCTCGTGCGTACTTTGCAACAGATCCCTCCGCAGTGAAACTCCACCAACAAAACTTGATTCATCTTTTACTAGGATAAAAGACTGCGGATCTTACAACGACCCACTTTTAACCTATCCCTCAAAAAATATCTATCGCATTTTCCTACAATTAGAAAGTAAAATTCAGGAGAAGTTGCGTGTTGCCGATGCTCTTTGGGGTGACATTTTTTACGAGTGTCTTGATAACATAGACAATATATTTGTAGAAAATACTACAGGATTGGGATGTTGTCTTGACCACAGTGTGGACATATTGCCTAAATTGTTGTTCCATTATATGAAGTGTAGTGTCTTCTTTTGCACAAAAGAAATTCGGAAAGAACTAAAAACTCGAAGCTTTGTGAAGTCTAATCGAAAACTTTCTAATGTGGCTGGAAACTAATTGTGGTAAGTGACTTTTATTATCGTTATTAATTATTAGATTTAGGTTTGCTTGTCTTTATAATTGTTTATCATTCCCAGTGGTGTATTTATGATCTTGTTTCGGGGGGGGGGGTCTTTGCTAACTTTATTACTGGAAATGTGAAAATTCTGCAAAATATTTCATTTACTTTAATATACCAATTAAGATTTCGGGGGGATTGAGCCCGCAACCCTCCTTAAATACGCCACTGATCATTCCACATAGTACCTTGTTCATATAATATTATATGTAATATGCAAGTAGATTATTGAAGCTTTCTGTTACTTGATGAGTAGATTAAAAAATAAGTTATTTCCTTCTACTACATATGGGTTCGACAGCTACATTGAGGCCATGGCGCCCCTAGTGCCATCTTAGCGACGGCCCACTGAACTACGAGGAGTGATCACACTTCTTCTTCTATTCGCTATGCTCTGAGGGAAGAACATAGACTGAAAGTATTTGAGAACAAGATCCTGAGACGAATAATTGGACCCAAGAGGAACGGGAGTGGAGAATGGTGGAAACTTCATAACGAGGAACTACATAATTTATATGGTTTACCCAACATTGTTAGGGTCGTCAAGTCTAGGAGGCTTAGGTGGGCAGGTCATGTAGGTAGAATGGAAGAAAGTAGAAACGCTTTCAAGGTCTTGACCGGAAGACCAATAGAAAACTGACCTTTAGGAAGACCTAGGTGCAGATGGGAGGACAATATTAAGATGAATCTAGCAGAGATTGGAATACAAAGTAGAACTGGATGCAGTTAGCTAAGAATAGAAGTCAGTAGAGAGCTTTTGTGAACGTGACATTGAACCTCCGGGTTCCATGGGCCATAGAGTTCGTTAGTTAGTTAGAATATATATACCGGTATATATATAGCTTATGTTTATTAAGAACGCAAATATATTTATAATCATACATTTCACTGATATTGTTTCCAAGCAAAAATTTTTGAAACTAATTCTAGTTGCACACAAAACCCATTGGAGCTGCTCCTTTTGGTTCTTACATGTTAAAGACATCGTGGAATGTGTGAGAAAGTGTGTGAGAAAGCAACTTTCAGATCCATACAATACTTAAGCTGAAAAACAATCTTCATCCCAGCTGGATAAATAGAACTGAAAACAAATATACATTCGAATAATTTTCAAATAATACGCTGCGCACATCTAAAAGAAAATGAATATAGACAAGGTTGCAGATTTTCTAGAGAAAACAATACAAGCATTGTTTTGTTGCAGATAAATCTCTTCAGAATGAATATTTGCTTCGAACGCGACAGGAGCAAACTGACGTTTCTCATCGTTGAATTCCTTTGAATAATAACGGACGAATAAAAATGTATGTCATTTTAACTGAAATATCTAATGGAATGTAAACAATTGCCTTCAACTAAATTCTTCGTCTTAAGTTCCTTATATGGATAATAAAAGTGATGAAATGTCCTGGAAATCTCTTTCTCTATTATCTGGATACTCAGCTTTGAACTGTTTATTATTATTATTATTATTATTATTATTATTATTATTATTATTATTATTATTATTATTATTATTATTATTATTATTATTATTATTTAATAACATACAGGGTAATAGCATTTCGAGATTCAGTCTTTAAGAGTACATACAGCATTTGCATTTTCTGATAACTGTACAGTAAAAGAGATCTTCGTGGCTATACGGTTAGCGTATGAACCTTTGGCGCAGGAAAAACGAGTTCGATTTCAGGAGGAAACTCAGGTAGTTCGGACCCCACGCTAAGCTATAGGTCCACATTTTATATAGCCTCGATACTGAAAGGGGCGTCAAATTTAAATACAATGAAATCCAGTGCACAGTAAAATAATTCTAACGGCTGAATGAACTATATTAATGGTCAATGTGTGGAAAATTTGCAACAGAGGAAGCAGATAAAAGTACATATAAATAATATACAGTAAAACATAAAATAGAGAAAAGTGAAAATGATAATGACTTTTTTTAGTTTTACGTCCCACGATTATAAGAGCTTGAAATCGCAGGTAGAAAAGCAAATGAATCCATAAAAGGAGATAATGATCATATGAGGGGGACGAGATAATAGTGTAATAGTCTAGTATGGTTTAAGCCAAATAAACAAAAGAAGTGGGACGGACGATGACATTTTCTTTTTAACGAGACTCACTCGTAAGAACATGATTGATCAAGAGAAGATTTAAAAAGAGAATATGTATTTCAGAAAAAAAAATATATCCATAAATTTGTTAAATAACTTCTGAGGACCTGTCGATATTTTGTGCAGCCTAATAGCTTTCTAAGTCCGTCTAAATAGTATAATTTTGCAATAATATAATAACCATAACAAAATAATTTAGAATAATTCTTTCTCACCTTCAATAGTTCCGGATATTATCTTTCATCGTTTACAGAATTTTGTTAAGTATTAAATTATGATATGATTCAGTATGTTCTACAAACATTCCTTGCCACTTGCTTTCTTCTACAAGATTAGTTTCCGTTCCCTTTTTTCTATAAACGTTGAGTAAAAACTTTTCTTAGCTTTTAACGGAAATGAAACAGAGCATTTTGAAGTCTAGTTTAATTTACACATGTTGCAAAAATCTTGAAAAACATTTTGAATGGCAATCTTCTTTTTTTTCTTTATAAGAAGTAGCTTCATTGTTTACCTTTAGTATCTACGATCTTCTCGTTTTGTTTATTTATACAACTAACATGAAGAACAAAACATATCCGCAGAGGGATTGAAAAAGACAATTTCTATTAGAATATTTAACTTCGAAACATGCATTATTCCAATGATAGGGTAATTTCTTGCATTACCTCTTAATGAGATTAAATAAAAGAAGATAGTTTCAACAAATTTAAGTTGAACTCTTCAATGATCTTTATTCATATTCACTTTCAATTACACTATACCTGTACATACCACTTATGAGTGGCTTAAAACAATGAAACTTCTGTCTCGTTATTGAGCTTGAAATGATACATATTGATTCTACAGTAATATTCACGCTTAGTGGTCTCAAATTCAACCATCATTACCTCGAATTCAATAATATTTTAAACGTTGACTAAACGACGTGAAACAATTAGAAAACTATTTCAATACCCTCGTTCGACACCAGTAACGTGCGTGGCTACGCCATGATGTTTTCGCCAACTAATACCAATGACGAACCTACGTATCTTACAAGTTCTCTCCAAGAATCCGCTTTTGTTCTTGCTTGTTATTACAAGGCAATTCTGTTTATCAGCACCTTGTGTTACTGATCACCTTCATATGACAACTTGTCAAGACATAGCAGTACGTAATAATTTATGGATCGATTGTATCAAACAATCTGATACAATCCTGATCAATTTTACTTCCATGAGGGGAAGGGCTAAAATTTCACCGGTGATTTGGCGTATCACAAACAGGCGTAAGTTAAGATAATGAAATCTATGATATGCTTATATATTGGTTATTCCAGCTACGAATTTGTTTCATGAAAAGAGAAGTAATAAAGATGGCTAGATTATTTTGCTAATCATGATAGTAGTTGTTTACTTTAGAAACGTACTAGCAGTATGCCTAGTAATCTGTTCTATTGTTTTTCTGTTGCAGTATATTACAACACAGGATATCTTCAATTATCTATAGGATTCTCACCATTCTACACAAATATTTTCTGTACATAACATATACCTTAATAATCTTGAGTGATTGCACTGAACGTATCAGACAACTACTGTTTTCACGGTATGTCCATCTTTCGTGTAGTACTTTGTGTCTGATTCTATCTCAAGTAGAGGGGGCATGGTGGTTCAGTGGTCGAGTGCTTACCTCTGGTGGTTCGCCTAGATAGCCCAACAAGAATCAATACTTGCAAATGAGATGATAGTTTTGAAAAATGATTTTTCACAATTATTGTAGGAAAAGAAGAATAAATGACACACTATAGAAATTTATATCTTCAGTATTTTTTATTTAAAATGAAAACTAGAAAGAAAAATGTATACAATGGTCCGCTTTATGGCAAAATACAATTCCAGATATAACATATCTTTGTTTTTGATCTCCAGAATGTTTCGCAAAGAAGAGGTTAACGCTTTAGAAAGCATACATTCCAAAGAGGAAAAAAAGAGAAGCAAGATACAATTAATTTAGAAAGGAACTTGAAACATACGTAATATAGCTGTTCACTTTCTGTACAGTCCTATTTATAAAAGGTTAATTTAGACAACATAAATCGTGCTTACAAGTTGTCCTCTCGGAACCTGCAAGTAATTTGTTTTCATACAAAGCTTACGAGGAAACCTTAAACGGGAAGAAACATATACACCATGTTTGCATCAACCGTATCCCGGAAGAAGGTATAGGTCTACCGAAGAAAAAGATGCTCCAATTCTTTACAGTACGAACATTCAGAAGATAAAATACTCAGTTTCTTTTTAACGTCTGAATTTCTCAATACAATTTATTGTAAAATAGAAAGAGAAGAAGCATGATATAACATGCGAGTTCTATTTCGTAAAGAAGCTGTGATCGTTGTCTGTGTGTATGTGAAATGGGGATCAATATAACATTATCTTGACAGCATAACATCTGTGATTGTATAAAGTATCTTATGAGTACTATTAGTAATAATACTAACAGGTGCACCTGATCTCCTGTAATAAACGTCCGTCCATTGAAAGATGAGTACATTCTTTACAGAAAGTGATATAGGGACTAAACGTACTCCGGAGAAAGAGAAAACGAACATTCATATACGCACGGACTTGAAACAATACGAAAGAATGTTCTTTCAATTTCGATTTTACCGAAGAGAAAAAAAAATGTAAAAAAAAAATGTAGAACAAAAGGGATCACGCACTTCACATCAGAAAGTTTGTTATACTTCAAAAGTAAGCAAAGAAATGAAACAAGGATGTTCTTTTTACAAATCTTAAATGTTGTCATACTTTAGATAGCACCTTCAAGAAGATTGGTGCCTAGAAATGCACTACCCTAAATGAAAGTTTAGAAATCACAATTTTCTTTCTATATTTTCTAAATGAAGAAGGAAAAGGGAACGAAAATGAAGTAACAGGACCAAGAAAGAAATGTTTTGAGTGTGGACAAAGTGATATTGTTACTAAAAAGAGCAAGAAATTTCTCTTTTCTTCTTTGTGAGCTATGACATGGCAATCTGAAATGAGGATGTGTGAGAGAGAAAATAAAATCAAAAAATGAGAAAAGCGTTTCTCAAAGATGAACACAAAGAAATTTAGATTAAGAATCTTCACTCCTTTCACTTCTCTTCATATTTTACAGGATGGCACAAAATCCCCAGGGGCTATTACTAATGCAGTAATATTTTGAAGTATATTTATGAAGAGTTACTAGTAAAGATTGCTAAATTATTGTAAAATTGTAATCAGGCACATCTTAATATCATAGGAATGGGAAAAATAGCTTTCCCGAAATAATAAGTTTGATCCACTTCAATCAATAGACAGCACTTTATATAGATAGTTCCAAAAATAATCAAATTAGGATTGACTCAAATGAAACAACCAACCAAAAAAAAATAAATAAATAAATAAAATAAAATAAAATAAAATAAGACAAAATAAAAAAATAAAATAAAATAAAATAAAATAGTATAAAAAAATAAAAACGAGGAGCTCTCTGTAACACAATATTACAATCTAGGATAGTTCTTCAATAACAATTGGAGACTATTATCATTTACTATTATCATTGACTGAAGTATATATAACTTTCTAAAAATAATGTCATGACATTTTATAGGGACGATTCAGGCATCATAGTGAATTTCTACCCTTCACTTCCTGGCGAAGTTGTTCAAACGTCAAATCTCTTCTTTTCTGTATTAGTTTTCAATCTGACTTCCCTGCTCTTGCGTTTAAGCTCTTGTTTCGTAACTTGCAATTCTCTGATATTTGCAGAGGAAATGAGGTCATTACCAAAACGCGGAAGAACTAGATGTTTCCTGTATGTGCCTCGGTACTGTACTTATCCCTTTGTCCTCTCAGTTCAGAAGAGAGAGCAACAATATAACGCTGTTGGAGCAACAATATAATATCACGCTGTTGTATAACCTCTTAGATTTTTACCGTCTTTGTACATCTAAACAGTTGGGTATTCACATTGCATTATTTATAGTTTCCGTTTTTTACATTGCTAAAACTTTTTTTGATATCGCTACAGAAGTAGATTGACAATCGATCAGATATTTAAGCAAATCGATGTCTTACCTTCGTAATCAACAAAGAACATGCTAGTTTGACATTTTAATACTCGTAGCTGTATGTAATAACGTATTGAGGTAAATATGATTAGTTCGAGGAAAATTAATTGCCAACATATAAATAGGATAGATGTGCAATGTTGTATTCTATTATTCTATAAGGTAAAATAATCCCCGGGTATAACTAACGATAAATTAAACCAGCTGTTAGATGTTGATACAAAATATTATACAAATAGGAAATTACATTACATGACGCCACAAAAAAAGAAAAAAAATATCTATCTGTCTAGGCATTTTCATTAATATTAATTTGTGGTTCCACAGTCTCTTTTAATATTTTTTTCTCTCTTTTACTTGGTTGCCTCTTAGAAAAGTGTGTGTGTGTGTGTGTGTGTGTGTGTGTGTGTGTGTATGTAGGTGATGTTCCTTAGCAATAGATCGCCCATATCTATTTCGAGTGACCTCCGGTTCAATTTTGTCTTGAGAGTTTTGGTGGTCAACTTCATATTGTTTGATTTCTGTCCATATCCTGCATCCACTAATTCTTCCACTAGCATTTTTTTTATCATTCGTTTTCTTTAGCTAAGAGTACCATCATGGTATCATAAACTTCAGATTAAAAAAAATATTTCACAAGAAAGCATGCCCTACATCAAATATAACATTTTTGACAACCGTGAGAAGATAATCTATAGTAAGTAAACATGCAGTGAAAAGATTGAAACTTACCAAGATCCATTTCAACAAGTATGCATAAGTAGTGTTGAGTATACACAATACGTAAATTTTATGAAAAAATTACAATATTCTACGGAGATATGCTAATGTACAAATGATTCTAGAAAGATAAAGTCAACATTTCCTTTCGAAAATTTTTGAACCTTATGGATATTTGAATATTCATCTTACTTAGGAAATACCTGGATGATTACATTACATTACAGTTATCTTAGGTTTGGTTATATCTGAATGTATTGGATTAACTTTTGATCCAATTCTCTTGAGTAACGTTATATGTTACAGTCCACTGCACCACGACCGTTGTAAGTAACTCATAGACTTTTATGTAAAGAACATGGTAAATGCTCTCTTTATTACGTCTGATAAATACTATAGCAGTTCTTTAAAGAATTAATTCCTGTTCATAAGTTACTTTATATATGTAAAACTTATTAATATAAATTTTTCGTTAATGAAATGTTTTTTTTTTTTTTAATCAAGAGAAAAAAGTAAAATTAATACAAAAATTTGGTTAGAACATGCTGTATCACACTCACAAACTATCAATACACAAAATACCTTCATTAAACAATGGCGGTTATAAGAAAAAGTAAAGCATTATTGTAATATAAAAATAAGTAACGTACTAAAACAAAAGAAATATAATTAGGGTACGAGGAAAATAAAGTTAATTATTTCTTATTTTCGTCTTACCTCCTTACGTTAGCTCCATGTTTCTCTTTCTTTCCAACTCACCAGTTGTTTCCCTTTATTTAATATATATATATATATATATATATATATATATATATATATATATATATATATATATATAGTCCTTAGTCACGATATTTTCATTTAATTTCAGAAGTGGCGACTAATATCAGACGTTCAATTATTAGATAATATTGTGACTTACTTAATTCAGGCGAAGACAAAGAAATAAGAAAAAGTAGACATATTTGGAAAGAAAGGATAGTGGTCTAAACTAGACGTAAAAAAAAAAAACACAATACCAGAAATAATGAGTAAAAATATTTTAGAGAGAAAAGAGCTTCGACACTATTTTTTATGGAAGTTATAAAATAAATTAATGAAATTTTGTTAGTGAAATATACATTTCGTAACTCTTTCGGTGCAACCCAGACCGATCTCGATCAAATTTGTAACATGAATGAGGTTTGAAGTGGGCTGGTTTTAGACTATTCACTTTGGTAGAATTGGGGGGAGGGGGAGAAAAATATAAAAATAAATCAAATTTAATAACTATTGAACCATTCGACTGATCTTGATCAAATTTTCAATATAGACGAGGTGCAGGCTTGGAATCGTTTTCATGATTTAAATTTGACGGGGTAAGAAGGAGAAGGAGGGGGAGATATATAAAAATCAATTTATATGACTGAAAGTGACTATTTTTGTAAGTTAATAACTTTTGAAATTACCAACCAATCTCGATCAAATTTTCAACATACATGAAGGTCAGGCCTTGGGTGCTTTTTATTGTTTCACTTTGACGAGCCAATCTACGGGAGGGGGATGGTAGATATATGTAAAAAAAATATATATGACTGCATTTGTGACTTCATCACTCTTGAACCACCCGACCGATCTCAATACAATTTTCACATACATGGGTGTAGGGGCAGGGATTACTTTAAGCTATTCACTTTGACGATGCAATGTAGGGGAGAAGGAAGAGAGAAAAATTTTTAAAAATGTCAAAAATGACTGATATTAGTGTTGAATCCATAGTTTTCGGGGTCGATGAGAGAAACAGTGACATTTCTGATGCTATTTCAATCCAAGTTCAGCCCTGATATTTGGAGAGGAGGAGGATACAACGTAGGGGAGGGGATAAACATTTAAAAATGATCGAAAGTGACTAATATCAGGGCCGGCGCTAGCAGTTTTGCCGTCCTGGGCGGTACTTTCAAATGCCACCCCTTTAATCCGCAAACCTTATTTTGACAGAAGACGTTCAGGTATTAAGAAAAAGTAAGATACCATATTTAAAAACATGTATGAAAAGGAAAATTAAACAAAAAGATGAACTCCTCTCTCGAATGCTTACGTAATATTTAAACGACTCCCTGCATGACACAATATTCAGTATGATCGATTTTGCTGTATGTGATGCAGGGCATGCAGATTTTTTTTTTAATATGCTTTAGTCCGATTAAGAATTTTAATTTTTAAGCTTATTTTATATCAAGAGTTATTTCCAATAGAGTATGGAGCAAAAAGATAATATAGTAAATCAAACATTACGGCAAAAGTAAGTAATTAGCTTAAGGCTTATAATGTACTAAAACACAATAGATATACACAAATTTAACATACTTGAATTGAAAAAAAACTTTTCTTGCTTTGATATGAGCAAATTCCTTTATCATATTCGCGTAGTACAATGTTTCAGCCAATTAATGTTCCATTGATATCATCACTAGACCACTTAAACGTGTTTGAGATATGGAAGAACGTAGATAGTTTTTAATAAGTGTAGAGTAAGTTTCGAAAAATTTCTTTCTCTACTTGCCACGGTTACTGGTAAGGTAAACAAAATCACAACTGCACACTGACAGGGAGCAAAGTCATATTCCTTAATTTTAGTCTCTTTTGGTGAACTTTTAGGCTTAATTATAGCGGTTAATAGTTTCAGTTCGTCTTTCAAATCACTGGGGTTAATATCTTTCGATTCTTCGCGTATTAAAATGCAGGCACTCTTCAGACAAAAGTTCAGGTGGCATATCGTTCAAATTACTTATATCGTAAAGAAGATCGAAATACTCGCTGTGATGTTTCAGTTGCTCAAATCTTTCTTTTAAAGCTAACACAATAACGTCTAGAAGTTTGTAATAAAAATCGTTCTTGTATTTTGTTATGTGGATCTTTAATAGATTCATCCTCTGTCTCGTACTGAAACTCACTTTTTCTTTCGACTTCGAGCTTACACTGTATTACCTATCTGTGGGTCATCCATATCTAATGCTGATGCCAAATCATATCAACTAAGATAGATTGAAATTTTGCATCATTTCAACTCCTCTCAAAGTACTCAAGATATATTTTCAAAAAAACCCGACTGCATTCAACACATGAGAATCAATGTTTTGGAGACTTTTGCTTACTATGTTTAGGTGGAGTAAAAAGTCATACCAGATAACGAAAGAGCAAAGGAAAGTAACGTCACACAGCTGGTTTGCTATACACAGAGCATTGTAGGCGACCATTCTATGTATTCTATTATCGTTATTTATTTGAAGTGAGGTATCATAAACCCCTATTTGATATCTAAGTGGAGTCAGAGCATCAACTCGGCTCTCCCATCTTGTGGTGCTGAATGGTTTTAAAGTGAGGCTGCTAATATGTTCCTTTAGTATGACCCGACGTTGAACTGACGCAGAAAACAAGTCATAAACGTTTTTTTAACCCCCAAAAAAAATAAAAAAATAAAAAAATGAAACGGTGGATTGAGATGTGAATGCATCGTTAACTACAAAGTTTAGTAAAGGAACATAGAAGGCTTGGGAATTTATTTTTGCTTTTCATATTGGAACTATTGTCATTTCTTTGGCCCTTCATGTCTTCGATAGAAGTTCATTTCTTTTAGCTGTTTAATTATTACTGCTGTCAGTTCTACACCAGTGATGTATTTTACTGCTACGAAACCAAGAAAGTGTTCGCAAATTTTTACAAGCCATTCTCCATTACTGTATGTAATTTGTACAAAACGAGCGATCCTTTGCTCTGTACCAGAAATATCTGGTGTACAGTCTAGCATTATAGTATAATATGTTGCAGCTCTCAACAAAAACAGTATTTTACTTTCAATTTACACACTAAGAATTGGAATAAAAATTTTTTGGACATCTTTTCCTTAGTAATGGTGGTATTTATTTTGTCCTCCCGTGGTTCTTGTAATGTGTTCGGCCATGACGTCAAACTTGTATTGCTTAAATATAAAAACAATTATATATAAATATATATATTGTTGATAAGATACGATAATGAACAATTTGTAAATCGGTTAAAAACTCGCTGCTAGAACCTAAAGGTCTCTAGGTGCTGTAGGCTAAAACGGCCTGTCTCAAATGGAAGTGTACCTTTTGCGTACTTGGAGTGGAGCGTTAGAATATTGCTAAATAGAAAAAATATAATAGACACTTGACAATCTTATCCGCCCTAGCTGAAAATCTTATCTACGACGCTGCAAGGGAAACCTTGAACGAGATACCTGTGGCTAGTAGTTTGAAAATTGAAAATGAGGGGGAATGCTCTGAATTTCCTGAGTGAGTATTTTCCTTAATGTGAGTGAAGTAAGTTTAATTACATTCTCAGGGAACACAATTTTATTTTCCCATGTGGGCCTATTACGAAGCATTATATTTTAGTAACATTTTTTTTTCTTTTTCAAATTTTGCCGCCCACTAGACGTGCCGCTCTGGGCGGTGGCACGGCTCGACCCCCCCTCGCGCCGGCCCTGCTAATATTAGTGTCGAATCCATAGTTTTAGGAGTAACTGAGATTAACAGAGACAATTCTGATGTCGTGTGCAAAGCACGGAGGAGGAGGAGCTATATACAACAATGATCGAAAATGACCAATATAGGTGTCTAATCCATAGTTTTCGGGATCATTCAGATGAACAGTGACAATTCCGATTCGGTTTAAATCCAAAATCAACCCCGGCACTTGAGGACGGAGAGAAAGAGATATAAAAATGATCGAAAATTGCCACTATCAGTGCCGATTTTATAGTATTCTAGGTCGCTTAGATTAACAGTGTTACTTTCGATCCCGTTTAAAGTCAAATTCAACCCCACGACTTGGGGGAGAGAAAGGAAGATATATTTAAAAATGATCGAAAATGATCGATATTAGTGCTGAATCCACATTTTTTGAGATCGCTGAGATGAACGGTGACACTTCCGATGCCATGACCCGCAACATGCTGAGGGTGATATATAAAGAAAATGACCAATATTAGTGTCGAATCCATGGTTTTCGGGGTCGCGGAGATGATCAATGATCTTTCCGATGCTGTTTAAATCGATGCCATTAAAAACTGAAGCAGCATATTTCACGGGTACTAAACACATGAGATATGGAGTTTGCATTTAAATTTTCATTTCAACCCAACGAAGCGAGTATATTATAAAACCGTTTGATTCCTACTCTTCGCTGGGTAAAGAGAAGATATAATCTGAAGTTTCCAAAATATTCTGAAAATGAAATTCCTCCAATAAAATTTAGGAAAGTTTGAAAAGCAAATTCCTTCTGTCTTTAATTACTTAATAAATAATATAGGTGTGGTATGTACGTAAAAACTATTTAATTGTTTAAAAACTGTATCCTATATGAGAAACGGACAATACATTTTCTTTGACTAGAAACATAATTGTTACACTTTCTACGTAAAATATGAGTGTAAGAAAAAAAAACAGAAAAGTTGTATGCTAGGTCATAAAGTGTTAACTACATTCTATAGTTTACATACTATACTGCTGTTTACACGCGGTATAGTAGTACCGTACCTGAGTTCTATACTGCTGTTTACACGCGGTTGTAAAAGTTTAACAGATTTTTTTCAGGCCAGCTATTCTGAGTGAGGTTTTTTCAGGGTTTTCCTCATTCACCCCAGGACGGGATGCCTTGATGGTGCCTAACATACAAGTCCCAGGCTGCTTTCTCCCTCCCCCTTTCCTCGGATAGTGAACTAATCGAGGGACACCAACTCTCATACCTGCCGAGTTTAAGATCATAGATGTCAGTAATGTTCAGAAATATGTATAAATAAATAAATATACTGCTCTTTGTGAAAACCGCAACACCAAGAACTAATGACTGAAAAACTTTGACATTCATAACGTTTGTACATTCAAGTATATTACGAAAGATTACAGTTCCAGCGAAGTGGTGTTTACATTAGAGCAAAAATTTCATTTGTCTGGTATGCTAAGAAATACCAGAATGGAGCGATTTATACAGGACTCAGGTACTGGAGTAAACATAAGCGAACATAAATGTCTAGGCAAGCCTCATTACCGTCGTCAATGTCAAATAGAGCAAAGTAAACAGACAATAGCTGTTGAAGTAGGTTGCATGATTTCTACAGAGAAGGCGATTTCCCCTAATCAGAATTTGTACATGTATAGGGAAAGCTGCTATTAGTATAACGAGTGTGTTAGAGCAATGGACAGAATAGAACCGTGACCACGAACAATGGAGCAGTGTTTCTCTTAACGTAACGACAATGCGGGACGACAAATATCTTGTAGCAGTGGCCATGGCGGATCGTACAGTGTCGCCCACCATATTACTTCGACAATGGATCACGGTTACGAGTTTGAAAGTGTGAGATTTGACGGCTTCTGCAGAACGTCGAACTGGCACATACACTTCGGTCGGCTTCCGTTGATTGAGTAGGAGGAACATCTCAAAATACAATAAGTGCGTTAACCCCTTAATATGTAGACGGTCGTGTTTTAGAGGAGTATGGTTCCAGCTAATTCTAAAGCAATAATTGCATACCTACTAGATACAACCGCGGTGAGAGGAATCTACAAGAGTAAATTGTTGTACGTCATAGAGGTTGAAGAGCAGACTTGATAGATAAACGAGTGCATTGGTCTGCAGATTGTTATCAGTGCAAGTATTTTATTTATTATTAATATTTAATAAGTAAATGAGTACTACATGTATGACTTAAAGTAACTCAAGAATTAAAATTATGATTTGTGTTTAACTGTGCATTTTTCCGTAGCCAATTTCAGTGTGTTTAGAACAAAATTAGCAAGATTGTCAGATCTTGTAAAGATTATTTTTCAGAGCAGGTTTCATGTGTTAATTTCTGCAAATTAAATCCCACTTATCTCATCCATACCATATAACATTCTTTAAAGATGTTCTTAAATTTATTTTTCATTACTTTTCCATGTTCCCACCAGTGATAAATATTTAAACGGGGGTAGCTACCATTTGATTCAATGGGCATTTTTGTGTCTGTCAATCAGTATGTTTGTTTCACGAAAGCTCTTGTAAAACTTAACCTATTTGAATAAAATTTTCCATGTTACTTTCCACCAACCTTCGTAAATAATGTTTACGGTTGAATCCGTCATAAAAATAGGGGTAAAGAGATTAAACCCTCTAATGTTGCAAATTGGCTCAGACACATACAAACCAATTTTCCGCAAAAAAATATTTTGGTAAAATATAGTGTATATTTTGCAAAGTATTCTGATAAACTCAGTTGATTGGGAAGTTATTAATCAAGGATAAGGAGAAAGGTAAATGGATATGGTAAAATGGGCTAAGTTTTCCCAATTTTCAAAGCTTGATCATTTCAGTAATATGATAGGAAAATAATTCTCTGTTATATTTGTTATATAGATATAGATACATACGAAAACATTTTCAAGCCAAACAATTAAAACGCCATGGACTAGGATTTAGGATTTAGATTTCTGGGCTTTCGGCATTTAAGGCCATTTAGCCCGTTACGTTTTGAGGGATGACGTCCCGCGGAAAGGAAAGAATGAAAGGACTGGGTAAGGAAGGAAGAGGCATGCAATCTATAAATTGGGTACTACCCCAGCATTTGCCTGGTGTGAATGAGGAAAACCCAGGAAAACTTCATTCAGAGTGGCTGGCCTGAAAAAGCGTTTGACACTATTTCGACCGAGTGCCCCTACCGGGATTCGAACCATGGACCACTCACACCGAAGGCGAGAGCGTTAGCGACTATAAAACGCCATGGGGTCTCCGTGGTAAAGCGCTCACTTCTGGTCCAGTGGCTCCTCTGTCTGATTTTAGGGTATGTGAGTTTGTGGTGGACAAACATCGTACGCGAGGGTTTTGTAGTACTTAATTTATTCATAATCATAATAACTGTCTCTCTTAGCCTCATTGCATAATCTTGGCAAATTAAACTACAAATATCGTTTCATTTAAAAAAAAAAATCTATATACAGCAAACCAGTTTCTTTTTTAGTAATTTTGTTTTTTGTAGAGTCTGTTTCCGAAGTTTCAATCAAAGTTTTTTTTTCGTGCGTCTCTTTTTAAGATCAATAGCCAGGAAAGTGTATGAAAATATGCATAAAGCAACTGTTTAGGAGATGAGAGTAGAACTAGGTTTAGAAAGTTTCTGAAAATCAATTGCTTCTGCCAATAAATCATGTGTTCGATAACAAATTGAAGGTACTTTCTTTCTGAAGCTTCCCAGCCATTTGCTTGTGGAACAGGAAGACCTATTTATTTAATGATTAAAGATATTATATTTGAAAAGCAGACAATTTTAAGTGAAGTAATCTCCAGTGACTGAGAATTATTATTATTATTATTATTATTATTATTATTATTATTATTATTATTATTATTATTATTATTATTATTATTATTATTATTATTATTATTATTATTATTATATTCATAGACGTTGGGAGGAACTCCTTGGAGAGTTGGAAGATATATTCTCGACTCTTTAGAAAGAAGCCCGAGGAGAAAACAGATAGACTGTAGGTAGTTTTTTTTTTCGAGAAGAGGAGCATATGTCTGCAAAGTAGGATTGGAGTCCATAAGTTGAATCCAGCCTTTTGAAAAGGGAAGGAGAGAGAGAGAGAGAGAAAACCTGTGAATAGTTTCCCCAAGAGGGCACTTCGGTAGAACAGCAAAAGTTAGGAAAGATTAACTTTCCCCTTTGTTTATGTTCATATTCGTTGACCTCTTAAACTGCATTCTAATGATGCACCATTTATCTACTATTCAGAGAAAGGCAAAGACAATTTTTATTTATAATTTGAGAAAGTTAAACAAATGACAGATATATATAAAAAGTATTTAATTAAACAACTGATCCTCATAGTCATGTATTTAAGTAGTCCTGTGGGTACACTAACCTGAAACTTCAACGTCGAATAAATAAAATATCTCAATTTAATTATATTATATGCTAACTCTTAATTACTGTTTATCTTTCTACGATCCTACCTTATAATATTATTGTTAATAGTTCTGCTCTTTGGCAGATCCTGGTGTCAATGTTTTTTCCCCTTTTATAATTTTAGGTTTAGGCCTGAAAATGTTTCATAAACACTTATCGATTTCCAGATTCCTCTTTTAGTCCTCAAAACTTTCTTCTATTTTTCAAATCATCGATCAGTTGTGTTATTCCTACTCCTCGTTTCCCTTATAACTTCTATTATATTTTCAAGTTATTCTAAGTTTTGTGTAACTATTCTTGATGACGTTTTCAGATGAAGAATGATTCTTCGTGAAAGACACGCAAGAATTATTAGATTTAAATTATGGGAACGGTACAACTTCTGAATAAAAAAAATAGACACATACATATCCTTGTTCGCTACAAACTCATAGGTCTTGTGACTAAATCAATAATGCTTGCATAAGAGTAGAAAAACTGCAAGAAAGATGGTTTGAGCATATAAAAAGAAAACCTTTGGAATATGTAGCTCACCGAGTGGATGCTATAGATCGAAATAGGAAACAAGCCCCAGGACAGCCAAAGAAGAAATGGAGAGACACCGTAGTAGAAAAACTGGAAGAAAGTAGACTGAGATGGTTTGAGCATATAAAAAGAAGACCTTTGGAATATGTAGCTCACCGAGTAGATGCTATAGACCGAAATAGGGAACAAGCCCCAGGACAGCCAAAGAAGAAATGGAGAAACACCGTAGTAGAAAAACTGGAAGAAAGTAGACTGAGATGGTTTGGGCATGTAAAAGGAAGACTTTGGAATATGTAACTCACCGAGCAGATGCTATAGATGTGAGTGGAAAACGAACCCGAGGCCGGCCAAAGAAGTGCGAAGAATATGTTAAGAGCGATATGGTACAATAATGGTGTCACAGCGGATATGACAGAAAATAGAAACAGATGTAGGACAGAGCGATCCGAAAAACCGACCTCAACTAACTGGGAAAAATAATTAGAAGAAGAAGATAAAAAGGGAGAAAGCGCTACCACACAGACGCTATATCTTCTGAGATTGCGTGAAATAATCGTTAAGTGATAATATTGCATATCTACTTGTATCTACAAAAAATACCATATTTATGTACATGAATCATTTACGAATGTAAAAGTCATCCTTACTAGCAAATCATCCTCATCTCAAATGGAACCTAATATTCTTAACAACTTACACCGCGTTCTGTTACCAGTAATTTGACTAAAAGAAGCAACAGTCTTCTGTAAACATAAAGGACATTCTCTGAAATAGAATGGATGAAGAACCTTCATTGGAATCATTTGCTTTGTGTGTTTTAAATTGTCTGCAAAGCTTTAATACTTCAACAGGCTCTACTAAATTTAATATATTCATTTTCCCCTTTCTTTTTCACATTTCCGTTTTGCAATATATCTTCCAAATGCATTCGTCAAAGTGCTACAGATTGAGCATTGGTTGATTTCACTTAGATTCACTTCAGTGAGAGTTTCTTGTTTCTTTCTTGTTCCCGTGCAACTTTTCATTTCCTTTACAACTGCTTATAAAGCATTCTGTAAATATTGATTGTCACATCGTGGAGTGTTTCTTCACAAGTTCTTTCCATGCAAAAGCGCTTCTTCAAGTATTGCTTTTATTTTCAGCAGAAGAGCAGGTCATTATCTTATGCACACAAAGAGTATTCTAAAGAAATCTACTTTAAACGGGTTGTTTGGTTAATACTTGTTTTAAGTTTCTAGAGTTTATCTGTTCATGTTTCTTTTTTTCAGCTTTCGTAAAAAAAAAATCTTTTTTCACCTTTCGTAAAAAGTTTCTTTTTAATTTCGTAAAAAAAAAATGTTTTCTTTTCACCTTCTGTTGATTTTTCTTTTTTTCACCTTTCCTAGAAATGTTTCTGTTTTTTGAACTTGAAGGGTTTTTCTTTTCACATTTCATAAAGTGTTCAACGCTGAAGTATTTTCGATGTGCGTTATCCTGTCTATATCTATTGTGTTGTATGCGTGATATAATCTTCCAAACTTTGGATGAATATGATACTATAACGTCCTTAATTTGCAACATTGAATAATAAGTGTATTTAAAGCTTTCGTTTGACATGTTGAATTGAAACATGTTATAATATGACGTACTGCCATTTAAAAAATATAACTTTATATTGGGATGGCAACACTGTTGTGTATTCTGTTTAATACACTCAAAGATGTCTCCCCCTTATAGTTGTTTCATGCAAAGTTTCACTTTTTCTATCTCTTTTAATTTCTCCTTTTCAGTGGATGATCAAGAAAGTGTCCACCCTGTATATACAACATTGACACAGAAACGCCGTATACCAAAGTTCATGTGCCAATTTAATAGTGGTGCTATATAGCACTCCCGTAATCAAGAGTGATGTTTGTCAAAAAGCGAAGTGCTACTAAATATTGAATAAACATTTAAAGGTTTTATTTTTAACATTCCTGATAAACTGAGAGTTCTCTATTAACAACACAAACAAACTTCATAAAATACATAATGCTACTAAGAGGAAGAGAGAAAATTCTAAAGAGTTAGTAAGAACCCTTCTTTTTTTTAAAAAAAATAAAGAAAACATCTTCTACTCTATTTCTTTAGGTTTGAAACTGATTCTGAAAATTAGCCCTTTATTGAAAGTTGCTGTCATTTAATTTTCGATGACATATCAAAGCGAAACAGATCACTTTCTGAATATCAAACAAAATATCAATTTCTACTTTTGCTGTAGTTGAAAATGTCGTCTATTTAAGTCAACATTCAGAATTCAATTGGTATATTATTTAATGTGTTAACAGAATTGATCGACTCTCGACTTTAGTAGAGATGAGGAAGAAGTGGTATGTGTTAAGCTTGTTTTCAAATATATTTTTGAATATCATCTCCCAAAAATATAGCGGTATTCCAGGAAATCAATATTTCAAAGCAAATTTTACCTGTTTCCTAGGTACACTCCAAATGTGAAAATAAGAATCATCACTTTGAATTTTAATAGAAAGTCACTATGCAATTGGTTGTGGAAGCTGGAAATATCATCTTTAAATTTAGTACATCCTATTTGAGGAAAACTATACGTGATATTGTCGATTGTAGAATGTATGTAATTTCAGAAAGCGCACACAAACTTACCTACCTCATTATTAATTAAATATATATTTATGTGGTAGTCCCTACATTATATATATATATATATATATATATATATATATATATATATATATATATATATATATATAACCTATACAATATAATTTCCTTTAAATTTCAAAATAAAACAATTACGAACGGAAAATTTTCAAAACAACATGTTAGAATCTGTTAATACTATATGTTTTATGTAACCATACGAAGCAGTCTCGTTAATCTGTTGATATTATCTAGTAGCACGTATGAAAACTCTTTTTTATAATATTAATAATAATTACACTGAAAAACAACTGCAAAAGTAGTTAAGCATACAAACGTTACTTAATTTTTATTTTTTAATGACTTTTCCTGCTGTAAACATTGTAAATTTAGGTTATGAAAGTTGTGAAACTATCTGTTAAACCATCATCCCTCTGGGTTTATAGCTAATCTTGCACTTTCCGTGCTGTTAAAACCAGAAAACAAGAGATCCCTGTTGCTTCTTCTCTGTTTAATATTTGCTGCACATAGAAACCAGAACAGTTTGAAGTGGTTTTAAAAAGGTAATTACAAGCGAAACACCACTTTTCTTTAATATTTCGTAATAACCACATGAAATTTCATCTTGAAAATTCATTCAGATGTGTAGTTTAATATAGTTGAGGGAGGGAGAAGAGTAACATACTTGTCAACTACAAATAGAAAAATGCTCAATTGCTTAGCAGTTGTGATGCTTAAAGGTTACCACCAATCCTAGAAAAGGAAGGGAAAGCATGCAGTTTCATTTACTTCATGAACAGCATAATAACCAGAAGAACAAAAGATATAAAGAAGTATGTGTTTGTTTTTTATAATTAAGTGAGCTCGCTATTCCTTTTTGTCCTTTCTGTAGTAAACATTTTTATTCATCTGGTTGCAGTGACATATGGCATGAATGTCGTCGAATATTCAGATCCGTTGCTGTATATCCATAAGGTTTTATCGTTAAACAAACAAACAGCATTCACAGATGAATGTACTTGGTAGAGTTTCTCGGAGTATTACCGTTTTATCCTTTTATTTATTGCCCTTTCTGCTAGACTGCTGATTTAGTTCGAGCATATTTGTATATGGCAGTGGTTCTCAATCTAATTCCTATCACGACCCTCATTTTATCACATCCTCTTGCCAGCAACCCCCTTATAATTTATGGTTTGTAATAGACATATGTGGGATTTTTAATATACTTATTGCCGAGATCTCATGATATCCATCTATTTCTATAATAGTAGAATCCATTTATTGTATATAATGGATACAGTAGCTTCCATAAAAGCGAAGGGTTACAACCGAATTTAGTCAGTTCATTCATATTACAAATATCGAATCCGATCCGTCATACTGTTCCAAAATGAAAGCCGTTTAAAATGTTTAAAAATTCATAACTCCCTTAATTTTTGATTAAATGATAGAAAATAAAGTGATTCCTAATTTTGGTTTTAAAAAAACTTGGGCCCTTATTAAAGAAGTTATTGATTCTTTTTTTTTAATTATCAAGAGGCCGCCACTTTGAGTTATCTCATATTGTTGTGAACTTGGTACGTTGTTCTGCATGTGTTCAGTATCTCCAAAAACTGTTAAAACCAACCCGTTTACGTTTAAAATTTAGGAAAAATAAAATCCCACACCCAGAATCTATCTTCATTAAGCCAACTAGCTGGGAAAAGCACTACTTGCTCACACACATATGTGTACAATTCTGCAAAGAACAACAAAGGATTCTAAACAAAAGCAAGATCTTTTATTGCCGACAGAATAATTTGCCCATTGTTGATTTATCACAATTTTGCACAGCTATTTGTAACAAATGCAAAATATGTATCTCATTAGCTTTCAATTTTAATTTATTTCAATATGCAGATTTTGTTGCATTCGTATTTTTTATATATTTTAATATGCAGTTGCCATTAGTTTAATATCTTACCTCTTTCATTTAAATTGATTATTTAAAAAAAAAATCTGCACCTGTTGAAAATGTTTAGTAGACCTACTTTTTGTTGTTCGTAAAGGTATTTATAAAAATAAAAATATGCCTAATAGAAAACTAAAGATCTTTTCCGGTATTAGATTCTATTATATATATCTCTTCTGCTTACCTTCGCCATTTTCAGGTTGAGAAACCCTGGTCTAAAGATTTAGTGCATTCAATCTTTCAACTTGAGAGAAGTGAATTGCCAGTGGTTACAAAATACATTGCAAGTGACAGATTGAAAACTTTTGAAGAAAGAATTAAAAACTAGAATTACCTATAATTGAATCGGTGAGTGAATTTCTAGATTTTTTTTTGGATAGAAAAGGATTATACGTTTCCTCTTATATATAAAAAAATATTGCCTCCCTTAGGCATAACTTATGGAGGGGATAAACATTCTTTGTCATGTACATACATGCATATATTTTAACTAATGATATAGCATAAATTATTTTAAAATTAAAAATTGGCGATTGTTCATCTGTGAAGAACCACATTTTATCAATGCCACTTGAGAGATTTCAAAGAGTAACATGTTGCAATTCTATTGTATACTTCAAGTTTCCAAAAATGACAGTAGTTACGCTACTAAGTTATACACGGATATATACAGTAGTGTTTTGTGATGGTCAAAACTCCAGACTACTTAGTTTAAATAAAAAAGTCTTCATTTTGTGTTAAATCACGCAGGATGAAAAGTATTTGTGAAGAACAAGGACAAAATGTTCACTGCAGGAGATATGACATGTCGTGCTTCTTAAAAAATAAAACAATTTTTTACTTATAACATGATGTGAAATAACCAATGGACCTACAGTATATATGGAAGAACATTTTAATAAATTACTTTGATACTTGCTTTTCTTGTTTTGTTTACTATATCCCGTGCTGATAATATTATTAAATAAATTTATTTTTACAATATTGTCACCTGAGAAGTAGTTCCGGGTGTTAAATCTTTTCGTATCGCGATATTCACTATTATTTCAGACGGTAAATAATTTTATTTTGAATATTTGGTTTTGAACACTTCGGATCAGTCTGAAGAGGTTATATATATATATATATATATATATATATATATATATATATATATATATATTTGGTCTAGGAATTAATTCGTGCGGGTGGACAAGAGATGGCGCAACGAACGGAGCGTCCCACAGTTCCGTGTATCCACACATGTGTTGCAAACCCCTGTCATCGCGTATCGTTCGTAGTATAGGGCAGTGGATTAAAGCGTCAACAACACCAGTTTGTAGTTAAGTGAACATGGCGCAATTTGTGCCTGATAAAGTGTTTTTGCGGGGTGTCCTGCTGCATTACTTTAACATGCAGAAAAGTGCGACTGAAAGTCATCGTATTTTGGTGGAAGTGTATGGTGACCATGCTCTAGCTGAGCGAACGTGTCAGAAGTGGTTTGCACGGTTTAGAAGTGGTGATTTCGGCTTGGCAGACCAAGAGCGAGCTGGACAGCCAAAAAAAAAATCAAGACGAAGAATTGACAGCATTGCTCGAGCAGGATTCGTGTCAAACGCAGGAACAACTTGCAGCAGCATTAGGCGTTGATCAAACAACAGTCTCCAAACGCTTGAAAGCCATGGGAATGATTCAAAAGATGTCACATTGGGTTCCACATGAATTGAAAGACAGAGACGTTGAAAGACGAAAAACCATTTGCGAATTGCTGCTTCAACGACAGAGCAGAAAGGGGTTTCTGCATCGAATTATTACGGGTGATGAGAAGTGGATCCATTACGAGAACCCTAAACGAAAAAAGGCCTGGGTGAAACCAGGTGAACCAGGTCCATCACAACCAAAACGAGATATTCACTGTGCAAAGGTTATGCTGTGCATATGGTGGGATATGAAAGGTGTGGTGTACTATGAGCTGCTGCAACCGGGTGAAACTATAAATGGAGAACGTTATCGACGACAATTAATGCGTTTGAAGCAAGCTCTGGCCAGAACACGACCAGAATGGGAGAACAGACATGATAAACTTATTGTTCAACATGATAACGCTCGCCCACATGTCGCAAAACCGGTCAAAACCTATTTAGAAAATGTCGGATGGGAAGTTTTACCCCACCCGCCGTATTCACCAGACGTTGCTCCTTCGGACTACTACTTGTTCGATTGCATGAACAACGATTTGATTGGACAGCGGTTTACTTCTTCAGAAGATATCGAAACATGGGTCTCTGACTGGATCGCTTCCAAGGATGAGGACTTCTTTCGCCACGGAATCCGTACATTGCCTGACAGATGGGCGAAAGTGGTGGCTAGCGATGGACAATATTTTTCTTAAGGTATTTATGTATTTTGTGTTTGTACTACAGCTTCAATGTGTGCGTACAAACCGCACGAATTAATTCCTAGACCAATATATATATATATATATATATATATATATATATATATATATATATATATATATATAGAGAGAGAGAGAGAGAGAGAGAGAGAGAGAGAGATAATAACAATAATAATACTATTATCAAAAACACTTACAGGATGGGCAGAAAGTAATTCCTTATTTGAATTGTGATTTCTATTGATGTTATATTAGGCATGGTAGCTCAGTGGTAGCGTTCCTCGCTGGTCTAGTGGCTAGCACGTGCGCCTTTGGTGTACGGGGCCCCGGGTTTGATTTCCGGTGGGAGAATCTTTGAAATTTTAACTGTGTTCGATATTTCTGTGTTTGTGTCCTTGTCGTTCTAGGTTACTGGAAAAGCGAGTTAAACGAGTAAAAAACAAGTAAAATTAAGTAGAAACCTAGTAATGAGGCACGTTCTGTAAAAAAAAAAAAAAAAAAAAAAAAAGTGGTATAGCGCTTTCCTCTGGTGCGTCAGGTCCCTAGTTTGATTCCCGGCCAAGTAGTTTGTCGTCTCCCTTACTCTACAGGTTATAGCCGCGGAGAATTAAACTGAAAGATTCTATTTCATTTCATTTCTGTTGATGTTATGTTTAGATAACAATGAAAGTTATCTTGTTTCAATACACTAAAGTATGCGATCTTTTTTGTTTCATATTTTTCCATACCTTGTGAAATTTTGATGTTCCTTTCAAGCAATAGAGATGCCAGAACGATTAAGCATTGAGGAGAGAGCCAAAACTGCCGCAAGATTTAAGGTGTGGCAGTGTGTAATTCAGTTTCAGCGGTAGTTCCAGCGGTGGTGGAGAGGTCAACATGGGAAGGAAGCTGTTCTGGCTGCAGAAACAATTAAAATTGCCGTAGAAAAAGTGACTACTGGAAGTGTCGTAGACACTAAGAGATCAGGTAGACTCTTGACTTTCCTAACAGCGGAAAAGGTGACCACACTGAGGAAGATGTTCGAGCGAAGTCCTTCAAAATCAACAAGTCAAGCTGGAAGAGAGAGAGGGAGAACTTTTTCATGCATACAGCAACTTGACTGGCTAGCTCAACATTCGATGAGATAGTAAAGTATATTATGAATATGTAATATTTAGGTGTGAAGAAAATGCATTTGTTATATTTGCTATATACCTGTACCATTTTACCCCAAACAATGAAGAGCAAAAGTAGAGAGCAGCAAAAATATCCTGTTGTGATATCCATTTTGACGCCTATGCGAAATGTTTCGCACATAAAGAAAATTTTTTTAGGAAACAGGAAAATAAAACTAACGTATTGAGAACACGATAATGGAAGGAATGGAAGATAATGTTAAACAAAGCAAAAGGAAATGTTTTGTTTACCTCCAAGTTAGTACCTTAAATAATGCGGGAAGGTGTTGCCTCGTAAGTACTATGATAGTCTCAACATTTTACTTTGAGACCTCTTTTTTCAGCAAGGCTTGAGACTGCCCATGACAAGATTGATATTTGGAGAGCATAAGCTAGGTATTGAGCTCGTTCGTTTCGAAGTGGATCACGTTTTTTATCTTTGTGCGTCGTTCTGGTTTTTATTCCAAGTGGATATATTTCCCTCGAATAAAAACACAAGAAATGATTTGAACTTTGAATAGTAAACGGCATCTTATCGGTGTTAAAAAGGTGGAGTTAACTAAACAAATTACGTATAAATTAATAATGTCCCAAGAATTAAATTCCCGTAATGTTAAAGTATATGTTATTTGGTCAAATAAGGTTAGTATTTATTCTCAAATATAGATTTGACCGAGTATTTCATTGTATATGATATCACTATTGTACTGACATTAAAATATTTGATTTGATTTGATTTGATTTTGATTTTAGTATCCTGTTCAGCAGCGAGGCTATATGAGACGTGGACCTAGAGCCTAGTGTAGGATCTGAACCACATGAGTTCCTACCGGAAATCGAACCTGGATCTGCTCTGTCATTAAAAGAACAAAATAGAACAACACCGAATCACTATTATGAAAGAATCCAGCAGTCGCATAACTTCCTTGAATTCTCTTTATTACGTTATTTACAAATTTCTGGGTTTCCACCAAAATCTCTACAATATTCATGCTTTCTCTATAATACAACAAACTCATATATAGAAAACACTAGTCTCAATAATAATAGGATATTCTTCTTTAAAACAGTAAATCCTCTAACATCACAACCGTATCGACATTTCACTTTGTTTGCACAGATTCAGCTCTGTCAACAGTTACATTGGAAATATGTTATACCAGTGCTAAAAAAAAAACTCTCTGCCGATGAAAGAAACAAATCTAACTTAAATAAAAATGCCTATTATGTATGATTGAAGTGATAATAAAAAAATTCAATTAAATACACGTTACTCAACAAATATATCGAGGTCACGTAATGGACGACAACTTTTCTTCGATACTTAGCGTTGTATTTGTATTTAAGCAGAAGAAAAACGGATTAGCATTTACATAATTACAGATTTAAAACTAGAGTACGTATAACAAAGAGGAAAAGTCCTCTTAATAATTTCATTTTTGATTTTCGCATTTTGTATTAAGTATATTTAAATTAATACAGTGTTACAAATATGTCATCTCACTTAGAATGCAATTTAGTTTATATCAGTGGGACAGAGACAATGCTTTATCCGCTACTTTGGATCGGAGAGGGAACGATGAGTTCAATCACGAAAACGGCACGAAATTTTATAACTGATAATTGCTGCAGGATATGCAGCTTTTCCTAGAAACAAAGGATTTTTTTGTTGAAGACAGAACATAAAAGTTATTTTTCCTAACACCGAGCCTGCTGTGCATCATCACTTGCAAAGTAAGTACCAAAAAGGGAGTTATTATGTATTTAACTTTTGATAGGGAATAACGGAGAAACTATCCGAGATAATTACATCAAATTTTGCCATGTGAAACATTACACCCAAACTATTTTATTATGGCTCGTAGTGTTCTATAGAGTCTTAAAATCTGTAAGTTATTCGGGTATTTCACAATGGATGTTTCAAAATAGCCCCCGGTTTTCATTTTTCCTGAAAGAACTAAATCTGATAACGAAAAGCATTTGAGCTATTTTCAAGGATATTTGTGTAACGTATATAAAGTATTTTTTCATGATTCTAACTCAAGCGTTTTTTTTTTTTTTTGCTGTATACTCAAAAGTATGGTTTTTCGTTTCACAATTATCCTACTTAACCTTATACTTTTTCAAATGGCAGTATGTTAGGTTGTTTCACATCATTTCATATATGCATGTTATTCAGTGTTGCAAATAAAGACGTTACAGTATTACAAACATCCAATTTTAGGGGCCTTTACAACAGTATCAAAGCCACTGAAACGGAGGGGTAATATAACATTCAAAGTACCTTAGTGTCTAACACTATTTATAATCATGATATAATGGACTTCTAAAAAGGAATTAAGTTACAAGGGAATGACTTTTGAGTGCTTTCTAAAGTCTTTCTTTGGGGGTAAAAATATTTAGATAACAGTCTCATCCAATTATATTGAATGCTTTCAATAGGTTTAAAATTCATAATGTCATTTACAGGAATTCGATATCGCAAACAATTCTGGAGAAATTGTGAATACTGATAAAGTTTGCAACAGTGCTTAAACGTATGTAATTCCGAGAGCTTGTACAGTCAGCGACAGTAATAAGTGGAGGTTGGATACATAAGAAATGATAGCTTTTTCCAGTAGCAGAATAATTTCACTGTATGTCTGATAGTTGGGCAACCAACATGACAGCAAATACATGCCCGAAAACATAACATGCCAGGATATTCCTCCATTTGGAGGAAAAAGTATTACTATCTGAGAGCATCACTTAGAGAAACAACCACGAGATAAATCTGCAGAAATTCCATTCACATTAAGTTCAAAGAGATAGGAATTAATGCAAAGAAAACGAAAAGAATAATACGCTTCATGCAGAAACCAACGGAAAGCTAAACAAAATGAGAAAAGAAGTAAAGAGGGAAAGGAAAGAGCAAAAGAAACGGGAATAAATTAAATTTTAACACTTAAGGATAAACAGTGTCCGTCTTTCCCCCTGCCCCCATCTTGGGTTTTCTCCCTTCATAGGATAAATCTCTTTCAGTATCAAACGCCAACATTATTTATAGTGTTTAATTCCTTGAAAAAAATTTAACTCGTCTAGGCCGAGACTCGAAGCCAAGACCCTTAGAATGACAGTCTTACGCGGTATCCACTTACCTACACAGGCTCTATCTACTGAGTTTATAAATCACCTATTACCCGCGCTTTTATCAAACGTGTTAAATCAGCCATTGTCGGTGAGCCACCCCAGTTCTATTTGAAGTTTAAATTTTATTTACCTCACTTAGCCATCTATGGGTAGCAGTACCCTTGCTTTTATAAAAAGCATTTTTTCTATAGATTAAAATCAAGAATGAATTAATCTGTACTCTTGGGAGCTTACTGCTGCACCAACATATCTATCTATCTATCTATCTATCTATCTATCTATCTATCTATCTATCTATATATATATATATATATATATATATATATATATATATATATGTGTGTGTGTGTGTGTGTGTGTGTGTGTGTGTGTCGGATTGATTGAGGATTAAAAGAGCGACTTCGTAAATTTACGGAACGCGTGTTAACACAACAGTAAAGACATCTCGTAGCGTTGTTACGTAACACACGCAGTGTAAATAAAGTTTCAAAACCAGAAGTCGGAAGATATGCCGTGGGTAAGTCGGTAAGACGTCTACCTGCTGAGTGGAGAAACCCGGGTTCAAATCTAGGCTGATACGTTTTTTTGTTCAGTTGAAAATACATTTCTATATTATTGCGTTTGAAATTGCTTTCTTTCATTTTTGTAGATTATCTTAAATTAGTGAAGCCTAAGTAAGGTCAGGTTACATATACGTCTGCTTTATCTGTGTGTACAGTCCAGAGATGGAGTGAGTCAATTGGGTCAAGACTTGTGAGTAGGTCAGTGGGTCGTGGGTCAACAGGACGTGACTCACTGTGACACACCATCCACCATGACCTCTCTGACTCACACTGACCCTACGTTTTAAATTTTAAGGTCTCCATCTTTTTTCGGTCTCCCTCTTTCAAGGTCTCCCTCCTTATTATTAAATTCAATGTATAGATAATTACTGAGTTGAGTTGATTTTGTTTTTAGCGTCCTTTTCTGCAGCGAGGCTATATGAGACGAGACCTACTGATTAACATAGAAACCGAAACACATGAGCTCCCGTTGGGAATCAAACCAGGGTCTCCCACGCCACAAGTATGTAATTGTGTCTTATATAGCAGTTACCATTCTTGCTATAAAGTATCAAATAACTAAACATTTGATGTAAATAAATGAGAAACCTAAAATACTGCAGAGTACTGCAAGTGCGATTTAATTCAATTTTACGCATTATACATCCATATGGATTGTTGAATTTGCTTTATAAAGATGCAGATTATGAATTATACTAATTTTTTCAATGAAATGAAATTAATTTAAGTATGACGTCCCATGCTTATGTCGGCTAGGTAAAGGAGACGGTGATTATGAGAAATGAATGAAAATTGTGCAACGATGTAGATAGGAGGAAACAGGAGAATCCTGAAGAAACGAACGCACACGGTGTTTCTTCGCCACAAATCTGACTTTGTGCAAGCTTAGATCGAACCAAGGACCCCATGCACCAGAGGTGAACGCTCTACCACTAAGCCACTTCGGCCCTATGGAAAAACAACCATTTTTATTCTCTCTCTCTCTATATATATATGTATATATATATAGGTATCAGAAGCATGAATAATTTTCATGTTGAGGGGCGCGGTGGCTCAGTGGTAGAGCGTTCACCTCCGGTACTTCGGGTTCCTAATTCGATCCCAGCTCGAGCCGTTTGGACTTTGTGGTGGACAAACGCCGTGCTCGTGGGTTTTCTCGGAGTTCACCCGTTTTCTCCCACTTTCTTCATTCCACCATTTCACTCATTTCTCATTATCATCGTCTCCTTTAGCCTAACCGGCATAACCATGGGACGTTAAACTTAAAGATTTCATTTTATTTCAATTTTTATTTTGAACGTATGGTTTCAAGTTGGAATTAAACTCAGAACTCTGATCTTAATGTGTTGAGTTGATTTGGAGTTTAACGTCTCTTTCAACAGCAAGATCGTATATGACGTGAACATATTCATTAACGTAAAACCCGAGCATGTAAACTCGCGCCGTGTGGTGGCGATTGTGATTTTGAGTTTAACTGCCCGGTCAGCAGCGTGGCTATAGGAGACGTGGACCTACTGATTAACATGTAATACGAAACACATGAGCTCCCACCGGGAATCGAACCCGGGTCTCCCACGATAAAGGCGCGCGTACGCTAACTACCACCGGGAATTGAAATCTGTTTTCATTGTAAGAATGTTAACGTTCCTTATTTTACCGTTTTTGTATAACTTCATGGTCCAAATTTCACAGAAGTCAATCCCCACGGTAAGCAGGTTTGCATATCCAGAATCCTAAGTATGAAAACATTTACGCTCACTCCAACCTCAAACATTTCATGAATTCAACTTGATTTACGTATGTTATTAAAACGTAAAATTGAATGTGGTTTATTCTACAAACACTTTTATATATTGCAAGAGATATTACGTCCAAATATTCATTGACAACTCACAGTCCTATCGCAATAAACAAAAGCGAGTATGGAACAGTAAACGTCTTTCAAAAAAGTTAAAACAAAGCCTGCAAAAGCATGCAAAATGGTCGAGTGGTTTAGGTCGATACTCTATCAATCATATGTTTGCGTGTTAAAACCGGATAACAAGTTTTTTTAAGTGTCTTCCTATTTTCATTTGGAGGCGGAAAACATTTCTTTGAGTAACTCATTGGAAACTTCTTTTGTTTCAAATTCGGCTAAGACTGAACAATATATCAATTGCAAATCTAAAATCCATAGCTGAAAACAAACAAGAAAGTATGTTTACTACCCCATTATTTACCTCTGAATTGTAACGAAAAATAATTATAAACAGTGGTGATTTGAGAAAATTATCCTCGGGGGAATTTTAATAGGGGTGGTGGGTATACTCACTGGTAAACCACATAAAGCATGATCGAAGATAGGTCCCGAAGGCAGAAATTTCTTAGCTTGAGAAGGGTCTCAAATTCTAACTCAGATTATTCCCTGAAATTATCACTGATTAAAAGGTTTTCGTAACAAATACAATATTACACTTCTTTGTCGTTCTGCATTTTGAAATAGTAGTATCATAACTTATACAGAATTATAATAGAGACATAAAAAGTTATAATACTAATCACGTAAACGTTATCCTGTAAGTTACAATTTTGTGTGGGATTAAAACTCAATTTTTTTCGCATTGCAGTTGAAAGTAACTCATCTCTATATAATCCTAACCTGTACGCCATGCTCAACTCCAATTAATTAACCAATATTTATAAGAAAATTGTTTACTTTACTATTTTCACTATTCCATATTATATACACTTCCAAAATAAAACTCTCGAAAATGTATATTAGACGAGTGGAGACTCGTAAATAAACTACCATTTATCATACATATTGGTCTCTATTCGAAATTCTAATTAATCGAACCCGACAGGAATACAGACAGAAACATCGAGACCTCGTAAAAAGAGAGAGAAAAATGCGTTGGACTCTCCGGGGACTCGAACTAAGCTCGCAGGGTGTTTTACAAAAAGGATCGCCTTAGACCACTTGGCCATGGTAGCGCACGTTTACACTTGGAGTTTTAAATAGCCAGTTTCTATTTTTTTTAATACTTTCAACTGAAGATATTGACTGATTTCCCGTATTGGAACTTTGCGTGAAGATTGAATTCTATGCTCATTTCAAAAATGCACTATTTTCTGTTCTTTCAATTTTACGTATTTGTGAGTGTAGACCTGTTGTGTGCAGCAATTTCCACACAGTTAAGCGTTTTGCTAACCCCCGGAGGCATAATATGTTAAACGTAGGCAGCATTGTGTTGTTATCATAGTAGAGTCACTTGTAAAGGCACACCTAGTATTAGTTTTTTTGTTATTGTGTTGATCTTGAAGGACCAACAAATGCCTTTTGTGAAGCTACAAGTTTCCTTTAATCCGCGAAGTTGATATACAGTAGAAGTGACCTATGCCTATACATTATTATCCCGAGAAAATAGAAAGACTTACAATGTTTTTTCCTGAACAACCACAGCGTCTGATTAATGGATTCCATATTTTCCGTTAAAGCACTAGTTAAAGCGGAAATGGTTAAAACTTGTCATTTTCGATTTCAACGTTTATCGACATTGAAAGCAAATGATAGCAGAAAGAAAGAAGCATATTTATTCACAAACAATTCAGTGTCTTAAGATAACATAAAATGACAATCCACAACACACTACTAAACCGAAAGTAATTCAAAGTTACTATTACTTCCGGTTGTAATACTTATTTCTATAGAGCAAACATGGTAGGAGATACGAGATGCACTTTTTTCAATTGATTTAGCTTTACAAGAATAGGTTCCTTCAAGTCCATTAAATCTATGTTCAATCCGAAACACTTTAAATTAAACATTTCTGGTTTCAAAGGTTGTCACTAATCGAAAACAGAAATGGTAATAGATAGTGACAAACGGTGTTTGCAATGGATACAACCTCTCAATTGTATATATATCATCACACCTTGCAGCACCATATCAAAAGTAGGAGTGGTTGAATGGTTGAATTGACTAATACATCTGGTTTCAGATTTTCACAGAGCATCAACTGTAAAAGATGTCGAGTAGTTTTCTTTCGATCGATTTAATGTCCCAAGGATAGGTTCTACTCCTTACCTTAACCTTCTATTTATACTGTAAGTGCTTCAAATTAACGATTTCTGGTTTCAGCACTTGTCTCCATATAAGAAAAGTGTAAGGGTAATGGTTTTGAATGGAAATTTTTAAGGTTTACGTTCCACAGTTAGGCTAAAGGAGAAAGGTGGTTATGAGAAATGAATGAAATGGTGGAATGAAGAAAGTGGGAGGAAACAGGTGAACAACGAGAAAACGCACTACACGGCGTTTGTCGACCACAAAGTCCAAACGGCGCGAGCTGGGATCGAACCAGGGACCCCAAACACCGAAGGTGAACCCTCTACCACTGAGCCTCCGGGCCCCTCAACATGAAAATTATTCATGATTCTGATACCTATACATATGGAAAGAGAGAGAGAGAGAGAGAGAGAGAGAGAGATAATAAATATGGTTGTATCTTTCATAGGGCCGCGGTGGCGTAGTGGTAGCGCGTTCATTTCTGGTGCATGGGGTCCTTGGTTAGATCCCAGCTTGCACAAAGTCAGATTTGTGGTGAAGAAACACCGTGCGTGTTCGTTTCTTCAGGATTCTCCTGTTTCCTCCTACTTACATCGTTGCACAATTTTCATTAATTTCTCATAATCACTTTCTCCTTTACCTAGCCGACATAAGCATGGGACGTCATACTTAATTCAATTTCATTTCATTGAAAAAAAATTACTATAATTCATAATCTGCATCTTTATAAAGCAAATTCAACAATCCATATGGATGTATAATGCGTAAAATTGAATTAAATCGCACTTGCAGTACTCTGCAGTATTTTAGGTTTCTCATTTATTTACATCAAATGTTTAGTTATTTGATACTTTATAGCAAGAATATTAACTGCTATATAAGACAAAATTACATACTTGTGGCGTGGGAGACCCTGGTTTGATTCCAACGGGAGCTCATGTGTTTCGGATTCCATGCTAATCAGTAGGTCCCGTCTCATAGCCTCGCTGCTAAAAAGGGACGCTAAACTCAAAATCAACTCAACTAAATAATTATCTATACATTGAATTTAATAATAAGGAGGGAGACCTTGAAGGAGGGAGGCCGAATAAAGAGGGAGACCTTAAAATTTAAAACGTAGGGTCAGTGTGAGTCAGAGAGGTCATGGTGGATGGTGTGTCACAGTGAGTCACGTCCTGTTGACCCACGACCCACTGACCTACTCACAAATCTTGACCAAATTGGAACACTCCATATCTGGACTGTACACACAGATAAAGCAGACATATATGTAATCTGACCTTACTTGGCCTTTAATAATTTAGGATAATCTACAAAAAATGAAAGAAAACGCAAAAATATAGAAATGAACTTTCAACGGAACAGAAAAAAGTACCAGCCCAAATTTGAACCCGGATTTCTCTACTCAGCAAGCAGACGTCTTACCGACTTACCCACGGCATATCTTCCGACTTCTGGTTTTGAAACTTTATTTACACTGCGTGTGTTACGTAACAACGCTACGAGATGTCCTTACTGTTGTGTTAACACGCGTTCCGTAAACTTACGAAGTCGCTCTTTGAATCCTCAATCAATCCGACACACACACACACACACACACACACACACACACACACACACACACATATATATATATATATATATATATAGATAGATAGATAGATAGATAGATAGATAGATAGATAGATAGATAGATAGATAGATAGATAGATAGATAGATAGATAGATAGATAGATAGATAGATATGTTGGTGCAGCAGTAAGCTCCCAAGAGTACAGATTAATTCATTCTTGATTTTAATCTATAGAAAAAATGCTTTTTATAAAAGCAAAGGGACTGCTACCCATAGATGGCTAAGTGAGGTAAATAAAATTTAAACTTCAAATAGAACTGGGGTGGCTCACCGACAATGGCTGATTTAACACGTTTGATAAAAGCGCGGGTAATAGGTGATTTATAAACTCAGTAGATAGCGCCTGTGTAGGTAAGTTAATACTGCGTGAGACCGATATTCTAAAGGTCTGAGGTTCCAGTCTCAGCCTAGACGAGTTAAATTTTTTTCAAGGAATTAAACACTATAAATAATGTTGGCGTTTGATACTGAAAGAGATTTATCCAATGAAGGGAGAAAACCCAAGATGGGGGCAGGGGAAAAGGCGGACACTGTTTATCCTTAAGTGTTAATATTTAATTTATTCAAATTCTTTTGCTCTTTCCTTTCCCTCTTTACTTCTTTTCTCATTTTGTTTAGCTTTCCGTTGGTTTCTGCATGAAGCGTATTATTCTTTTCGTTTTCTTTGCATTAATTCCTATCTCTTTGAACTTAATGTGAATGGAATTTCTGCAGATTTATCTCGTGGTTGTTTCTCTAAGTGATGCTCTCAGATAGTAATACTTTTTCCTCCAAATGGAGGAATATCCTGGCATGTTATGTTTTCGGGCATGTATTTGCTGTCATGTTGGTTGTCCAACTATCAGACATACAGTGAAACTATTCTGCTACTTTAAAAAGCTATCATTTCTTATTAATCCAACCTCCACTTATTACTGTCGGTGACTGTACCTATACCAAGAAACATTGTTATAATATTATGAAATAAAAATAAACAAAACATGTTCTAAAAAGTTCTTAAAACTCGCCATTTTAATCAATATATCACATTTAACATTTTTCTCATATCTCCGGAATGGTTCGAGGCATCACATTTATGTAAACGACATTTTCTTCTTTACATAGGACCCGTAATTCGCTAAGCTATTTATCTAAACACTTATTTAAAATAAAGTTATTTGGGAAAAGCCAAAATTTAATTCCTTGTAACTTTGTTTTTACCTCTTCAAAATACATCCTACGATGACCGTGGTATTCAACACTAAGGTACTTTACATATTCATTACCCCGTCCATGTTACTTGCTTTATTACTGTTGTAGAACCATCCTAAATTTGTGTTTTTCCATGTTTTCGATACTATAATGTTATATTGTAGGTCTTGGTTGAACACTTAGATTTGAAATATTTAATAACCTGATGTAGTGTTATTTCAAATAAATATAACCTTATGTTGGATTAGCAACACCGTTAGTTTGATTACATTGGAGACTATCAAGTAATATCCTCCTCTCGACATTTGTATGGTATGGAATTTCAACGTTCTGTGTAAATAGAAATATTTACTGTTATGTATTTGCAGATACAAAGATTTTGGAGATTTTTCGACTTAATTGACGCCAGCGTTCAAAACATTTTATCCGGATACTAGCTTTTGTACCTATAGTCAACAATTCTAATGCCTGTTGCTGAATGGCATTACAACATCGCCATTGCCTCCGGAGAACACCACTTCGAGACATGTTGTCAACTTACAATGTTTCAATAAGCAATAACAAGCTTTATGTGTGTCTGAATTTCACTCAGCGCTTGCCTCCTGCTTGGATAAAACGTATGACGGAGCGTATTTTAAATTTTACAGGACTCTGAATCGGTGCAGCCTTTATAAACTCGTACTACTTGCACTAAAATCCACATAGTGTTGAGGAACAGCACCGAAATAGAAGCAAAAGGCTGACAGTGAAAGCCAGTATTGCCAACTCACACATGAGAATGTCGCTTGTCCGCATTCAGGAGTTACTGGCTTACATTATGGTTACACCTCGT
Organism: Thermobia domestica; assembly: GCF_964235325.1. NCBI lineage: Eukaryota > Metazoa > Arthropoda > Insecta > Zygentoma > Lepismatidae > Thermobia > Thermobia domestica. The sequence continues at coordinate 23,536,366 of NC_137470.1, forward strand.
ACATATTAGATATTTCTCTGTTGAGGTTAAAGTGCACTGTAGTCACTCTTGGTTAACAACAGGAAAGAAAGACAAGAGTATCCAATGTTTAAAGATGCAATTATAACATTGAGCGGATGCAACTGAAAAAGAGAGATGAAAACAACTACAGCCAGACTAGACAGTAGCGCATCTTGGACCAGAACCTTGAACTTGCAAAGCAAAAGTATTCACAGCTAATCTACTTCCGATAGATAATATTGTAGATCATTTACATACAAGTCGCCTATTTGCGAATATTATCATACTGATTATGCATATTGTGTTAGTATTTTTTTTAAAAAAAAAAGAAAGAAATAGTACTGAAATCTCGAATATAATAGCAATAGCGCCGTGGGTATATATTATATAGTCTTCTATTCGATTCTGGACCTAAAAATCTTTGGACAGCTTAGCATAGCACTCTATATGAATCCAAAATTGAACATGTCCCTGAAGAGAACAACAAAAGTTAAAAACAACTTCTATGCATATATATACACCAGGATATGCCTTCGGAATTCTAAACAAGTGATATTTACTCTCTATTTGTCTCTCTCCAATAATGTTAACAAGGGCATTTCTTAAAACAAAACAAAAATAAAATAAAAATTAAAATTAAAAAAAAAACAACTATAAATTGGAAACACACAGAAAGAGACAATCAAGTTTTGTATTCAGAAGCTATGTAGCACCTCATGCCCACTTCCATAGTATCTCTTCTTTATCTAGAGAGTATTTTCAGAGGTGAAATGCGTATTTCGTACAAAGCATCAATATGCAATATTGATATGCATCCCAAGAGATCTGTGAAAGTTTTCTACTATCTTCTCGTATATAAATGATTTTATTAGACATTTCTTTTATCATGACTTGAAAACTACCTTAGGGAACCATAGAAAAAATAGCATTTTATTACTATACAAAATATTAAGAAAGCATGTTGTAAAAATAAATATTTGTCTACTGTAATGAATATCAGTTAAGATAGTGTCTTGGAAAGATTTCACAATATATTTAGTTAAAATATAAACGTGAGTGCAATAAATGCACGATTCAACAAAGAAATAAAGAATGGTTCGTGACACAACCTTACGTCATTACAAGATATTAACATCTACATTGTGGAATCGAGACAATTACTGGAAATTTTCAATCTGACATGTTGTGCTTTATCTGGATTCAACGAACTTTCGAGCATACTCTGTAAGAGCGAATGATTTAACTACGAAACTCTTTAATTGTTAATCAGTGGAAGTTTGATACACAAGAAAACAAATTATGAAAAGTGGTCACCGACTTTTTTTTCCTTTAAATCAAAGCTTTAGATAGAATGCACTCGACAATTCTTTTACGTTCCTGCGAAATGTTGACATGGAATGAAAGTATTTTAAGTTGTGTAAAACATGCGTATACTGAGTAAAAAAATAATAGTACCGGGAAATTTGATATAAAATAATGGCACGTGAGTACGGAATTAATGAATACGTATGAAAGAAAAAAATGGTAAACATCAACATAAGAATACTGGTAAGTGGAAATATTTTACTTGGTTTCCACTGCATCTCTTTTTTTTTCATGTTAAGTTTTCACCTATCTCAAGAAGTGAAATATTGTTTCTGGAATTGGATTGTTGTAAAAATTGTCTATTCAATGATACAGAACGAGCCAGGAAATAAATTAAGAAATATCCGCTTTCAAATCCTTTTATTCTAGATGATTTCCTGAGACAATAATACAACTAACTATTCACTGCTTTCTTTGCATCTAAAAACTCGAAAAAAGATTCTCTTCACATGTTGTTTTTGAAAGGAGAGATTTCTTTCTAGAGGAAATTCAAGTAAAGTAGCAAACCCAAATAATGTATAAGAGCTTCTTATAAGAAAGATCAGATTTTTCTGTACATATTGCCATGTTTTCATATTTTTTGAGGCACAGCAGGAAAAAACACATTTTGGGATCAAATTGACTCGCAGTAATGCTATTTCTTGTACGCATTTGCCTTTCCTCAAGTTTTTAGCTCCAAACACAATCCTTCTTGAAGACGGGACACAGCTGCAACTTGATCTTCTCATGTAATTTTAATCTTCAGTTTTCTTTCTTGCAAGCAAATCTTCAAGAATTCTCGAATGAACAAGTTTCAGCAGATTTTCCTAGCTCTTTCGCCCTAGCAGTTGTTCTACTCTTTCGATTCGATCTCTACACTTGTTCAGCTTCTTTTTTCACATTGATGGTTCTAACTCAAGAAAAGCTAATGAAAGAATATAAAGATAAAAGGTAGCTTAGAAAACAAAAGCCTAGAAAGAAGGAAAAAGAAACTACTTACCTGAACAAAATAGAAACTAACAAATCATATAACATGTGTTTGTTTTCAGGAAATTTCACACAATGTTTTTTTTTTTTTTTAATGAACATTTATCTCCCACATATCCTAATGATTAGCAATAAGAGGGAGAAAACTGGATCTAGAAAAATAGGAACAACCACGATGAAAGACTATGCTGACAGAACATCACCTAGTGAAAGCAATCTGAACGTTCTTAATTTTTGAGTTTAAAAAGCGGAAGTGGACTTTTACTAATTTGGTTTTGAATATACAAGATGAGATCTATTTTTAGGAATCTGAATCCATTCGGGCTATTTCTTACTTTGATAGCTTCGGCAGACAGACAGACGGACATAGGCGTTCTACAATATTTTCCCATAGTAATGCATAACACATTTTCGAAGCCTAATAACCACAAAAAGCAATGGAGATGTATATTTGAACAAGGGAATTAGCATTTCGTACAGTGAGAAAGGAAGCAAAAAGTGTTTTGAATAAAATGAAGTGGCATTTCTAGTTTTTTGTTCCACAGATATTAGACTAATTAATGGAAATGAATAATTATATTATATAGTTATATTTGGTGGAATGAGACTGTGTAAGGAAAGGGAAGAATCTCGATAAAACCTATATACATTATGTTATCCATCACAAGCTTGTCTGGCCATCTATCTAAGTAAGGATTCTTCTCTCCAGAGGTAAATACTCTACTAGACAACCACCGTGTCCTCGAGAAGTCAGGATTTTATCACCTTATCCTTAACCGAATTTCAAATCCATCAGTAGGTGTAATTCTTAAGTTTAGAAGGCATTGTTCACCATGCTTAATATTCTTTTTTAACTAAGTTATCCTGAATATTATTTTTTAAGTAAGACAAACTTATGTGTTTTATGTAGCAAGGGCAAACTCAAAAATTAGGTGCAATCTCAAAGCTCGAATATAACTTTAGAAGCGTTTGAGTAGTAATATCAAACAACTGTGTGGTAGCCATTTATCGTACTTAAAGGTAGAATTTATGGTAACCGTGCTGTACTTTCTATCCTTCCCTTAGAAAATACAATATCAAAATAAACAGACCATTATTTTAAACATTTAGAAACTAGTTTTAAGAAATAAGTCTTTGCTATTTTTTCCCTTACTATCAGGAACGCCTTAAATGTTACCGGCTGGTAAAATTACAAGTAATAGGCTCAATTAGGAGGTTTCAAATAAAGCCTAAGCAGGACATATTTCATAAATATCGGGTTATTTATAGAAAATGTATTATTACACATATTTTGTAGAGTTTATAAGATTTTATCATATATTATCACGATTAATACAAGTATTTTAGTACATTCAAAAATGTGTTAACATACACAGAAACTAAGTTATACTACACAATTGAGATAAAATCTCTATCATAATATGATGACAAGAATTGAAATGTTTCTTATCAAAGTAAAATAATAAACTTTATCTCAAAACGATGTGAAGTGCATACATAAATCTCACTTGACTAACATGTGTGAAGTGTATTTCAATTTCATTATGATAACATTGTTGAATAAATCGAGACTGAAATCTAAATAAGATAAACGTTAGTATTAGGTTCATTCTGCCTTTGTTCCAGATATTCTTTCGAGAAGTTTCCATTTCAATAAACATTCTAGTACACGAATGCAATTCTTCATATGAAACTTTATTCAACTCCTTTCGATACGCTTCTCTCTTCGGAAGAAATTGATCAAACGAATGGATCTTCTTTCTTGCCTTTTCAAGCGGAGAGAAAGGTATTTTAGGTAGATGGTTTCCCACTTCCTTTTTCTGTTTTTACAACAATTGGATTATTTCTAGATTACATAATAATAAACTATTATCTTTTGTTGTTTTGAGGAAAACAAAATGTTGCTTTAAAAATTGATTATTATTGTACTGATGTGCACGAACACGTAAAGAACAATTGTTTGCGCTTCCACGTAAACAAAGTAAATATATATATATATATATATATATATATATATATATATATATATATATATATATATATATATATATATATAGGTCGGGTAATCGATGTAGAGAATATAATCTGTCTAATATCCAATTTTGAAGTATTCAACACTCCAAAATATTAACTCTGAAATTATTATAGTAGGTACAAAACATAATTTTAGTGAAACTAATTTAAATTAGACGTATCTTTTCTCTAAAAGGCAAGTTTTAAAAAAGTTTAATTCTTGACATAATTGCATTGCATACCTTAAAGCAACGCAATAGTGACGTGACTCAAAGTAAATTGATTACTTAAAAATAATAATAATTGAAATTCATTTTTGAGAAAGGGCTACAGAAAATTCATCAGAAGAAGAAGATGTTGGAAGTAGTATTCGCCACAATCTTTGGTATAGAAACTAGAAGAAAATATCAATAAATAAAAATTGCTCATATAATCCAAACAAGATGAGAATAAGTGTGGTATGGCATCTAATTTTTATATCAAATTTAGTCACAATAAAAATAAAATATAAACCACATCCCAAAGACATGCACCAATTATACGGATAGACCTGCACACTGCACGGACTGAAAACTGGAAATGAAACATTTCATACAGTAATGCAAAGACAGCTCGTGTGTTGCAATGTGAGCTACTTTACAGACTTAAACACGCAATGAAACTACTCTCTTTCGCTAATAATATGTAAGAAATCATTAAATATAGATAATGGGATTGTCTTCCACAAGAATGTACTCGAAATTTGTGTCATAGTCTTCTAATCTCTGGTTCTCTTAGGAATCAAAATAAAATCGGTTCTCTAATAAGTGACCTTTCATGATTACCTGTACGTCAACCTATTGATCAGACTAAAGATTCGTTGTGGTTAAAACCCACATGCAGATACCCGTATTTCATCTTCTCTCTTTTATATCCTTCAGAATGTAAGATAAGCCAGTATCTTATCAACCAGTAAGATAGTCAGTTCATCAACCATCTTTATTTTTTTTTATAATAATGTTGCTATGAATTAATAAATTTGATGTTAGTTTTTGTACCGAACAAGCTAGATTCATATTAACTGAATAGTTTGTAGTTAGTAATAAGCCTTATTGTAATTACCGTAACAGCATTATACATAAGATACTGTATTTACGTACCTGGTATATCTAAGTTACGATGTCACTATGCGTTATGGTGATGTATCATGCCACTATTCCTACAATAATACTCCATCGGGTTACAGTAAGCAGCGGCTACACGAGAAAGAAAAAAAATGTACTGTTGGAAATCTCACCTGTAGCATAGTACCCGTGAGCTCTCCCATAGCTATGGTTAGCGTATGCGTGATTGGCGTAGGATATCCAGGCTCTATTCCCGGTAATTTAAATCCCGTGGCAGAGCTCCTTCGTGGCTAAGCGGTAAGCGAACGCGCGTTTGGCGTGGGAAACCAACGTTCGACTCCCGGCGGAATCTCATGTGGTTCGGATTCCACGTTAATCAGTAGGTCCACGTCTCATATTGCCTCGCTACTGAACAGGACGTTAAAATCAACTCAACTCAATCTCGTTTTAAATTGTAGGACAACCTCTTCTATATCCTTGGTGCTGAATAGGGCGCTAATCTTAAATTAACCAAGCAACAAGTACAGAGTATGTTGTTACATTTATTCAGTTGCTTGTCCTGTCATTATTTAAACAGATTTCCTCTGCGTTAAAAGGCTAGCCATTTAAAGTGTTTTATAAACTTCAACTAGCATCTACGAGGGGAAACGTCAAATATTTCAATTAGATGACGAGGTAAAATCGAACACCAAATTATTACGAGAGAAAAATGAGAATATAGTAGAAGTAATATGTTGGCTTTTTGATATTACAAGTAGTACATTGTATTTATTGAAGTAAAAATCACATTCTCTCCATTAGGTGGAAGTGTATTATATAGGGGGAATTTGTGTAATATACTTCCCGCGATTACTGCTTACAGAGTGCAAGTTCATGCTTAGCTACATACAAAGTGAGTCAAAGTTCCTTACCAGTAATTGATACATGAGGACGATGAGGAACCTTTATGATTGATATAAAGTGAACGGACGCCATCTTGTTGTCCGGCATTTTGAATCTAGCTCAAAAGGATAAAATAAAAAGGGGGTCATGTGATATATGAAAAAGGGCTATAATTTTCATTGAAACTGAATAGTGCGATCCGATTTAACATAACTGTGATAACTTTAAAATTATAACTACATGAAGCTCAGGTTTCATCTTTAAATATATGTTCAATGTGCTGGCAGTATTCAGCTACGCATGTTTGCAGACATGTCTCCCATGCCGTGTGAACACGGAGCAGTGTTTCAGGAATGATTTGTGCATATGGATTCTATATCTGTTGCTCCAAATGATCCGGAACGCTAATCTCTTCGCCATATACCATTGCCTTTAGGTGTCCCCATGGGTAAAAGAAGAACAATGATGATAAATCAGGATATATCGTGGTCCTTTCACCATGTTGATCAATCTATCGACCAGGAAATTGTTCATCCAGATACGGACAAATCTGTAGTTCATAATGAGATGGACTTATGATCGTTCCTGCTTTTTGTGCTGTAAGTGGCTACCGTACAGGTGGTGTTAGTGTCCACCACAAATCTCACTCGAAGCAGGTGGTGGTGTGTCTGCTAACCAGCTTAGGAAGCCAATACATGGATAGCTTTATTCCAGCAGAAGACAAGTGTTTGGGATTCGAAACTCCTCTCGGTAGAGAGAGGAGAAAGCCTGCTAGGCTGAACACTAAGAATGAAAACAAGACTGCGTTCACACTTTTAGTCCAAAAGATTCTAATTTTACAAGAAATTTCCATAAGTTTGAATTCTATGCATCCCTTTCAGAGCTTATATAAACGCCTCGCCTCTGGCATGAATTCATAATGAAATGTAAAACCATCAATTTATCTAAATAAAAAAAGCACAACGCAAGTACATATTGAGAACAGGCTAAATTTCCCTTTGTATTTCAGACAAAGTGAACCAGAAAGTTTCAGCGTTTTCTTAAGAAGCACTATACCATCAGACACTGTACATTTCTTGTAAAAGTGGTCCGCAGGACCAACATAATACATAAACCACTCTTTGACGGTGCTGTGTATGTGTTTGATTAGCAAAAACTCTTTAATTTCTCGAGCTTGAGGGCCAAGTAACGCTTCGCACGTGCAGTGTTTTCTAATTGCCTTTTGTACCTTTCTTTAGACGCTTTTTCGTCCACAAAATAGTTTTCCTACGTTATTTGCAACTTAGCTCCGAAGTTAAAAGTCAAGTCTCGAAGATATATATTGAAGAACAATTAATGTTTTGAGTCTTCGTTTAGCTATCAATTTCTTTCCATTAGACACAGTTAGGACGTCGTTTTTATTTTGTTTGTTTTATTCAAAAGCCACGACCGGCATTAGGGAAAAAGATATTGCTCAAATGCTAATTTATTCCATTGGCACTTGCCATGTTATACAGATGCATAACTATTTAGAAATAACTTGTAAATGTTATTTTTTTTCTTAGATGATGGGTGTTCTGTATTATGCTTTCGCTATCGCGTTAGAGAATTTATTGAATAGCTTTTGGTGAGTATACAGACAGGAGGCAGTAAAACTGAAATATCTCGGAATCATAACATAAAAGAGAGTTACTACAGACATATATCTTCTTTACCAATTTTGATTATCCTGCTTAATATTTATTTAAACATTATTTTCTTTATCTTACTTCAGGAATGATACAGTTCTTGACATTACCTTCAATGTATCTTTTTCATGACAATAAACTTGTATGACAACATTATATTACAGCTATTTTAATTTGATGTATGAACTTATGGCAATTTTTTAATTACAAACTCTAACGTCAGAATAGGTCAGATACTTTTGTCAATAACAAATCTAGTCCCTAAGCAGCTAAGCTTCTCAGTTTCAGCAAGAGACCTGCCAACAATGGAAAAATACCTTGATAAATGATGAAGGAGCAGCTAAGTTGATTTCCTCAGCGAAAACCTAAATTATCATGAACCTTGATTCTATTTCATAATTAACTACTTGAGCCGCGAGTACACAATCTGGAGTTGTTAATTAAATATCTCACAAATGGATAGACATTAAGATTTTTTTTGGTATGAAGAGGCTATGGAATGCGTAATTCCGTTGAACTTGCGAATTCATTTCTTCTAATGATCTTTCCTGTCGTCGTTCGAAAGTAAAAAAAAAAAAAAAAAAAAAAAAAATAGATGTTGATAATTTAGAATTTTGTAATAAGAAAATTGCGGAATTTCATGTTTATTACTATCAAATTCATGATAATCATTCACCTCTTATGACAGATTTGTAATAATGGAACCCTACCTATTGATCTTCTAACTAGTTCGCGTGTCTTTTTTTGCACGGGCTAAGGGGTTCGATTCCCAGTGGAGAGAGTTGAATTCATTATTATGATTTGTATTTAACCTTGAACTCTAACATACAGCCTGATTGCCGTGAAGGGATACTAATTTTAAATGGATTAATGTTAATGAATACCAGTGAACGTGGATCTTTGCGGCATATCTTTTTAAATAATCTTCATAACATTCACAATATGGGTCCTGTGAATCCTCCAACTGACGTGTAGGTGGCTAACAAGTTAGTAATCCATAAAATTTGGATTGTGCATAAAATATGTTTCTGAAATGTTTAAGTATTAAAAAGAACGAAAATATTAGAAAAAACATATAACAGATTTCCTGAATCCTTAGTTGTCGCAATTCTTATTTAAAAAACAAAGATAAAACTGTTAAGACCCCTGGAGGAATTTCGGAACAAACCAGTAATTCTTAATTATAAGTATTATTAATATTATTATTATTATTATTATTATTATTATTATTAATAATAATAATAATAATAATAATAAAGTTAATATTTGATAATTGTACATCACAATATTTACGGGTAAATAATGGATGAGTAATTATCGGATAAGAATTGATATTGAAATGGGCGAGGAAGAAACCTGGAAGGGAGGATGTACAGTTAAAAGAGTGAGTGACTAAGAAAACGATTCCGTTGATCACGAAGCAGAAAATGAACTGCTTCTTCTCGCCTCCCCAGAAACTTATTTCCATCCAATAATAGATGTTTAATTTGAGAACGAAATTGATTTTCTGAAGGAAAATCACTTTTGCTTCCTTCCGTTTACAGCTCACACTACCTTCTAACATTATTTAACTATGGAAACCATTTTCATTCTTCCTCCCTGTTGAGCTGCATATGAAAGAGTGATTAAGGAGAGTTAATCTAAAATAGCATTCCAATCGAAGAATCATTGTGAGCTCCAAACCAATATTCTGAAGGTAACCCATCTTTTCTGAAACGATCGTTTTTCTCTCTCTCCATATCAATTCCAATACACCAAGTCCATGAAGATTCCTCGAAGTTTCTCCAATACCCGCCGAGCATGAAGTATTGGATACAAGTACGAATTTTTCAAGTTTTCACGAAGTAAAATGCAAGTTTATATCATTTCTAAAAATTAGTCACGGTTTGTCTCTATTTTCTTCTTTCTTTTCTTTATTCTTTGTCTACAGTTCTGAGTTTTTCATACTGCTTGGTGTTTCTTCTACTTACTTTTGTTTTCTTTCATTATTAACTTCTTCCAACTTGAGGTTAACACGGTTGTTCAGTGGTAGATAAGATTATCTCTGATACGAAACGTACCCCATTAGATTCCAGTCCATGAACATCATCATCGCCATCATAGGTATTCTGCCATTATTGGCAGGCCACTTTCTGCAACTGAGAAGCTTCTACGGTCTTCAGCTAACCTCTTCATCTTCACGTATGGTTTTTGTGTTTTAATATCGTCTATTAATTGTAGTCTCCTTCACCCCGTCCCTCTATTTCCCGTCATACCCTCTAGTATGTTCCTCATGTTCCTTTTTAACCAATGTGTCAACCAGTTTCTCTTCTTCTTTTTAATACTACTGTATCTAAACTTGTTCTTTTCTCTATTTTGTTTCTTCGCTTGATTGATAGTGGTTTTCTTCGTGCATTTGAGGAGGTTAGTTTCAAAATCGAAGAGCTTCCATTTTGCAAATCGGAGTATGTCCAAAATTTGAATATCTTGATTGTTGTTCAAGTAACAGAGTACTCTGATAATATTATAATATTTTACCACTACCCTGTACTACCTAATTGGCTATTTTACATGATTCTTGAACAACAATCAAAAAAAGCATAAATGTTCTGGTTTGCAAAATGAAAACGTTCCCTATTGGAATTAACCTCCTCATTTGATATCGCATGTTTTGAATACAAGTAGACAAGATAACAGATACAGTATTTCTTACTTCAATCTGTAAGTGCTTTATTAAGAAATATCTGTATATTCAAGAGGATACATTCCATTCCTTTTGTTTTCTGCAGGGATTATATCTGTTGAGGAAACGTTCAACGGGACAAAAGGATCTATTTCTGAACTGAGTGGGGGGATAAGCGGAATGATTGTTGCAGCTGGTAATTATGGAAGTAATTTGAGCTGAAGACTTCTGGAAATTCTTGTCGTCTCATTATATAATTCCCACTTAAATTTTCATTCTCATTTTAATAGCTTTCTTAAATAAACTAACGATTCAAACGCTACTGTTGGAAAGAAATTGCAGCAAAAGCGAAATATAGAAAAGATAGCTTTAATTATGTAACTTTCGTCAATCAATGTTTCTCTTTTCTCTGATAGAGCAATTCGACGTAGTAAGTGAACAGTTAATGCAATTGAGAAGAAAGAATATTTATTACTGTGTCAGCATAACCAAACAAAGAGTTAAGGTCTCTGAGCAAGGTATGCTGAATCTAAAACAGAAGCTCATTTTAACGAATAACTATCGTTATAATTGTCATTGAGTTGTTGTGATCTTGAAGAAGAATTCCATTATCCACAACAAGCAGTCACCCAACATTCACAATATATGGATACTAATAACATTCTCAGTTGTCCAACCTTCTTGTAAATTATTTATTTTGTTTGTTCTTTGTGGTCTATAGAATAGAAAGATCAATATGGACATTGTAATATAAAACATTTACTATAATTAGTAGACTATTATAAAATTGCTAATAATTGACAATAACAATTCTAATGGAAGTAGAAGCAAGTTCGGATAAGTCATATATATATATTTAAATGTTACATCCCAGTATTCACCCGGCGATTATATGCACAAACATAAAAAAAACAACTTATTTTTAGGTAAGCTGTGGAATTTGAACTCGATTCATGAATATTTTCCCCATTCGCTGGTATGCGTTCTCTTTGAGATTCAGAAATAATCCGTATCCTACAGATTCAAATTTATGAACTCTTTCTTCAACGTAAAAATAATAATAAACGGCAAAACAGATTTCAGAATATTTTATTCTTTTATTTAATTTATTTACTTTGAAATGTGACCCATGTGTTTTTGAGACTGCAAAATTACTGTTATTGCTTTAGATTGAATTTGAATACTTAATGTTCCTCTTTTACGCGAACATAGAACAAATAACAGAAGTGGTGTCAAATGAAATAAATAAAATTAGAAACGGAAGCAGATATTAAAGATAAAAGAGCGAATGAGTAAGGAAACGATTTCATTTGTTGGTCGATAGGAAATGGCGTTCTTTTCCTTCTGTATTCGTTCGTCCGTTCGTTTAGAAACACATTCCTTTCCGATGATGGAAGTTTAATCTGAGAATGAATTTGATTTTCCTGAAGGAATCACTTTTCACTCCTTCAATTTAAGGTGTCCCATATCACTTACTAGGAAAAAATGAACTATGAAAGCCCATATCCCCCTTTACTGCCTGCAAAGATCGATTCGGATATTGGGAAACGAACTTCGTGTAAAATAACGTTTCTAAGACGAAAGGGATAAGAAGTATATTAAGATCGTAACTTATATTCAGTAGATGAACAAGTTTCTATCACATCCCTCATTACTCCTGCATTTTTATGCAGCGTTACTTATAATAAATTATTTACAGTACTTTTATCGATAGAATATAGTAATGTATTTCAGCATCCTCGATAGTTTCACCCTTACAGAAACAGAAAAACGTTTGAAGTTAGTTTTAAGTACTTCATTTTTTTATGTATTTGTTCCGTTTGCACTCATCTGCTTCTGGAGTTTAACCTGAATATTGACTGAAGTTTCTCTTACACTTCTTTCTTTTATTCATATTTGATTGTGTTTGCGCCTCTCTTTTATTGACAAATTTTCTTCTAGGTCAGTGGTGCAATTAATGAAGGGAACACGGTGGCTTAGTGACAGAATGTCGATTGAATGATTAGATTGACATACGAGAAGTGTTTAGGTCAATGACGGCCTTTTTCTTTTTTTATTTTTCTTTTTTTCTTTTTTATTTAAAAATCAAATATATTTCTATTAAAATTTTTCTTTTACTCCTTATATTTGGAGAACTACATATAGTGTAGCAAAAATCCAAACTATCATTTAACTCAGCGCGATGTACTTATTGCGTAGAAAATGTGAAAACCCGATTTATGGGACATTCAAAACTTTTATGGCTCCTAATCCAGAAACTAATTATTGGCCAAGATCGCAATCCATTGAAGCATTTTTTGAATCATTCCTAAATTTCTTGCACAATATCGCAATCTTTCACCCATTTTTTAAATTATTATTTCTAAAGTTCTTTCTTTCATTTCAAAATTCGAATCCTAGGAAGGAAGTGGTGCATACAGTAGAAACTGGTAATTGTGTCCTGTTAATGTTAAGTGCACTTATTTCGCGCGCCAGTCTAGATACTGTTATTCAAAATGGTGGATAAAACTGTTAACGTGTACACAACAACGGGTAGTGATTATGTTTTAAGCGAAAGAAGACATAAAACCAGCTTAAATTAACAGAAGATTTAAGGCACTCAACCACATTAAGGCATTTGAATGGTGTAAACTCTTAAAAAGTGGAAGTGCATCTGTCACTGATGAACGACCCGCTCGGGAGAGTAATGTTCCCGGAAGTACGTTTTTTGCGCGCTACTCTAGCCAGCTGTTTTACGTGCTATCCTAGCCAGCTGTTTTAAGTTGGTCACAAAATTTATATCATGGAGTACAAGGGGGACAAAACGAGCCCTATATCATGGAGTACAAGGGGAACAAAACGAGCCCTGCGTGCTTCTAACCCATTCCTACTACTACTACTACTACTTATCTGCAGAAAGTAAGTAAATCACTTTATTGGGTATTATTTTCATATTATTTTAATTTAAAAAGTGTTATAAAAATGTAAAAAAAAACTTTCCTCGGGCCGGGTTTGAACCCACGCCAAAAGAGATTTTTATTATTAGCATATAGCGCTAGCCCACTTTTTTATATATAATACTTTATTGTACTGTTATTGGTCGATTACATCAGAATCAATAAACAAACAAAAGTTGTATTCTTAGCAGCCAATTACATCAGAAAGCATAAACAAACATACAATGGACACACTAATAAATTGCTGCAAGAAAATTAGCAAACTTTTGTTTATGAATTGGAAATGCAATAGTGTGCATGCGTAACAAAAGTTGGTGGATGTACAAAGTCACATTACCATTAAAATCATTACATAAAATAATATCTATAGTATGGGACGTGATCCACAGAATTGCATTATGTTTAGTACAGGGATAAAAGTGATAATCAGGAAATAACATTAGTGACGGACAAGTGATAGTAGAAGGAGTTGTTCGGGATATACGGGCAATAATTTTTTGATAGTGAGACCAAATTGTAACGTTCTTTGAACAACTATCGAGCCGGTGTTGTAAAGTATCGAGAGCATGACAGGTACCGCAGAAAGAGAGGCTGCGGATACCCAATTCATAGAGTCTCCCGTTTGTAGGGTATATATTATGAACAACACTGTACCACAGAGATTGCAGGGCAGGAGACAATATCGGTGCATTAATGTTCGCTTAGATTTGCGTCCAGTTTTTCATTGGGTAATGTTCTGCTATACGGGGAGCAGAAACTGTGATAGAGTGAAATTGATTATATAATTGCTTTACGGAAAGGTCTTCAAGGTGACTCCGTGCGATAAGCGAGTAGCTAATATCAATAAATACGTCCTTGAGGTATGGCACAATGCTAGCCCATGGTTGTGTATGCAGAGGAGCTTGTAGCTCAATATGACGTAATGTTACACACAAAGCCTTGCTAGAAAGGGAGTCGGAATATGAACATAATGTTTGACACACGCGATTCAGTAACAGCGAGTGGCTCTGAAGTTGAATATTTTTAAGACCGAGGCCGCCAGCACCTTTTGATAAACACACAGTCTCGTGACTTACTCTTAGGCAGTGATTATGCCACAGCAGTTGCCCTGTGTGTTTTCGTATCACACTGAGGTATTTCTTCGGCAAGGAAAATAATTGTGTCAAAAACCAAAGACGACTAAAAATAAAAACATTTAACAGGTAAACTCGGCCTGCAAGACTTACATGCCGGGCTTTACTTTGGTGAATGAGTGCAACCAAAGTACATGTTGTGGTATGAAAATTGTATTCTATAATGTCTGCTATGCGACGTTGCCAAGTTACACCTAAGATTTTGATGCGATCAGTACAAGAAATCGTAGAAAAATACACGTGTTGGTCAGCCGGATTTATACACATCAGGCGTGACTTTTGTTTATTCAGAACAGCACCTGAAATGCGCTCATAGTTCGATATGAGGTTTTCAACACTTGACAGTTCTTGTGGACTGTTAAGAAAACAATGTATATCATCGACGAATGCTTGTAATTTTAAGGTTGTTGCACCAATCTGTATACCTTGAATGTGTTGTTCCAGTTTTAAAAGAAAGGGCACGAGAACCAAGCTATACAGAATGGAAGACAGGGGGCAGCCTTGTGCAATGCCTCGACGTACATTGATGGGATTTGTAAGTGCACCATTAACTTTTAATTTTACATATCGTTGAGTGTAAAGAAATTTAATCAAATTAAGAAAACTGTCTCCGAAACCATATTTTGCAAGTACTGTAAACATATAATCATGTGACAACCTATCAAATGCCTTATGGAAATCAAGAGCTAATATAGCTGCCTGTGGAGAACTAGTTTTCTGACACCAATGAATACCTTCTCGTATATTACTTAATGCTAAGTACATAGGTTTGGTATGCTTTAAGCCATACTGATCATTATGTAAGACCTGATTTAAAAACGGTTCTAAACGAGAGGCAAGACAACGTGACAAAATTTTCTGATCAACATTAAGGAGGGTAATCGGTCTAAAATTATCAAAATCATGCGCACCTGCATGTTTAGGTACAAGGACCATAATGCCAGCAGTAAAAGAAGACCTCCACGTGGGTGTGACTCGGAGTTCGTTATATATTTCTGTGAGAAAAGGCGTGAGAATGCCGTGAAATTGGCGGTAAAATTCTAGTGTAAGACAATCAGGTCCCGGAGATTTGTTTAACTTCCCCGCAAAAATAGCTTGGAGAATTTCGCGTTCTGTAAAGGGCTCATTGAGGATGTTACGAGCCTCCGGGGTGATAGAACCGATCGGATGGTCGAAGCAAGGTTCAGAGGATTGGGTTGGAGCGGGGGAATATAGGCTCTGGTATGCATCATACAGAGCTGAGAGTACGCGATCATGCTCGTGAACGTCACCGTTAGGAAAGGTGACCTTGGAAATAAGGTTTTGTTTACCTCTTCGCCTTTCACGGCTAACTGTATGTAAAGAGGCAACTTCATGCTGAAGCATTGCCGTTTTGCCTCTCGTGAAAAAACCTTGATTTTTTTACGATGTAAAGTTAGTAGGAGTGCCTTAATTTCCTTAATACGAGGAAGTACGTCTACTCCTTGAGCAAGCTCTTTATAATATTCACATAATAAGTTATAGTAGTAATTATATTGCTCTTTAAGAAGAGAGGACCTGTCTTTACTGTGCTGTTTACAGATAGACTGAAAAGAAGGCTTAAGTTGATATAACCACCATGAAAACAAACTTTTCTTGTGAGGTTTAAATTGCATTAAATAATTCCATCTATTGGTAATGAGCAACTGAAGATCCTCGTCAGTTAAAATGCTGTTATTGAGTGACCAAACAAAGGAGAACTTTAAGTACTTACGGATGGGTAAATCAATGGTGCAAACCACAGCACAGTGATCAGAAAAGCATACTGGTTGAACGTTTATGGAGCGCACAAAATTAATTAAGGTGGTACTGACATAGATCCTATCCAAACGTGAGGATCCATTTTGTCGAAAGAAACTGTGCCCTGGGGTGTTACCTTTATAATGACGCCATACGTCAACTAACTTAAAGTCTTGAACCCATTTACGCAGTGTAAGAGAAGTATTGTAACCAAAACTTGAGTCTATAGGATCTAACACTGCGTTGTAGTCTCCTACACAGATCAAATCTCGTGTACCAGAATGTAACTCCGTGGGAACGTCAGTGAGATAGAAAGAGTTGCGCTCGGAACGATTATTATTGCCTGAAGGTGAATATAAGTTACAAAAATGTATATTTTCATAATTGGCTGTAATAATGCGACCTGACGGAAATTTAGAAAAGTCGGTTAAAGAAATATCTTTACGATATAAAATAGCTGCGTCAGAACCAGTTTCGGAAGGATTGATTTCCCACATGTGATTAAAGAGGTAGGAGAAATGATCAATATTGCACTCTTGAAGGAAAATTATGTCCAGATCTGATTTGGTGATGTAATCGGCTAATGCTTTTTGCTTAGTAAGACTAGAAATACCGTTGATATTAATGGTGGCTATACGCGTTGCAAACATAGTTAATGGCCACAAAAGAAGAAAAATACACCAAATAAACGCTGCACCAATAAATGGCATAATGCACTTGACACAACAAAGACGGGTAATATCTGTCGCACATATCCCCATCCTAAAGTGGGAGGTGCTATGATCACTTGTCTGGAGGGGCAACAACATCGTTTACCTTAGTGCTTAGTTCACTTTGATGGGGATCTGCTCGTGACCTCGTGAAACCAGACACACAATTATGGTTCACAGATAGAACACTTTTAGTTTTCTGATGTTTATTGGCTCGATCGGGTTTATCACGAGGTGAGGACTGAGATCGGCCTTTTCTACGCCTCTTTTCGGGTAGAGCGGAAAACTGGGATGCTTCTATAGTTGGATAATCCATCTCACATGAAACACTCATTTCCTGGCGGGAGTCATCCGTGATCGCTGACAACGGAGTATTTACGGCGGTTTCAGGTAACTGATTCTCTTCCGATTTTGGAAATGCTGGAGCAGGAGGAGTTTGTTGTGGAAGATCCGGAGAAGTCGTCACAATGGTACTGGAGGTTGATGAGTCACTCTGAGATGTTGTATTGGATTCAAGGTTTCTCTGGGAGTCAGTAGCGGGAGTACTAGTGATAGGTGCATTGGTAAAACTCTTGGGGACATCTAGTGATGGGCAGTGGGAATATTCCCGGTGGGAAGGAATTTAAAAATGGGAATATTCCCGGGTTTTTTCCCTGACCTATAAATTCCCGGGAAGGAATTTATTTCAAACTGTTTACTTTATCTTCCAAATTATAAGAACCATATGAATAATTACTTTATTTTAATATATTATTATTTACTTTTAGGTTTTAAAGAATTTGGAGGTTAAAAATTTAAAATTCTTTGACTGTACTTTATATAACAAATAATATGATTTTTAAAGTTCCATTTGAATTTGCACTAAAAAGTACGCTAATTGTTTATATTGGAGGTCAAAACTAGCAAATAGTAGGATGATTTACGGAAGAAATTAGTTGATAGTGATGTTCAAGTAGTGATGAAAGTATCGAACACAATTTTTTAGGGCAGTAGGGGATTTGTACAAACCGTAAAGGTAAGTGGAAGTGATTTATGTGAGAAAAGAAAGTGAATTGTTGGTAACGAAGATAGAAAACAACGTGCCATGGGGGCTCTAACCCGCCTTCACTCGCTAACGCTTGCTCTGCAATGCTGTCTGAATTTAATGTTGGTAACGTAATTTAACGTATGAAACCATAAAACAACAGCATCGGAATAGAATATCGCAAAAAAGTAGGTGCAACAGCTAACCCCCAATGCTAAACAATACCCAAAATTAGCAAAGTACTAATTTACAAATGATGAAAAGGAACCATTTTGTAAAGTAATTTGGAATTAAGTAAACTTATGTAGAAATAGAGATGAGGTACTATTAATAAACCCTGAACCAGTAATAGACGTCGGTCTGCTTCCTCTCTGACTCGAATTTCTGAATAGGTACTCGAACTTCTCTTACATGTGAATTAACGCACGAAATTTCGACAAATGGGCAGGAGGAAAGGTCGTGTGTGGTAATGTAACTTGCAAAATTATAAAGATAAGAAAGTATCTTGCAAATATTGTGAACATACATATTCAGCGGCGTAGCGAACATTACAAGATTGGGGGGGATGAAACTTGAAATTGCCAAGTCTTGATAACAAAAATTGCCAAGCCTTGATAAAAAATTGCCAGGTGTTTTGAAACTCTTAGTGTTACTTTCACCAACCCCGTGGGAAACTATAGCAACCTTATTTTCATATTCGTGCCACTCCATGCTCCATCTGAGATACGAATACGAACACCCCCCGGTTTCGAGTCCAATTTTACACCTCAACTCAGGATCATTATCATTACCCACGATGAATAACTGTTAATTTGACCACTCATGGCTAGTTTAGGTAATCCCCACCAGCCAATCCTCACGAGAAGTACGCAGAGCTTTTTTTCTTCTGTTCTCCAGTCTCCTCCCACTTCGATTTCATGATTTCGCACTCTGATGAAAAGTATTAAATACCGTCAAGAAAAATAATAATATATAACCTCCCTTTTAGGCGACTCTCTATCCACGCGCCCGGGCCACGTGCTTCGCTTGCTCCCCCATAGTTGCGGCTCTGTGAGCTACATAAGTGCTTTGACTTATAAATACTATAAAGAAAAGAAGAATTGCGATTTTGTTTAACTTTCCGACAGAAGCAACTAGGGGATTAAAAATAAGGTACGAAAGGCTACACATTTGTATGAAAATGAAGTGAAACACACACCGATCTATGCTTTTATCCGGCACACGTATTGTTTTTCCCCCCAAAATGTGACTTTTGGAATCATGTACTTAGGTTCACAGCGGAAGCGAGAAGATAACTTGACTCATCCAATGTAGCTTGACCCCATCAAAAACCCTCTCCAGAAAACTACTGTCCCACCCAGTTCCATGACGTGGAAAATCAGTGCTAGGGGCGAGAGTATACGACGGCGCCCCGTACATATGAGTGAGGTCGACCGACGAGCCGCGAAGCGGGGGGCGAGAGTATACGATGGCGCCCCGTACATATGAGTGAGGTCGACCGACGAGCCGCGAAGCGCCAGCATGGTTGGCGTGAAGCGCATGAAAATTTTCAAAAATAAACCCTACTTTTCCTTGATTTTGAGCACTTTTTATTACTTTTATCGTTCCATTTTATATATGTGCACATATATTTTCCTAACATGAATAACATTATAGGACCACTTCCTAAAGCAGAAACAGGATTTAGTACATATTAGTAATATTCCAAGTAATATCTTCTTTCTTTTTTTCTTTCGTTCTCTTCTTTTCTTTTTCCTCCTCAATTTTTCGCTCCTACTTACTTCTTCGTCCCGTCCCACTCGCCCCCCCATGGTGATACCATTCTCAAAACACACTTTTGTTAAGTTCTCCCCACTCGAAAAGCCTTGTAAATAGAAATTCTTGCTGCAAAACAGAACTGAAATAAGTAGGACTTGAGTCAAAGTTAATTTTCTCGAATCGAGTTCCGAGTCGGTCACTGTTTTGAAGTCGAGTTTCGAGTTGAGTTTAATTGATTTTAGTTTAGCGTCCCTTTCAGCAGCGAGGCTATATGAGACGTAGACCTACTGATTAACGTGGAATCCGAACCACGTCGGGAATCGAACCCGGGTCTCCCAAGGTCGATTTTCGAGTCGAGTCGAGTTAGATAAATGGCTCGCTCGTCCGGCTCGTTTTAACTCGTATTGAAATCATGGCCAGATTAGACTGGAGAGCGAAAACCATGAGAAATGTAAGCAGTAATGTGGAATACTTTTAGTGTTGCGCACGACAGGGGTGCATCTCGTCTCGTACTTCTAGTGCATTTTGTGGGGTACTTTTATTGTGTCTTGTCTCGTCTTGATAACGAGACGACAATACATTTTTATAACGAGACAGCCTCAAATGTCGTGAGGACCAATAGAAGTATGTAGTTCTTACCATCAAGGCTAAGACCTGCACGGTCGAATTTTTTAGCTCAAGCAGAAGCCCAATCCGGGTAGTGATGTCAACTGGCTCGACTCGGTTCCAACTGAACGAACGGCTCGAGTCGGCTTGATTGGGATGAGCCATCGGCTCTATTAGGACAAGTCACCGATTCGGCTCAATTGAGCCGATGGCTTGAGCCTGCTCGGTTGGGATGAGCGACTGACTCGGCTCATGTGAGCCACCGGCTCGAGCCATTTTGTTGAAACTAGTCCATCGGCTCGCTTCGACTCAGTTCAACTGAGTCGATGGCTCGAACCAGCTCAGTTGGCTGAGCAATCAGTTCAGTTCGGTTCAACTCGAATGAGCCATCGGTTCGAGCCAGCTAAGTTGGATGAGCTGTTGGCTCAGGTTACTTGTCTGTTCAGCTCGTTAGTGAATGAGCTGTGAGACGAACCGCTCAAGCCGTTGACAAGACCTAAACCCGGGCCGAGAAGTTTTGAATATGTTTGGGCGGCGCCCAATTACTTTTAACAATTTTTGGCTTGAGCCCGAGTACTTGCTCCTCCGGAACTCAAATCCAGAACCTCATGATCGATGTCCTTTCCTCCTAAAGACTTCTCGATGACCGAGATTGACAGTCAACTAATTTTCAGTATTTTTATACAAACCGCCTGCCTTTCATGGTTATACAATGTATTGTAATAATAATAATAATAATAATAATAATAATAATAATAATAATAATAATAATAATAATAATAATAATAATAATAATAATAATAATAATAATTTGTAGTAGTAGTATCATTGATAATTATATTGTCTATGTACGATACCGGTACTTGAAGAGAGTACTTGGAACTACACAGTGGGTTTAGCTCGAATTGGCTCGTTTTGGCTCGACTTGAGTCGAAACCCGATCCAAATTCGAGTCGAGTTGGAGGAAAATTTTTGAGCCGAGGTCTCGAGTCGAGCTCAAAGGTGTCTGTTTCGAGTCGAGTCGAGTTTCAAAGAAAACTTGCTCGAACTGCCTCTTGCCCAGCCCTAGAAATAACCTATTGTTGTCTTCTATATTAATATAATCCCCTTTTGTTTCAAAGCGAAAGGTTTATTTACACACAAAGCAAACACGGTTACACAATATACTCACTATGGTATCAAAATCTACTTCCCTTTGACATTTTACTATTTAAAAAAAGGTCTTAAATTTGTCAGATTTACATACTATTCATAGTAAAAAGTTTATACTAACCAGTCCCTGCCTTGTTCTTGTTTTATTAATATCAATTCTTATTATTATCTTATTAATCTCCACAATCTGCCTGTTTTGTATACGCTCTTGTATTAAATGCTTTTGCGTCCAACGTACCTGGCACCGAAATGCCTCTTCTGTCTTTGCTTTAATTTTGCACGCCGCCTCTATTCTACTTTTGTCAGAGGTACAATTTCTCGATTTTTCATTAAAGATTTTTTAGGAATATCAAATAAACAAAAGTGAAGTGTGATCACTTGCAACAAGTAAAGAAGCTTTAAACGAATATATCAATTTATTTCAAGATAGGAAACTACACAAAATTTATACCAAGTCTATAAAAGAACTGATAATTTACGAGCAACTGGGTAACTAAGAAAATGTTAAATCAAATAAGTCAATTGAACAAAGCGGCATTCTTCAAACTGTCAACTAAGTATTTTAATTTGCCAACTTGCCAAGAAATTGGTAACTTTGGGGGGAGGCTCCCCCTTACACCCCCCATAACGACGCCCCTGTACATATTTATGCGCAAATGTTGACAAAATTGTTTATAACATTTAAAAATTTAAAATGTTTATAATATCACTAATAGAGTCAAGTTTAGAAAAGCCACTTACATGTAAATTTAAACTCTTTAGCGGTTTAAAAGTATGTGGACTTACTATACCATTTTTGAAATATATTTATTTTCATAGGACCCTATTGTAAATAAATATCCATTTATGCGTACACTCTAAATATAATAGAATGTTAAAAAAATAACTTAACATCGTTGAAAATATACATTTTAAAGAATTATCTGGGGACAACAGTAATAACATACTGTAATATAAAAACGAATTTATCTTTGAAATCTTAATATAGTAATAAAAGGCAATTTTCTTTGTGATTGTACATAAATTCCCGAGAATATTCCCGAAAAATATCTTCCCGGGAATTAACCAATCACTATCTCTGACTCTAATTTCTGAAGAGGTACTCGGACTTCTCTTACATGTGAATTAACGTACTACATGTGAATTTCGAGAAATAGGTAGAATGAAAGGTCGTGTATGATAGTGTTACGTGCTAAAATATAAAGATAAGTAAGTATTTTGCAAATTTTGTGAACATAAACATGTATGCGCAAATGTTGATAAATTGGTGAGACATGTATCTTCTGGCATTTACCCAATCTAATTGGTCTATAACTATCTAATTGGTTAGTATAAATTTAATGTGTTTATAATATCAGTAGTAGAGTCAAGTTTAGCAAATCCACTTATATATAAATTTAAACTGTTAAGCGGTTTAAAAGTATTAGGACTTACTACCGGTACATAATTTTTTCACACATATTTAATTGATAGAACATATTGTAAGTAAATATACACTTATACGTACTCTCTAAATATAATAAAGCCTTAATAAAGTAACATAGTACCGTTTAGAATATACATTTTAAAGAATCCTCTGTGGACAACAGTAATAATATGCTGTGATATAAAAATTAATTCCACTTTGATATCATAATATAGTAATAGAATGCAATTTTCTTTCTGATTATACATAAATTCCCGGATAAATTCCCATTTTGGGAATCTTCCCGGGAATATTCCCAGGGAATATTCCCAAAAAATATCTTCCCAGGAATTTACCCATCACTAGGGACATCGAGTTGACAAGTAGGTTCATTTATAGTGAGTGCACTTGTAAGAGTAGGATCACAAGTCATAGTTGGCGATGGAAGGTTTTCCTGTAAAGTCGGAGGACGTTTCTCACTTAATACGGGAAAGCTGGTAAATGAATGAACATCCGGTGAAGGACCCACTTTGTTCAAAGAACCGGGCATGGGCGGTGATCCGGATGTTGGAGCACTGGTGAGGGAAGCCGATACGGCTGGAGGGAGACGGCGCTTCGCACATTCCATCAAAAAATGATTCGGGGAGTCACAGATAGCGCAGGTTTTAACTTGGCCTCCATACGTTAACCACAATCGTAAACCACATATAGTCACATAAGAAGGTATAGGGCGCTTAATACAAATATGTATTATCTTTCTACCAGTTCGGACTTCGTACATATGGCCAGTAGAATACATTTCATCTGTAATGGATTTGATATCACCATACTGAGATAGGATACGAGTAATATGTTGATCTTCTAATTCGGTGGGTACCAAATGTAAACGAACTGTCACTATAAATACATTGGAACTTGCGGAATCTATTGAAATATTGTATGTACCAAGCTCATCTGAATAAGTGACCTTTCCATTCACTCGAAAGAGAATTTGTTCACAAATCACTTGCGATATTAACTTTAGATATAACTGTTTGCGACTATAATCGAACTCAATACTGACAACTTGATCTGGAAGCAAATGGAAAGTATTACGAATCCATTCATGTAACACTAATGTATTAGGCTTGTTTACTACATCTTGGAATGATAAACGTAAAGTATTCACTCGAATAACTGACATGGTTCACTGAGAATGGAAAACAGTACTTCGCACTAGACTATATGATGAAATTAGCAAATAGCAAACACTAAGTACTTGATAGCAGAAAATACTCCACTTGACAATGCGGCGTGAGTTGAAAAAAAAAAAAAAAACACTCAACACTGCCACTCGCACACCTACAGAGACAGCAGTGTGAACAGCCTCCACTCGGCCACGAAGACCAACAGCAACAATCGTTTGATTTCTGCTATTTGAATGGAACTTGGCAAGAAATGGATAAAGCCAACCAATCAGAACTGTTTTTCGTTCCTACTTCCGTGAGCATTACTCTCCTGAGCTAGTCCTACTGATCCTGGTTGCAGTGGATCCCAACGCACAGCAGTCATTCCTGGGAACATTCAACTAGCCCAACATATAATCATTAACAATCTTCGCATAACCTGTCGTGAAATTGTAAAAATATGTACACTTTTGATACAAACAGTAAACATAATAACTGATTGTCATTGGCGGATTCGAAAAGTAAGTGCACACTTGTATCCAAATTGACTTCCCACTTTTGAGCGACCCAGAAAAATTGTTGAGAAGGGAAACAAGTATTTCCACTGTTTGAACCTCTAAAAGAATTCCCCAGAGGCCAATACTTACACAGTAACGAAAAGGTTTAGCATACCCTCTTGGTATGGCTCAAAAGAACTCAAAAATCTTTCCATGCCGAAGCATTCCACTCGTTAATAATTGTAGCAGAGAGTTATATGAAAATCAAATGCAGTTTCCACTCGAAACTTGCCCTTGTGCTTTTGTTTTTAATTTTAATAATTACTTTTGTTAAAATAAGAAGTCGCTGCAGAACGTCCCTTGCCGCTGATATAAAACTTTTCAATACTACTTTTGAAATAAATAGCATCATATTACTAAGATACAAAGACAATAATTTTCTTTACCTAATATTCATCTTCTGATAAGTGCATTGAAGTTGATAGTAATTTATATAGAATCCAATTCTCCTGTGAGTTACCACGTGTCACATTTTATTAGAGGCACTTACCGTCTCAGTTAATAGTTCAATCGATTTGTTACTTATATATTTTCTGGCTTGAGTCGTTGAACCTTTTAACTCGAAAGTTAACGTTGAAGAAATAAAAAGTCGAGTTGAATAAACCGTTTTCTGTTTACTGAATCTATAAATCAAAATTGTTGACATAAAATACAATCTAGTGCCCATACGTTAAATTAAAAGAAATAAAATCTCTTAATTTTACGTCCCATGGTTATGCCAGGTAGGCTAAAGGAGATGATTTCCATACATTAATAAGATTACTTTTGTGTGATGTCTCCAACACATTTTCTTTATACGCTGTTCTTACTATAATAATTATGTTTTAATGTGGAGTCTCTACATGTAATTTGAACTATTATATTGTAATAATTGTAACATAGTCTTTCTAGTAAAAGCACACTAAATTCTTTACTTATGACATACTAAGAAAACAAATTGAAGCGCAGTAAACAAAGAAAAACAGTTGTAAACGTCAGACAATAATGCAATTCGACAAAATCAATTATTACGTTAAAACACACCACAAAAACGAAAGCGCTTTTCAAAAGTTGGAAGCATCCTTGGCTGAAGCAAGAGAGAATGTATTATTGATGTTCCGATAACATTTTATTGTTACTTATTCGCACAGTCTACCTGTTTCTTCCTTCTGTCTATCACTGTTGAATTATCAAGAAAGGAGAGTGAGTAACTGTGGTCCATGTTTTATACTGGTTCGCACATTTGCTAAGTATCATTATGACAGAATTCATAAGTTTGGTGAAAAACTTTGAGAAGTGATACGACACTTAATGAGAGAAATCTAATTATTATTATCGCTCTGCAATTCGATATATGTGTAAAGATGCCATAAATAACGAGTTCTTATGAGAATGAATCTCTTTATTTGTTTTCATCCACTCTTTCGCTTCATCTCTATTCCAGCTTCTGCTTTGTGCTTTAGAAGCACAAGAAGAGCTGCTTCGTGGCTAAGCTATTAGTGTATGCACCTTTGGCGTAGTAGATCCGGGTTTGAATTCCACGATAAACTGAGATCCACGATTTATATAGCCTCGCTGCTCAAAGGGACACTAAAACCAAAATCTAATCGAAGCACAAGATTCGCCTTATTACTGTTTTGTGGCTCGATACTTGTCCCAGTTATTTTAACCTGGCTAGAACCTCCCTTGTGGGTGAAAGTTCATACACAATAAACAACTTCCAGTACATTGTTACAACTAATTAAATGGTTCGCTGTATTTTTTTTTCATATCACGGATTTCGATTAGATATGGATGGAAAACCATATGTATCCTTGTTGCAGAGGTGCGCACAAAGGGAGTCCACCAGGTCCGGACCCCCCAACTATGTAACTCGACATATATTTGTGCACTTCCTTAATGAAACCATACTTGTTTAGCAGAAAAATACTAGATATAAATAAAAGATATGGCCTTATTCATTGTCTGTACTATTTCTTTTTTGATAAAAAAAATATCTAATTTTAACATTTTTCGTGAAAATATAGGTGTCAGGACTTAAAAATTCCTTATCATTTTTTTTCTGCCATAGGGTTTTACCTGTTTGATAGTTCCTAAATATAGTGTATTGTATTATTTGACCCCCACGCCAAACCTTGGATCCCTCTGAACAAAATGTTTTGGGTGCTTGTGTGCGTAGTAGACGCTGTAATATGTCGATCGAAACTGTGACTAGATGTTGCTGTACCCAAATTGAAAGTTCTTTGATATTGGTTGTATTGCCAGTGTGAAAACTGTTTTCCTGTAATTGGTGTGACGTCTTCGAAGGAGATGCTGCTGCAGTTTTGATTACAAAATGATGATGGACTAGTGTACGTTTGTTTTATCTTTGCACATTTCCTGCCAGTGCACTTGATTGGCTTTTAAAGTATATTCTGCTACCACTCACGTAAACGTTTTAATTCAATAGACGTCTTCTTGGCTTTGTCGTGTAGATGACGTTTAGTTATCAGCCAGCCTATCAAATGAGGTCATTGCTATTTGGCGGGTATTTGAAGTGGTTAGTTGGTACACGCGGGACATCTATAATATAAAATACACACGTGTACTCATTTTATATTGCCGTATTGTGATATTTGTTGCCAAAGTAACGGTCATGTCTTCCAGTATCACACCTTGCCATATTTTCACTTAATTGATGGTTGAAGGATGTAACTTTAAAGAAGACGAACTCGATCTGCCGAGAAATCCTCGAACGGTGGTTAGAATACTACAGAAAGTTACTGTCACACCGCCTGTAATTAGAGCAGGTAACGTCAGTAGAAAATTTCTAGAGACCCTTGTTCCTTTACAACAGCACTTTTACAATTAAATTCCATCATCATTGTAGTTGGTCTCTTGGGTAAACAAATAATTAATCTTCTACGGATCAAAAGCAACCTTCGTTAAGAACATTTTCCTCAACATACATAATCACTTAACCTACATCCTGTAGAAAAAGAAGAGAAAGAAAAATCAACGTAATTAAAAGAGAGTTCTCTAACTAACAACAAATTATAACAGGATTATTACGTATGTTAAGTTGGATTCGCAATGACTGAAAGGCCTCTTATTGAGTCGTGGCTTCTACAGCTTTGCTGAATATTTAATCCAAGTATCTCTAATCTATCCATTACACTGTTCTCCTCTTCTTTAACGCAGGAAACATTCCTCAAACATTTTTTTTTCCAATTTAATAAAGAATACACAAACTTAAGTATGAAGAAGACAAAATTTCAAAATAAGATTAACTATTTCGATACTTTCTTCCTTTCTAGATCGTTTGACAGACTCGTAGAAGATAATTGGCAAGCGCAACTTTAAACGAAATTGAGTTATTACATGGAAAAATAAAATGAAATCTAAATTTGACGTCCCACGTTTATGCTCTGTAAGCTAAGACAGACGGATGATTAAGGCAAGTAAATAATGATGGAAGAATTGGTGAAATGATAATGCGGGAGGAAAGGCGAGTATCACGATAAAATCAAAATGTTGTCCTTCATAAATTTATTTGGCCGGATATCGAACCAGCGACCCACAAACAGAGGTAAGCTTTCTCCCACTGAGCGACCGTAACCCCCAGTTATTTGGTGGAGTGGGTTTGGATTAGACCATGGAGCAGACAGTTAAAGTTCGGAAAAATACATCCACGTGGCAGGAGAAGCTTGTTTTGTATGTAGTTTTGCATTGCATTGTATGGGAATGTTGATTTCATTTGATTTTCGGATTAGCGTTCCGTTCAGCAGCGAGTATATATAAGACGAGGACCTTCCGATTAACGTGGAATCCAAACCACATGAGCTCCGGGTCTCCCATGCCAAAGGCGCATACGCTAACCTCTTAGCCATCAGGGAGCTCCCATGGGAATGTTGAAATTTCTTGTCCAGTTTGCTCGAAAGTTTGAAAAATGTCGCTTAACATTATCTTCTCCCGATTCACTCATTTTAGAAAACATCAAAACGAATGAAAAATACACGAGTAATAGAGTTTTAACAAGTACCAGTGTGACCTGTATGCCACTTGAAGAAGTTTGGTTTGTATTAAGTGATATTTTCTCAATTAAAATTGACACTGGAATTGATATAATACTTCGATCACTTCCGATTATATTAGACCAATCTGAGTAGAGATAAAATAATATTCTTGATATACTTAATTGATTACAGAAAATCATTTCTCTCTATATTTTACTGTTTTTACTCTACGGTGATCACCGTTAAAATCGGAAGTAGTTGATTTTCTGCCGCTTCCAGCTTTAGTAGAGATATTAGACTGGAAATGGAATATATTCTTAGAATGTTTAATTGTTTACAGAAAACCATTTATCTTTACCTATTATAATTTTTATTCTATAGCGATGAACGGTAAACCGAAAGTGGTTGATTTCTGGTTTCGATTTGACACAATTATCGGTTGTTATCAATAATTTTCAAATATCTCCCTCCAGGTGTGCTAGAGGGCTCTTACCCATACTAGGAGCTGAATTTGGACTTAAAGGGCACTGGAACTGTCACCAATCAACTTAGATACTTCATAAACGAAATATTGAATACAAATATCTGTCGGTTTTGATTATTTTAAGCCACCCTTCCCGTGAATCTCATCATTTTAAATATTAAAAATACATTTTAACAACCTTCTTTTAAACACTGCAATTTAATCTGTAATTCTCAATACAGTTCAGAACTTTGAAGTTCTTGATTCTGCACTCTTGAGGATGTTTTTGTTTGATTATTGGCAGCACTTCAACTCTGGTGTGTAGCGTTGTCAACAAATTCTTAAGAAAAAGTGTTTACAGAGGGTGTACTGTTCAAATATCCATAATTTCAAAAAACCGTAGAAGAGAGTGTGTAAAGGATAGGTCAATACCATTTCAAAGAATTAAAAAGAAGCTCATACATTTTATTTTCTATATGTTAACACGCACTAACATACCTTTACATGTTCCCCATTGGTAACAAGAACAATACACAGCCTCTGTTGAACTTCTTGCAATGTACTCTTCCAACATTACCCTTGTGACTCTGGTAATCATATCACGGATTTATGGGAAGTTCGGGATGGTTCGTAAGTCTAGGAAGTTATTCTCTGGGATCGCAAACACAAGATCTTTCAATAACCCTAGGGGGTGAAGTCAAGCGGAGTGTGGTCCGATGAACGTGGCGGTCACAATATCGATCCATAGCGTCTAATTCAGCAATTAGGAAAGTCGAATTCAGGGGCATCCGACCGTACAGACAAAGTGTGGAAGAGTCTTATCGTATTGGAGGAAGGTGTCCGGTTTTAGAACAACTATCTGTCGGTATATGAACTCCTTCAACATGTCCAAGTTCATAGTTACTATTACTGTATCTTTCCTGGAAACAAACGGAACAATTATCATGTTTTCCATTCAATTTAGGACTATGGCGAAAATGAGCTCTGTATACATGTGGGTTTCCAGATTCATACTTACTCCGATTTACAATTCCCGATACATGAAGCGTAGCTTCGTCCGAAAATAGAACGTTTTTAAGGAAATTATGACATTATTTGGTATGCTGCAGCATTTTCATATCGAATTTTTTGCGCTGCATATTTTCATGTGACTTCAAGTGTTGAACAATCTGTACTTTATATGGATACAACTGAAAAAGCTTGGCCAGAACTCTGTGCACTGTTCTTGTAGGCACATCGAAATGTCTAAATACATGACGGATTTGCTTGTACAAGTATTTACTTGCACTCCTCTGAAATTTCTTCCACTTTTACCTCTGATACTCGATGGAGTCTACACCTGATTGTTTTAGGTCACTGTTGGTTGCTAGAAACTTATCGAACTACAGCTTAACTGATTTAGAATCAAATCTAATTAATGCTGTAGATAAAAGAACATAAGAAGGCTTCGTAGGTTCGCCACTGTGTATTACCTTACAGAGCTAACATTCTCATCTACTTTGCTAACAGGGAGAAAACAGTGGCGGATCTAGAATGTATAAACTGGGGGGCCAGCCAGAACAAAGACTATGATAAAGATATCATGAATTTACTATAAACTTTCAAAAATTTATAAATAATATATTCAATTATTTTTATCACTCAAAAATCTGGGGTCTAGGCCCCCCAGGCCAGGGACTAGATCCGCCACTGGGGGGAAATATTAAGAAATTATTTTCAATCACTTAAAAATAGTAATAAAATTCTTAAATTTTTAAAGTAAAGAGTAAAAGTTTTATAAGGAACGTTATACTTTACATTTTGTGTAAAAGAAAGCTGTCATTGAACCGCCGTACCATAGAAATACGGTCGTTTTACAACAGAATATCCAAGATAAAATTATTCTGATGAGAACAACGCATTTTGTTTGTGGAACCCAAAGCCGATTGAGTGCTTGAAGAAATACTACGCAGTGCTCACAAAACACAGAACCTTATTTATGTAAGTACTTGTCAAGTATAAGAATTATGAAATGTATACAGTAAATTGATAGTTCTTTTTGTTTTCATTACTTTTTATATTTTTCTATTCTAATTTGTTCTTTTATTTTTTGTCTTTCTCTTTCCAAAAGAGTTCCAAGATTGAAAGTCGTATCTCAGTCACTCTGTCACCTGGACATCGCTACTGTTCAGAAAACAAGTTTTATCGTCCTGTTGCGCTTTTCTTTTACAACAAGAACATGGATGTCGCTTCCATATTTTATGTGGTTTGTTCTTCAATCCACTGTTGCCAGACTAGGAGGTATTTCGAATAAGATTCAGAAAATGCTAGAAAATATCGAAATCTAACACATTTAGAGTATTTTCACATTTTTTTTCTTTTTGTTTGGTATTATAGCATATTATAAGGATCCGTACATCATAACAGAAGCACATGCCAATACAACACGTGTTATTGTTTACAAAAATGAAGCAGATGAGAAGTCAACACGGAAGACACCGAAAGAAGCCGAAAGGAGACGGACCTCACGAAAATACCCGAAGAGAACAAATAAAAGAAGGACCACTGAAGGACCTGGTTTACACACTGCCACCGAATCACCCAGACTTAAACCTCCTCGATGATTTCTGTACTCATTTTCATCACCCATTCATAACTCCATCTACTGCATAGTGATTCTCCTCTCACTAATATGGGCTCCCCCTGTCCACATCGTAGCCTAGAGCAGCCCCCTAGGAAAAAAAAAGCTCTCATTTGTCTAATTAATATTTTCTATGTGTTGCGGCGTGTTTTGCACCTCATCTCATCTGTCACCCCCATCGTCATACAAATCGATACTATTTTGGTCTAGTGTTCAAATTATTTCCTTCTGCATCTGACTAATAACTCTCATTATCTCTTAACCATCGCTTCTTGATTTGTCATCCTGTTTCTATGCGTTTTACATTTTTCTTCTCATACTACGTACATTATATGTTATGTATATTATATGCTATCTTTGTATTATTTTGTATGTCTACCAACACAAATGTTAAGGCTGCAAAAGCCTTAAGTCCTGTGTTTATTTATAGATTACTAAATAAAGATAAATTGATATTACTTTCCCATAGACCATCCTTCATACATCCAGTGCCCATTCTCCATAAAATTCCCTTCCCTAAAAGAGGGCGTAACCGTCTAACAGGGTGCTAGCCGCTAGCTAGCTTAAAAAAGGACCTGGTGTCAGTCGACCAACTGATCAACTAACCATCACCTGCTCTTAGGTCGCATTGGACTAGGAATACACCTTTCCTAAATCTTATGCCACACTGGACTACGGATCCCATCTTGAACTGAAACCTCGCGAGGCTGCCGTGAGCTGACAAGGGAACCTTCCGAAAATGATAGTTGCAGTGAAAGATGTCATCTATGCCAATTGAAAGAGCTGTAACAGAGATGAGCATTCCCAAAAAAATAGCTGCCCATAGCAATAGGTTCAAGAAATATAAGGGGTGGAAGTTCGGGAAACAGCAAGGTTGAACAAGGGGAGGAAAGTGCAAATTCCGCAAAAAAAAAAAAAAAAAAGGGGGGCACGGCAAAATACAATGCTGACAAGTGATGTATAGAAAGAGACTTGCCACAATAGGGAACAAATGAAGGACACCAGTGGGGTTTACAGTGTTGCCAACTGAAATGAAAAGTACATGTTTTGCAAAGAGCACTATATGAAGTGTGTGCAATATTCAATGTCAACCTTTCATGTAGAACATAAGATATTGCGTGTATAATCAGTGGTACAATCTAACAAAAGAAAATAGAAAAAAACAGAAACACGAAAAATACGGAAAAGACGAAGTTGGCCGTAATGCGTCACATTTGATCACGAGCTGTGCATATTAGAATGAACAAAACAAGAAGCACCGACTATGCAGGAAACCGACGTACCTAGAGTCGAAAAGAAAAACGAGTTCCAAAGTTGGCAACACTGGCCATGAACATCCAGACAAGTCTAATATAGTTAGGCCACTCGCTTCACAAAAAGAAAATTCCGTACTTCTGTTTTTTTCTATTTTCTTTTGTTAGATTGTACCACTGATTATACACGCCATATCTTATATTCTACATGACAGATTGACACTGAATATTGCACTCACTTCATATAGTGCTCTTTACAAAACATGTACTTTTCATTGCATTTGGCAACACTGCTAACCCCACTGGTGGCCTTCATTTGTTCCCCATTGTGGCAAGTCTTTCTCCATACATCACTTGTTAGCATTGTATTTTGCCGTGCCCCCCCTTTTTTGCGGAATTTGCACTTTTCCCCCCTTGTCCAACTTTGCTGTTTCCCGAACTTCCACCCCATATATTTCTTGAACCTATTGCTATGGGCAGCTAATTTTTTGGGAATGAACATCTCTGTTACAGCTCTTTCAATTGGCATAGGTCACATCTTTCACTGTAACTATCATTTTCGGAAGGTTCCCTTCTGAGGAGGTTATCCACAATCTCGCCTATAAACCTTGCTAGTGTTCTGGATGCTGCCATGAACGGAAGGGGCACCCGGTAAGACATCGATATTCCTTCATCTGGTCATTAAGGAAAGACACTGCATATTCTTTGTAAATCAAAGACAGTTTATATTTAGAAGTTTTTGTAATAAAATTGGTGGAGGAAAACTCGCCCGGCCATTATTCAGTCTCTACCTATAAAATCAGTACAATATAGATAACTCCTTACAATTTCAGGCAGCTAAAACAATATACTATTGTCAAACCATTAATGTATTAGCAATGTGTCCATGACATTTTATTTTAAACAAAAATAGATAAATAAACCCTGACATTAGCAGTTTCAGACCTTACTTTGATTTGAGGTAAGTCTTACTAAAATTTGCTTCTTAACCACATTAAGTTTCTTTACGTTTTTATGTGATTACTAAGCGTAAAACTTATGTTCACTGATGTATGACAAACTTTGTCTGGAGATAATACTAGATTGGTCAATACGTTTGCCAAAACTCACGTTAATATCCAATTTTAGAGTATTTTCACTTTTAAAGAGCGAATTAACCTTTCAAGACTTTCCATATAGACTAGTGTAGAAATAAGTTGCTAAACTTCCTTTAGGTTTTATTCGGCTCCATCACATTGAGTTCTCTGAATCCTCTGGTTACTTCACTGAACATGATCTTCGTAGTGATGTAAGTGTGTACTGTTGTTTGTGAACATTCCAACTCAAAAAGAGCTTATTGTGGCTATATAGCTAGCGAACTTGGATTAAGTTCTCCGTAGGGGCTTATGTGATTCGGATTTCAGGGAAAGTTGAAAGCTAACGTCTTATTTAGCCTTACTGCTGAGAGGGTTGCTAAACTCAAGTAAACGATACATGAACCTCAAGAAGAAAAGACGGAAATACGAACGGTTCAGTGAACGGCGTAGTTTTGAGAGATGCAATTCATAAATCTCTCTTTTTTAATATGACTATATGGTATCTTTGGACATGGAAAATAAAATTATGTTGGAGCTCATTTGGTTCAGGTTCGAATCCCACATTCAATAGTAAGTTTATGCCTCATATAACCTCGGTGCTGAACCTAAAAATATCCTACCATCTCTTACATCTATGCTCTTCAGCGCAAAAGTACATTCATGCTTAATTTATCCCACTCCCCCAAAACGTAGCGTCGTTATTTCATGTTGACAAAATAATTACCAGCACCTGAACGTTTCCTATATTTTTCATGTTTTACAAAATTTCTAAATAGTACTGGCAACATTGATTTGTCTTAGCATTTTTTTTATTGTATCACCTGCTTAGGCTATTTAGATTTAGTTTATATCTCGTAAACGTCGGGACCATTCCATATTACTAAAGCGGGAAGCATGTTTTGTCTGATGCCCGCATGGCGTTTCTACTTTTACACTTTCCCTGAGTTCTTGGATAAAGAATCTGAATCTGTTTACGCTTTTTATTTCGGTTTATCACTTATTCCACGTATTTCATCATTTATGTTACTTTCTCATTCTGTTTTATCTTTTTAAAATCAACTGTCGGTAAACACCCAGCACAACAAGGAAGAATTATTGGTTCTAACAATGGCTAATTTTGTTGATGGCCTGATGGACCTTGGAATTCATGATGTAGCAGATAAAATACTTATTATTTCTTCAAATTTATATATTTTTATTTCCTCTCACCACATATCAGGATCGGATCCAGGACGGACTTCTAGGGGGCGGTGGGTTGTAATATTGCTACTTAGCTATCTTTAAGATGGGTTTTATTTATATATATAAAATAAGAAAATTTCCTCTCCTGGAGTAAGGGGCATCTGCCCCGCCCATGCACCCGCCCCTGCCACACATTCCTCACTTATTGTGGTTAAAATAAAATAAATCGCATATTTCTTGGAGAAAACTCACATATAAATACAGGGATTACGAAAAAAAGTGGGCTTTTTTGATAAATCTTGTTTAAAGCGAAGAAAAAAACAAGTTCATTTTTTTTCGATACTTCGCGAAAATCGGAATAACAGTTGCGACTGATTGTCTCTAGCATTCTTTTGCGTTAGTAACGACGCGCACATTTTGCAAAGATTTATATATAAAATGAGACCCAAGCCCCATTACGAGGGCTTCTCTCTCTATCAAGGGTGATGTGTTCTCTAGTGGCTAAGCGCATTTGGCGTGGGAGACCCGGGTACGATTCTTCGCGGGAGCTCATGTGGTTTGGATTCTATGTTAATCAGTACGTCCACGCCTCATATAGCCTCGCTGCTGAAAGGGAAGCTAAACTAAAATAATCTACCCTATCACGGGTGAGGATATAGGACATATGTGTTTAGACATTAAATCTTCGATAACATAATGGGAGCTAAAGCCCTGCATTCAAAGTAAACTGTTTATTTTGATGGCATTTTAGTTGAAAATCATTTTACGGCCATTTCAATTGGTCTCCTTCCATTTTGGATAACGCATATTGAATAAGTAGTTCTTCTCTAAGAATTCATTGACTCATCGCCACAGAAACTTATTTTATAGAAAGTAACTTCAGCGATGATTGTTATTATCCACTTAAGACCCATCTCTGTGTCATCTTCCTGACTTGTTAAAGATTTGCCGTAAAGGCTTCTTAAAAAAAAAAAAAAAAAACCTTCCCAAATAAGATTCAACATATGATGTTCTAGTACACTCATGATGCTTGGAATGTTTGAATTTAATAACTCCAAGCTATTGATATAAATATTTCCTAACCTCATTCATAATACCTTAATTTATATGTGTCTCCGTACAACTACAGTCCTGATCAGCAGTTTTGGCCGAATAATTAAATTCTAATTAATTCTAAGTGCAGGGTTTTTCTGAAAGAGATAAGAGGCCAGGATTTTTCAAACAAGATTGCACATGAATTCGTGAATTTTGTTATCTTGTTACAAGGAATGTATAAGCCTATCAAATCGATAGACAAAATTCTCTTGTGGTGTGAAAATGTATTTCTGTTTACCAATCTTTACTTTTGTGCACTGCCATGAGTCTGAAATCAGTTGCAAATTTTTGCTATCAAATTTTTAATTAACAGAAAGTTCTTATCTCCCAAACTAAAAATAGTAATTAACAGTAATACTGCTGATGATTTAATTAGATAACTTTTAGTTGTTCAAACTTCCTCTGTATACAGGGGTGTAGCCAGCAGGTTTGTGTAGGGGGGCCCGTCGTTTTTGAGGGGGGGCAGCTACAATGTACAAAGCCAAAAATGTGTTGCTGCTAGTGTTTTTGAGGCCTGAGAGAAAATAAAATTTTGGTTTTCTTCTGAAAAACTAAAAACACTATTTTAGCTTCTTCTTCTTCTTCTTCTTCTTCTTCTTCTTCTTATTATTATTATTATTATTATTATTATTATTATTATTATTATTATTATTATTATTATTATTATATGCTTAATCAAGAACTACTGCCCGGGAACAAATGCTATACTTTTGTGCACAACTATAAAGATAACCAAGAAAGTTTTGTCCCTTTTCGTGTAGGTCTGTGTTCAATTGGACCTCACACCGTGAATTCAATGTGAGTGGAGATAAGGCGAACGTCAGTTGTTGGTGTGCATATATCCAACATACCACCTGGTTGTGGCAATTCAGACACCCCGTGAACTTGCGTAAAGACAGAGGGAACATGGGACATCCACAGAGCGTCATAAGAGCATGTATGCTGAACGAGCTCAAATGGAGGTCAAACGCTGCTATAGCGGGACAGAAGATAAGCCAGGCCTTTGGTGAGGGTGTCGTGACGACGCGGACATTGCAGCGGTGGTTTAACAAGTTGAAGGACGATGACGAAACACCCGAAAACACCACGTGCCAGAATACCAACACATGTACAAAGATTAACTGGGACTACAATTCAGTGTGTGGAGAAACCATTCGGCAGCACATCCATCAACTTGTGAAGCACTACAAGTTGGGTCGATGGGTGTCACATATTGTGACTCCGGGCCAGAAAGCAACGCGGCAATCGCCTCTGTTTATTTACTGTTTCGGAGCCATTTCTGGACAGGACGTTGCCATGTGATAAAAGGTCCTTCTGTGTGTTTGGTGCATCGTGCATCGGGAACTGCTACCAGCTGGTCAGAGTATCAATGCAACTCTGTAGTGTCAGCAGTTGAGCTGTGCTCAACGAAAACTCAAAACTCTGGAGCCATCACTTCTGAATTGCAAATGGGTCCTCGTTTACGAGACAACGCTAAGTCCCACGTGGCTAGGATGACTCCAGACACCATTTTATTGGAGTTACCGTGAGAAAACATACGGACATGTTGTTGTCCATCATAAACTTACTTGGCCGGAGATAGAACCAGGAACCCCACACGCCAGAGGTAAGCACAACTTAGTAGTAGTAGTAAGAAGTTAGTAGTCAATCCAACTTAAACATCTCAAAGCATCGGTACAAGTACAGGAACCTTTCTTGCTTTTCCAGCAGAATTGATTTGTTAGAAAAGGATTTCAGACAGTCTTATCTCTTCAGAATTATTGCCCAGAGTGGAAGTGAAAGTTGTTATATATATATATATATATATATATATATATATATATATATATATATATATATATATATATATATATAACCTCTCCTAATTCCGGTGCACAAATAATTTAGTCAACAAATGGCCAAGATGTGAGCGTAAAATAGGGAAAGATGGTGAAGTTATGGATGGTATCACAGATTATTATTCATGATTATAACACTGTATTACATAAAAGAGAAAAAAGACGATTCAGCATAAGAAAAGTTGTTTGCAGCTCTCGAATGAACAAAGTTCCTTGTTCATCTCAAATTTCCTGTACACAGAAACAACACACAAAGAAAAAATAATGAGAACTGTCCTTATCAGTTCCGATCAATCAATAGAAGGAATTAGTTCACAATCAATAAATAATACTGTTAGAAAATAACAAAACAATCAATGTACTGTTTCTGCAACAAAATTCACTAGAAATTGATTATTGGCAATATTCAATAATCAATGAATACTCGATCAGTTCATGTATGAGTCACAAATTCACATATATTTACAGAACGTTCGTAATACTTGTAAGTTATATAGCCACAAGCAACAGCGTAATTATTTATGTATACACTCTTGGCTTGTTGTATATCAGTTCTAAATTGTTTAAGTGTTGTTTTTAAACATTTTCAATATTTCCGACAACACCGACAATCCTTTCCACAAAAAAAATAAACTCAAGTTAATCCCATTCTTAACAGAAAAGCCTTAAAAACCTAAAGTAATGAGTAACGTAGAAAGATGGGAATATTTAACACTGAAACATGTAGTATCTGGAAAGTTTCATAAAACTAAATTGTCAATTCTCATTACAAGAGGTGCTTTATCCATAATTTCGCAGTGTATTTCTGTTAGTAGCTCACACTTACCCTCCTTGCTAGCTTCTGACGCCAACCAGTTTGGGAACCACTACACTAGACTGTTAAGTACCTTTAGCTTCTAATACCACCTTCTATCTTACAATTCTCCTATCTCACTCCTGTTATCTGACGTTTCTCCATTTATCGATGTAAATCTCAGATTTCAATTTGGTGTAAAGAGTATAAACACAACAATTTATCTTTCGCTGTTTCCAATTTTCAATAAAAAATATTGTTGTCAAATATCTTGTAAGTACAATTCCTATTTTGACACTTTTAATATTTCTCACAAATTCTTTCATCATTCTTGTCTTGAGTAATCCTCAGCAAAATATCCAACATTTATCTATTATCTCTTTTTTCCCCTTGTATATCCTTATTCCTTTTGTCACTCCCGACAATTGAATGAATTGAAGTCATCTTTAGAAAATATTGAACATCAATCTTTCTTCTTCCGATGCATTTCCTTTTGTTATATCGTCCAGAAAAGTCTTTGTTTAAATTACATGATGATGATGGGCGAACGAGAAAAGGTAACGAGCATAAGTGTTTTATCTTATTACGGTATGACTCACTAGATTATGTTTAATTAATGTTATTTCCCTGTCATTGTGTGAAACATACACAAATATTCATCTTCGCAGACTGGGTCGCTAGCTGTGACGAATACCAAGGGGCTACAGAATGTTTCAGAATGCATACCATGTACCGTTGATCATTATCCATCATAAATTTAGATCTATAGATACAGAGAATATATTATGGAAAGAAGGGAAATTTAAAGCAAAAATAGCAGTAAACCACTTTGAATAAAACTATTAAGAATAAAAAGGATATAGTGTATGCAGAGTCGTGACTAGGAGTGCGTATTAAAAGTGAGACCCCTTCCTAAAATTCTTAAGTTTACACTGAGAAATATTAAAATGTTAATTACTTTTTAATTAAAGTAATTAATTACAGCCTTTAATTTCTAACGTTTTAAATTTATATATATACTAGCAGCGTTCACCCCGCTTCGCTGCGGTCACCCCGGAACGCAATAAACTTTGTTACTTAGATAATTTTTACTTTTTCGCTTTCAAGTGATATGATAAAAACCATTATAACGCCTGTCATTTATGTTAACCCGCCGAGTGACACGGTCATGCGGGTTGCATATACATACGTTTATTTTTATACCTATGATTGAACTAATAAAGGATTTGTACGTAATGGACACCTGAATGGTCAATTATCTCAAGACACTGGTAATTGAAAATTAAAGTGATATGATAAAAACCATCTAGGGTCCAAATCCTAATAACCCCCCAAAAATAAAAGAAATTGGTTCAGCCGTATTAGCGTGATGAGCGGACAAAGGATTTGTACGTTCTCTTTTATATATATATATATATATATATATATATATATATATAACTCTATCTCGCCTATTATTTATGACATTGCATTTCTCTACTGAATGTGAGGTTAATGTTAGTGGAGGTCAAAATATGACTTCATGTTAAGGAAAGAAGAGTGAAAGTAAAATTCCATCTTTGCAACGGATATGTTTCCAACCCTGATTTAACCCATCGAGATATCAAGTAGCACCTTTTTGCTGCCCTTTTTCACTGCGGGAAGAAGCCAATCACAGAGGCACTGTTGTAGAACCACTCCAAAATAAGTATTAAACCATCTCCATGATTATCTTATAACATCATCATTGTCAAGCAGAGAGCATCTTTCGTAACTTCAAGAAGATAGTAACTGTGGGATTAGATTAGTAGCGGGGGTAGAAAGGAGCGAAATGATCTTTACTTTATGCTTCATGCACTCGATTCTAAATATTATAAAAACGGTATTATTTGAGGTGGATTAGAAAAATAAAAATAAAACCTCAAATGGAGATTCCTTTGAGCTTATTTTTGACAAAGACTCATTTGTCTATTTTTGTTGACATTGTAGAAACCAACCAGAAAATGGAAAGGAAATGACAAAAGCGTTTCAAATCTATGCTCGTATTTTCCACTTTGAAAAATGCTTTGTCTGTAACAAAGGGGGACATATTGTATCCTTTTGTAAGCTAAGTAGCGTGTAGTAAGCCTATGTATAATCCACCTGAAAAGTAGTTATCACTTAGATTAGTAATTTTCTCAGAAAGCTTGAAAGAGAATAATTTTTTTGGATCTCGTTTTAACTGTTTAATTCTTTTAGTTTTCCTCCTATATATTATAACGTTCCTCCTAATTTTGGTAGCCATTCTATTAGTTTTATCATAGCTTTAACCCTGTTCTACCGATCTTAGCTATAAATAACTGCAGGATAACATACATGGGTTTAAGCTTTTCCTACTATAAACTATAGGCTTCATTTACTCGCTGAGTAGTATTATTAGTGATGATATCAAGTGCAAACGTGAAATGAAAGCAAGGATAGGAATAGTGAAAGAAGTTTTAGAAGGAAGAAAAGTCTATTTTATGGGACTTTAAATAAAGAGTTCAGGGAAATACTCATAAATTTTTTTGTGTGGAGTATTGTACTGTATGAGATAGAAAAATGGACATTATGCACATATGATGAAAATCGACTGAAAGCTTTCGAAGTGTGGATGTGGAGAAGATGGAGAGAAATAGCGGGCCGAGCAGAAAAGAATGAGAGGGTGTTAGAAATGATGGAGAATAAACTAACAATTTTAGGGGAACTTTTTAGGAGATTGGCTAAGAAGGAAGTGGATCGTGAGGAACCTGATAGAGGGTATGGTGACAAGAAAAAAAATAGAAGGGCCGAAGAAGAATATCAAAAGAGAAGAATCGTACGTGAAGACGAAGAGATTAGAGAAAGACAGTGAAGCATGGAAGCTTCTCAGTTGCGGCAAGTGACCTGCCAATAATGGCAGAATAAGTATGATGATAATGACGATGATCATTTATTCTGGCAGTTGAAATGTGCCCTCTTCCAAAGAAATTCCATTTTAGTGTTCTTCCTGTTTTTTGATCATTTTTATTTATTTGTTTTCTGCCATGTGGCTGTTTTCCAATATTTATGGCCAACATTTGTTCCTACAATTAGTAGCCGCCCATCAGAATTCTTGCGCTTCCTGGCAACATTTTGCTGACATGAGTGGTGAATTTATAAAATGTCTGTATCGTTGTGCAACCCACCTGGTCGTATTGTAATGCATGGTGCTAACATATTTCTTTAAAAAAAAAAAAATCCAAGCTCGAATTGTTAGTATTGAATTCCGTATGCTAAATTTACATTGTGATCGTATTGAATTACTTTGTAGCTTACAGGCACATTCTTCAAAGTGATAAATGTTATCCATATTCGTATTAATTGCAGTACGTTTTCAGTAAACCATATCAAAACAGCCTATTTTAGTACGTACAGTAGTATATATTAAATGCAGTTATTTATATTATTGGTACATCGGCTTTAATCGCGTTACTTTTTGCTGTCGAGAGCAGAATTAGTATTCTATGAATCTAAGTAGCTTTCTAAAAAACAATAAAATCCTATATTAACACTTAAACTGTATGAGCACTGGGATTTGAACCAGCGGCCACCCACAACAAAGATTACCAAATGAGAACATTACTGTCTCCACTGTTAAAAGTAAATGTTTAACAACGCTCTTTAGTTTTGTAGTACTTTGGGAACGATATAATGAATGATAAGTTCAATGGTTTGGAGGTAATGCTTGAAACCGTTCTCTCTCAATTAAAGAACATGGCTCCCTTGCTTAACATATTACTGTTTTCAGTACTCTTGAGAACAAGTGATTCTTTATTTACCAGGAGGCACGGGCCTCAGTGATAGAGCGCTTACGTCTCGTCCGTGAGGACCCTGTTTCAATCCTCGGCCAAGTAAGTTTGTTGTGGACAACATCGTGTCCGTGGGTTTTCTCGGGGTACTCCCGTTTCCTCCCACACTCTCATCCCATCGATTCTTTCATAATGTTTCACTTGCCTTAGTCATTGTTTCCCTTAGCCTAAAGTGGTATAATCATAGGGCGTTAAACTGAAAGAAATATTTTTATTTACTCTACAAATACAACTGAGTAGGCTTGATAATGTACTCTACAGACACATATTTTAGTATTAGGATCTTCCTTAAAATGCTGGCTTGAATAGCTCTAAAATGATCCCTGAAGGAACAGACAAGTCTCTTAAAACAACACGTACTCTGCGTCGCCATGTCTGGCGCTTTGATAATTAGATCATAATAGTTAAAGACTAATCACTGCTTTGTTCTGGCTTCTTCATTCTCTTTGAAGAGATAACTTACATGAAATTATGTCATCTGTACATTCTGCTGAGGACGGAAATTAAAAGAGAGAGGAAGTTGAGTAGAATAACAAATGAGAGAGAGAAGGGATAATAAACAATATTTAGAAAAGAGTGAAAAGTTCTGTAATTAAACAACTTACAGTCCCCAAAGAGAGCAACCACCCGTGATATAAACACTTCTCAATTAAGTTGACA
This sequence comes from Thermobia domestica, assembly GCF_964235325.1. NCBI lineage: Eukaryota > Metazoa > Arthropoda > Insecta > Zygentoma > Lepismatidae > Thermobia > Thermobia domestica. The sequence continues at coordinate 23,580,010 of NC_137470.1, forward strand.
CTCGATATAGGTTCAGTACTAAAGGAAAATGTAAACCGATACAGTTTTTTTTTTTTTTCTTGAGCGAGATTCTTTTTATTACAAGTGAATTATCACTCCAATTTTGCGAATAGGGGAATTAACATCACCACTGATAAAAATGTTGCAAACATGCTCCATGTTCCTGGCTCCACTCTCAATACACCTCCTTAAAAGCAACACAAAGTTTATTGGATATTAAGTGAAAAATCGATACAGAATATTACAGTGCTTACCTTTTCTCAGAGATAAACAGATCCAGTATTTGCTCAATATTCTCTTTAACCGTTATATGAGAAACCATTTAGAAGTATTAAACATGCATCCGTGGTCCCGTGTAGTGTAGTCTTCTTTGTTGCGAGCTGTCTTGGGTTCGATTTCTGGTGATGACACTTGGTCGAAAAAATGCTAAAGCTTTTTCAGGCCAGACATTTTGAGTGAGGTTTTCCTGAGTTTTCCCCATTTCACCAGACAAATGCTGAAATGATATCTAACGGATAGCTCCAAGAACGCTTCCTTCCTTCCTTTTCCTCGGATAGTGTGATCGCTGAGGGACATCATCCATCTTACGTGACAGACTAACTTACACTTTTCACATAGATGCTGAAAGCCCAGAAACCGCAATATATAGGATAAAGTTACGTTTCTGCGTAGAACGATGTCCATAAGGGAGAGATCAAGTGACTATAACGAATATTCCAGAGAAACCTTCTCACAATCCATCATCTAGAAAACATGGAATCCAATCTCCACGACATTAGGTTGCAAAAGTGAGACTTACTACTACGAAATACTACTGGTAGAAGCATTTTCTTCGAAACGTAAAGGCACAATTTGGAAGAGATCACAAAAAGTTTTGTTGAGTTCTTTCTTTTATTTTTTTTCAATACTTCACAGGTTGAGCGCTTTTGTCCTAACACGTTGCTCATTTGAATGGATGTAGAAGATTAGATTTTTTCTTTTGAAATTTAAAAAAATATATATTAATTCATAATAAGGGTTGAATGAACACAACTTTTGTATATTACCTTATATTTGAAGATAATTTTACTTCATATTTCTTCTATCACTTATATCTAAACAGTCAGCAGGCACGTAGCCAAGGGGGGGCGGTTTGGTCACCCTTCGAAACCAGAAATGAAAAAATAAGGCAGGATGAAACAAAAAGAAACGAGAAATAGAAGAATCAGCGTTAAAAATAAAAACCTACAGCAAGCTTTTGGTTACTCTCTCTTATGAAGAGATTTGTATTACTTGTAATAGAGTACAGGGGGACAAGAGTACGCGGGAGGCAAGAATACGATTCCCCCAAAACAGGAGAATATATTCGCGTATGGCAATAATGCGTCACGTGGAGTTTGATGTTAATGGCGTCTAGAACCTCAACAAGTTTGAGTGTGTTGCGGAAAGCTACAAGCTATCTAGGTAAGTATCTATGTTTTTCTAATAGTTTGATATAATATTTGGACATAAGTACTTAAGGTATAACTTACACATTTTTTTAACGATTTCAAAGTACCGTAAATTATTAGTTTCTAACATATCCATTGTTTGACAGGTTGGAGTAAATTGGCTTTCTTCCAACAGTTGGCAGTGCAACATCACGATAAAGTCCATTGCGTAGTTAGGGGGTAAGGGTACGCAGATACCGATGGGGCAATGATACGCGTGCGTACTCTTGCCCCTTCTTTTCTATGAAAAAAAAATCCAATTCGATTTAAATCTAACAATCAAAAAATAGTGTGGATTCCGTTGTAATAGACAGTGACCTCAAACGTTAAGAACAATAGTTCCCATATGTAGTCTATAACGTTAAGAATTCTGAAGAATCCTGATATTTTATTATGTACAAGGGACCCATTATTATTCTAAATACCACTCCTTACATAACAATACCTAAGGTGGTGTTTTAGTTTTCGAAACAAATAAAAGTCTGAGACAGTTAAATATGCAGTTATTGGATAACTGCACGCCTGTTTGTCTTATTCAGGTTTCAGAAATTAAGTCCTCTTTTATCTTAAATGTCAATAGTCTTCAGCAATAAAATTCTACTAGTCCAATGTCTGATATGGGATCCTATAAACATATATGAAGGTATCCTAACCTAACATTTGATAATATGTATCTTCATGAAGGGTAGGGCGAGTACTTTTCAAGTTACCCTCGTAGTTGGCAAGCATAATTTACTACAAGAAACTGATAAAATAATGTAGTTGGAAAATATATTTTTATAAATGGTCTAAATATTATCTGATTTTTTGTATCCTACTGGTATGAGGAGAATTAAGTATTTTTCTTCCCTTTGCTTTTCAAGGAAGAAACTGCTGCGTCTTTGGGCACAATAAAGCCAGTATTTACCAAATAAATGGAGAACGGATTAGTGCAATATACCACGTTACTGAACAACTCTTCTATGGCTTAGCTTTAAAAGATCTAAGAAGAGTGGCATACGATTTTCCTGAACGCGAGCAGTTGCTTCATTCCTTTAGCTATATTAATCGAATGGCAGGAACAGATTGGACAACGTCTTTCCGTCGTAGATATCCAACTATTGCTTTGCGACAGCCTTCAAAGATTGGTCTGGGAAGAGCTTGTGGTTTTAGCAAGCCACAAGTTAAACGCTTTTTTAATTGTCTACAAGATTTTGTAAGATAAAACGGTTTCCCTGCAGAAAATATCTACAATATATACGAAACTGGCATATGTACGGTTCCTCATAAAGTTCCAAAACTGTTGTTGACTAAAAATCAGTTGTGAATAAAATTGTATCTTGTGATTTTGGAGTTAACATCACAGCTGTTTCCTGGTGAGTGCATCTTGTTCCTGTATTCCACCTGTGTTGATATTTCCCAGAAAACGGATGAAACAAGAGCTACTCGATACATCGCCGCCGGGTTCTGTGGGAATAATATCTAATTCTGGTTTAATCAACTCACAACTTTTCGTATAGTGGCTATATTATTTACTCCAACATGTGCAATCAAATCCGGTCACGAGAAAGGTATTGTTACTTGTTGACAATCAGTCCTCACATTTCAATCGAGGGAATCAATTTCTGCAGGCAAAATGGGGTCTATCCATATCAAACACTCCTTTGCTGGTTGCACGTTCATCTGTTACTAAACCTTCAACCAGTAAAGCTGAACCGTCAACATCATACACTCCTCTGGTGGCTGTCAGTCCTCCTCCGTCTGCCACCAAGCCCTCAATCTGTAAATCTTCTCGAAGTTAATCAGAGATTTTGACATCCTCTCCTTTCAAACAGAACTTACTTCTGAAACAGTGCCCTCCAAAGAGCAAACGCAAACATCATCTTGCACCAAGAAACTGCAACCGAAGATAACTCCTCAGATCAGTGAGAAAATAGTGCACGAGTGTCCATTATGCAGTATCATATACAGCGATTAGCCAAAGGAAGAATAGATCCAGTGCGCAAGATGCAATGAACGGTGGCATGAACAATGTATACCATATGAAGGAGTAGGTACCTTCATGTGTGATAAGTCATAGTGCTCTTTTGGGTGCGTACTTTTGCCCCCTCGATTGCCGTACATATTGGGGCGAGAGTACGAATTTGAATACATTCATTTTATGAGTTCTAGTTCCTCCAAGAATAGAGGTATATAAAAGTTGAGTTTACATTTCGTAAAGCAGAGTTCAAGTTTAGTGTTCCATGTAAAAGTTTTCTGTTGTAGCTATTTTTTACCAAAATATATAAGTTTATTTGAAATTTGCGTACTCTTGCCCCCCTTTCCTCTACATGGTGGCGAATGAACAGGATATCCTGGAAAAGTCAAGGAATTTCAAATTTCTAGAAAAGTTGCGGAATTCTCATAATCTATGCTACTAGACAGGGTAATTTCAAGCTTTTGAAAGCATAGTGCCGTTCTGTAACAGTGTGGACATGTTTTATCATAATTTTTCGTAATCGCTTCTTTGCACTATCAAACATGTTATTTCAGAAACAATTTTCTACTTCTCCTTTAACCTATAATTTGGAACAGACAGTAGTTGATGGAATAATGAAAACAGAACCAAAAGAAAAAAACTTATGTGGAAAGAAATTTATGTTAATATTTGATTCAACAGAAAAAAAACAGACGCAGATACTGTAAAATATTTTGCAAGACATTATTCAATACACCTTTTATAATAGTGGATAGGTACTTTTTATAATAGTTAAGGTCATAATGAAAGGAAAATGGTTATATTTGAATGAATAAAATAAGGAACTAAATATTGTAAAACATTTTTCAATACTTTTTAAATTCTTTTACTCGGGATTTCACCACAGTTCGTTATTACAGTTTGTTATTAAAACACTTACTAACATATCATCATTTTATTGTCTTAACAAACCAATATATGTTGCCAGTAAAACAGTTTAGATTGATCGAAACCCTGGTGTGATGACCACCGTGTTTCATGTCACGGACACCCGCCGCCCCCCTTCGTTTAGGAAATCCTGGCTACGCGCCTGCAGCCACATTGTTACATAGAGTTGTTTAAAGCACATGGAAGTTCGCAGAATTAATGAATTTAGTATCTCAAAAAGCGTGATATTTTTTGAACGTTACACGACGCGAATAATTTCATCAGGTTAATCGTATCCCAAAAGAGTCCCGTTGCATTTATTCTGTCAGTTTCTACTACTCTGTAACTTCACATTTCATGATTTTCTCACCATCTTGAAACTTTTGTTTATTTTTATATACGATAACAAGAATTTCATGAGATAAGACATGTATTAGAATATATTTGAAGTTGTAATTTTAAAACTATCATATGTATATAAACCACAAGGAAATATATTTGTTCGTACGCTAACAATATTTTTCTATTTTTTTCATCACTTTTAGAGGAAAACACAATTTACGAAAATGTCTGGTTCATATGCCCGTCGCGATCCTAAACCTGCTTTATGAACGAGTCCATCATATTTTTATAATGTTGAACATAGAAGTACCCAAATCAGAAGTAGAAAGTATGAACTTCTACCAAGAAAAGCACAAGTTGACCACATTTGACCCAGATATGAAAATTCCACAAAAAGGGTAACACATGAAATTGAGAGTAAGGTGACTACTTTTTCCACTCCACATTGATGCTCTTCTCCTAATGAAAAAATCTAGAAAGTATGTGATTACAATGTAGAGTGATGTTCAGAAAGAGATTTCGAAGTGTTACTGCTCTTCTCAGCGACTCCGAGAACCATAGATTCCACACTAATATCTGTCATGTTCTAACATTTTAAATTATATCCCCTCCTCCCCCAAACCCTAAGTTGCACCATCAAAGGGTCATGATAAAAATATCAGAGGCTTGAACCTCATTTATGCTGAAAATGTGATCGTGATCGGTCTACAGGTTAAAGAGATACAAAGTCAGAAACATAACGACTCTCAATTTTATGTATTAGATTTTGTTGAAATCTTTAAGAATTATTTTTTACCGTAATGAAATCAAATTGCTTTTAGTCATTTACAGATGTAAGCTCCTTACCTAACGACATTAAATGAATGCACCAGTCGATACCGTTAATTACAAGGTGTGGTTACGTGTTCAAGATTTGATTGTTCCTGAATTCAGTTTATGCTTGACCAAAACACTGCACATTTTTAGTCACGATGACTTGATGTGAAAATGCTTCTCATTAGTTCATTGGTAACGAAGCTGTTGGGAATTGTCTTTTACAAGTTTGAAAGTGAGAGGATTCTTTTTGTATAAATGATTATTTTTCTCTCTTCCCCGCCACATCCTGTAAGACTCTCCTTTGAAGAGACGTTCAAGCATGGAACAATGTTGTGGGCAGGAAAAACGTGCTCTGCGAATTAATCCCAATGCCAAATAAACCGAGAATTCTTGAAGGGAAATTTGGAAGGAGACTATAAGAGAATCACGAAATTCTTATTCTGGAAGCTCACATTTTGCTTTGCTTCTTCTACTGGATGACGAAGCAGCTGTCAACAAAGAAAGGAAATAAATAATTCCAAAACTTATGATCGTACAATGTTGCAAGTATAGCAATATCACAGATATAATAAAAAGAAACCGTTCGTCTAATTTTGGAAAAGAAAAAAAATGAGCAACAATAAACATCACTATCTTCCTCTTTAGCTGAAGAGTTTGTAACCACTTTAGTGAATTTTCAATAACCTTGTATGTGAGCAGTTGTAGACAGCCAGATTAACGAGAAACAAATAGGTGATCGATGGTCAATTTCTATTGTAGAGACTTTGGTTTGTTTGTGAGCGGTCCCGAATTCGATTCCTCGTGAGGGGACACTGTCGAAAAGATGTAACAGCTTTTTGAGGCCAGCCATCCTGAGTGAGATTTTACATGGGTCTTTCTCATCCACGCCAGGCATATACCAGAATAGTAGAAGGTAGTGAACGAGCGATTTACCAAGTGGGATAATTCCTAGAAGGAAAGGATGTGAGAAGAAACATAAAAATCCGAGGAAAAGCTCATATTGCCTTGTATCGAACCAGATACCCTATGTTCTATAGATAGCAACAGTATCATTTAGTTACAGTTCCACTATTGTAGTGCATATGTTTGAATTACATGATAATCGAAACAGCTTTGCAGGTGAGGGTAGACGTATACTGACGAAAAACAAATTGACTAAGTAATATGAAAGTGGGTTCTACTTTGTATAAAGCAATAATTAATTCATGTGAAGGATGAGCAAGAGATAATTAAATGAATATTTTAAAATTCAATTTAAAAATTATTTCATAACACAAAGACTTTTTTTGCTTCTACATAAAAATAAAAACTACTGGTAAGATTATTGTTCATACACAATTACAACATCAAATGCAGGCTACGTTTACAATCAAATTTTCTAGAAAAGTGTTGAAGTTAGTGAACTTATTAAAACCACTCTAAGATTCTCCCAGGTAGAAAGAATGTTATCTGGTGTTAGTTTGCTTCGTGTGATTCTTGGTTTCATTCACGATGTGAACAAATAAGATTTCACTTGACCAACATCAGGATAAATTCGAAATATTCGTAGCAAGGCTTTCACTCTGCATGCGAATAATGTAAGCTTGGTTCCTGTTGAATGTCCATTGTGGTCCAAAGTGTGAAATCAAAGTGGCTAACTCATAACATATCACATTATATTATATTGCTGTAGAAATTGGAACCGATATAGTGTCCGCACGTTATTTTCACAATAAATGGATGTATCACAACTACTGGCAGACCTTTCCCACTATCAGCGATTGACTTCAATCTACCAAAGATATCTCGTATGGACCCATAGGTGCACGGAGCTTCGGTTTCTGGTTCGATTCCAGTCTCTATTAAGTGAGTTTTGTGGTGGACAAATATCATATGCGAGGTTTTTTCTCGAAATTCTCTTTGTCTCTCACTTTCGTAATCCCACCGTTATTATCCAAATCCAGTCATCACCGACTCCTTTAGCCTCGATACATAATCATGGAATGTTAAACTAAAAGAAAGAATAGACGATAGAAGCACGAACTCACAAACTTTGATGACAGTTAAAATTTCTCATTCTCTTCAGAGGGGTTAGAATTTCCATTGGGTTTTATTTTTGATCATCAGCTTAACGCATCGGACTGCTCAGCTACACCTCGTTGTCTTGTCTACTAGCCTACAACAGCTCGCATTAATACAATGATGGTACCCAGAAGTATTACTTTTAGAAAATTAAACTATGCAAATAAATTTCTCTCTCCTTTCACAAAACAAATTTTAAAATGAAGTAACTATTCCAATTATTAGCACACAATAAATTCCATCTTTGTGATCTTTTTTTTTTTTTTTTTTTTTTTTACATTATTGATTGAAATAAATGTAATATAGCACGATATTAAACATTTATTTCCCTTTGTCTGCAGATATGCATTTCTCTAATTTCAAACAAAGTCAAATAGAAATTCGCTTAAACTGTTTGTGTGTGTAGAAAGCACTTGGTTTTCTACCAAATGGAATTTGGATTGTTAATATATAACGAGACGGAAATGGGTTCCATACGTTCACACATCGCTGGACTGTGTCAGTTACATTTCAGAATCAAATTATCAGCTCTCTTCCTTCTCTTTTAATATACCCTAAAGCAACATATGTAGATTTAACGTAGAGATAAACATATATGATTGCATTATATGTCAGTATTTATTCATGTTTTAATATGTTTAATTAAGTATCCCTCAAATTATTTTCATTGGGTTAATATGATGTTTAGACTTATATCTGTATGGTCTTTGGTTTCAGATTATTAAAACCAATTTCGTTTTTTTTTTTTTTTTAATGTTAAATTCATTCTTTTGTATTTTAGTTCCTTTTTCATCAGAGAATCTCTGTAGAACTAGACCTACAGTTTAAAGTGGAATCTAAATCAGTGTAGTGCGTTCATTGCTCTCGTACTGGGAATCGAAGCTGGTACCTCTTGTGTCAAAGCCAAGTGTTGTTCCTACTATACCAGGGGAGGCCAATTTCATAAAGAGGATAATATAGATTGAAAGCTAGCGGGTACCAAATAATGACCTTGAGAAGTATATACACTTTTGTGCATATGTGTACATTTTAAAGTTATAATAACAGGAGTTAAAATAAATTATCATAATATATATATATAGCATGTAACTTAATTAAGTAACATACGTTATTCTTTACACCAAGATAAAGGAAAAAGGTCCTATGAATATATAGCATATTGGCATATTGGTAGAGCAAACGAGGCCCAAAACATGGGAACAGTAACTTGTATGATAGATATAGATGTATGGTAGATAAGTTTGAAGCGATAGTTTTGTTTTTCATTAAATGGAATTAAATAAGTCAGCTTTAACCCAACATATATTTTGCGCTATATTCGAGAACTTGTAAAAAAATCAAAATGTTATTTCCTTATGAGAGAAAAATGATAGTTAAGGATTTTTTTTCTTTATTTATTTAACTTTTCGATTTGTATCCATTCTAAAGTTGAATGGATTTTATCTAAGCGACATGACGTAAAGATTTATTAAATGTATCATGAATATTAATTAAATGCTTAAGCAAAAAAGTGGTCGAGCATGATTACAAGTTCATAGCGTGGTTTACAAAGGAACGTACAACCAGTGCCGGACTGGCCATGTTGGCTACTTGGTGATCGTCAAGAGCGCGAGGTATCCCCGCAGGCCTTGGTTGGATTTTCGTAATCGCAAATGCTTTCTTGAGTCTTCCTATTAAAAAGGTTGCGGAAGCCTAAGTTCATCTTTCCGCAAGAAGTATTCTCGGCCCCTCCTTGCTCATATCAGTACGGCTCCGTGAGCCAGTAAAAACTTCGTACTTATCAAAGATCCCCTCTAGTCATGAGTTATGTTAAGTTATATACAGAGTGTGTTCCAAAGAAACCAAACTTTTGAAATAGGGACAGAGGGAGAGGCCTGGATTGTGAGAAAACCGATTAATCAATGACGCACCGTGCCAATGCGTATAATCACTCTTCGCTCCTTATCCGCAGGTATCTGGAAAGATATCAGACTCCCATTGTGCCTCATCTACTCTATTCTCCTAACCTAGTCCTAGAAGGCTTTTACTGTTTCCCAAGCTTAAAAGTACTTTGAAAGGACGTCACTTCCAAATTATAGAGAAGATTCAGTACAATGTGGCAAGAGACGTGCGCACCATCCTACAAAGTGCGTTCCAGGAGCTCTCCAAAACTGAAAGAAACGTTGGGAACGGTGTATTGTCAGTAGACGGAATTACTTTGAGGGGTACAGTGCTTAAAATTTTGTACTGCAATGTAATTTCAACTCATCAATGTATATTGAAAACTTTTAAAATTAAAAAAAAAAAATAAAAGAAACAGGCTGAGGTTACGCAAACGCATTTTTACGGAAGTTAAATCTAAAAATAAAAGTGAAAATGTTAAAAACACAAACACAAAATAAGGACTTATACAGGTAACAAGCCAAAAACAGGGTACCTAAACTAAACAAATGATAAACAAAGGATCAGTCATTGGGGCAGTCATTGGATCAGTCAACTGATCAGTCAGAGCGGGCATCGTGAGTCGACCTATAGATTGGATCCTTGTCACTATGGACCTCAGCCTATACCATCAAACTTTCCTGTAAGTACAGTACTTCATTAATTATGCTAAGAAGCAACACATAAAAAGTTCATGCATGAAGTTCAATTTCTTTTGGAACACACCTCGCATATATATATATATATATATATATATATATATATATATATATATATATATATATATATATATATATATATATATATATATATAGGGTGTTTCATATAAAACGTACAGTGCTTATAAATCCGAAATGGCTGAGAATAAAACGATGAAACAAAAACTGAGATAGGAAAATGTCATAGGGCGCATCCCATGGCGTTGTTGTGGTGACCCACAGGGTCCTCCTTCAAGGGGGACCAGGGGCCAACTTCAAATTTTCAAATAGGAACATGTATTGAATCATACCTCATTCAATAGTACTTGAAAAACGAAACAACTTTTGTAGGAAAAAATTTTCGATTTGGGCCACCGTTTTTAAATGGCCGCAAAAAGTGGGTCCTATATCAGATAAAACGTCCAGTGCTTATAAATCCGAAATGGCTGAGAATAAAAAGATGAAACAAAAACTGAGATAGGAAAATGTCATATGGCACATCACATGGTGTTGTCGTGGTGACCCACAGGGCCCTCCTTCAAGGGAGCCTAGGGGCCAACTTCAAATTTTCAAATGGGAACATGTATTGAATCATACCTCATTCAATAGTACTTGAAAAACGAAACAACTTTTGTAGGAAAAAAAATTCGCTCTGGGCCACCGTTTTCAAAATGACCGCAAAAAATGTCCTGTATCAGATAAAACGTCCAGTGCTTATAGATCTAAATCAGAAACGGCTGAGAATAGAGAGATGAAACAAAAACTGAGATAGAAACGATGATAAAGCATATCAAGTGGTGTTGTTGTGGTGACCCTCAGGAAACTCCGTGAAGGGGGCCCAGGTGTCAACTTCAAACTGATCCAGGACTTTTTGCGGCCATTTTGAAAACGGTGCCCCAAATCGAAAATTGTTTCCTACAAAAGTTGTTTCGTATTTCAAGGACTATTGAATGAGGTATGATTCAATACATGTTCCCATTTGAAAATGTGAAGTTGGCCCCTGGGCCCCCTCGAAGGAGGGCCTTGTGGGCCACCACGACAACACCATGTGATGCGCCCTATGACATTTTCCTATCTCAGTTTTTGTTTCATCTTTTTATTCTCAGCCGTTTCGGATTTATAAGCACTGGACGTTTTATCTGAAGCACCCTGTATATGGGTGTAGGGCCTTTAAGGACTTGCGCCAAGGGCCCTCAACTTAGCCAATCCGACAATGGTACACACTTACTTGAACATATGTATTTGCGTTAGTGAATAAGGAAGAAAGAAAATACGAAGGATGCATTTCAACCAAATGAAGTAGGGATTCCTTACATGTAAATGAAAATGAATTTAGTTATATGAAATAAAAACAATTCAAGGAATTTACATTTAGTACCAAAACTAGTAACTTTTCCATTAGGGGAAAAAGTTTTTTTTTTTCATTTATTTTTATTTCGTCTTTTTCATATGCACCACATTTACATTTCGTAAGAAATTTGTAAGACCGTGCTTGAAATCTGATGGCCAATAAGTATTAAACGAAAGACCCACTCTTGACCAAATTTGAGACGTTGGTAGACCTTTTACAAGCTAAATATGCTATATGAATATGATATATAGGTAAACAAAAATGGTTTCGCCGTTCTAGAGCAGTGAGAAATTAAGAGCAATACAGTGGACGGTACCTACCTTTGGGCTTCGAAGTAATCTCCATCAGCATCCAACATTTTTTACCAACGTTTCTACAGTTGTGCAATACTCTGGTGATACAACTCGGCGATCTTCGATGCAAATTAGTCCATGGGTACGTTCCGCAGCTCTCCCACGTGTGCAAAGGATTTCTCACACAGGAAGTTGTCGAGGGAATGGAACAGGCGGTAATCTGTTGGCACAAGGTCCGGTGATATGGTGCGTGGTACAGCGTATCCCAGCCGAGTCTTCTTTGCCCCATGTGACTTGCCATTGTCTTGGAGGAACAGCATACCATTGCAATTCACCAATGTCTGCTCCTTCTGTAGCAATGCACGATGCACCCTTTGCAACTGTTGAGAGTAGAAAACAGATGGAAGGAGCTCGCATGCACTATTCAGTGACAATTTCACCATAAGAAAGCACAACCTTTCGCGGGTGCACAGGTGGTCTTGAGGTGTGAGCAACAGGGTCATGTAGCGATAATTAATGTCTACTACGCTTGGGAGTGTTACAGTGGACAACTAATCAAGGATGGGTGTGTTCAGGTGCCAAATGAGCAAAGTCAAACAGGTTGTAATTTGTTGTTCCTTGTTGGCTTGCGACATGACATATCCACTTTATTAACTTGTATGTCCCCTATTCCATGAATTTGCAGTCTGACTTTTCCAACGAAAACATGAAACGATTCTGCAAGTTCATCACACGGTAGACCACTCTCCTCCTTAATGTCTTCTTTCAGGGCCTCGTCATCCAACATATGTCATCGCCTACAGCGAGGTTTATCCGAAAAGATCACATCTCCTGAATAGAATTTCTGGAACCAATGCTTGATAGTACATTCGTTCTCGGCATTCTCCTTAAATGCATGGCATATTCAGCGACTTGATTCGGTAGCTGATAGGTCAACTTTAAAGTCATACAACAAACACACGAGAACAAGTTGCTTCAATACCTCATTTCTCTTCAACACTGGACGAGCTATGATTGCCGTATATGCTCAGCGTGCCTGCATTACTGAAGGTCGATGGTAAGACTAACTTTCGATCGCTTGGCAGTCACGTGTCACTTAGTTTCGATTTATTGGCTATAATACATAAGGTTTAGACTTAAATGGGTACGAGCCTCATCTTTGATGGCAAAAAATAAACCAAAGATCTATATATTATAATTTCATATGTTACTAAGCTCATATAGAACTACCACTATACAAAATTTTGTTAACCCCTTCAGTGTGGGTGGCGAGTTAACTCGTATCTTCAAAACGCACCCGATGTGCGGATGGCGTATATATACGCTTTCATTTTGCTTTGGCTATTTTGTATTGCGTATGGTGAATATACTTGCCCACACTATGAGTAATGTTATTCCCGACAATATTTAGCGAGTTTGCGCTCACCTAGGAACCCCAAGAAACCACACAGAAAAATTGGGCTTGATCTTTTGAGGCACTCCCAAATTTTATGTAACCTAACCGTATGATGACGATGATGATGATGATGATAACCATATATACGACAATGACAAGTTATAGTAGCTAATTAGAAGCAACAAAGATCATAATGCCGAAAATTTCATTGTGATTGCTTGAGAGGTTCAAAAGTTATTAAAAGGCAACAAATTCTAGTTCTAAAAAAAGACTACACTTTTTACAGCGGTTCGCATCTGAAAATTACGCACTGAAGGGATTAAGATCGGATGAGTATCATCGTTCATGTATAGTGATTTATTAATTATTATTTTGCCAAACTTCTACTAAATTCATTCAACTTGACCATTTTCGAAATTATGATAAAGTTTAATAAAACATGTGATTGCTATGTTTTGCAGGGTTTTGGTTGGAGACCAACTGGTCATCAAAGTTGAAGTTTGTACTTAGTACGGCAAATGATTCCAAACCTTAACTTTAATGAACAACAACTCCCGAAACCAAAACCTGTAGCTACAGTATTTCACATGCGCACTAATCTCTTCAATCGCTATCACTATAGCAGTTCTTTTGTGTCATAATCGGATGAGTTCAATCAATCGGGTTTTAGTGATATATTTTATTAAATGTATTTCTCTGATTTAAACTCAATTTTGATGGTGAATATCTAGGGAGCGAAATGTTTTCACACAGTAAGCTCGCATATCTAGTACTGAAAGTTGATCGCCAGTAACTTGGGAACCAAAGTCTGCACAACATAATATGTAAAACACATGTGAAGCTAATGGAACTTGATTAGAGAACATATATAAGCTAAATGTTTTATATTTCTCTTTGATTTGATTTGAACTTCAGTTTAGTGTTCCTATCAGCAGCAAGGCTATATGAGACGTGCACCTACAGATTAAAAATGCGATCCGAACTACATGAGCTCCCGACGGGAATCGATGTCAGGTCTCCCACGTCAAAGATGTGTGCGCTAATCGCTTAGCTGCGATGAGTTCCCTTTGATTTTTATCAAGCACTAGATTCAGAGAAGAATATTACCAAAACAAGATACTTTGTATTATATTCCACTACAGTTTTCCTTCTGCTTTAATTTAGATAAATCAAATATTTCTGGTTCTCGTGGTTAATATGTTAAAAACATCATTTGCATGTATATAACGAATTTTAAAATAGAAAATTTTATTTAATATTATCTGTAATTAAGAATAAAACTTATTTTAATGTGGATATTATATATATATATATATATATATATATATATATATATATATATATATATATTGCATAAAATTCATAGCTGTAACGAGACGACAGATTTCTTTATTCGCTTTATGGTGAATAATAAGTTACTGTTATATTGTGTATACAATATACTAATACAATTATTTCGAAATCTGAAGGACTAATACTTGGATGGAACCATCCGACACTTGCATATATAGTATAAAAGTTTTTCATCTCGTCAATAAGTAATCTTTTGTTGTCGTATAATTATACATTAGGGGTAACACTGTTGGCGATATACGATTAAATGTGTCTTTTAAGTTTGTAATGTTCTAGTTTCTTAAACTCCTGAGGATATTAAAACAAAGGCTGCAGTTACTGCTGGAACAGAATTGGAGATTAAAATACACACAGAGTTGCTACGACGATTTCACCCAGTAACAGAACGGATGACCAGCCTACTTCACATGTTGTCCACCATTCTCAACGTACATCTTTAAACGATCTACATATGTCTTTGAATCTCTTTGGACACATATGAATTGGGAGCAGCCATTAACATTATCTTCCACATCATAAAACAGCTTTATGAAATTAAACTACGACTACATCTTTAACGTCACATGCGTAAACTCTATAAATTCAGCAAAACGCGTAATTCAAAAATTTGTGGCACAAACAAAAAGGAAGAAAATGAGAAAACTTTAAGAATACAGTAAATCTAAATAACCTAGTAATAAAAGTCAATTTAGAGTTGATATATGATGGAAAAGCAGTTCATTCTACTTCCGGATTTTCGTGCCTCAATTAATTTCGAATATTGAAAGCAATATGCGATAATATCATACAAAATATTCCATAGACATATTCAAGAAACACCTAACGGCCTCTCGAATTAAAAATCCATATGTTTAAAGATTACTTATTCTTCTTTCCTTAATCAAGGCAGTCACCAAAGGTCTCTAGTGTAGAATAGAAACTAGATCTTTCTAACCGAAAGTGAAGTTTTTACCATTAAATCGTGCAGGTTAAAGAGTTTCTATGTTGCGTGACTGCGGTATGTAGGAATCTTACCATTTATGCATAATAAAGCTTACATGGGGTCAGAAAGATTTATAGAGTGTTTGTTTGATTAGTGAGAATAGCACAGCAAAGTTCATGAATTATAGGAACAATGGCACTGACTGCAACATTTTTACTATCAGTACTCTGACTAACTGCTGAATATTAACTAAGTCTCATTGTCATTCAATTGCATGTCAAAAGTGACACAGTTCTTGCAAAATGTGAATTTCTTACACAAAGATGAACTTATTTTGCACATAACAGAAGAGTCAAGACGATATAAATGTAATGTGTATGTAGCGTAATAAATATCACAACCATTCTTGAATACTCTATTGAATTTTTAAATGGTAAAATTACATTAGGTAACGGAACATAACAATCCGCTTTGTGTCTGGTTTGGAAATTCAACATGCGTATTTATTGTTATTGCTTCCATAATTTAAGACAACTCGTCTTTTCTGTTTATCTTCTCCAGTCGCATTTGTTATCAGCATTTCACTCTTTACATCAACTGGATGATTTTTATTCTGTTTGGTGAACACCTTCAGCTTCCATCACGATGCTTCATTAACACCTATTCTGTTTCCAAATGTTAATTACATGAACATACCACGAACTGATAATTTTAGAATTATCTTTCAGCAGATAGTTCTTATATCCAATACAATATGTCACTACTATAGGTATCGAAGACTTTTATAGCAACAGGTAACTTTAACTCGATGGTCGGTGACTTGGCAGTTGGATTCTCCTATTCTTAGCAACCACATGAGTAGGGGGAGAGCACTCGGAGAATCCGTTGAGTTGATCAAAACAATAATGACAAACAACATAAATGTCGATGATATAGTATGTGGATCATCGAAGAGCACGTTGTATTGATAAAATCGGTGGTGACAGGTAATAAAAATTTCGATGGTGTGCTGTGTGGATCTTCGAGTAACCCATTGTGTTGTTAAAAGCAGTGGAGACGGGTAATGAAAATGTCGATAGAGCAGTGTGTGTGAATGTAGAAACAACATTTATAGATAAATAAACATGTACATATTTTTACTCTATTTAACATCATGTAAACAGATTCTGCACAACTGAGAAATATATTATCGCTATTTCATTATGTTAAGTATTTTACAACTTCTCACAAGCCTATTTTAAACAACTCCTTACATTCCAGCATTCGATTTTTTTAAAACAATTTTACAGCTTTCCGATTTGATGATTTAGAAATAAAAAGACTTATTCAATTTATCAAAGTGTGCCTAAATTGTATAAAGAAGATGTGGAAAAGAGAATAATTAATTTAAGTGAGTCTAAAAGAAGGAATACATGATCTAAAGCGGACACCTTTCATATTTCAGCTATGTCATTGCAAAGTGGCGAGCGTACGCTCCAATGGCACGAAAGACCGGAGTTCGATTCTCAGCGGGAGCTCATCTGGTTTGGATCCCATATTAATCCGTAGGTCATTATCTTATACACCTTCACTGCTGAAATGGGCGCTAAACTGAAAATCAAATCAAAGTCAATATTTTCTATTTTACAATGTTCTTCATTGGAAAAATTCTAGTGAATAAATTTCTATATAAAAGTAATTCTTAATTCGGTTTTATTGAAAATAAAAGAGGGATGAAACAATAATTTTTCTTCGTGTTTTGTCTGAGGTATTCAACATTTTTGCTTGAGAGGGAATAGAATTGCCCACGACGTGAGTCGAGAGAAAACAAAATAAGACTTTCGTGTTCTTTTCTTGTAAATTTTGTAAACGTTTCGTCTCGCAGGGATTCTTGAAGACGTGTTTCTTATCGCATATCAACTACTAAGAAGCTTTTCTCCTGTCGTCTCCTTTTGCAAATTAATATGTAGAATTTATGGCCTAATTTATTTCTTAATTGCATTTAGAAGTTATTAGAATCCTTCGGCCTCACTAGAGGTCCACGAAGAGTGTGATATAATAATATATAAAAGATATTCACTATACAGTTATATTATGTATCTTTAAACGTTTTTCCGTCTACCATCGTTTCTTCCAACAACAAAGCATGTATAATTTTATTTGCATCTTCCTCTGCTATTTTTTACATTCGAGCGATGTAAGGAGAGGAAGAACTATGGTGATCATAGATAGAGTCGATTTCGATATCGAATTCATATGTTTCATGGTCCATAAGTAGCGAAAAACAGATTTTTCGACGTCTGTCGTCTGTCCATTTGTCCTGATATAAACTCGCGTAGAGGCCATATGGTTCAACGTATCGAAAGCAAATTTTAAGTATAAATATTTTGTGTGAATCTCCGGAGGGTTTTTTTTTTGTTTTTGTTTTGCGAATTTTCTTTCTACCTCTTAAAGTACGGATAGTTTATTGAAGGGCGAAAATAAAGAAGTGCAATTTTATCGAAAATAGTTGGAACGATTATGATTCTATCTGTGTTAAATTTTTTGACTGAAATATAGACTGTGATACTCTAAGACATTTCTATTGGAAAAACCGAGGAGGGATAGTTGGCGTTGATTTTTTGGATGATTTTATCGATAACGACTCTTCGCAAGTTTCTTTATATTTCGTGAATAGACATTTCATTAATTATCTGATAATATTGCATAACTTATCTGTCTTGAAAAAATGTATGAGGGGTTGATTTTTTTTGGAGTAAATTCATTTCATACGATTTTCTCAGAAACAATTCAAGCGATTAGTTTATACTTCTTAATTAAATGTTTCATACACCTGACAATATAACATAACCCGTTTGCCCTGAAGAAATGTCCCCATCAGGAAGTCGAGGTCGGAAAGAGGGATTGCCTCCGTCGACGTTGGCGGGCCGCGGGAGACAGCTGGCCTCCGTCCTCGGCGGCACGACGATCTACTTGTTCAAACTTTCCGACCTTTTGCCCAAGCGGCAAGTGGTCGGAAATCGTAAAATAAAATGCTCTTTGCCGACCCTCTGCTGACTCCTTGTGCCGCCCTCTTTTCGACGGCGGCGCCGGCGCATTTAATGCTCATTTCCGGCTGTTTGCCGACTACACTGCAAGGCAACTATTCGTCACGGTCGAAAATCGCGCGGAAAGACTCCGATTTCCGGCGCCGGCAATCCGACCGCGGCATCTGGTCGTCTTGGACAAATTGTCCGACTGTAGGCGGCAGGATCCTGATGGGGGTACGAGTAGTAGTTTATTTTTAGGAAATGATATTTTTCGAACAATTAAAAAAAATGATTAAGCAATTTTGTTCATATTTCACAAACACATACCTCACTAATAACCTGATAATATGACATAACTCATTTCGTATTTAAAAAAAAATGTACGATAAGTTGCTTATTCTTGTAATGAATAATTTTCGAACGATTTTCTGAAAACGACTCTTTTGAGTTTGATAATATATCAGAAATTCATATTTCCTTAATAACCTGACAAGAGGCCTATAACGTAGGTCATTTGTGTTGATAAAATCTACGAGGCCTGGCTTTTTCTTTGGGAATGTTTTTTTCAGTCTGCTTTCTCAAAAACGACTTAGACGATTTTATTTATCTCTCATAAATAGATATGCCATTAACGTTTGTATACTATTCAATAAATTACTTCGATCAGAAAATTCAAAAGGGTTAGTTTACTCTTAGTGGTGAGTTGTTTTTTTATGGTTGTAAAATACAACTCATGCTATTTTATAAACAAATAATTCACTAATAACATTGACATACGACATACGTCACTTCTTATGGAAGAATTTACAAGGGATAATATAATTTTGGGTCGATTTTCCTTTGGACGAATTTATCTGAACACGCCTTATAATTTGGATCGTAATGTAGAAGAAAAAGTTGTATTTATAACTACAGCATAACATGATTTCTTAAAAGAATTCCAATGTGAAAGTTTGGTACGGTGGTCCTTAACTTTAATTATTTTATGAGATATGATTCAGCAGGCGAAATATAATCGTTTAGTCTTCTTCAACACAAAATAAGGTCAGCAAATCTGAAAAGTAAAATTACTGCCATTTGCTCATAATCATTGTAACAGATGAACAATAAAATGAATTTTTGAACCTTGAAAACATAGTTCAGCTTGTCAAAAATACGATCATCTGGTAAAATACCACACAGTTGGCAACACAAACAAGAACAGTATTCGTTTTTTCCCTGTCATATAAAATAGTCCTTTCTTCACAGATTCGATTCTCTATCATACCTCATTACTTGAAATTATATCATGTATAGAACAGTGTTTCCGTGGAGACGTATTACGACTCAAATCATAGAAATCAACTAGATCCATCCTCCGTTTTAGTGAAGGAGAAAGGAGAATACGTTCTTCTTCCGTTTTATTGAACTGGCTGCGGCAGTTACTAAAAAGACCATTTTCATGGGTGTCACTTGGGTGGCAACAATGAACAGTGATGTCAAAATGATTCACTGGAGACCACAATCTTCAGAGACTAAAGTCAACTATTGTTATTCTTCCCCGTTCAAAACAATATTGAAGTAACAACAATGAATAATAATAATAATAATAATAATAATAATAATAATAATAATAATAATAATAATAATAATAATAATAATAATAATAATAATAATAATAAGTAGAGTAGTCCAAGTGTTATTAGTATTGGATTTCTTCCTATTATCTTTTGCAACGAAGATACCTTATATAACTTAACTGGAGACCCCGTTATATTAAAAGACAAAACGAATACAACTTTGCAGAATTTTAATTTTCTATAATTATATATTTATGATCCGAGAATACATATATAGGAAGTACCTTAGTTTTTCTTAGGACACATAAATAATAATTAAAACGAAAGTACCAAAATGTGAAATGGAGAACATACCCTAAATTATCTTCATGCTGCTCACTTTAAGATTGCTAATTAAGATTTATGATTGCCTATAAATCCGTCCGGAACCTGTATTTCTGTCTCGTGGCAATTTGCAGTTATCAACAGAAAAAAAAAGAAGAACATCTTAAGAAAAATTTAAGAAGGCAGTGTAGACGTTTCCTTCCAGATGGATTTCATTTTTATAACCTTTCTTGTGATAAATAATTCTATTACCACTTTGTATTGTCTATTCGTTGTAGTTTAACTATTTGATTATACAGTAGTGTTACTCACAACAACCTGGGCCGGAGAGAACATTTGGGTGTCTTCACATGTGGATGAATCATCCAGAAATTGCAAGAAGGATGTAGTGTGACGAGTGTCGTCCGGGAAGTAGATATTAACCACAACACTATTTTACGTGGGTGAAGAGTGTTCCTAACTACGGACAATGCTATGCGAAAGAGAGGTGGTGGTTAACGAAGGTCAACTACAGAAGCTGAAGACCGCGACGTTGAGCAACAAGCAAGAAGGGATCGATGTCAAACAATGGGTGCGATTGCAATCGCATTTAAGTACTGCCACATGCTCAATGTCACGCTTTAGAACGGCACGTCGATTGTATAAAAGTGGTATCTCTGCCGAACGGTCATTAAGTTATGTTCCGTCGACACATGCACAACAACGAAACCATTTGCGGTGGTACCAATAAAGACTGGAGTGAGAAGTAGAGGAGTTGCCTTCTCTTCTGAAATGAGAGCAGATTCAGTCTGAGTAGTGAATATGTCCGTGATTCTGGACGTATCTAGTGATAGTTGGGAACTCGCAATGAATTAAAAAACATTGTCGAACATGATAGCTTTGGTGCTCAAGATGTTCTTGTGTGAGAACACATGATAGCATTGGCATACAAACTTCCAAATTTTTGAACAATATACCTCTCACCCATTAATATTATCGTAATACTGTGCTCCTCCCCCATTTTTGTGTTTTTAAAGATGTCTTCATCTTTATAAATGATAATGCGGGACCGCATCAATCAGCCCTGAATATTGGAACAATTAGGTATTCGGCGAGAGGAGTGGCCTGCCCATTCCCCAACTTGAATCCCATTTAGCACATGTGGAATGCTATATGGAGAAGACTTCCACCACGACCAGATGCACCAGATGCTACACTATAGAAAAGCTTGTATCCTCCGCTGATCTCTCTAGCTTCATTTCATTCCCTTCCTCTTTTCTAAATATTGGATCTTCACTTTTATCTTTGAATCAAGTTGACAATCTCTCTGCTCTTTACATTCAAAACTTAAGTATTCAATGCTTCAACCCTCCTATCGCTTCCATTTTCATCGCCTCTCTCGTCTTCTGGAGTAACTTCTTTAGTCAAATCCGTCCATGATTAGGTAGTTGTTGCCCACTTATCATAGTTTTCACGCGACGTAATTTCACGTCACTTCCGGGGGACGCCTTAGAATCAATATTTTCCTTACGATACTCCATCCCCACAATAATCTTCTCAGTTTCTTCCAAGACCGGATGCTTTTCCTGACGCAGACCCTTAACTTTTATTTGAACTTGAGACCAACGCCACTAATTGGATTAAAATTATTAGCATGATAGTTCACTAAAGATTTCACGTTTTTAAAAAATGGAAGGAAAACCAAGAAATACATTTGTTCTATCTGTTTCGATCTGACGGTGATAATCCAGTTAAATTTTAAGATTTATTCAAATTTCTGCGACCGATACGTGCGTGCGAAGACTATGCGTCATTTCCAGATGCATCATGGACAACTAAATTAAAGCCTTGCCAATTTTTTTCTCTGCCCTTTGTCACTAGATAACGTGAAATGTTTGTAAGTTGTATACATTATTTATTTTTTGGCTCTACTGACTGAAGACTATTGATGGAAGAAAGCAGCGTGACATTATTTCTCACAGAAGGTATTCCTTTTTTAGGTAACATACTCAACAGAACGTTTTAAAAGCTAACGAAGCCCTTCTACGCCAAGCTTGTCGTTAAGGCTTAAAATATAATTTGTTTTCAGAGGTTTTGAGGCAAGGGAAGGACAAATACAACGAGAATATAATAATAACAATTTCACATGCTTGTGAGAGAATTTGCTAACTGGTACAAGACGTGCATCTTTTGTGAAGTATCGCAAGTCTGATCCCAAGTTCCCCAACCCATCTGTACTCAAACGTTCTCTCGTTGTTTACCTTTGAGTTTTATCTTGACCCTCTCACCGGCAAACCCCTTGATTGGTCTATGCACTTGGAAATATTAAGATATTCATGTAAATATACCACCAAAAATATTTGAAAATGTATTCTTTACTCGTGACGTCCCCTAATTTGCATGTATTCTACGTTCAAACATTGTATCTTTTGACTCACAAAATCAAATGAGAATACCTATCTTTGGCTGTGCGATTTCGTTCCATTTTAATGAATGGCACCCACACGTTAGACAGACAAAGATTAGCTATTTCCTTTCGGCATAGGATAAACACATTCTATGTTTCGAAAACGAACGAGAAAATCCCTTATTAATTGAAAAAGGCTATATGTTCGTTCTTTGTCTTTCAGATCGAACACATAGTATATATAAAATGCATAGAAGTTCGTTACATTTTAAGAAGAACTGCGTAACATGTCTATGATGTACGTAACAGGGACGCAAAATGAAAAAGTACGTTTATTCTATGGTATTTGTTTGAGGGTTGAAATAAATGTACACTTCAGTTTTACATAATACTTTATTACAATAAATTGAAACGTTGTTGTTTACACGTTAGAAGCATAACACTCACTTCAAACAAGTGGCTAGATTAACAAAAAAATAGCCTATATACATTTATTAATTTCTTTACTAAATACAGGTAGACATAAATGACTAGGTATTTAACCCAAAATGATTTCAAACTTCAACACTGATGTGTCTAAAATTTACCGATTACAAGAAATACAACCATGCGTCGATTTCTTTAAGTGTAAACTGTATACATCTTTTTTCTTTTTCTTTGTTTTGTTCTTTTATTTTTCATTATTTTTCTTTTTTGTTGTAAAATAAAATTAACCAGATCTTCCGAGTCGAAACAAAATATAAATAATGTTGATGGGAAAATTAAGAAGTAAAAATTTTTTGTCGTCCTTACTTCCAGTTCTAAAGGTTCGATCCAAACTCTACTCTTCACTCAATAAGAGTTTGCATTTGTAATAACACAAGGGTGTGAAATTATCACTAACTGGCATTTCAATTTCTACGGTGAATCGCTCGAGCATCGTTCTGTTACAGTACCGATGGATCTGACCTTTATGATATACAGTAAATTTAAAACGTAAAGTGTTCATCATCGGTCATATTTCGTCATTTATAATTATTTCCTTGTTGAATTAGGCCTACCGCTCACTGGGAACATTTTGTCGGGCAACTATCTTGTTGCTCTGGCTAAATGCACTGAGTCACAACACAAATGGAAGGCAAGGGCCCAAGCCCGGTACTTAAATCAACCACAAAAACCGCCAAGAAATCTCTGCTCTCTGCTCTGCTCTGCTCTGCACTGAGTCTTATGGGAGTCCGCTTACTGAGGCGACGGTGACAGAAAAGTTGCCGAGGTACCTCCCAGCAGAAAGATAAAAAACATGTTTTCTACAAGCTTTTTCACATAACGATTCGTTCCGTGTGTAGCGCATGAAAAGAAGTGTTCGCAATGGAAGCTAATGCATGTATGTCCTTAATTAGTGATCAAGACAATGAAAAATTGTGGAAATAGAGAAGCACCCAATGTTATATACATATAAAAAAAGTTTGGAAGAATATTCATATATAAATTTAAAGAAAAAATCTTGTGGAACGAAGTGTTTCGCTATTGTCAGAAACTGGAATAAGCTTTCCAGGCAAGAAAAAATAACACAGGTATTTACACAGGAGTCTACTATATTTTGAAATGAAAATGAAATGAAACAATGGAGTTTTACATTCTATGGTTATGCTGATAGGCTAAAGGAGACGGTGTTGATGAAAATCAATGAAATGGCAGGATCAAGAAAGTGAGAGGATATGGGAAAACTCAAGCACACGGTATTTGTCCACCACAAATCCAAGTTGGCGCGAGCTGCGATCGAACCAGGAATCGTATATACCAGAGATGAACGTTTTACCACCGAACCCTATTAGATTTTGAATCGGATATTGCAGTACAACTAAATGGAGCAATGTCATTAGGCAGTCTGATTATTATTAACGATTATTTTACAGGTAAATCACTAATTCTCACAAAGTACATGGTTACCTTAATGTCACTATTAGCATTTCTTCAGGTGGTACAGCTAGTCTGAAGTTTGTGTTTATCTTTATTATTGCTGGTGCTGAGTTCATCAAAGTAATCACATTCATTCTACAGTAGCTGAAAACAGAGGGATAAATGCAAAAATCACTACATAGCGTGTAAAATTTTCCCTTCAGTAATCTCTCACTGTATATAGGATGTACACATTATTTCATTTTCTTCCTATTTTCCTTCTTAAATTCAGATTTAGCTCATAAACAATAGCACATTCTTCGAAATCAATCGTACTATGTTTAAATCCCGCCAAATTGTGGTATCAAATGCCGGACAACTTTTCTTTTGCCGTCGTCAGAGAGCGAGGGTGTGGTAACACAAATGTTTTGTCGTCGTGAAGTTGCTAACTGTAGGCGACAGCGACAAGATAGTTGCACAACTGTTTTGTTTGCAGTCAGCGGTAGGTCTTAAAGATATTTTTCAGTGGAAAATAAGATGAAATTTAAAAGTCTCAAATCAAGGTAAAGTAGACCTACGTAAAGGAAAAAGAAAACAGTGTAAAATTCGACTGTCTTTCAAAAGCCAAGTAGTAAGTTCTATTGCTATTATTATAATTACAAGTACCAAAAGTGCCTTGTCCTTTTTACACTTAGATATACTCATCTTAAGTAAGTAAATAGAAACAAATGAAAAGAAAGGAAAATGGAGGCCTTGAAAGTAAAACATAGACAAATTCACCACTGTACAGAAGATGCAATCTACAATGCTGTGAGCAGAATGGATAGTTGTGGGTCGATGGGTTACAGTGTATCATGGTAGGTGGTGGGTCGCAGTGGGTTACGTCCTGTTTACCCGCGACGCAACCCCGACCCACTGACCCACTCCATCTCTGATTACAACAACAAGGACGACTATCATGATTATATATCTTAAGTAGCAGGAACGTTTATATGATGATGATAAACAGTACCACCCTTTTCATTTGCATTGGTTAAACACTTCGGATACGACCTAGAATTATTGGTAGAAATGCATTATAATAAAATGATAAGAAAAAGGTATATTTCTTCAAGGATGTGTATGGTATATGTAACATTGAACAATAATAACTTACCTTTTTCTTTTTTTCCTGTTACGCTAATAGAAATGAGTAGAAGTTAATGTATTCATTATCATGTTATTTCGCACAGTCGCCATATTGTCCACGTGGCAGATAGCTAATAGAAGAGAAGCACCCATATGCTTAAGTGTTTCTGCTGACTATGACAGTGAGCATTAATTAAAATGGCCTTTGAAGGATCTGTAGATATTTGTTTATTGCAATACTACTTGTCACAGCAAGAAGTGCAACATAAAAATACAAATAAAATTAATTAACTTTGTAAATACGAATATAATTGTAAATATATCCTATGTTATCTATAAAATATATTTACTTGTTTTCCACAGTAATTCCCAGATTTTTGTTAATTATTCCCCTATGGATATTTCAGTGATGGATCCAAAATTTTCAGTTTTCACAACTATCCAAAACTACTTAAATGAATGTATTTATGTAAAAAGAAAAAAAAAGTGTGTGTGTGTGAGAGAGAGAGAGAAGAAGTAAACCCCGAAAGGTGAAATTCAGCAATTTCGTATAAAATAAGAAAACTGATACATTATTCTTGATGTTTCGAAATTTGACAGGTCCACCAAATTTCCCAAATATTTTTGTTTGTATAAGTATAATATTTCAGAAAAAAAATATGTCAAACAAGCTACAATATCAACTATCAACCAAAACTGTTGAAATATATAAAAAAAATGTATAAAGTATGGATCGAATAGAACTAATTAGGTCTGAAATATTCTCGATAGTATATAAATATTTTAGAGTTGGGTTTCGAAGTTCCAATAGATCTTTGTAGAATAGAGAAATGAGGAAAATACAACGCAGTTGAGTCAGTAGTTTTGAAAAGGTCGTGAGTCAGAAAAGTAAAATCATTAAAACATAAAAAAAAGACAAGAAATGAGCATCTGTGAGAAAGCAGAGTTTTCTTGTCTTTGTGAGAACTGAACAAAATTGTTTTTAGTAATTGGTGTTACAAAATAAATAAATAAAAAGTTGGACTAGAGCAAAGTCGTTATTTTCTGACTCATGACCTTTGCAAAACTACTGATTCACTTATGTATTCTACTAATTGTAGTTCGCGGCAAATGTGAAGAAAAAGGGGTGTTTACATAAGAACAAATGGACCAAGGCAAGAAGAGTTATAGGAATAACAACAAATGTAATCAGTGTTAACATTACAAAAGTACATTTCCCCTTAGGCCAGTGATGTGAATATAAATGTAGGAATGAGCATTGGTTAGCGGTCCGATATGAAATCTAATACATCATTTATTTAACTAAATAAATCAAAGAACACCTATAAACTGTCATACATGAATCAAAGGACTACAAATTCATTCCGTTTCTTCTATACAAAATAAACATGTGAAGCTGATATGTGAACATTAAGCATTTACTCTCCAATTGAGTTATTTCTATTTAGCAATCACGAATAATAATAAGTAAAGATAAGCATCTCAACCGTTTTGAGGTTGAGGTTGAAAATGTTGAAAGGTCGTAAGGTTCAGGTTTAGTGAAATTGATCGAATATGAAAGTGACTGATGAGCAGAGATATTGTGAAGCATATGCTAATATTCCAAATCTATTTTAAAGCTGTTTTCAAGACTCAAATATTGAATTATTAATGTATGTAGACAAAGATAAATGGGAATCTCTTATATTTAGGTCCAACTTCAACCTCATTTACACTCGTTGTTTACAATATTGCTGAAAGTTTGACAAATGAGTGGTATTGAGGATGAGTGAGCTTTGGAAAGTATGCATATAAAAAAAAATGATTGGTTGCAACTCACTCTTTGGAGAAATAGGGATATGCTGTGAATAGGTCAATCATACAAGTAGTAAGTAGTTTCCTAGTGGAATCTTTATGATAAATGGTGATTTGGTGCTAATTTTTAGTAAATAAACACATTTATATTTTTATAAATCAAGTAAAGTTATTAGTTCAAATTGTTACGATTATACCCAATCGTAAGAAAAGTCTGACAAATATAAATGAGCAAAGGTGGTAGAAACGGTGGATTGAAGCAAGTGAGAAGGAAAGATACGAGTACGGTGTTGACTACCACAAGCACACATAACCTATGTAAGCATGTTTAACGGGATATGAAGGCCTTTCCACCAGCCTTCCCGAGATTTCATCTATTCTTTGGAAATGCTGCAGTCATCGCCCTTGGGAGTTCGTCGCCTGGCAGATGTCAACAACATCAGACCACGTCGCCCGATATCAGCTTCAGTCATTAAAATTGAAAACTGTTTGCTTACTACAAGGAAGCTCCTTGTATGCATCTTGTGCAATAAACAGTGGTAGCAACCTTCAGAACCTTAACCTTTAACAGTCTCATCCGCGTTTGCTATTTTCCGTACTTCTGGTTTGATCAGCTGCTTTCTCAATAAGATTGTTTCCACTGGACTCTCATAGTCATGCCTTATTGTCGTTCAATGGACGCTCCGAACATTTACCCAGGGTCTGTGACACAACTAGGAAGCATCTCTACAGAGTAAGTATGTGTCGTCAGGAAAAAGTTCTTTCTTTCCTGCTTTGGTACAAGAAATTCTCGACGACGTTTGCATCCCGGAACGGACTTTGGAGAAGTCACGCTGTGTCATCGATAGGAGTGCAGGTGCACTCGAATTGTGTCTATCTGGGGTAATGAACGGGGCCATGACTGCGTGGAAATTTCGATCTTTTCTTCCGCATGACGTCAGAGAGACAGTCGGAACAAATAGACTTGAGAAAGCTTGATCTTGGTCAGTTTTAGCCCGGTCATTTGGCTTGGTCATTGTTGCGGGTCGACTTGCTGAGAGGAGACCAGTCACTTCACCGAAGGTCCGCTTGGCTTACCGAAGAACTTCAGACCATCCTCAGAAGGACCAGACACCGGCCTGCTCATCTTGTTAGTGTGGGTGAGACTGAATCTTAGTTGCTATTCCCTTGCTCTTCCATCTATCCCTTCACGCACCTTAAGCTACCATTCTCTAATTTGAAACCGTTCTTTTATTTGTTATCTTGAACTTTTAATCTTGAACTTTTAATTTTTTTTCTGTTCTAATTTAACTATCACATTTAACTATCACTATTTTGTATTAAAACATCGCATAAACTACTCTATGCAGACGATCTAAAATTATATAGGAGAATTACAACAGCACAGGACTGTGTCAGTTTGCAGGAGGATCTAGACAGAGTAAATGAATGGTGCAAGAGGAACTTGTTAAACATAAATTCAGATAAATGCAAAACCGTGTCCTTCACTAAGAAACGGAATGTTGTTAAATTTCAATATAAGATAGATGGTAAACAATTAAAGGGGGAACAAACTGTCAATGATTTGGGTGTAATATATGATAACAAACTATCGTTTGAGCATCATATAAATCAAATTGTAAATGACGCAAACAGAAATCTTGGATTCATTTTGAGAATGGGAAGGGAATTTAATAAGTCGAATGTTTTACTGAAATTATATTTTTCATTTGTTAGAACAAAATTAGAATATGCGTCTATTATATGGAATCCCCACACGAAGAAAGATTCTATTAGAATAAAAAGAGTTCAAAATAAATTTCTGCGGTTTCTGGTGTACAAGAGAACAGGCATCTTCCCCACATATGAAACTAGTGCTTTTCTTAATGAAAATTTTAACACAATGTCTCTCAATCACAGAAGAGTGTTAAATGACATGATATTCTTGTACAAAATATTAAATAATAAATTAAATAGTAAGGATTTGGTCTCTGCCTTTCATCTAAGGGTACCCAATGGAAACATACGTGTGGGCAATGGGAATTTCTTTTATTGTAAGAAATCTCGAACAAATGCAACAAAACAGTCACCAACGTGGAGGATGGGTGCAGTGTACAACAAACTGATTAAATGTAAAAAAGTTCTGGATATATACAGTATGAGTCAGAATAGATTTCGCAAATATATTATAGATATTCTATGTAACTATGATATGAACACTGTAATTGGGTAGAATAACCTGTTGTGTTCTTCTTCTTAAATAAATAAATAAATAAATAATGCAAATTCAGATAATTTGGTAAAACTAGTTTTGATAAATAATTCTTGCTGCCCTACATAATGTTTGATCTTTCAGCCTAATTGTTATAAACCCTGTTAAAGAAAAATTGAGAAATTACGTTTTGGTGGTGGCCTGTGGTTTGGGTTTAATTACCTTTGATCGGCGAATGGTGGGCGCCGATATCAACAAAACCTGCCCCGAAGCCCTCTTTGTTTCAAGTAAATGTGAAACAAATTATACACCGTTTCAAAAAGTAATTAAATCTTAAACCCTTCCGTGTTGTCCAACCTTTAGTATTTTTTTCCCTTTCACATCAACCTTTTTAAATTCTTTGAGGAAAGCTTTGTTCGAATTTTACTTATTTATTTTATTTTGTTTTGTTGTATTGTGTTTCTTCTTTCAGGTACTTCAAGTTAAGGACTTAGTGGTCGTGAACCTATTGGTTGGTTCCTTGAGCTAGTGACCCACTTTGTCGTGTTTATTATTGTTTTTTATATTACTAGGTCACTTAGTTTATCTTTTTTGCCAGTACCTTACATTGTTTGTTGTCTTTCTTTTGTCTTTCAGACTAGATGTCCTTGGTTCGATTCCATCTACACTTCATCATGGTTATATTCAGGGTGCGAATTGGCGGGGGGGATGCCAGGGATTTCCCCCCCTGACAAAAATCTTTCCCACCCTGCAGAAGCAAAATTTTATCCCTGGCAGGGATAACTTTTTCCCCCTCTCGACTATTTTTAAATGGACATAAAGATAAGATAGAAAAAGGGAACAATTCTTACTTTGCGTAGCTAACCTAAATATTACTTGAGTGAAAATTTATGAAAGATCTCACATCTCAACTGTTTTGTACTTGTTAGTATATATATATATATATATATATATATATATATATATATATATATATATATATATATATATATATATATATATATATATATGTGTGTGTGTGTGTGTGTGTGTGTGTGGGAGGACTGGGTGAAATTCATCCCCCCCTGGGAAAATTTTTCAATTCGCACACTGGTTATATTGTTACCTATATCTGCTAATTTTTTCATTTTGAATTTAAAATTATTTGATAATATTTCTTCAGGTAGCTTAACCTACATTCCCGCTTCCCTAAAAAGCAACTTTACGAACTGGAAGCCCTAGTCTCACTGTTGTGTTATTGGGTTTTCGTGTGTAATTGGAACCTTAGAGTGACAGTGCTAGTTTACTTTATTTACTAATTGGAAACTGGATTGTGGACTCACCTCTGCCTTTTCTTTCTTCATTTAGTTTTCATCGAGTGTTACTACCACTTCACGCACCTACTAAGTTAACAACTGAAGAACGTGTTATGATACAGAGGAAATGTTACCTGCCTCATGTGTGTGTTGGTCATTGCAGTTAGCCAGCAGTGACATGCCTCCTCCATCTATTGGTGTTTTTGTGGAACTACCAGCTTCATCTGTCATTGGTACTGTGGTAAGGAATCTTTTCCTTGCAGCATCTCTTACCACTTGGGACTTATCGCATCTTTTTATCCACCTTCCACAGATGGTCATCGCCGCCGAAACGTCGTTGCTTCTCCAAGGTTTCGAAGCCCGACGATTCGTCTTTTTTTGGAGGTGGGTGATGTAACGGGATATGAAGGCCTGTCCACCAGCCTTCCCGAGATTTCATCTATTCTTTGGAAATGCTGCAGTCATCGCCCTTGGGAGTTCGTCACCTGGCAGATGTCAACAACATCAGACCACGTCGCCCGATATCAGCTTCAGTCATTAAAATTGAAAACTGTTTGCTTACTACAAGGAAGCTCCTTGTATGTATCTTGTACAATAAACAGTGGTAGCAACCTTCAGAACCTTAACCTTTAACAGTCTCATCCGCGTTTGCTATTTTCCGTACTTCTGGTTTGATCAGCTGCTTTCTCAATAAGTTTGTTTCTACTGGACTCTCATAGTCATGCCTTATTGTCGTTCAATGGACGCTCCGAACATTTACCCAGGGTCTGTGACACAACTAGGAAGCATCTCTACAGAGTAAGTATGTGTCGTCAGGAAAAAGTTCTTTCTTTCCTGCTTTGGTACAAGAAATTCTCGACGACGTTTGCATCCCGGAACGGACTTTGGAGAAGTCACGCTGTGTCATCGATAGGAGTGCAGGTGCACTCGAATTGTGTCTATCTGGGGTAATGAACGGGGCCATGACTGCGTGGAAATTTCGATCTTTTCTTCCGCATGACGTCAGAGAGACAGTCGGAACAAATAGACTTGAGAAAGCTTGATCTTGGTCAGTTTTAGTCCGGTCATTTGGCTTGGTCATTGTTGCGGGTCGACTTGCTGAGAGGAGACCAGTCGATGGTAACTTAACCGCAGTACTACTTCACCGAAGGTCCGCTTGGCTTACCGAAGAACTTCAGACCATCCTCAGAAGGACCAGACACCGGCCTGCTCATCTTGTTAGTGTGGGTGAGACTGAATCTTAGTTGCTATTCCCTTGCTCTACCATCTATCCCTTCACGCACCTTAAGCTACCATTCTCTAATTTGAAACCGTTCTTTTATTTGTTATATATTTGCTCTACCATTGCTCAGTTGCTTTAGCCCTCTCGAGCTACGCAACCCCCCATTCTTCACTTTGTGTTACACATGGAAACAGAAAGGTGATTGCTCGCAGCAGCGGAGAGGACTCTACCACTTAGACGATGGCGAGGACTCTACCACTTAGACGTACTCTCATCTTTATCTTTTATTGCAGTGCAACTGATATTCTATTATCTACGATCATGAACGAATCCCTGCCATTCCATTTGTGGTTGACCTGCATCCAACAGTCATCCATGTGCATTCCGTTGCGAGAGCACCCCGTTTGTTGACAAGGGTACTTTGGCCTGATTTGTCCGTGACATGCAAGGTATGACAGAAGGCATAGCCTTAAATTAATTAAATAATAACAATAATAATAATAACAACAACAACAACAAGAAGAATATAATAATAGATCGCATTATTTGAATTTTTAAAAGGATATATTTTAATATATAAATTAATGTAACTCTTTACAGAGATGATAAAAGTATTTACAGTGTAAAGACAATAGAAGCTGGAAAAGAACTTGTGTGAAAGATCTGTCTATGGTCTATATTGAAAGATAACATTCTTACTCAAGTAGAATATCCATTCTTACTATCTCCATTTTCATTAGCATAGTGAGATCTAGATAGTTAAGCATTAATTTTATTTCCTTTAATGTCACCTACATAGTATAATTTTAAGATATCCAAACTAAAATTTCTTTTGGTATGTGATATGTAGATTAGGGAAAATGCATTGGAAGTCGTCGACTTGACTTCAAGTTATATATATATATATATATATATATATATATATATATATATATATATATATATATATATATATATATACTAATTTGAAGCTTACACTGCAAAACGGATTACTTTCAGCAGCACTGAATAAACACTGTTAAGCCTGCTAATACTTTTATAATTTTAGTGGGACTTTACTAGGTTTATTGAATACTGTATCTTCTTGTGATAACGTGGTACGTAATTAATGAGCACCTTGTGTGCTCTAGGGAAACAGCCTATTTTAATCCCCTAGTTACTGGTGTTCCATATTTACAAAGTTGTTGGACAACAAAAGTCTCCAGTGAAGTGTCTTCTATTGCATAATAAAAAGTATACAAAGTCAAACACACATTCACATATGCGCATGTAAAAAGTGAAATATGAGTTGAGGAATTAAATATGAATAATTAACGGCCAGCAGAAATAAGTTCTCACTTTTTTTACAAGTTCCCGACTAGCATCACCATATGCGCACAGTAATTAACGCTTCTAAGCTAATGATATGGCTGCTACATATCTCCAAAAATAGATAAATAACGCAAAAATATAGGCTCCTTCGCGTTAATGGACAAGAAAGGGAAAGACAATAGTGGATGAATTGAATTTTGGAAAACTGGGGGATTGAACTGAAGCAGCACATTAGATTAAAAGACACACACTCAACTTGGCAGTCTGTGTCCATTAAACATACACAACCATTGAGTAAGATTTATCATTAGCTCTTTAGTTTTGTGAGTGAATTACGATGCAGCTTGAATTGAGTATTGTCTGAATTGAGTATGGTCTGTTCATACTTCTCCTTCTTCTGCTATCAAAAAAAAAAAAAAAAAAAAAAAAAAAACGCTGCCGTCAATAGTAAATCAAGTGTTATTTGTTCTGGTTTGGGAGCATTTATTCTTCTTCTTTCTCTCCTTGGTCGAAAAATAAAGATATAACTTACAGGAGTGATGCTAATTTTTCTTGATCGTTTTTCTTCCTCATTTTGTCTTTTTTGTATTTTTTTTTACTGAATCTGGTTCTACTAAATAAAATCGACTAACACAATACAATAAAAGAAGTAGGTCAACTTTTTGAAAAAAAAATGAAATTAAACCTTTCAGTTTAACGTCCCATGATTATGGCCTTAAGACTGAGGAAGACAGATGACTAAGACAAATGAACGATGATAGAAGAATTGGTGGAATGAGAATGTAGAAGGAAACGGGATACTCCGAGAAAACCAACAGACACGATGTTGAACACCAAAAACTTACGTGACCGGGAACTCAACCGTTGTCCCCACGCACCAAGGGGTAAGCACTCTACCACTGAGCCTCCGTGCCCCCGTCAACTTTCTAAAATCAACGTTTCAACTTTTCTTACTATTTCGCAGAAACATTTAGATAAAAAATCAAATCATTAAACCAGAAACAAAATATACATAATAGTGCAAAGCAGACTCTTTATCTTCAAGACAACACTTCAAACAACAGTCTGATGGAGTGAAAGCTGTTACTTGGTGAGTGGGATTAAAAGTACTGTAGCATTCACTGTATTCACCTGTTGGTGCTCCAAATTGTTAAAATTTGTTCCAAACTTCAAGGTATATATATATGTGACCAAAAATGTCCAAGCAATGAAAATGTTATGTATGTTCTTTACCAATGGTTACAGTAACAAGAAATTATTTTTTACTTTTCTATAGAAAAATAGGTAACCAGCTGACACAGAAGGGATTGAAAAAGTGAGTTGGTCTCCGAAAAAAACATGGGGGAAAGTTATGCAAAAGAGAATGCTATTCTTCAGTGCAAATGGTGTAGTACACGTGATTTTTAAGATGCTCTAAGCCTTTTTTTTTTTAACAAAAACCTTTATGCAGCACCTTACAAACTAGGCTGCGACCGGCCTTTCTGTATCATTAGTACCGTACTCCAAATTCAAACATGAATAAGGATTGGAAGGACATTACGTACTGTTTGCTTACGTAATTCTTTAAAAAAAATATTTAGTGTATCTTATTTACATAATTTACTAACAAAACAGTTACTCATTTAGTTAACTCTGTTGTTACAAGTCGGAAGTAGTAACATGAATTTCAGTAGCAATGGAAACATTTACCCATTGCTAAGATTTCAGCAAGAGACTTGGAACTTTAGCATTATTCTTAGTTCCAAGTTGCCTCTCCTAGATAAAATATCTCCACCACTAGCGGGTCTTTCCTTCTAGAACTGACGTCTTTAAGTAAGGAAACTTTATAAACTTCTGCCTTGTTATGGTGCAAAATAACTCGATCTAAAGTTTGTTGCAATGCATAATTATCACGTCTTTGTGGTACGTTGCCAACCGTAACTTCCTCTACAATCAAATGTTTTGTAGTCTTTGATTTATGGTCCTTCTTCTTCCTTTAACACTCTACTCCACCAACGATGTGATTTGGTGTAGCATCCAAAAGAAAACGTAGAAGAGTAGATGGGCAGCGAGGTGAATACAAAGTCAAGAAAAAAGAAAAGTCACCAACACGTTCTAAACTTCTGTAAAGCAAGGAACCATGTTTGCATCAAACTGCGGTAATAAAAAAAAATGATTTCTGCCACTTATTGTTATTCTATAATACCAACATGAAACAGAAAGTGGGTTAAGATTTTCATGCACAATTTTCATATCAAAAGAAGGGAGACAAACGATGCTATAATAGATCTCTCTCTCTCTCTCTCTCTCTTGTATTGTATATAAAATGCGGGTATACAATGCAAATGAAAAGTTTAGTTCGTAAACGTTGAGTTGAGCTGATTCTGAATTTAACGTCCAGTTCAGCAGTGACGCTATATGAGAAGTGGATCTACTGATTAACGTGGAATTCGAACCACATGAGCTCCCACCAGGAAGTTCGTAATCGTATATTGATAGTTATGGACCCAGTATTCCGCATATGATATCTGTAACTAAGCACCTGAAACCAATGTTCATATGGTCATGAGTCCCCAGAGTAGGGTACTATGATGAACAGTGGCCGAGTCGTGACTAGTGATTGGTAAATTCCTGGGAAAATATTTTTTTGAGGATTTTCCTTGGGAAGATTCTCAAAAATGGGAATATTCCGGGAATGTATGTAGAAACACAAAGAAAATTGCATTGTATTGCTATATTATGATTTAAAAATAAAATTCGTTTTTATCACAGTATACTTATTACTATTGTCTCCAGAGGATTCTGAACGGTAGGGTCATTATACTATTATTTTTATTCTATTTACAGACTACGCATAAACGTATGTTTACTTACAATATGTTTTATGCAACTAAATATGTAGGAAAAACACTTCGTACAGAAAGTCCATATACATTTACACCGCTAAAACAGTTTAAATTTATATGTAAATATATTTTCTAAACTTGACCCCACTACTAATATTATAATCATATTTAATTTTTAAATATCATAGTTGTTAACTTCCAGATAACATACGTAATCTCTCGAAAAATTCGTAAGGTTGCCAGTGTATGGGATGGCATATTTACAGAATGTTGATTTGAGGTACTGAAGTATGTGCTTTGTTTCTGTGTTCTTACTATGTACTATTAAATCTCTAATTAAAGAGGATATCCTATATCGAACAATATACACTGTGTTACAAAAATTCACAAATAAAGCTTGGTACACGAATGCAGACGTAAAAAGCAGCAAACAAATTCTAATTAACAAAGGTCCGGAAACACCGGTACTAATGAAACATCCTGAGAAGTAACCTTAATTTGGTATGTAAACATTACATTTTAAAAATATATGAGTTTAAGAATACAGAGATGTCTTTATTCAATATCTGATTCTTTCTCGAAGACCGAAATTCGAATCAGAGACGGCAGACAGACCGACACCCATTACTGACGATGGTTCAGGGTGTACTGTATGTAGAAACACAAAGAAAATTGCATTGTATTGCTATATTATGATTTAAAAATAAAATTCGTTTTTATCACAGTATACTTATTACTATTGTCTCCAGAGGATTCTGAACGGTAGGGTCATTATACTATTATTTTTATTCTATTTACAGACTACGCATAAACGTATGTTTACTTACAATATGTTTTATGCAACTAATTATGTAGGAAAAACACTTCGTACAGAAAGTCCATATACATTTACACCGCTAAAACAGTTTAAATTTACATGTAAATATATTTTCTAAACTTGACCCTACTACTAATATTATAATCATATTTATTTCACCTCTACCTCTACAGAACCTTTAGATTACAAACTTCTTTCTTTTAATCATTTATAAATAGGTAGTCCAAATGGAAATGGACATTTAGGAAAAGTGTTATTAATTAGTTATATAAAAGACAGTCAACAATTTTCAATTTTTTTAACCTCCAATTTTTTTAAAAAACCTAGAAGGAAATGAAAATAAATGAAACTAAAGTAATTAGTCATACCGTCTTATGATTTAGGAAGTAAAGTATTGGAAATAAATTCCTTCATGGGAATTTATATGCCAGGGAAAAAACCGGAAATATTTCCATTTTTATTTTCCTTCCCACCGGGAATATGTCCAGTGTGCATCACTAGTCATGACCAAATTTGGGAGGGGGAACCGAAATATTTCACCTACTTGATTTTCTGTCTAAACTTATTTGACAATTTCATATGAAACTAAGAATATTGGATTGGAACTACTCCGTATCTTCTCTAATAGACGTAAATTATGACTATTCACAGGAGGCAGTGTTGAGTTCGTAGGGGAAGTTATAAATTCATCACTTTGAACATTTTTATCCAACTCTGGCTTCCAAAGCACTGTCAAGTACTGTTAAATTTTATTAAAATTAACAAAAACATTCACGGTGAACACTTCATTGTGAAACTTCTGTAAATCAGATTGGGGGAACAGTCTCCACCAATGCTCAGAAACATTTAGGGGGAACATATCAAAAAATGAAGGTACGCCATGGGCCAGGGGGAATGAGCACTACTGCTTATAGTTAAAGCATTTAACTTGTTTGCCACACTTCCACCATAGTGTTTGAGAGTCAACTAGTAACGCACACGCTGTTATGAATCAGTTTATCTGTACCCCGAAGAAATATTTCTATATGCTTGAAATCACATTGTTGTCCACAAAGAGGCCACAGCCCTACATATACCTGTGACAGGGAACATCAAAATGCTCGAAACATATCTGTTCAATTGTATTTGTAGTTCTACACATGACTCTCACCTTGCAATCTGACACTTTCCGCGTAATTCTTTGTACGGCGCAGTATAGTATTTTCTTAAAGTACTTTTATCAGTGCTGAGATTCGTGTCAATTTTTTCAGAATTTATTGAAGGGTAAATGGTTTGCCTCATTGAGTGGACACAAAATCAGTATTATAATTATTGTAAACTGCGTCGTTTTTTTTTTTTTTTAAGTTGGTTGTTCAAAGACAATTCATGACAGAGTTTGTCGGAGTTTTTAAAAGATTTTAGAATATAGCAATGAAAAAGAGAGAAAAGAGAATTATGAACAGATGAAGTAGGAAAGGGTCCACAAAGGTAACGAAGGAATAAAAGATTCAAAAGGGAAGAGAAAGGTGCTGAAACATTAAATCTATTCCCATTCACAGACGAACTTGGTAAAATGTGTTGTTTATGGGAACCTTTTGTTACTCTAATCAGAGGCGGATCCAGGACCGACTTCTGGGGGGAGGGGGCGGTGGGTTGTCATACTGCTACTATTAAGGGCTCCAAACTTTGGGATGGGCTTTATATATATATATATATATATATATGTATGTATAAAATAAGAAAGTTTCCTCTTGTGGGGGGCGATCGCCCCCCCTGGATCCGCCCCTGGCTCTAATGAAAAATCCTAAGTTATTACTCATTGCATTCCTATAAAAATGAAGGAAACTTTAAAACGAGCATTGTTAAAGAATGCTCAAATTGGATCGGAATAGCTCTAAACTCGCTGGCATTAAGGCTCTTTACAATCGTAATCTCTACTATTCTGAGTCTTTGAGAATAATATAAGGATAGCAGGGAATATGAGGAATTGGAAACTTATCCACTCATAATCTAGTAAACCTACGAGGAACAAATGGCAAACGTATTGTCAATCTTTCGTTCTTAACTTACAGTAATCAATGATAATACTAATACTTTTGAAATTAAAATCACAATCAATTGTTCTTTCACTATCAGGATCTTGTCAGTATTTTTTTTTTTTTTAATTTCATTGAACTGAAAAAGGCTATAGAATCGGAATCGAAAGTTTCTCTTAAGAATAGAATTGAAATATCGAATTTATTTGCAGAAATAAAGAAAAAATAATTCCAAAAGGTTGGGGGACTTCCAGTATTGTTCTTCTAACCCAATGCTCATTTATGCAAAAGATTGATATTTGAAGTAAGGGTTCTTTCTTAACAACACAGAGTACGAATTTCTTGTTTAATTTCACTATGTTGATTTTGTTAACGAATATTTAGTGTTCCTATGTGTTACTATGAAAATATTTTGCGTTCCCCTTTCTGCGTCTTTGATATACGTGGAATAACTCGAAACCTCGTACGAAATTTGAATACCTTTTATAGACTTCTTATTGCGTCACCTTTACCTCTTTTAATCTGTTGGGGGCACGGTGGCTCTCTTGTACGTGGGGTCTCTATAGTGAACAATATCGTATCTATAGGTTTTCTAGGCGTACTCCCGTTTCCTCCTATATTCTCATTCCATCATTTCTTCCATCACCATTGACTTGCCTTAATCATGTGTCTCTGTTAGCTGAAATGACATAATCCTAGAACGTTAAACTGAAAGCTTTCATTTCACTTCATTTTCTTTTAATCTGTTCCCGATCAAAGATCAAATAAAGGATTTTCTGCAACATGTGTTCAATTATTTTAAATCAAAAATACAAATACCAAATTTCATGTGTCTAGAGTATAAATGTATGAATATCTTGTCACAAGAGTTGCAATCCCTTCATCCCATTCTCTTAAGCGGAATAAAAAAAATACTCTTGTTTAGAGGTACCTTAAGCCACAAACTCTAAGTACTGTCCATATTTCAAAAGGTAAACAGTTAGTCCTAGGTATTCATTATCAGTCAGTAATCCCCTCATTCAATTAGTCAGGACTACGGAGATAAACGAAAGCATGTTTTTTTTCTCTTTTCTTCCAAATATAAAATCATAATACGCTTTACATTAGCACTAGAAAGAAAACTTTCATTAATTGAAAGAATATTTAAAGTAGAAATTCGTAATAAATTACATAGAAAAAAAACGTATGAATAAAGTTATTTCTTTCTCTTCTGTCATTATTAAATTGTAGGGCTATTTTAAATTTTCGTTTACTTCTCAATCCATCACAGCAAAGAAAAAAAGTATTTCGTTTTCTTTGTTTTCTAATTAATATGTCTTTAATTAGGACTATTTAAATTGGGTTCAAAGAAGGAAAAATTTGCCATTCGTTCCGTAATTGGATAATGCTACGATTCAGTAAAATGAAAAGAAGGAAAGAAATAGTTCCGAAAAAGATCTAATGGTCTGAAAACAGACGTAAGAAAAGAAAGGACACAAAACACCACAGACGAATTGAATTAAAATATTGTAGCGACGAAATTATTTCTAGCAATTTTCTTTATTGTTCTTCTCGTTTGAGATAGAAAGATGGTGGTCGCTCAACGTACGAAAGGATTGTAAGCGTCTTTCACCTGCAAAATATCTGGATGAAACTGGATCATGAAATCTAAGGATGTAAACAGAAACGAAGCACTTTGTTTAACTTTGCTAATTAACTCAGGTCTTCTTCGCACCTACATCTCGCTGTTGTGACTTCAGCAGTGACGACCATACTAGTAGCAAACCAAGGCACCTCTGCCAGGTTTAAGGCCTGTGTGGCCGGGTGGAACTACGGCACTTCCAACGCACTGTCCACATTCTTCAATACGAATCTACCCCGAATTCTTGTCTGCAATGGTTTTCAATAATCGATCGGACATAACGTCCTGCTGACAATTGAGGAGCATTTGCGTTCGCAAAGAAAAAATGACAGAGTACATGTATGAGAAGAACTCGATGGAAGAAGGTGCCTGTAGTTTGTTGACTTTTGTTTTACATCTGTTAACAAAACAAACTTATAAATCTAATGCATATTTATATATCTCAATGCCTGACGTCATTGGATGTTTAAAATAAATTACATTTAAAATTGGCTTTCAATACAACATCATACAAGCGCCCTCAGATATCTGCACACTATGTATTAAGATGCAGGCAAAAGTACAGGCAAAAGTACTAAGTTATCGACAAACAATAACTCTGAATATAGACGTTTAACATAAGGAAAAAAGTCGCTCAAGCTGAAGCATCTGAGTTCTGTTTCGACAAGTACTACATATTTCTTTCTCTCTTTTTTCTTTCTTTCTTTAAAAGCGGAAAACAAATCGAGGTTTTCGAAATTTCACTTCATTCACTAAGTCGTATTGGTATCAACTAAGTTCCCCTTATTACGTTGAATTCTGAAACCGTAGTCATCTCATTGTAACTTTCCTGAATACCTCTCAATGCATAAAATAAGGAAGAAATAATGATGTCTATAGCCGTATGTCATGATACTCAAGTAAATAATTTATTCAAATTCATTTGATTTTATAGTTATCTCACTTTTTCGTATATGAAATTTGGTATTGTCCAGCAGAACTGAGAAATATTTTTTCCGTCAGTACTATTGTAGGTATTACAATGAAACTTGGCACATATATTACTTATAAACTAGAGTAGTTTTAAAGGTATATTATATTTTGGTGCCTTTAGTCGTGGCCGTACTAGGGGGTGCTACATTAAAAAAAAGGGGATTTTTGGACGGGAGATTTCCAATTGTACCTTATATTTCCCTCTTCTTATACAGCATGTACACATGCGAATAGGACCGTTTCCAAGCTTGGTTTATTTTGAAGTGAATGACATATGAACTAAGATAATCGGAAAACACAATTG
This sequence comes from Thermobia domestica, assembly GCF_964235325.1. NCBI lineage: Eukaryota > Metazoa > Arthropoda > Insecta > Zygentoma > Lepismatidae > Thermobia > Thermobia domestica. Next base: position 23,622,144 of record NC_137470.1, read on the forward strand.
AAGCAATAGCTACTTAAGTGAAAGACCAAATAGAAAATTCAAGAATCTAAGTGTCAACACTACATAGCACACATTTGTGTCGATTACAAGCTCGAACCAATTCATCATTCTTTTTTTTTTAATTTTCGTATTCAGCATCCTCATTTACATAAGAAAGCATGAAACAAGTTAAAATTTGTTGTCCAGTATAATTAGCTTTTGGATCAAGGACCACAAAATTTTTGAACTGCCCCTAAATCGAACTTTCCTTTTTTAGGGTAATGAGAATGTGGAAGGAAACAGAAGTATCTCCACAAAATTGACGGACATGATGTTGCCCAACACAAACTTATCTAGCCAAGAATCGACCACGCACTCGAGTTAAGCTCTCTACCACTGAGCCACGATGTCTCCCTTAACTGCATTTTTATCCGTAACTGTGGAAAGATTAGAGTCTTGATTCGATTTAGATGAAAACTACAATAATATTTTAGTTTGTATGTACGCTCGTGTACCCACTCGTATATACGTAATATTGTTTTCATTCTTTCACATAAACATGCAGAGTGAGTAACGAGATACACGTTGCGATACGATTAAATTTCATTGTGGCATTAAATATATTTTCATTTTATGCAAGTGCATACAAACGAAGCTCGAGAGAGAAAATTTATAACACACACGCATGAGAACGGAAAAAGCATAAAAAGATAAGCACTATATATGCCTAACTAGTGTTGTGTCGATCATGAACGATTCGATCATTATGAACGAATCATCGCGTGAATCAAATGAATTATGATTCTTGCCAGAAATGAATCAATTCTTCCAATGAATCATTTGTACTTTTCACTGAATTGCTTGCCGTGATCAAAATGAATTGAGAATCACAAAGTGCCAGCCAGCTTGTGTGAGAGAATTGGTAGGGTTGCTTCTGCAAATGCGCTTGCAGTTCACGGGGATTGGTAAAAGAAAGAAAACCGTACGAGCTTTTTTTCTTCCTGCTTTCGTAGATGCGTGCGTTTCTTTTTCTTCCTGCATGGTAGGGTTGCTTCTTGCGAAAAGAGGAAGCCGCGTTGTTGGAAGCAGATTACTTTCAAAATAAACTTTTCTGTTGGTTTCTTCTCGTCGTGAAGTACTGACAGTGTTGCTCAATTAGATGTAATACGATTTCATAATTAGTTTCAGCATACTCTTGGTGATCACTTATCTATATTATCAAGATAATGTACGTACTACTATCAGCAAAATAAATGACACGTCTCTTTATTTTGAAGTTTTTTTGAAAATATCTCCGTTTTCTTTATATGTTCGAAATTTCGGAAGGTTTCCCCAGCAGGACAGGTTAATAACAAACCCGTTTTTAATATTTGTGTTAGATATTAGCTTAAAATAAATAAATTAGAAGCCAAAAACATTAAATGCACAGAAATCTCGAGAATTACCAACTCTGCTAAAGTGGGAAATTTTCAAGAACGCGAGGGTATTCTGCAGTTCAACACGAAGGAGCGACATCTATGTCATTGAGAGAAGCGTGGATTAGATCTACAAACGAAAATTTTAACGAAATATTTCTAATATGTCTTATAATATGCATTATCAGCGATCTCCAAATATATGAATCTATGCTAAGTATTAACGTATAGATAGAGCAAATAGTGGAAATTACCTATGGAAAAAGACGAATTGTTAGCCCAATCGTAATGAAAAATCGTCTTTACTGTAGAACAGGTTCAGTTTACGAATGGAAGCAAATAGCTCAGTTAGCTAAAGCAACGAGTCTGTATCGCAAAGGTAGTGCGTTCGAGCCCCGTGGAAGTGTTGTTGTCATTTTTATCACTAATATTATTTTATTTATGTTTTATTTGCGAAATAATCAAATTGTAATATATGTGCAAAACTCATGACGATACCAAAAAAAGAGAAAATTTCGTCGCATTTGCATTAGTGTCTGTAATTTTTGTTTGCAAACAGTTTTGTAATTATTTCCTTTGTGCTCACTGATGCATAACGAATGTTTTCCAGTAAATGCTAACTGTAATTTGGAGAATTTTATAGTTTCACAATGTTTCTCACTACATAGTCTTCTATCTACGTGTTTCGATATTTTGATAACAGATTTCCCTATTAAATGTTTAATTTTCCCTATAAATATTTGTCTTAAATTGAAATTGTTTTGAATTTACTACATAAGGAAAGTTGCCCGAAGGAGAACTCAAGTAATTGATATTCTACGTAAAAGCAACCTATTGTAGAATGATGATGCTTCTTACCTTTAGCACATAATGTTAACGTTAGAGAGTCAGAGAGAGAAAAATCATTTTTTTCCTCCCCTGTGACCACTCATCTTAAAGCTCTACCTATAATGATTCGTGTCACATAATTTCGGCTCTCCAAAGACATTCATATTTATTATTATTATTATTATTATTATTATTATTATTATTATTATTATTATTATTATTATTATTATTATTATTATTCCTGAATATGCCACCCTTACATAATGTAGTAACTTTAAGCATCTTAGTTTAATGTGCTTTCTTTAGTAATAACTTGAGCAACCACGAAACAAAATTTAAATTTATGAGGGGGCACGACGTTTTATTTCCCCGCTCTCTTTTTAGCACCCTCCAACAGAAAGTATATAGTTTCTGAGAAGCAGGAGAGAAAAAATTAATAAGAAATATATTTAGTGCATCCTTTCCTCCTTCGTGAATGGAATATCACTTAGCATTTTTTATTCTACTGAAGACGACCCTAAGCCGTTATGGTTAGGTAACAAAAGAAATACCTAATATATTTATAGCGCCCCTTAACTGTAATATTACCTCTTCTTTATTTGTTCGAGGCTGCCCTACACAAATAGATTGACATTTGACAAAAATAATAGGAAAAGTGTCTAAAGATTACAAAACACTTTATATTTTGTCAGAAACAAGGCAGTATGTACACAGCATTGCTTTCGTTAGCAAGTGTTTCACCCTTGAGTCCCTTATAAAATTAGCCAGAATAAAGTTAGGCCGATCATTGTTCTAGAGGGATTTGTCCAGGATGGTTTGCTGTCGAGCTAATAACGATGATTATGTTTATTTACATCACCGTTAAAGAAATAGCAAACTTTCTGAAAAGAACTAACTTAGGAAACAGATCTTCCTTCCACTTAGCCAGAGCCCACTCTGAAAAATTGCATCTGGCGTTCTGAGAAAAAGTTCTATGGGACTATTAGAAAAATATATTCTCGTTTCCACGCTGATGGTAGAATTTCTTAAGTAGTTATTTAATTACGTTTGAAGCGTAGGCGTAAATAGCGCACCCGGTGGCGTGGAAACCGCACAAGCTGCAAGGCCAAAAAATATACAGAAAGTACGCAGGGGCGGAGCAGGCCAAATTTACACACGGGCAAAGTGACTTTTTGGCGCCCTCCCCCTAGTACTAGCCTATATTTTACATTTTATCATAGTGTTTTTAATATTTTAAACCAGGAGCGTCATTTCAGATTTTGCTTTGGGGGGAGCAAGAACTCTTGATATAAGTAAAATTTCGCGTTTTTCATTGATTTACTACTATTCTAATGATAAAATCTATATACATCTCAAACTCAGAGGGGTAAATGCCCCTCCCAGCCCTCCCTAAATGACGCCCCTCTTTTAAATCCATTTTCAAAAAGAAATACATTACCTAGGAAAACTTCACAAAGAATATGGCCCGCTATAAACAATACGAACTAGGCCCCCTGGTCTAGTGGCTAGCACGCCTGCCTTCTCTGGTGCTGGGTCCAATTCTCGGTGGATTACTGTTGAACTATAAAAGTGGTTCGGATTCCACTCTAATTAATATCCACATCTCCCTTGGCCATTAAGGCATGACCGTGGAACGCTAAACTCAAGCAAACAAACAAACAATACTTAATTCCCGGGACTATTTATTCTACATGCCATCTCTCCATTTTTCGATACAGCTCCCTTAGTACTATGAAACTCTCTTCTTCCATAGTGAAATGGAAAAAGCTCATGTAATTGCCACTACTTTACAAGAATATAAACCAAAAACGTTAGTAGAAAACACATTATAAAATTTACTTTTTGAGGCTCGTTTTGGCGCCCCTCTCTTTCTGGCGCCCAGGGCAGTCGCCCGGCTCTTGGTCCGTCTGTGAAAGTACGGACGAATAACTAAGGACTGAGGAGGAGAGGTTAACCTTCATGTTATGCCTCTGGTTTGACGTGTTTGAAATGTTCAGTAAGTGATCGGTTAGTGAAATAATTTCGACGGTTACTGATGTTTAAAGTTCAGCTAAGACAAAGCTACCTAACCAAATACATTTGATATCGCGATGTCACAATTTGATTTTTCCTCACATAAAAAAGATAAAAACAACAGTAATAAAAACCCATACTCATACTGGGCTCCTAACTAACTAACAACCTAATTCGTACAGACTAGTTGCTCTGGCCAACTGAGTTTCGATTTCTTACGCGAAAGAAGTATGTCATATTAAGAGGCATGTTTTTCATTATCAAAACTGTTCGAAGTTAAACGAACATAGCTTAAGAACAGAGACGGGGCTGAATTACAACTCGATTGACCTTGAGGGCAAATCAGCAAAGGGTAGCTATAAACGTAAGTTCAACATGCATTTCTGTGGAGTTCTGTTCAGTATTTCTATCTGCCACTCATGCTTGTTCGTAGGAGTAATATTTTAAAAACCTAACCTTTCGATAGAGCACAATGGCAGAGAATCAGAGGAAAGGATTTCTTGCCCGTGTGAACGTGGGATACCACCATGTGCAATAAAACTGACGCGTCTCCTTGAAGTGATATTTCATCGAAAATAACTCGTTTTCCTTTATATAGTTTATCCGAAGTTTTTGAGGGTTTCAAAATGAGGAAACGTTACTGACAAACAAGGACGCATTTAGGGGTGGGTCCAGGGGGTCCGGACTCCCTCTGAAATCCCAACTTTTCTATAAATTTAGCCTAGTTTTTGGGATTATCTTTTTAAATTTTATTATAATTTATCCTAATATTGAAGTCGGACCCCTCCCGAAATAAACTACTGCATACGTGTCTGCTGACAATTTTCAATATATTCGTTAAATAATAAAGTAAAATAACTAAATTAGGAGCAAAAAGCTTCAACACGGGCTAACTTTTGTCCACTGCCAATATTGCTAGAAGGGATATTAATAGCAAAATCTGCTAGTCAATGCTGAACCTTGGAACGTCATCCCGAACAACAAGCCTATTATTGAGAACTACATATGAAACATGTTATCAAAACTTATCCAGCTTTTATCTGGCATGAAATTATTATATACACCAAAATGCACTCTCCTAAAATATGCATCTAAACATTGCTCTACGTATCTATGAAGCAATGAAAATTTTTTATCGAAATATGTGACCAGGAAACTCTAACAGCCAGCCATTTTATTTAAATCGTAATAAACCCTGTAACCGTGCGTTAACGTGAAGACAAAGCTTGGTTCATTGGTAAAGTGTTGGAAGAATAAAAACTCAATGTTCATAGGTTCGAATCTATCCAGTCACCACAACATTTTATTCTTATGTGTAACGATGAAATAAAAAAAATGTATAACCGTTAAGACAAAACTTCAACCAAGTCTGAAGAGAACAATACCAAAATAGTAACACAATGACGTCAACCAAAAATTATTTCATGTAGCGTTTGGACGAAATTACAGCTGTCAACAATTGCAGAAGTAAAAACGGGCTGATAGGTGTAATGCAGTCTAGACTTCTGAATGCATTTACTTCCTGAAAACTTCCGTCTCGTCATTGGTATGTCTTTAATCATTGTAAAACCTTTCAATTGGAAGTGAAATGACACAAACTAAAAAAATTAAATCAATAAATGTCTATGTGTAAAAGTAGGTGTCTCTTATCTGTAGTTCTGAGTTCCTTTTACTTTGAAGTGACAAATGAGAGAAGAATGTACTCCTATGGTGTTCGAAAAAAAATCAAATTTGAGATTTCAACGAATTTACACGTATTATAGCCCCTTACACCGATAAAGTTTTTTTTTCGATACATGCCCATCTGTTCGTCCGTCTGTTCGCTACACTTTTCTGTGCACTCGCCTAGAGGCCATACCTTTCAACTTATCTGCACCAAATTTTAGTTTAAGATTTTCATAGTATTTCCTATAGTTTTGTTTTATTTCCCTCCTACTCCCAAAACAAGGGTAGTTTCCTGTACGATGAAAATAGAAAAAAGATATTTTCCCATAACTGGCTCTAACGATCTTGTTTTCTTTCTTTTTTTAGATAAATCAATATTTATTTAGCAACCCTTTTTTGTGGTATAAGGCATTTATCTGAGAAAAATCTACAAGGAGTATTTTATACCAAGGGGGTGAGTTTTCTCTCGGTGATTTTCTCAAAATGGACAAGTGTTTTCATTCATATTTCATAAATAAAGATTTAATTAATAACCGAACAATATGGCAAAACTCGTTTGTACTGAAAAAAAAATATATGCGAGGGGTAGTTTACTCTTGGGGGTGATTCTCCTCCACGGTTTTCTCAAAAATGGTTCAAGCAATTTTGTTCATACTCAGAAATAAATATTTCATTAAAAACCTAGTAATATGGAATAACTCGCTTACCCTGAAAGAATCCTCAAGAGGGGGGTTATTCGGGGAGTTATTTTTCCCTCACGATTTTCTCAAAAATTGCTCGGACAATTTTATTGATAATTCATAAATAAGTATTTCAATAATAACCCTATATTTTAGTATAATTCACTTCTATGAAAAACAATTACAACGGATAGTTTATTTTGGGGTTCAAGGTTATTTCCCCGACAATTTTCTCGAACGACAGGCGATTTTGTTCAAATTTAGCAAATAAATATTTCATTAATAACCAAAAGTATATCTTAACTCATTGTTCGAAACAATTCACAAGAGGTAGGTAACTCCTGACGTGTTCTTTTTGAACGATTTTCTCAAAAATGACTCATTTGATTTTTTCATATTTCACAAACAATGATTGCATTAATTGGTCTATATATGTCTAATGAAAATGTACTCAAAGTGTGAGTTAGTTTTGTAGTGTGCATTTTCTTCAATCGAAGTTTTTTATTCGATAATCTGACATTCGATGTATTTGAATAATACGATAATTTTATTCGTATTATCCAAATACACACTTCAGTAACAACTGCGGCCTAACACAGTTAAGAAATTGAATTGAAAAAGTTTAGTGAGGTGGCTCTGTAATTGAATATCTTTTGGTAAACTCCCTAGCTTTTTGTGGTAAACTCAATTTTTTTTTCGAGCGCCAAAGAGAGAAGAAATTATAGTGATTGTGAAAATAATATATCAAATTCAGATTTCAACAGATTTACATGTTTCATGGCGTCTACATACCGAAAATGTGACTTTTCGACACCCGTCCTTCCGGTCCGTCCTTTCGGCACACTTTTCTATGCATTCGCCTAGAGGCCGTACCGTTCAACTTATCTACACCAAATTTTAAACTTAGGGTTTACATACTATTCCTACAGGAGCTTTTCCAATTTTTTCCTACTACCTAAAATAAGTGTGGTTTACCAACAGCCGAAAATCGGATAAAGATATTTTCTCAAAAATGGTTTTGACAATTTTGTTTATTTTTCATTAATCAATATTTAATTAACAACCCTATATTGCGGTATCAGATATTTCTCTTACAAAAATTTACGAGGGGTAGTTTATTCTTGGAGGTGACTTTTTCTCGACGATTTTCTCAGAAAATTCTCTGGCAAATTTTGTACACACTTCATAAATAAATATTTAACCTTACAACATGGTATAAGTCAATTGACCTGAAAAATATATGAGTAGTAGTTTATTCTTGCAGTTGAATTTATTCCCAGTGAGTTTCTCAAACACGACCAGTTGGCAACACTGTACCTCGATAACGAAGCTGAATTCGAAAACTGCAAGAGGATCATTTGTCTTCTTTTGATGTCACAAATCATCTCCCGAAGTTTGTGGACATCTTTCAGGTTCACCCTTAATGAGGCTTTTTTTCGAAAAGTTAACTATTAACTTTATTCATTGTTTGTCTTTTTTAAATCACAAATGCCGTTATTAATTTTAAGGCAGAGAACTACTTCTGAGAGAATAGATCTTGAAAAATAATTTTAAACTTTAGACTTTTGTTTTCGAGACATTCCAGACAAGACGAGACATTTTACAAGCTATCTCGTGTCCAAAATATTTGCCTCGTCTTATCTTGGATGTCACAAAGCGCGTTCTCGTCTCTTTCTCGAGACATGTCTTATCTCGTGCGCATTCGTTAACACTTGGAAAGGATTAGTTTTCTACTCAAAGCATTGTTTTTATAATGGTTGCATATTTATGATAATTGCTGTCAACATAAATTACAGTCCTTTCAGTTGAATTAATTTTTATTATTATTATTGAAATTGCAATATCTAGTTTAAAGTTGGACGATTATGCACCTACGCTAAGGGAGAATGATGATGAATGAAATGGTGAAATGAAGAAAGTGTGAGGAAAATGGAAAATCTCAGGAAAACACATACCCATGCACACGGTATTTATCCACCTCAAATTTCACTTGGCGCGAAGTGGAATCGAGCCATGGACCCCATGCACCAAAGGTGAATGCTCTATTATATTATTATTATTATTATTATTATTATTATTATTATTATTATTATTATTATTATTATTATTATTATTATTATTATTATTAATAATAATAATTGTAGCGAGCCTAACGGGTTTCAACCGTCCGACTCAACCAACGTTTGGGTGCCTGTTCGTTCGTCTGCTCCCTGACAACTTCTCATAAAAGACATTTCATTTTAATGAAACTAGTAAGTGCCTTCTTTTAGCTTTGCGAAGTAACTATTGCTTCTAATTTGAATCTGCAAAATATAAGAGGTAAAATTAACCAAATGGTGCAAGTTTCCACTCATGTATACAAAACATTTTTGCAATATGAATTACGTGAATCTTGTCCCATAAAGAAGCTGAAACCCCTACACCGAAGAGCCCTCCGAGATTTGATCATTGTCCACACGGACTGAAATTGTCATTTGAAGCCAAGACTTTAATATGAAGCCAATAATTTCTTAAGATAGACGAAAAATTCGGAAGTTATAAGCATTTTCATATTTTTGCCTTTTCCCATAAGGGAACCGTAGCCCCCTATACTGAAGAGCCCCCCCCTCCGGAGATTTGATCATTGTCCACTCGGACTGAAATTGTCATTTGGAACCAACACTAATACGAAGCAAAATATTTCTTTAAAATAGACGAAAAATTCGAAAGTTATAAACATGTTAATATTTTGCCTTTTCTCATAAGGGGGACGTATTAGACTACACTGAAGAGCCCCGCGAGATTTGATCATTGACCACTTGGACTGAAATTCTCATTTGAAACCAAAACTTTAATATGAAGCCAAAAATTAAACTTTCACATCAATTTAAACTGACTGGGTTCCGGTTCACCCCACTTTTGTTTAGTTTAGTTAAGTGGTAATTTATGACAGCTTCTCATCATCAAAATAATCTTTCACTCCCCCCAGAAGTTTGTGCTGGATCCGCCACTGGATTCAATAGACATTTTTTCTATTCTTTTTATCACCTTGTTGGGGCTTCCTCGTACAAATAAAGAAGCGGTAATATTACAATCAAGGGGCGCTATATATTAGGTATTTCTTTAGTTACCTACCCCTCACCGCACAGGGCCATCTTCGGTAGAATAAAAAAAATATTACGTGATATTCCAATCATGAAAGGGGAGAGGATGCTGTAAATGTATTTCTTATTCATTTTGTCTGCCCTGCTTATCAGAAATTACTTTCTGTTGGAAGGGTACTGAAATGAGAGGGGCAAAATAAAACGTCGTATCCCCTCCTACATTGTTGCTCAAATAATTACTAAAGAAAGCATTTTAAACTAAGATATTTAAGATTTAAACTAAGAAACTAAGATATCCTTAAATTATGTAAGGATGGCATATTCATTATTATTATTATTATTATTATTATTATTATTATTATTATTATTATTATTATTATTATTATTATTATTATGTGAATGTTTTGGAGCACCAAAATTTTGTGAGACGAACAATGGTATGAGGAGGTTTAAGATGGTTGGTCATAGGGGAGGAAAAACAAGGATTTTTCTCTGTCTGACTCTCTAACGCAAAGATTATGTGCTAAAGGTAAGAAGCATCATGATTCTACAATAGGTTGATTTTACGCATCAATTACCATCAAATACTTGAGTTCTCCTCCTTCGGGCTACTTATTTTATGTAGTAAATTCAAAGCAATTTCAATTCAATACAAATACATTGTAAAACTTTTCCGTAATTAAACATCTAGGGAAAATTAAACATTTAATAGGGAAATATGTTATCAAAATATCCAAGTACGTAGACAGAAGACTATCTAGTGAGAAATATTGTGAAACTTTATAAAATTCTCCAAATTAGAATAAACATTTACTGGGAAACATTCGTTATGCGCCAGCGAGCATATGGTGAGCAGTGAGCATGGCGGAAATAATTACGAAACTGTTTGCAAACAAAAGTAGGGACACTAATGCAAGTGCGACAACGGCATTTTTTTTTTCTTTTTTGGTATCGTCAAGATTTTTACACATATGTTACAATTTGAATCTTTCCCACGTAAAAAAATAAATAAAATAACCATAATGATAAAAATGGCCACGACGTTTCCATGGGATCGAACCCACCACCTTCGGCATAAAGACTTGTTGCTTTAACTCACTGAGCTGCCTGTTTTCTTACGTGAGCTGAGCCTGTTCCGGTAAAGACGATATTTCATTACGATCGTGCCACCAATTCGTCCTTTTCCATAGATAATTTCCACTATTTGGTCTATCTTTACGTTAATACTTAGCATGTATTCATACATTTGGAGTTTGCAGATAATGCACGTAATAAGACATATTAGAAATATTCGTCAAAAGTTTAGTTTGCAGATTTAATCCACATTTCTCTCAGTGACACAGATGTCGCTGCTTCGTGTTGAGCTGCAGAATTCCCTCGCGTTCTTGAAAATTTTCCACTTTAGCAGAGTTGGTAATTCTCGAGATTTCTGTCGATTTAATGTTTTTTCTTCTAATTTATTTATTTTAAGCTAATATCTAACACAAATATTAAAAACGAGTTTGTTATTAACCTGTCCTGCTGGGGAAACCTTCCGAAACTTCGAACATATAAAGAAAACGGAGATATTTTCAAAAAACTTCAAAATAAAGAGACGCGTCATTTATTTAGATCATAGTAGTACATTGGATAAAGCTATTACCATCACTTTCAACTGCACTAGCCAAAAAGGTCAATTTTAACGTTTCATAATCAGCTCAAAGCACTATATAATATTCAATCTAAATACAATATTTACACAGAAAAATTGCACTGTAAACTATTTGTACTGCACATAATGTATTTCACAAATGTATTTAAATGTATAGAAAGACGAACGCAGATTCTTTCTGGGAATATAATGCATTGCATCTTTCAGTAGAAACACTTGTCCACATGCAACAGAGCTTAGTGGCAAGGGTGCCGATTCTGGGGGGCCCGGACCCCCTGAATGCTCAAATGTATTTTTATGAATATTCAACATTGGGCATAATTTGAATTAGTCTTAAAATCCTTTAGACCGTTGTCTGCAACCAAACACACCTTAATGCTCCCCCCCAGAAGTTAAGGAGAACCAGCGCCCTTGCTTAGTGGTACCTATTTTTCGCTTTACTACTAATGAAATGGACGTACAGATACAAATGGTTTCTGAGCTTCCATGTAAGCAAGAGGATGTGGCAGACCCAGGATCGATTCCCGGCAAGAGCTCATGTGATTTAGATTCCATGTTAATCAGTAGGTCCACGTCTCATATAGCCTCGCTGCTAAATGGGACGTTAAGCTCAAAATCAACTCAACTCAAATTTAACTAAGTAATGGTTTTCTCTTAAGAATATAGAAAAAGCAAGGATTATTTCAGGGGTAGGCGAGGAGAAAATACCCCGAGGCTAAAAATTATCCCCAGATGTGGTAAAGCGTTCACCTCTGGTGGATGGGGTCCCTGATTTTCTCCTATTTACGCCAAATGGGCTTTATGGTAGACAAACACCATATGTGTGGGTTTTTTCTGAGTTCTCCAGTTTTCGCTCACTTTCTTCATATCACCATTTCATTCATTCTCATCATAATCGTTTCCTTTAGTCTAGAGGAAGATAACCATGAAACGTAATTTTGTACGAATATTTGCAGCATCAGGATTCTATTTTCAAAAGTTTTCAGCCTGCTTTCTTCGATTGAAGTAAAATGACTGTATCCCAATCACACAGCACAACAGGCATACAGACCAAGGGCCAACGGAGTGATGACTCCCCCACACTTGGGGACTTTTGAAACTATATTAGAAATGTTCCTTAGGTCTTTAGAATCAAAAAATAGTTATTGGTCAACATATAAATGCAACACCTGTGTCCTGGGGTACTTAAACATTTAGCATCTTTGTATATTTACAGACATCGATGGGATCTCTTTAAATGACCGTAGATCAGACCGTTAGTGCAACACTGGAACAAGTTAAGCTTCCATCGATTTCTAAGTGTGTAGGCTTTTAACTTACGTAATGAACGAGACATTTCGGCGTACAAAGGAAAACTAATTGAGGTATATTTAAGAAAATTTCCCTTAAAAAGAGTCCCTTCTTGCGATTCTTTGTTATCACGTGCCAACACTGCAAACTATGTGAATAATAAAATGTATTTACGTGTCCCATTTTATTTTCAACTTAAACTGAAAATTTCATCTTGATCAATCAAATAGCAGCAGAGGAATTATGTATTTTATCCTCTTCATAGGGCTCAAAATAATTGATTTTCATGGAAGTACGATTATGACTTTGTGTCAATATTCCCTTTTATTTTTCTATAGAAAGCAACAGATACAAATTAATCTAGTTGATTTTCTCATTCGTTATATTATGACAGATTCTCAGTACCGAGAAATCCCCCAGGAAGACTTTGTGGTTTGTTGCTCAATGGCATAATATAAAAAATTTCAAAGCAGTAGTTTTACTGTTGTGCCGTTACATTATGTTCCTTTGAAAATACTTGTGTTGGTATTCTGCAATGAATAAAACTTCCAAATATGTCTGCTGTGTGAAGTTATCAAACAATTCTCGAAGTTATTGAGTAGGACATGTATTTTTATTACATATGCACACAGATAATCGCACCTAATATAGTATGTAATTTGTAGTTTTTTAATTATCGTAATATTAAACAATTCATTATATTTTTATGTGATTGTCTGTCTGTAGGTTGATAATAGTAGCACATTCTCTATGAAATCCACGTGATCTCAGTTTTTTCTGGTGAAGAATGGCGAAAAGAAGCAAGTCATTCAGACAACAATTGTAACAAGAAATGGGATGGCTATTGTGAAAAATCGAAAATTCTGTGTAATACACTACGCACAAAACGAAGCTGACGTAAGGACGAAAAATTTAATCGAAAAAAAGCTTCCATAAAAACCTTCAAGTCAAATAACTGCGGCAAGAGAGTGACATTACAAAACTGCACCGCTTAATATCAATTTGCATCCTAATTTCTACAGAATACGACTCAAACAAACAAAGTTTATCGCTGGGACTACCAAAGTTTCCCAAAATTACCACGTTTACTAAGTCAGTCTGCTGAATCATGTGTTGCGGAATGGATAAGTCACCATATTTGGTGCGTACTGCTATACGACAGTAAGTAGCAGGCATCTTGTTTAACGAGGAGCAGTGCGTGTTTGCCAGAAAGAGAACTAAAACGGGAATCACGAAAAAAGGGAAAGGATGTTTCATCGGAAACTATAGTGACATGTGTCACTAGAACAGTTGAACGTGCCATTAAAGAAACGCCTATTCGATAGGAAGATGATTCACTACTGTTACATATTCAAGAAGTGGATTTCATAACAGCCAAAATCAGATACCACAACCTGAACCAGATCGTGTTTGAAGTAAGATTTGAAGCTTTCCTGGCGGCGTATATGATAAAGTTCTTCTCGGGCAATCAGCCAGGTGAAAACTGGTGGATAGGCCAACGTTTCGAGAGCTGTCATCGTTCTCATCATCAGGGCAATTATAGATGATGCCCTGATGATTGCCCTGATGATGATAACGATGGCAGCTCTCGAAACCTTGCCATATCCACCAGTTTTCACCTGGCTGATTGCCCGAGAAGACCTTTATCATGAACCAGATCGTCGAGCTAAAACGGCTAAGATGGACGAAATATACCTAAAGATACATTCGTTGAAGGCACACTCTGTGCAGGTATGCCAGTAAGTGTTTTGGTTACTGAATTAGCTTTATTATTACTGCGAGCTGTTCTTAAGATGTATGAGTATTTTTTATCATATTGAATCATTACAAGATGTGTAACTGTGAGGGAAATTACATCATGAATCGTGAGTCTATGTTTATTTTCTATCTATCAATGTACTGCGATCAAACGCGCTATTGGAAAACTAAAATCTCGATTAATTTATTTTTTGTGTAATTACATAGAATAGTATTAGGCATATGTTTAAAATTTATTTTAGGTTTTTAATATTAGTGAAGTGCCTACGTACCTTATTAAGCTAGCATGGGCGGTGTTAGTGTTAATAATGATCCCACGGGGACTGATTACTGGTAAAAATCGCGATGTGCTTTTGTATCTAGTACTTGGACGAACCATGCTCAAAACTCGGGGCCCCTGTAAGCTGGGGGCCTGTCGCAGTCACCCCCTTTGTCACCCCCAAACTCCGCTTCTGTAAGCTAGCATAGTTTATACATGAAAGCTTGTCTTTAGAACATTAGGAAAATCTTAAAGAATCAATGTCTCCACCTACAACAAAGTAAATAATTAAAGTAAGTGGATTAAATTATAATTATTTGTGTATTATGCAATAACTCAATGAAAAAAATACCAAAATCATAGCAAAAATCTATTGCAAATAAAATACGTTATTTATAGTTTCTAGACATTTTTAAAACATAAATTTCAAACTAATATCAATGAGGAACTAACTTTTTCTGATCATTTCTTTCTTTTCTCGAAAACTTCAAATGTTTCACTTTTTTATTGAACTTACAAATCATGGGCCTAAATTTGTGATTACAGTAACGTCTGTTTCAGTATAGTTTATGCACCATGTCTAAACTCAAGAATTTAGAATGTTATAGTGGATGAGTTTTAAAAGAATCCTATTTTTAAAGAGGGCAGCTATAAAAGATCGAGATGTATTCTCGTATAATGTACTACAGGTGACGTACTATGCACACTTTATTCATTTATGTGAGTCATAAAGTTTTAAGCAATAGTATTGCTAGTGGTTGCTTTAACAATATTTTTGTTAGTTTCAACCTAGATAAAAGTAGCTTACTTATTCTCTGGAATTGAAAATTCTAGCGATATAGGTTGTGTTGTAGGAACAGTCCATCTCGTCGTTGATGCTTCAGCTGCTGCCACTGCCGGGTCTATTGCTACTGCTGCTGATGCAGCTTACATTTAAATGTATATTTCTGGTTCTTTGTTGCTGCCTTCAGAAGTCAATCTTTACCAATTATAATGTGAGCCCAGATTTTCTGTTGGCAGGGTCATTGGTACCTGCCTGACACTGCTGTGAGATTGTTTCTTACTTTCAGTACTCTGTATAATAATAATAATAATAATAATAATAATAATAATAATAATAATAATAATAATAATAATAATAATAATAATAATGTTTATTTCTGTGCCATGAACAGCCTACCGGCAAAAATACAGCACTTTATCAGACAATATAAATACATATTACATACAATGTAAGCTACATACTGAAACAATAAAACATAATGATAAAATAAAGTAAAATAATATCGGATTAATAATTCCTTGTCAAATTAACACCATTTTATAGTATCAAAATAGTCGTCATAAATAGTAAAAATAATATTTGTCAAGCTCTAAAATTCATGCTTTTTTACTGATAAATATAAATTAAACTAAATTAAAAGAATTGGTCAATCTTCTTAAAATTACAGATTTCGGATTCAAAGGAACTAATGTTGACATATTTCTTGTATTATACATTGGTACCATTATACCTATATTATGCAAGCAATATTCACTATCATAGCTATTGACTAATAGTTTCTTAATAAAATCTCTTTCAATCACTTTTCTCCTGTCGCTCAATGCCTGAAATCCCCAAAATTGACACCAGTATTCATAACTACGTGAGTAGTAATTTCTATTCATTTTATAGCAGAGTAACCTCATAAAACATTTTTGTACTGATTCAATTTTGTTTGCCAATGTTTTACCTATACTATTCCAAATAACTACACCGAACTCTAATTTTGATCTTGCAAGCATCTTGTATAAATATACATATGAGCTGGCATTTCTAAACTCAGGCCATTGTTTGAAAATAAACCCTATTATTCTTCTAGTCCCTTGGATTGTATCATTTATATGATAGGTAAATTTCATGTTTCTGTCAAACACTATACCCAAATCTTTAATCTGTTCGGCTTTATGCAATGTTACTCCATTAATTACATATTTGCTCACGTAGTATTGGGTTTTGTTAGTATATGATATGTATTTAGTTTTCTCACAATTTATTTTCAATAAGTTACTTTTACACCATGTACTAACAGTATCTAGATCTTCCTGTAGTAAGTAGTTATCATACTCACTATTTACTATTCTAAATAATTTTAAATCATCGGCATACAACAAAATATTTGAGTATTTAATTTTCTCAGGCAAATCATTAATAAATATTGAAAAAAGAAGGGGAGATCCCTGAGGTATGCCATTCTTTATATAATCGTAACTAGAGGTTATTTGACCAATTTTTACTTTAAACGTTCTGTTTGCTAGATAGCTTACAAACCATCGAATGTACAATGGAGATATACCTATGTTTCTTAATGTATCAATAATAATAATAATAATAATAATAATAATAATAATAATAATAATAATAGTTACCAACTTCATCAATAAATACACATACTAAAGTAACGATGAGCCACATTGGCTGGTCTTGGAACATTTTCCTTAAAATAGAGACTGTTCCGCCCAAATCTGGACGGGTGGCAATTTGGAAATGCCGCAAATTCTAAACGTGCTTCTGGTATATTAATAGTTAAAGCTAGATTGTCATGCTGCAAGAATCATTAAAAAATCTTGTAGCACCAATATTACTTCTTACACTTTACAACTTTTTGAAAGCAAGGAGGATAACTCCACCCACTGTATTCTAGTGAACAAATATTGAACCCGCTCATTAAAAACGTTATTTTGGCGTGTTTCTTCTCCCCGTCCAAAAGAATCTGTCGTTTCGGGAGCGTCGAAAGTGGTGTTTTATGTCTGTGGGACAGCAATAGCAGATAGCAAGCAAGACGACTCAAAAAGTTGCACATGGTTTCACTCCTTGCAAGATGAAAAATTGTTGCATTTCCTTTTCAACACTATGTTTACATTGAGTAATATTGTAGGGTTACAAAATTTATTTAATGATAGCTACAAGATTCTTGCAGATTGGCAACACAACTTAAGACGCACAACTTCACTGTTCTTATGATATTTCGTGATATACACTGTCCAGTTTACTGTCGTAAAACATTCTTCATTGTGTTCCATTTCTACCATGACCTTGTTCATTGTAAGTCTGTCTTTTGAAAAGAGAAATCTGCTGAGAAGGCTTTTGTATTAATTAATCAACTGATATGTTTTGTACAACCGTTCGCTTTGATTTATTGTCAACCTTTGTCTCATACAAGCAGTTTCTTCACGTTATCGGAACCCAACAACAACAACCAGATTTCCTTATTTTTATGAAGCAATTGAGGAACCCTGGTGTCAAGAGAGAATTAAAACAATCGTACCGTCAAAATAACGCAATACCTTATATATATATATATATATATATATATATATATATATATATATATATATATATACAAAGAGAATTTTCAAACTTCAATCAACGTGAATTTGGTTACCGCCGAGCATACTCCTCTTTGTCCAGTTTGACTTTGATCAATGTTTGTGTCGGTCTTTGTTCGGTTTTTGTATTGGTTGAATTGCCCATTTTCAGGAATTACGAGTATTCAATTTTGAGCGTTTCACTCGTGGTCCCTTTCATGTAATGGCATTATTCTCTCGTTCACCATTCACTGGCATTCATTTTTTCATGTGTGTTTGAGTCTTTTTGGAAGGCTACATGCTGTGCGATTAGGAAAACAACGGATAAATGCCATGCAAATAAGCACAGCAATTATAAATTTAAAAAAATGCATGCATCTAAACAAATTATTTACATGTACATGCAACTATGTGATGGGAGGCTCAGTGGTAGAGCGTTCACCTCTGGTGCTTGGGGTCCCGGGTTAGATCCCAGCCCCCGCCAAGTGAACTTTGTGATGGACAAACACCGTGTGCGTGGGTTTTCTCGGGGTTCTCCCGTTTCCTCCCACTTTCTTCATTCCGCCATTTCATTCATCACTCATCATCACCGTCTCCTTTAGCCTAACCGGCATAACCGCGGGACGTAAAACTTAAAGATTTCATTTTTCCATTTTTTCTAGTAAAAGACTCTGCTCCCGCAAAAGAAAAACAAACTTGTACCTCTCTCAACAAAAATTTCAGTGTATGTACCTGGACTACAAAAGACCTTTTCCAACCGACTTAAGGAATACTTCCTTCTTTCCTCGCTTATTTTTCTTGCTATCCATGTACCTTGTTCATTTTATGGAAAACTTTGGTGATATCAAAATGTTGAATAATTCTACATTAGGAAGCCTTTTCAATTCTCATGTTCGTTTGTCTAACTTAGTTCTAAATATTCTGCGCAAAGACAGATTTTTCAGAATCCGGAAGGGAATAATAGGTCATAGGTAATTTTACTTATAGCTCTATAACATTAATAGAGCTATAGCCATTGAAACGGGTTTTACTTGGAATATGTGACCGTCTGCCCGGCCACAAAACTATGTTTTTGGACGACCAGTGTATTTCTTTTTAACTTTTATTCATGCAACGAAATTATTATTTTACTCATAGAAACGAACAGCTATTTTTCCTTCTGAACTTCAATTCTTTCTGTTTATGCAGGTGTTCTTCAGTGGTTATCGTTTCTCACGATAGAACAAAGAACTTGTTGTTTTTCAATGCAACGTTTATCGTCTAGCCAGAGTTGTTTCGTCGCAGCAAACTTACTTTTTTTTCTTTCCTTAAAATAGTTTCCAACTTATAGTCTTCGTCACCATGACTGTTCCGCATATACTTTTTTATAATAACATTTATTAAGATTGGGAATATTTTTGGATACGAAGTTGATATTGTGTGTGAATGCTATTGTGTTTGTCGTGTTCTCACGCACTCCTATTACGTCATCCTTCCTGCCGTGAGAGCAAGCGTTCATATCCTGCACTAGTCGTAGGTGGAATGACTCATACACACAATTACCTTCGTTCGCTTCTTTCCACTGAACCGTTTTACTTATAGCAGTAGTGCATAAAAATCTATAACCATGGGAAGAATTTGTTAGTTAAGACTGCCACACTTTTTTCAACTATTATTTCCAAGCTTCTTTCCCACGGGATCAAATCAAATGTTGCCAGTGTTCGTTTATTATAACATCAACCCATTGGCATTGTGTATGAATGCAGAAAACCTTACCATTTCTTTATTATTTTACATAATGCATTGTCAACCCTAAGTAAGCGTACGGGTTGTTCCCGAGCGTGAGTAGAAGCAGGGAGTTAGCAATAAGAGTTGGTAGTAAGTGGAGGGTTAGCAAAAAGTTCGTCGTAGAGAAAGACAGTGCAAGACAACGTATGAAGTGATAGTATGAAGAACTTCGTGGTGCGATGTTAATCTATAGGATGTGAAGCAAAAGGACCAGCAAATACCTTCTGGATATGTAGTGTCCTTTAGGAGTCAAGATACTTCATTTAATTGTATTTCCCCATTCCCCTCGCCATTATCACGAAGTGAAAGTCATATCTCAGTGCGAAGAGTTAATTTCTAGTGCAAGCGATCTTTAAACAAGGGCTATGTTTCTAGTGTTCATGAATAGTGTGCGCATATCTACATTTACCATGCAGTGTTAAGAATTTATTCTTCATTTCGTTTATTCGATTGCCTCAGTGCAATTCCTTCTGTTTGAGCATTTAGCTCTGTAAAGTGAGAATTTTGTGTGTTGTTAGATATATATATGTATGTATGTATATATATATATTATTCCGTTCCGTACCCACACATATTCATACTCAATAAATAGGAATTTACCTAAGTAAATATCGTCTTCATTCATGTGTGTGTGAGTTCCTGCGAGCAGACGGCTTGCCAGTTGCATGTATGTATGCGTGTGCATACGCAAAAGTAAGTATAATACAACCTGAGTCTCAAAAGCACCAACGTGGCTCATGCCAAATCACTTGTCATATCTCAATATTATCAATCAGCGCCCAAACAGAGTATGAGCCTGGACCAGAATTGTTATCAGCTGTTTTCTTAAGGAGTTCTTCGGGAGCCAGCACCCAAGGGAAACGGTAGGTAGCAAATATGAGTTGTTAATACATACCTCTCATTATATACTTTTTCCCCATCGATAATCAAATCCAAAATCACAAGTTTTCGTACATTGGAAATGGTAATATTTTTATTCTAAATTAAGAATATAGTAGACGATCGCACGGAGTGGTGAAGCTTGAACTAGATCTAAAAACTTCAGCACACAATAGGACGCGAGGCTCGGTCCTAGTCGTCATCACCTATCTATGAAATTCTTCCAATGTCATGTCTCGTGCTATACGGAGAAAATCTTCTGGGGATACAGTATTGCCAGTGTCACTAAGTTTCATTTCGTTTATTTTTGTTGTTATTGTTGTTGTTGTTGTTTCAGATTTTTGCCATTATTATTGTTACCGTTCAGTTCAAATAATTGTTAATGTATAATTGTTTTAAGTAATGGTGGGCACATAAAACGGTTTTTCCGTTTTCGGTTTTTAGAAAAAAAAGAAACCGCTTTTAAAATTTTTCAAAAACAGGGTTCGGTTTTTCACCGGATCCGGTTTCGGTTTTCTTCAAAACCGGTTCCGGCTTTCCCCCCCAAAAAATGTTCTATTTCTGAGCAGAATAGTGTTTCGTTGACTGATTCCGTTTGCAGAGAAATAGTTTTGTGTGTTTTCCAAAAGTTTTCATCGAAACTAGTTTCGGCGAAAGCCGAACCAGTTTTGCAGAACACCGAAACCGGTTTCGGTGAAACACCGAACCGGTTTTTGGAGAAAACCGAAACCGGTTTTGGAGAAAACCGAAATGTCGGTTTTCGGATTTTCTAGAAACCGGTTTCCGGTTTCGCCCATTACTAGTTTTAAGCGCTCTTTTATTTAAAGTTTGTTCACCACGTCAAAGTTTGAAACCATTGTTGGACTTCTGCTGTTTTACTTTTTCTCTTAACTGAGCATTCGGAAGGTAGCTCCAAGAATAGTGCCGAATTCTTCCCATCTATCACACGTGAGACAAATTCCATGATTCTATGATACGTTCTATGATTCCTGTAGAACACAGGCTTTACGAGTCGTCCAAGTTAGTATGGAAAAATAATGTTTAGCCAACAAGAAAGAATAGTTAAATATGTCAGTGATTCTTTCATTAAAACGGAATGCGCTTTAAAATTTACAGAACAAGTAAGGGTAAGATTGGAAACCTCTTTTTCCAGAAAATCTGTTCCAATGCCAATGCTCCAGTAACAATTTGGCATTCTCCCAAGAATCTGACAAAGTGCCAACAATAAATTAAATTTGATCAGTGAAGGTAGGACAGTAATACCAGACTCATATTTATTCACTTTGTCATTTTCGTTTCTCTTTCTGCTGTTCGATTAGTTAAGTTTACTGTTGAGGGAGGGGCTTTGGATAATGTAACTCCCATCTTTGCTTCCGTTCCCATTACTGAAAAGGTGGAATAATTCTTAAGAAAGGAATGGAAAAAGTTCATAATCCTGGGCGGCCTTCGATCTTTCTGCACTATAGTGACGTTTTATAAACTAGCAAACTTGACTTTTGGTTGTTGCAGTTCCGAGTGGACTGAACTTAATACCTAATTAAATAAATATATATATAAAAAAGTAGCAAATTACACCAGTTAGCAGTACTTTCAACCCGTAACAAGCATCTCATTTTGGGGGATTTTTTTTTTTTTGCATTAACTATTCGAATCGGGATAAAGCGAATTTTCGTCAAAATTGGCAGAGTATATGGGACTTTTTATGTTTATTTCATTGACGTCAACAAAATTCTCTATGAACTGGATATAGGCTAATGCCACTTGAATAAACGTGAGATCAGTGGCAATTGTCAAATATTGTTTTCGGAAAGTGCATCGTGTGAAAATGATTTAGGCAGGAACTTGTAAATCTAAAAAAAAGGAAAAAGAAAAAGAAAAGAATCAAGCAATTTCTAAAACGTTCCCTAAAGAATAACTGCAGAGTGAAGTTTGTCTACTTCCATTACGTTAGTAGAACATTATGACACAAAAGCGAGATGAAAATACTAAATTCTGGCAACAAAATTTGCTTGTTTCCATCAACAATTTCATAGTCTCTTTTAATTAAGAAAATATTTATTAGGAATTTAGAAGATCTGAATTTACTAATAATTCACTCAAATATTGTAAGAAAGTAGGTGACATACACTAGTTTCAATTTTCCTATTTTATAAATTTTGAAAATGTTGTAATTACGGTAGTATGAAGCGGGGTAAATTTAAGGGCAAAATTTTATTTTTTTTACCTTTCCAAGTTTTTAATAGTACACAAGCAGTTTGCCATGCGTTGATAAGTCAGATGCAACTTCTTTCTCATATAGAGATTAACTTCAAATATCAAATGTAATCAACACAATTTCACTTTTCGTCTTTTCTTGAGTTTAAAATGATTAATATCAATGAAGTAATTATTAGAGACCAAATTATGTTCGATTACTAAACCTCTAAAATACTAACAAATTGTTCTTTACTAGTTGAAACTCTTTTCCAGGTTTAACTAATTTCCATATTTGCTTCTTGTGAACAGAAAGATAAATTTAAAGCATTGTAGCTGATATTTTGTCATTCACAGCGCCCCTTGATGTCCAGCTGTGGGTACAACTGACTCTTCGTACCTGAAAGCCTTGGAGCAAATGTATAAAGTATTTTTTTGTGATTTGGAAACTCGAAGATGGGTTACATTCCTAGAAGAGAGATATATACCTTTTCCTTCTTTTCATTTATAATGTATTGCATATGTGTTTCTAGCATTTGCTAGCATTAACATTTGCAAAGTGTTTTCAATACAATCATCTCTTCGCTTACAGCCGATTGGTTTATATTATGAAGGTTTGACTACTGTTGAAACACAAAATGTTTGCATTGAGTCAGCATCGAGAAACAGCAAAGGAGTTGCCCATAGTTGAGCTAAATTCACTGTTTTACCAAGTTATCTCACCGGCACAGGACTGTTAGAAAACAAATGTGTTTTACTTTTCCTTCTCTTGGGTATGTCATAACATTCCTCAATTGATGAGTCATTTTGAAGACTACAAAAAAAAAAAAAAAAAAAAAAAACAGTTCTTTCAAGACAAATGACTATACTATTTTAATGCCATTTCAAAATAAGTATACAATATTTAGAGTTGCACAAATTTTAAGGAGAAAAACATTAGGCAATGATAACGCTACAACCACTATGGTCACAGATTTCTCCATCATTTTTCATTGCACAAAAGGCACCAACCGTAGTGTAAGCGAAGGATACGAAAAGAAGCAGGACATAAAAGGGATTTTTTCCCCTTTCCCACGGGTTTTATACTTCATCGTAACGAAGGTCAGCTCTAACAAGCACCTTCCCTGTTGAGTGTTGTTTGCAGCTTACGCTATCAGAAGCCACTGCCACAGCACTGTTATGATAAAGTAGCTGCCACGCAGATTAACAGACGGATAAGAGTAACAGGTAACTTACTTGCCTCCCTGCCGAGCTGTGAAAGATTTCACCTTCTGTCCAAATACAGTAAGTACGCGCCGCTAGATGGGATACCTTGACAAGCCAAAATTGCCTTGCAAAAGTTTAATAGCCGGTGACTTTTCCAAGATTATATTTACACAATCTTTTACTTCTTATTGCCGTATGACAAATTCAATAATTGTACTAAAATATTTATTTATATACAATCTTATATAAGAGAAGAAAAGATATTACCAAAGGTAGATACTCTAGTAAAAACAAGAAATAAAGAAAAATTGAAACAGTGTGTTGAGAACTATAAAGAACTTACTGGTCTCAACCCAAAGTATTTTGGTTTCATAAGTTAATTGATTATAACAGTAATTTTAAACTAGAATAAGAGTTTCTTAGCAAAGTATTGTTTCGAACTTTCGTCCCATATTACAAGACTGATTGATTTACTCTAATTTAACTATATGAAATGTTATATAATACCAAAAGTAAAATCTACGTTAGTCATTACACGGGAGTTTATCCTTGGTTTAACGCTCTTCGTTGGGAACCAAATCCGTAACCAACAAGTGCCTTAACTACTTCACTACAAAGCATCTCTTGTAGAGTTGAGGAAGAGCGCTGATCCTTGGGGCCAGATCCCCCTAAGCTCATGTGCGCCCCCAGATATTTTTATGAATATGTATTTTTATTGTTATATGTATTTTGCGGGCCCCCCAAAATTACAGAGAAATCGGCGCTCTTGGAGTTGAGTAAGGCAGGAACATGTATTTAGATTGTTAATATTCATTTCTCACCTGACAATCTTCAAACATTCTTCTTTTAGTTTAAGTAGGCCTATGTCTCATTTTAATAATTTTAATATTCTGATTATAATAAATGATAATTCAATCAACGTAAAACACACTTTTACCCCACTGATGGGATAGCAGTAAAATTCATCCAGCAATTCATGTTACATATCAAACATGACTTAAACAGAACATCTAGTCATTTCATTTCTTCTTATGCAATATAGATCCCAACAAATGAAAATATTACATCAGGACGAAAAAAGAAACGTGGTTTCACGTTGTTAGTTCAAACTGCCTGTAACTATGCTTGTACCAAATTGCCATTACAATTTTTAGAAAGACTCAGTGTTGCTAATCTCACTTGTACAGACAGAAATGTAATAGCAATGCGAATCTTTGCACTCTTACACTCTTACCCCACTCTTTATTTCAAAGAAAAAATATTAGACAAATACAAGTACAAAAAAAAAAGGAAAGAAACATAAATTCGCATACTAATAAGAAATCTTTTCTAAAAGAAACGCTATTAGACTAGGGCCATCGTAACCTGAGCTCTGACAGATCTAACATCATGTAAGTTGACGACAGTGTTGCGAACCGTCATAGCAAGAACAATCAAAGCGACCACATGACAGGACGATAAAGGAATCGAATTACTTTATCACTGATTGAATCAGATTATAAGTTGAAATATTTACAAACTAGATATTTTAAAAAAAAATAATCGTACTCCTCAACATTCCAGCACAACGTAGTTCCACTAGGCCTAAAGTTATTGCCAGAATAATGAATATTTTTTTTCTTTTTCCACTTATTGACACAACTCTGTCCTTTTGACAAATTTGCTACGTAAATAGAAGTGAGGTTACATGGAACAACAACCGGTCCACCTCCCTATCGCCGCAGGGAGTAGGTTTTCGTGGAATTGAAAGCGAAGAGGGTAGTGAGTCTGTACGGCTCTTCTAAAGTTCAAGGGCAATGAACCATTATTTGGAATGTCAGGCTGAAATGAGTATAATTTCTAATGATCTTTGTAGGAAATTTGTTGACATAAGGAAAAAATGTACCTACATACTCTATATATTACAGAGATTGTTATAATGAGCTTTTCATAAGGACTGATTTAGAAATTGAGTGGTTGGAAAGTAACGAACGTGATCCAGCTATGTTTGTCTTTTCGTAGAAGACATTTTTTCACCAATATGTGAAGGGGAGGATAAGTTTAGACCCACAAAAATACATTTGGAAACACTAGGTTGTTTCCATGGTAACCGAACAGTGTTGTCGCATTTATACCTACTCATTACTGTGAAAGTTTTTGTGTTGTCAGGTTGTTTTAATTTTTTGTGCTATCATCTCAGTGCATTGATGTGAATATTGTGTTGTTATTTTCATTCATCAGTGGAACATAGTTTGTATTCGTATTATTCACATAGACCTAAAATATAAATTTAGCATGTGTATGTGTGTATGTTTGTGTTTATGAACACAATGCCTGGAGTGCGTAAGAAGTGCGGAAAGGGGGTGCCCTTGACAAGTCAGGCACGGGAATTTGTTTGAGTTTTACTTCCCAGGGTTATACCGGTTAGGCTAAAGAGAACGGGAATTTGTGTTTAATCTTAGGGAATATTTGGAGAAAGAATGTAACGACGGTCCTTTATTGCCATTGAATAAAGTGATTGAAACAGTAGATTCAGCTTTATACATTAGCCCTACAACTGTGAAAAGAATCACAAAAGAGAAGTGCCTGAAGACCTCGCTGAACAGACGGAAATTTTATCCACCGTAGGAAAAAAGCGTAAGATTTCTACAGTAAATGGAATTAAATTATCTACAATTGAAAGCCATTCTCTAACGTAAGTAGTTTTCATTTTTTAAAAAAGATATAACATTATGGGCCTTAGCAGAGTCGTTCTGACGCGCGTTTAGTGTCATACTAAAGAGTAGAACTGATTTTGAGTTTAACGTCTCTTTCAACAACGAGGCTATATGAGACGTGGTCCTACTGATTAACGTGGAATCCGAACCACATGAGCTCCCATCGGGAATAGAACCGGGGTCTCCCATGCCAAAGGCGTACACTAACCGCTTAGCTACGAAGAAGCCCGATCTCATACTAAAGAGTTCGACTAACTTATGTTTCCATGCAGTAGTCAGGCATTTAGTATGACGCTAATCATATGTCAAAACGACTCTGCATAAGGCCCTATGTGTTTAGAAGTAACGGTTGTGTTCTTTACGATTTTGTAAACTATCTTAACGCAATACTAATTTGTTTGTTTCTTTTGTCTAATACTTTCGTCAGGCATAATGTTAAATAATATTTTTGTTGTAATACATATATGATTCATTTCCACAAAATGTGCCCCTTGTTATATTTATATTGTTACAGAAGATAAATGTGGCAACCGCGCTTGATCGCACGTGAGAGTTGTCAGAGCTCTTCTTAGCGCGGCCTTACTCTAATTTACTTTTGTGTCTAGATACTTTTAATAACTTTGTTGTGTGAACATAAGTTTGTTTCTGCTGTCCACCCAGTTTTGTAGTTGAATGAATAGAAATCTCAAACTATATTTGCCTTTTTTATCGACGGTAGAATATATTTCTCATTTTCTGGATAACTAACAGCCACAAGGTTTGCATCTAATAGGGGTGTAATCGATAGCCATCCTTAGTAGTGAATGTATGGGCTGGTATTCGCCTGTTAGGGATCTAGTGTATTGTCTATTTATGGTGCCAGAAAACCATATCGATGAAAACTTATTAATGTTGAATTCTTAGTTAAAATGTTACCTCACTTCAACTCCTCAAATTTCCATGTTTCTGAATTTGCTTTAGCAAGAGGAAAATGAACTATCTATCTTACATCTGCTCTACTGGTGAACACCATGGAGTTTGTCTTCGAACAGAAGACATAGAGAAACATTTTTCTTGATAATACTTAAGTTTAGCAGTGTATAGAGAGATTTATAGAGACTTGTATGTCTTAAGTCATTCACATGGGATATATATATATATATATATATATATGAAGGGTAAGGGGAAAAAACAAGGAATGTCCATGCATGTGCTTTACCGGGTGCTTTGTCCTATCTGTTGGTGACTCTTGGTACTATTTGATTGTATATGCCATGCACGCGTAGATGTAGAAATATTTATGTAAAAAGGGACGAAAGATTTAATAACCCTATTCTTTGTACGTGATTTCCAATATTAAAATGCCGTTTTCTCAAAAACGTAATTTTGTGACATTCCTTCTTTTTTCCCCTTACCCTTCATATATATATATATATATATATATATATATATATATATATATATATATATATATATATATATATATATATATATATAACAGTACATATAAAACAGTACGTGGGTACCCCTTAGTCATTGTTCAAGAAAGATAACCAAAAAATCTGAAATTACTTCCAATGAATTCTCAGAATATGTTATCAACTACTTGTTTCCATGAGGTTTAAGGTCTGCTTTGAAAAATTAATCTACACGATATGAAGCGGAACGTTCAAGTGGAAACAGAACCTGAACTCGGAATTTTAGAGCAGGTTCGGAGTACTATAATAGCCACAAATCAAACTCGTGACCATTCCCACAGAAAACATTGGCGATACGTTAGAAATTAGAAACTTTTTGGATTACATCATTAATAAAATATAGCAAAGGTAAACTAAATAGTATCAAACTATTTGTAACACAAAATGGATTTCAAATATAGCTGCTTACATAAAATAGCATGTAATGTCACGTGTAACTTTAGAATTTATAATTAAGTTTTTAATTCGGAAGTAGATCTAGAAGTTTGGTAAACGCGCCAGCCATGATCTTAAATACTCGTAAGCCCTGAGTTTCACATTATTTTTACTAGATGCAACTAATAGCATGTACGAACAATCACATATAATTCATTAACTACACGTATTACGATCATACTCTGGCAAAAGGGGCGGGGACATTACGACTCTAAATTAAAATTTAGTCAACGTAGGGGCAGAGAAACCAATCAGTTCTGTACTCAAAGGTGTCAAAGTTATTTCTTTTCCTTCCTTTATTTCTTAATTTCTTTTATTTTATTATATTTTTTATTTATTTAGACATTGCTGGGCCCAAAGAGCAGAATCTCACAGTAGGGGCATTTCCTTTCTTTTAGTTGAGTACAATAATTAAAGTGAAAACAAACTAAAACCTGACTACAGACAGAAGAACTATGAAAGCAAGATGTTTGCACAGTGTTATGTAGAGCGTCCAGACATTTTACATCTGTTTTCATGTAATAACAGCTATCGAACAATATGCTACTTGATCCCTTTTGCCGGGCTCTTCTGTGGCTAAGCGGTTAGCGTACGCGCCTTTGGCGCGGGAGACCCGGGTTCAATTCCCGGCGGGAGCTCATTTGGTTCGGATTCCACGTTAATCAGTAGGTCCACGTCTCATATAGCCTCACTGCTGAAAAGGGACGTTAAAATCGACTCAATTGATCCCTCTTGCTATTTGAAAATTTTGAGGAGGACCCTGGGACAAATATTTTATTTTCAATCATTGTACTGTTGAAATGATGACACACGTGTTCTCCTGTTTTGACATCTGTCTCAGGTCTCACCGTTTCAGGTTTTTTGGGATCGCCATACACTTTAAAATGACGTTTTTGGTGACATTTTGACCGGCCGCCTTTTTGCACAGGATAATTTTCAAGAGTCGAGACTTGTTCCGCCTTCTTTCATTTCCCAACAGCTTTTCAATTCCCTATTATGTCCGATATGTTACTTGATCCCCTTACTTGATCTCCTTACCATTTGCAATTTTCGAGTTGGACCCCGCGTGGGACCCTGCGGGTGGCCCTGGGACAACACTTTTTGCTTTCATACGTTGTACTTTTAAAATGATCAAACAAGTGTTTTCCTGTTTCGCCATTTGTCTCACCGTTTACGCTTTCAAGGGGAGGCAATGGATTTTCTGGACACCTTCTATATTCATATAACTCGCACAGTATATGCATTCGGAAAATTTTTATTACAGCTGTGTAATAGGCGTCATTCATGCTTTCGATTGGTGTATAAACCATCCTTTCACTTCGATATATAATCTCCCTCTCTTCCCTTGTTAGATGTAAGAAGAAACGGATTATGTAAAGATGGTTGCGTTAGTGGAAACAAAAGTGTTTCTATTTGCATTTTTTCGTAAGGCTCTGCTAGAAGTAAAATGACATGTTAACAGCATGCAAAAAGTAGGAGAAAAAGTGGTTTCTACATCCGAAACACGACAACACGCTTAACAGGATTAGTCCAGTGCTTTTCTGAAACCTCTGTTATAGGTCTTGGTTCCAGAAGCAGACACTGAAAGAAAAACTTTTCGTCGAAATTAATACTGCCATTGTAATTGTAGTGTACTAGTATTATTACAAAACCAAATAAGAAGGTGGATCAGTTTCACCATCAACTGGTCCTTTTTCAATATCACTTGTATGTTGCAACTTTCAAGGCCTTTATATTGTTACTACAGTATTTGCCCTTTAATGTATTATTACTATTATTAATATTGTTGTTGTTAATAATAATAATAATAATAATAAATACTTATTATTGTTATCTACTCAGAGTAATGTCCTTGAAATTCTTTATTAACGTTATTTCTATTACTTTTTCTTGGGGGGGAAGGTTTCACGCCAGAAGTGTTTCGTTCTTTATCTCAAAAAAAAAGAAAAAAAAGACTTCTACTCGGATACAAACTGAATACATATTTTCCTCATAGTGAAAAAGTCATTCATTTCAGAAAAAAAAGGGAAGAAATCGAAAGAAAACCAGAAAGTAGAAAAGCTAAATGAAAAAAATTCTTAATTCCGTTTTCTTAATTCCGCATTCACTCGAAAGGAAATTCTCTTCATATAGCATAATTTCCTTTTCTCAAACTCCTTTATTTCAGTAAGTAAATAAAGATAAAAGGTAATCATTGTCACTCGTAGGTTGAAAAGTTTTGAAAATGGACATAATAAACCTATTACCGATACGGTCAGACTTCGATAACTCGAAGCTCAAAAGAATACATAAAAATTCGAATTATCGAGGTGGCTACAACAAAAATTCGAGATACCGACATTTCGTGTTCCTCATTAAAAGTGACTATATAACCCATATAACTTGAGGTTTTAATAGTTCAAACTTTATAATTCGAAGTTCTGAAAGTTCCAAAAAAGAAGAGAGTTATTGATCTAGGAACAGCTGAACGGGAGCTTTCATGTCTAGACATGAGTAAAATACAATTACAATGCACATTAGGTACAATAGTAGAACTAGCAACAATGTCAATTACGTTAAAGCATAGATTAATAGCTTCGAGTTATCGAGATCACATCAAGAGAAATTCGACTTATAAAGGTAAAGTTCGACTAGTAAAGGTTCGCTGATACGAAAGTTCGAGTTACCGAGGTTTTTAAATATGATTATGGAACCCTTAAATTTTGATATATCGGGGTCGTAATTTTTTTAACCTTCGACTTACAAAGGTTATTCTAACATTGAGGAGAGTTCAAGGCCATGAGAAAAAAGTTCGAATTATAGCCCCTTCTGGTGCCTCCGGCACTTCCCCCTCTCTAACTACCCCTACATATCCTAGCTTCGCGAGGGCCCCACCTTTTACTCTCCTGTTGGTTTATAAACGTCGTTGTTTATAAGGGTTGTCAGAAATGTCTAAGTACAATTTGTGCATTATGTATTACGTACAAACGAAAATGAGTATTATTTTAATGGAAAAGGAGTTACTTTTTTTTTTTAATCAAACTTTTCTTGAGTTGATTTCATTTTCATTAGTAGCCTGCTCGGTAACATACTCAGCAATGAGGGCTGGCAGCATCAGTCGTTTACTTTGTGCTATATGTATTCTACGTAGCAAGAAACGAATAACTCCAACCAATCAGAACCGTGTATTTAGTTCCTATGACTAGGGTCGAGCGTATTTAAATATATGCTTCTCAAAAGTGTTCAAATAGACATGAGTCAAAAACATGCCATTTTCAGAGGTATTTTGTGCTGAATTCATTTTGGCCTGTATTAAAATGTTCAAGAACGAGCGATGCATTTAAATTGCCCAAAAAGAACATTTTTTGACAGCATGCTAGAAAATTTTTATTACAATAAAACTATTTATCAAAAAACTATTGAAGACAACAATATCAATTTTTAGAATGAGTTACCAATAACGTTCTGAAAAAGAAAATTAAATGTTAGACAGCTCTCTCTGAATATACATGAGGATAACGGGCCGGCCTGGAGGATTAAAGGCAACTTGAGTCTGGTGCTTAGAGATGTAGAGAACGTGGATTGAAAGTAATACATAAACCACAAGGTATGAGCACTGTTGCAGTAACTAAACAAAAAAAAAAAAAAAAAAACTCTATAATAAATTTGTGACTTAAAAGTTGCGCTGAATAATCAGGGAAGCTATGTTTGCATATCTTGTTATCCTGAATTCAATGATGTTTCACAGTTCATCAGGCCTGTGTTCTATATCTGAACACACGAGTGACGCCTAAAACTTCCTTTAAGAACATTTCATTTCTTCTTGCATTAGTAATCCTTTTAATATAGGCTTATAATAATCTACCATCTTCATCTCGGAAATTGTTAACGGATCAATAAAGAATGACTTACAGCTACATAATGAGCAAGTCTTGCAGTATGAAAGATAACAATTTGATGGAATCCTTAAGTGGAGAAATAACACGAGACGAGAGAATTAGAGAGCTGTTTCATGGTGAATTTAATTAACAATTGGCCTATTTGAATATATTTTCTCTCAGTCATGAAGCTTAGTTCACTTTTCTCTCCTTGTTCTTCGTCTCCTTGTTATGCTTCTTATTCTTATTATGGCTTTTTTTTTTACAGAAACATCAAACCCGCCAACTTCCAACTCAAGTGAGGAAGTGTTAGTAAATAGGCAAAAGTTCCAAACAAGAAAAAGAAAACCAGAAAAAAATGAATTAAAACAGGCCAAGGACAATTAGGCGACAGTAGGACTGCCTCTCTTCTATGAAGCTCCTGGCTCTGTATTGTATTAATTCTGAAAGAGCTTTGAAGGAGAGTAGAGAATGGATGATCATCTCAGAGATGGTTTTTACATGTCTTTTCATGTGCTCTTCAGAAGAATGTTAAAATACATCAAATTGTTCATGATATTCAAAGAATAAAATAGTAATTGCAGAGATCCAAAGTTTAGTTCAAACCTTAGTAACAGCTTAAGACACTGTTTCGCAACCAGTGTGTCGCGTCACACTGATGTATCATGCAGTTCTATAGGGTTTCTTGCAAAATTCTAGAGTTTAATGATCATAAATCATGGAATAATAATGATTTAAAATCAGTCTTGAGGCAGTTTGTACGAGTTAACACTTCCAGCAGTAGCAAGAATATTTAGTACTATATACAGCATAAAAAAATAAAATATTGTATAGCATCACATAGCTTTACACTATTATAACTTATTATTAGTGAAAACTCGAACAACGGTGTCACGACATCGTGGGCGTACAGGAAAGTGTGCC
Source organism: Thermobia domestica (assembly GCF_964235325.1). Classification (NCBI taxonomy): domain Eukaryota; kingdom Metazoa; phylum Arthropoda; class Insecta; order Zygentoma; family Lepismatidae; genus Thermobia; species Thermobia domestica. The sequence continues at coordinate 23,655,527 of NC_137470.1, forward strand.
ACTAATCAAGAAAGATTGGGAACCACTGGTTTAAGAATTTATAAGTGATGCAGATTGTAATGATATTTCGATCAATAATGTGAAAACCTTTTATTAGATGATATTAGATGAGATATTCATTTAAAGCTTTTGTCCTTACGTTATAAATTTTTCCAGTAAAATTAAAATGAAATATAAGCCTTTAAGTTTCAGTTATCATTCTTTAATAATGCCAAAACGTAATAGGTACGAATGCTACAACTTAAAAGAATTAGTATTATTAATAATCTTTTTCTCTATTTTCTGCAGTACTGAGTTTGCATTATAAAAGTAAACAAACAAAAAAGCAATTAAGAGGTGGAAAGACTAAGGAGCGCGGTTGCTTAGTGGTAGAGCGTTCACCTGCGGTACGCAGAGGTCCCTGGTTCCATCCCAGCTCGCGCTATGTGTTAGACAAACACTGTGCTCGTGGGTTTTCTCGGGGTTCTCCCGTTTCCTCCCACTTTCTTCATTCCACCATTTCAATATTTCTCCTCATCAAAGTTTCCTTTAGCCTAACCGTCATAATTGTGGGACATGAAACTGAAAGATTTAATTTCATTTGTGAAAAGACTAACATAATTTTGTATTCCTGCTTGCAGTGCATCTATTTCCTGAGAATAAAAACCTAAGATAACTATTCGAACACCGAGAGGAGCGTGAATGACGAATGGCGGAAACTTCGTAATGAAGAATTCCGTAACTTATGCCGTTTATCAAACTTTGTTGGAAGCATCAAGTTTCGGAAGCGCAGGTGGCCAGGACACGTAACCAGAATAGAAGAAACTAGGAATGCTTTCAAAAATTTAATTGGAAGTCTAATCGGAAAACGACTATTGGGAAGACCTAGCCGCAGATGGGAGAACAATATTAAGATGTGTAGTGAGCCGAGTGCCCTCAGCTCTCCATCTGCATATCAAAATGCAGATGAGTGCACATTTGCATATCAAAATTTAAATTGTGTCTGATGTAATTAATTTATGTTGATCAATACTTAAGTTCATAATTAGGTAACACAGAGTGAAATACGACAGTATTCGTAGGATAAAATGTAAATTGTATATTTTAGTATTGAAGAAACGAAATTACTGCATGAGATATCTCTACTTAGAAGCATAGTTATTAACATATCAATTACAGCTGTAATACTGGGAGTTATCTGCATGAGAAAAAAAACTTATATTTCTGTATTCAATATCATGCAGAACTTGGATAGACAGAAGAGAATGAACGGAGAGTGTTTTCTTTTTTGTGTGTGTGAATGTGTGTGTGTGTGTGTGTGTGTGTGTGTGTGGAGACAGCATTCTTACTAGACATCTGTTAGTCCACTATTGCTGACTCGATATAAGGAGGATGCCTAGTATAACACTAGGAAGAAAGAAACAATACTATGGTTAAGATATAGCAACTCAAGTCTGGAAATGGAATTCTAGTTTGGATCACTGTGTTCAATATGGCTGTCTACTGTTGTTTCAATTCTCATAAAATTTTTAGCAAAACTCTGCCGAACTTGGTAGTTGAATAGAGTAAGTTTTCACACCTTTCACAAGAATTTCACAACCTCGATAGCTCAAGAGTCGTAGGCTAACCGTCACGGCTCGCTAGCGAGCGGACCTATTGATTCTTTACCCATAATGCCATGCTAGTTTGAATGTGTATTATCTATTTTGACTAACTTTGTAAAAAAAAATACTGATGCTATCGTATTGCGATAAGATGTTCTTGGAAATACGAGAATAATTCATAATTTGACTTTACATCGTGTTCCTTTCCGCCAGAGACACTTAGTTCTCTGTAATTTTTTCTATCATTACCGCATTTGCAACGTACCTCACCTCTTCGCGTCTGACGGGGTTGACGGGAGATCTTAGGTTGACAAAACTAGAGCACCACACAATATGACGTCACTAAATGTGATAGTAAATAGAGCAGTGTTTGCAACTGATTTGATGTCTACTTATTAATTTTATACTAGAGTAACAGACCGGTAAAGAAAATATGTTTAAAAATGATTATCTGTTAAAGAAGTAATATGCTCAAAGAGATATTTGTATATTTGTATGAAAACATAGCATCTCCACACGCGAAATTTGATGTGCTCCGCGAAAGATTTGTTGCCACAAAAAATTTGAAGATCCACAATATATAATTGACATAAAAAAATAATGATAGGTCTACATCATATTAGTATGTGACAGACCCGTATCCATGGGGTCTAGGAGGCGGGCCCCCTCTAAATTTTTACTGGTCCCCTAAAATTTTCACAGTACGCTTGCAAATGAACTATAACAGGTGCAAAATTTCAAAGTCAGACACACTCGCCAATCCAAAAATAATGGTCGCCAGTAGCTCTCGCGAACAAATTGAGATGTCCCCCTCCCAAACGGCCTTCGGTTTGACAAAGAAAGACTTCACATTCCATGTTTTCTCTCACTCAGTGACAATTATTTTCTTACGAAACAAAAAATGCGCTGCCCTGTGAGTTCAGGCAGAAACCATTTCTACTGAACACTGGTCGCCAGCTCTAAATTTCTAGTCGCCAATGGCTACTTGGCGATCGGAAAATTTGTGCGCTGAGCTATAATATGATGATTAACTATAATACGTTTGGATCGGGATCCCCTCCCAAACTTCTACCGGGCTTCCCCTATGTTTTTTGGCTGGCTACCAGCTAGGGCTGTTCCGATAATCGAATAATCGATAACAATTCGATAAAATTTCAAAACCGTTTCATCGATAAAGAATTTCAATTTTATCGAATTATCGAACTTTCTAGACTCCCGAAATGTTTGAGACTCTCGAAATGTTCGAGATTCTCGAAATGATCGAGACTCCCGAATTGTTCGAGACTCTCGAGATGATCAAGAATCCCGAAATGTTCGAGACTCCCGAAATGTTCGGGACTCTCGCGGTATTTGCGACACTCGAAATGTAAGAAACATCAGACAACTTCGAGACACTCGAACTGTTCGAGAGTCTCGAATTGTTTGAAAGCAGCAAATACAGAAATTTATCAATATGATCGCATTTGTCGAGTCGCTTGAATATTTTGAAAAATACGGGATTATGGGAGTGTTCGGAAGAAACAATGCATTCGAGGTTATCATAGTTGTATATAATATGTATTACATATATGCAGGGTGTTCATATTAAAACTTCTCTCCTTAGTAATGAAGTGAAGGAAAAGTTTTTTCCCCACAGATCTGTACAAGGTTTAAGCAGTCTGTCAGAAGAGAGAAAGAGGAAGAGAAAACATGCATCACCCGAATGGAATTGGAACCCAAGACACCATTAGTCTACTAATAGTCACTTTGCCGATTGGAGGCAGAAAAATAATTTTACGTATGATTTCGACAAATACAACTTTGCAATAACTTATCAGATGAAAAAAAGTTGTTTAACTAGTTTGGCTGCAAGAAGGAATCACTGGAGAGGTGAAGGAACCGAACTCTCCATCACTACTTTTGATAATACCCGAAACTTAGATAATACTCGAAATGTTTATAATACCCGAAACTTCTTTAATACTCGAAATTGTCGATAATACCTGAAACTTCGATAATACTCGAAATGTTGATAATACCCAAAACTTCGATAATACTCGAACTTTCGATAATACCCGAAACTTCGATAATATTCGAAATTTCGATAATACCCGAAACTTCGATAATACTCGAAATGTCGATAATACCCGAAACTTCGATAATACTCGAAATGTCGATAATACCCGAAACTTCGATAATACTCGAAATTTCGATAATACCCGAAACTTCGATAATTTCAAGTACTCGAACGGCTTTGGAACTCGATAAATTTTCACTCCCGAAGTTCGATAGGTCCTCAACCTTATCGAACACCCCTACTACCAGCCTAGTATGTGATAAGTGACAGGGTCGTAACTTGAGGAGGGAGGGGGAAAATGCTTCCCCAAGGAAGCTCCCCGCCGTTCGAGAGGACCCATTTTAAGACAAAATTTTCTTACTCCGTATACGATGAAATTATAAATGAAGCATCGAATATGTCCATTATATTGCATAAACAAAACAACACCTAAAAGGTAAATAAAACAGAAATGAATCGTGGGCCCATTTCAATAAAAAAGTTTACTATTAGGGGCCCTAGAAATAATGTTTATTCGTATGGCTTTGATATTTGTCAATATTGTCCCCTTAATTCATTTGTCATGTATGAAACGGGCCGAAAGGTGTAACTAACGACCCGGGCCCATAAAGAGTAAGAGAAAGATAGAAAGAGGGAGCCCAAGAATTAGAGAAACAACTTTTTTCTAGAAGCACCAAATACGCGTATTAATGCTTACTCCCCTCCCAAGAAAAGATCTAAATTACGGCGCTGGATAAATGGATGCAGGTGTAGAATACATAAACAAAAAAAAAAAAAAAAACAGTAATTTATGATTAAAATGAATGACTGCGTGTGAAAGAGGACTGTACTACTAATTTTTAAAAATTATATAACGTTTACTGTATGTAGAAAACGATGATGCTGTCCTATTTTATGAGTTTGAATTTGCAAAATTTACGAAAGAAGTATGTAATATTTTTATCGGGTTCTGTAGGATTACGGGGGACCAAAACTACGTAAAAACACAATGTTTATAGGTGGAATGAGTTCATGTTGCGGAAAGATAATTGATATTGATATGTGAGTAATTTGTGAACTGAGTAGACTGGAAATGCCGTGTGCGGAATGGAAAATTTTGCAATTACTATTTGCTATTAATTAGAATGGACTAATACAACGTGCATTGGCGTTCTAACCCGATTTCGCTTGCTAGCGCTCGCTCGTCAATATTTATTTATTTATTTATTGACACAAGTCATGGTCATTACCGGAATCTATGGCCTTAAGCACGTCACGTTGGAGAGATGACATCCTCGGCGAGTACACAATCACGGTACGGGGAAGGAATATAAGGAACGGATAAGGAAAGAAGCGGCCTGAGGCCTGTAAATTAGATACCATCCCGGCATTTGCCTGGTGTGAATGAAGAAATCACAGGAAAAACCTCATTTAGGAGAGCTAGCCTGAAAAAGCTCTTACACATTTTCGACCGACTGACCCTGCCGAAAATCGAGCCCAGGACCAAAGGCGAGAACATTAGCGACTACTCATGCTCAGCAATACTGTCTGAAACTCTTTAGTTAGTGGTATGTTTAGTTTTAGGTAGATTAACCTCAAAAACATTTAAGAAAACAGCTATGATTTTCAACAAAAAATGCTTTCTCCCCGTAATCCGACATATATGGCTAGTTTTCAAAGCACATACTGGGAAAAAAATGTAGGTAGCGTACATAAACGGTGGGCTATATGCGTAATTTCTGTAGTTTTTGGACTTAACGTACAGCAAACGTATAACTGAAAACGCATGTTTTATAATACTTTCCGTATAAGTGTTCCATCTATACGTATTTCCGTACGAAACAATATAGGCGGTCAGGATCTCACATACAAATCGACGCAGAATGTCCATAGTAGAATAGAATATAGCTGCAGAATATAACATAGGTGATATACGGAAAACTGTTAAATGTCAGACATCCTGCAATGGCATGATGTAACATCTAAGGGCAGTGCGTATGTAGCATATGCTCCATACTGCTTTTTGTAGTAAGCAAGAGGTTTTCGTATATTTGTACAATATACCTCTGTCCGAAGAAAGGATTTTTCTTAGTGTGCAGTTCATAAGCAAGGGCGCCCATGTTGTGGTTTCCAAGGAAGGGGTGCAAGTGACGTTTCAAATATAGTTTCAAATTTTGCTGTAAGTAATGTAAAAATTCTATTGGGTTTTCAATATTCCCAAGTACAATTTCCTCTTAGGGGGGCGAGCGCCCCATCTTGCCCCCCCCCCCATGTTGGGCGCCCTTGTTCATAAGTAATGCATTTATGTGAGTGCTGAACCTGTGGGTTCAGTATTTCTTGATAAATCCATTGAATGTTGTGCGTGTAATCCACAACGCTCACAGATATAGGCGGGAGCACAGATATAGGCGGGAATTCATGTCACTTAATGACCTTCCCATTTTAAGGCAGTAATAAATGCGAAAATTCAAAATTGTCGATAAGTGATTCGCCTACTTTGATTTTACGAATAGTTCGTACTATGTGCGACTTTGTCCATACGGCTTCTAGGGTATGATCGACGTCGATAAGCTAATAAAACGAAATACTTCAAAAGTTGAGCCAGTGGTTGCGTAAACGTAAACCTCGTGTAGCTTAGGTATAGGCTGCATAATTACTTTATTACATCAGTGTTAATGTGCATCCTTCAATTGGGATAGAGCAGTTTCCGCAGTTCAGATCAACAATACGTGGACAAATTCATATTACTTTGAAACTCACATTTCTTGATGAAAATAGTGTCATCACACCTTCTAGACTGTACATGTGTTGGCGCATGCCAGTGATCACCCAGGAACAGGTAAAATGAAGGGGCGCTACGAGAGATAATTGTTCAAAAATTACATTAAAAAAATTATAAGTGCACACTTTGTAGTAGTAATAGTAGTAATGATAGTATAGTAGTAGTAAGGTAGAAGTAGTAGGATAGTATTTTAATAGTAGCCAGGCCCGCAACCAGAAGGGACTTGAGGGTCCAGGTCCCCCTAAACGTTCTGTGGCCCCTCCAGACTTCAACACATAATTTTATTATTAATACAACAAACACAATTTAGATATTTATAAGATAATTTTAATAACTTGGCCCCACGTAACATATTTACAGCCCTCCCAAACCTTTGTAGCTGGTTTCAGCCCTGGTAGTGGCAATGATAGTACCGGTATAATAATAGGCTAGTAGCAGCAGCAGTAGTAGTATAGTAAGGCAATAATGGTAGTAGTTGAGTAGTAGTAGTAATAATAGTATAGTAGTAGTAGAGTAGCAGTAGTTCGGATTAGGTTAGGGTAGGTTCAGGCAGCAAAATAGTCATATTTTAAGTCCCTTGTACATTAGTTTGCAGCCCTGGAAGAACACCCTTACGGAGAGTTTCATAGAAATGAAAGCAACATCTTATTGCTGTATCTATGTTCACAGATGACTTACATATTCTGAGCCTTCAAAAATAAATTCCCTAAACATTTGTCTTTTGTTCTGAATTAACACCTTTTATCTGTAAATTGTAATTTTAAAAATGTCCACGTATTCTTAATCCCGTTTCTGCCACTCCAAAGCACTTACTAAACCTACAAGAGTTCATTTGGTGCTAAATGAAATTTATATATCACTAGCATATATTACCCGCTTCGCTGGGTTGAAATGAAAATTTAAATGCACAACTCCATATCTCATGTGTTTAATACCCGTGAAATATGCTTGCAGTAAATGTTAACATTATATCGCCTGTCATTTATGTTAACCCGCCGAGTGACACGGTCATGCGGGTTGCATATAAATACGTTTATTTTTACCTATGATTAACTAACAAAGGATTTGTACGTTATGGACACTTGAATGGTCAATTATCTCAAGACACTGGTAATTAAAAATTAAAGTGATATGATAAAAACCATCTAGGGTCCAAATCCTAATAACCCCCCAAAAATAAAAGAAATTGGTTCAGCCGTATTAGCGTGATGAGCTAACAAAGGATTTGTGCGTTCTCTTTTATATAATAGATGAATGTCAGTACACTTGTAAAATAACATAACTGAGGAAACCTGAAATTTCAATCTTGATACACGTATCAGTGCGCAGCACGAAATGAGATTTTAAAAAAATTCCGGCGTTCTTCCCGCCTTTGATGGGACAAGCCGCGATTATTTACGCATTATTCAGTGCATTGTTTGTGTATAATCTTGTTCGTTTGTTGAATGTAAAACGCAACTTACACAACCGCTGTAACAACATAATGTGTTTTTTTTATTGTCCACCAGTACACGAACAAATTCCATGTATGTCTTAAATTATAATCCACCTTGGCATATTATCTCAGCCGTAATGCTGTCAACAGAGCTGCGTTGCTTATGGATACACTGCGCATGAAGTGCTCCAGGGTAGTGACGACATTAAGTGACGTCATGTCCTGTTGATCTGGTTATGTCAACTTAAGAACTCCCGGGGGTTGACAGATAGAGATTTGCGGACGTCGAGACTCATAGGCTGGAAAAATTAAGATTGTGTAATAAAAAGAGTTGTCATACTATGGTTTATGCTGCTATATGTTTCATATAGGCTATTATGTCTTAATTTATTTCCAGCTTTCTTGTTCTATATTATATATGCTCTGTATTTTTATATATTGTCAAGTAAATAGCGTGTTCTGCTCTTGGCAGAATACAGATGGGTACCTTCTCAAACCACCACCCCATAGGGGCGGCAGCACCTACTAGATGTCATTGCAATTTCCGAATAAAATCACATAGTGTTGTGATTAATTGCGATTAAACTATCAAATCTTGAATGTTTGATGAAGCGACTGATATGGTTTTGTTACAGACAGTCTAAAGTTAATAATGGCGTCGTGATATCAAAGATTAATTAATCAAATTAGGAAATATTTAAAGTTATTTCAGTATGTTTTGGGTAGCTCATTGTCTTAAAGTGCACTATGGCCACCCACCACGAAGATCGCCTTGGACTGTTTGCTATTTGAAAAGCACACACTATTGGGGCGAGTTTCTACAGTTCTTTGTGTATGATGGTGGATATTGGCAAGGGAGCCAATAAGAGTAAGTAGTTCAGTTTTAGGTTTGATGGAACACGTCACGGCAATTCGTGTTTCCAGATATTATGAGCCAATTGCTCATATCGAGAGTATAGGAGTTTGAGAGTTGCGATATATTATTTCTGAACAGCGTTCTTCATATCGGTTATTTATATTATTATGCTCAACCAACTCTGAAACAAAGTTATTATTATTATATATATATAATTATGATTACAGAACAATTTTGTTTATAAGTGCTTGCTATTACATGTAGCAGTGTATTGCTGTTATTGCTACAATACACACGAGTTCAATGACTATACTTCCGAGAGAAAGAAATCAATAGATTATCTGTATCATGTACATTGGTGCTTCATGGGAGACTTTCAGTTAGTTATTCAGTGTTAATGGTGACTAGCAAGGAAACCCACAATCTTTGACAACTAACTAATCATGCTGATTCATCTCGAGAAGTGTGTCTCATATAAAATCGGAGAGGCTGTCTTCAGAGGGGAAGATGGGTTCAGTTTCTTTTCGTTCATGTAAAATAGCAGAATTCGTATTTCAAGCGCTTAAATATATGATAATTCACCGTACTATTTGGTGAAGAAGTACATCATCCGAGACGAGACAGGACTACGTAACCATAAGTACGAGACAGATTCCGTGGCCTACATCCTAAGGAAGTAGTGCACTGAGTAACTACTAAATAGTTAGTGAGAGTAAAGGACGTTCTTCTTCAACGTTAACAGAACTATTTGGGAGTCCAATATGGTTCTTTACAGCGAATAATCTCCTGTACGTTACGCACATAACAGTGGAACTGTGACTGCAGATATGCAGTGTTGACGATGAACGGTGCTAGCATATAAACAGTGATACTAATCTAAAACAGATACATGAACATTTTTTTTATAGTGATTGTCAAAATCAAAAGTTAATAATACTGATCTGTGGAGCTCTGTGTTCAATTGCCCTCATACTCTGAGTTGAATGCGAATGGGAAAGAGGCGAATGTCAGTTGTTGGTGTGGGTATATCCAACATGCTACCTGGAAGTTCAGTTACGCCGTCAACTTGCGTAAGGACAGAGCGAGCATGAGACCTCCACAGAACGTCATATGGGCGAGCTCAAACTGAGGTCAAACGCCACTGCAGTGAGGCGAAAGAAATGCCAAGCCTTTGGTGAAGGTGTCATGACTAAGTGGACAGGGCAGTGAAGGTTTAACACGTATAAGTACGAAAACTAAACAATCGAAGACGTACTATGTGCCGGAAGACCAACACATGTACAAAATGATCTTTAGTAATCAATAAGGCCAACAGTGGTCAAACATATGAGGAACTAGAACCACAATTCAGTGTGAGTGGAGGAACCATTCGGCAGCATCTCCATCAACTTGGGAAGCATTACAAATTCGGACGATGTGTCCCACATGATTTGTCTATGGGCCAGTAGTCAACATGAACGGACAGTTGTGTTTCTTTGGTGTCTAGTCCTAGGAAGGGCCCATTTCTGGACAGAGTGTTGACATGATGAGAAGTGGGTCCTGTACGAAGCTTCACATCGCCGTCATCATTGATTAGAATCTCATGAACCGGTTCTAAAGTAGCCCAAAAAAGTTCAAATCCGTAGTAAAGGTGGAAAATGGACTTGATATCCTCTTCGTTTCATGGCCCACTGAGTTCTACTGCGATTTACTCCATGACTTTCAGAACATTGGCAGAAGGTTGTCGATGCTGATGGGGACTATTATTGATCTTCCAGGTCGTCTTAGGTGACATATCGATGTTCGAAGGTGGTGGGTGAAAAAGCAACATAACTTTCTTGGTTACCTTTATACATGCATCAATTTTAAAATGTTCTCATTTTTCAAAACAATCAGTTTACTCTTGTACATAAGCTAAATAACAAAGACGATAGCGGAAGAATTGATGGAATGAAAGTAATAGAAGGGAATGGAATAATCTAAACAAAACACATTTACACTTTCTTGTCACGCGATCTCACATGGCTCTGACATCGAACCAAAGACCTTCCGTGATAGAGTGTTCTACCTCTCAACAACGATCCTCCTCAAAACCAAGTGATAATAAATTACAACAACTGCAGATTTGGTGTTTTAATGCGACTGTTGATTTTAGAAACTAAATCGAAATCAGTACATGTAGCCGCAACGCAGAAAATGGAAACATGTTTTGAATAATAAATCAGATTCTTTTTCCTCGCAAATTTATTAGGTTCAAATTTTTAACTCTTCACTCCGATGTGTAGTCAAAGCTACGAAGCTGGATATATATATAGCTTTCGATGTTCTCTCAATGGACTTCATTTTATTAGTTAGTCCATTTGGTTTAGTCATGCGTATTTACAAGGGAAAGTTTCTCTTTGACAAATTCTAACGTGTCTGTACTTAAAAGTCTGAATCGAAAATAGAAAGAAAAAGCTTCAATTCCAATTACATACTACAGGAATAACATAACCAATTTTTTCATAAACAGATAACAGAATTCTGTAGCTTTAATATTTTTCACCCTGTTCCTGGTCATATTTATTTTTGGAATTCAAATTCATATTTGGGATGAAAAACGTATTGTGTTCCAAGAAATTTCATGGCATAGCAGAAAATAAATCCTTATACAACACACTCTGATAGGATATGAAAAACAACCACAGGAAGGAAGTTCCATAAATGCAGCCCATTCGTGTGGCTTACTGGCACAGAACTGTATTGCAAAAGCACGGAAACGATATCAATGGAGGACCAAAAGAGTGATACCAGTGCAAACAACGATATTGTAGTAGTAGGTGGTAACGTAATAAAGAATGATCGAGAATTGCCAGCACCATACTGTTTACCAAAGTTTTAATTAACCCTGAGACGGAGTAGGGAACCCAAGTATATGGCACTGAACATATCTTAACGAGGGTGTATCATGAATCCTTGTAAAATAAATTGACTACTCTCAAGGAACGCGCAACACGCGTATGGATGTATTATGCTAGCCCTGTTGATTCAAGGAATTCACACACACACGCCAGCTTTGTTCCGTAAGGCAGAGACATACCAGGGGGGAACCAAAAGAAACCGGATTGAAAGAGCGCTGCCATTCCTAGACATAGTAGAGAGTTCTCCTGTTGGGTGGGGCCAGTAGAGACCTTCCCAGATCAGTTAGCCAAGTGACATCTGCGTAGGAGGTTAACGTTTAATCGTATTATTGTTTTTCTCAACTGTTCTCATTTGCCGCCTGCAAAATCGTTATGGCAGATTAAGAGTAACAAGGAATGTGTTTGCTTCCTACTTGAAAAATCGGAAACGAAAATTTACTAAATGCTTCAACAGGCTTTCAAGAATCCCGCTATGAACCCCAGACAATTTTTGAGTGGTTTGGGCGCTTTAAATGTCGTGAGATGAGTGTTGAAGATCATGCTCGTTCTGTGTGATCTTTATCATTTCGAAACTATGAAAACATCAACCAAATCTGCCTCACAATCAGCGAAGATCGTCGTTTCATGATCGATGGTGTTTCAAAACAGGCAGGAGTGAGTTGAAGCTCGTGCCAGAGAGTGTGAGGGTTTGCAAATTTGACAAGTTTGAAAGCTAGTCGCTAAGTTTGTTTCTCGCCTGCTCACACAGGATCAAATCATTCGTCTGAATTTGAGCCAGGACTTGAAAAATCAGATTGAAAATGATCCAAACTTTTTGACCAACATGATGACATTTTCCTAGAATTAAACAAAGTCTAAAAGGAAAATGTTTTGATGGTGTGGAGGCTGTAAAAAGAACTTCGCAGAGCGCATTGGAGGATATAAAAGTTCCAGAGTTCCAGAGGTGCTTCAAACAGTGGGAAAGAAAATGGTAGAAATTAATCGCATTTAATCGAGAATACTTTGAAGGATACTGAAAGAATTTTCTGAAGAATGTAATAAAGTATTTTTTAGAACGAAAGTCCGGTTTCTTTTGGGTCCTCCCACTTACAAACCATACCTGAAACACTCTAGCAGACACGATGGCGTAATAGGCTGGAAAGTTATTTCATCTTAATGCGCAGCAGCAGTGTTAGTTGGGATCATCTGCAAGTGTTTGTTGGACTCAGGATTATGATCGAGTGTAAATATTGCCACACTTTTCTTCAAATCTCATCACCTTCTAGAAAATTCCAATAGTGTCGCTAGAGAACCAAATTGAATTATAAATTGCTCTAGATTCTGTTAGGGATAAAACCATTCTTGCTCCAAGGGCAAGTAGCAAGTGACGGATGTTTGCATATCTACAGTCCAGCAGGTAAATAGCACCTTCTATGGTGTAAACGGCAGGTCACACACGACCAACATCAGCTACCATTGCACGAAGAACCATAACTCATAGTGACTGTTTACCTCTAGCGTTCACAAAGGGAAAATTGCTCAATGCAACGTGTGCTTGTAATATTGTCCAGATCGTTGTATTGGAGTCCTGTAATACCAACGGAACATTCTGACATCCAAGTTGTGTGTTAACTCCTCTGGTCTGCAAGTCACAAGACTTAATTTCCATTGAGTGTGTGTGGAACTCCGGAATCGTTTTTTGTGGTGTATGGTTCAACCAGCAACCACGATAAGAAAAAAAAAACTTTACCAGCTGTGTTACCAGTTGCAATGCGAATGTAATGGGACTACTCCGGATGACATCTTACATCTCCAGAACAGTTCCGACGTTAAACCTGCAGACTTCAATGCAACTGGATGAAAATTCAAAACGTACTAATGTGATTGGTTGGTTGATTGATTTCAAATCGTCCCTTTTCATAACACAGCTATGTGCGGTGGAACGTACTATCTAAAGTGGAATCCGGACCTTTGTGTTTCTGTATTACAACAAATGTCTAATTCATTTGCTTGCTAAATGCAACCTTTAAGTTTACTTAACAATATTTTTCCATCCAAACCGATGTGATCAATATATCAAATTATTGAAATTAACATAATGATACAAAAAGAGGAAGGAAGTGTATATTTATAGTGAAATTTTCCTATTTCATTTTTCCTTTTTCAATATTCCTATCTTGAATCATCTTTCATTTTTTATATAGTGTGTATATATCGATATCATTGATCAATTTTTCTCTCTCAGAGACAAATCAGTGTTGGCAGCAAAAGAAGCATTTAAGATTTAGACACCAAAAATAATTAGATAAACACTGATTCCAAAGTGGAATTCGAAGATCTTAAAATATCCTAAAAAAATATCTTAAATGGTCCAGTATTTGCACGTACTCAGATCCCCTGTGTTCACTCTTTTATAATATATTTGCTTGCAGATTGAGAATAGGACATTATTTTTTTTTTTAAATATGACTTTAGGTTTGGTTAGTTATAGAGTAGTAGTTAATAAGACAGGTAAGATTAGGTTAGTAAAGTAAGTTAGAGTATATTAGGTTGGTAGAGTAGATAAGTTTAGACCAATATAATAGGTTAGGTTGCTAGTAGGGTAAGTTAGGTAAGTATGATAGGGTAGATTAGGTTGGATTAATAGAGCTAATTAGGATATAGTACATTACATAAATCCTAGTGTATAGTAGGGAAAGTTAATAAACAATAGAGTAGGTTAGGTTATGTTAGCAGCATAGGCTAGGTTAAGCTAGTACAGCATATTATGTGGTACTGATTAAGAAATGCCCGTCATAAAAGTAATAATTTTACTTTTAAAGGAGTAAGTACATATGAGAGAGGATTGTGCAGGATACTAAATTCCATTTCGAAGGAACGTTTCACTATATAACCAGTATGTCATGTTTAAATGTAAGGTTACAAATGAAAAACCACTACAACGGCTCAACGAGGGTTAAAATTATTGAGTGCATAGCAAAGACGGCTTTGTAATATATCAATTTCCATTGGCGGGTAATTCTGCAGGATGTAGAAAACTACATCTTATTTTTACAAGTATAGAGTTCCAATTGCTCCAACCCTTGTGATTTTTGTGATACCGAGTGTTTTCTGCACTATTTTCGTTTATGCGCATAGCCCCCGGTGCTGACGCTCCTGCTCTTGCTTGCTTAAATAGCATTTTTACCAAGTCGTTTCTATAGCTAACGCCCAAACGCGTATTTATACAGTGGAGTTCGGCTAATCAGAACTAATTGGGACCTAACCCTGTCCGTATTACGTGATTGTTCGGAGTAAGCGGAATAACAGTAAAATCGTTGTTTTAAGCGGGTGAACGAGTGTAATACATAGTGTATAGTATTCCAAAACATGTTTTCTGACTATGCCGTATGCACTGTACTGGAAAAATGTTAAAAGTGTTCGAAAAACTTGATGACTTTATTTTTCGAGTAGACTCTCTTCACTGCGACAAAAGTTAATAATTGAATTTGCACCAATGAATGCAACTCCTATCCTAAGAAATACGTTGTAAAGTATATTCTAAGATATTGTAAGTAAATTGCCTCATGAAATGATTGCATATAATAGGATAGCAGACACTAAGATACCACGTAATTACTTACAGAGTATCAGCTTGCACACATATTATCAATCTACGTGCAATTACTTGAGCCAGAGTATTAACAATATAGAACGTCTCAGTGAATCACATAAAGCATAAGAAGTAAAAGAAACAACAGAAAACGCTTTTCTTTGTTTTACGGACGGTTTTTAATCTGCACCGATTGCGTTAAGTTAATAGGGTACACTTAGGTTAGATTAGTATGGTTGGCTATGCTAGGTTAGGTTAGTAGAGTAGAGTAGAGTAGGTTAGTAGAGCACTCTAGGTCAGTTTCTCAAACTTGTTGTTACTGCGACCCACATTGAATAATAAAAAGTATGTTGTGGCCCACCTACTTTTATCCAAAAACACTTTGACATTCTTTCTCAATAAGTGTGTCATATGAAATTGTACGCATGCGCATAGAGGGTTAAAGTATTTGCATAGAAAGGACACAGATCTAACACTACTTCCGACGCAATGCCCTGTCCCATGACAGATTTAGAGTCCCCCACTCTCCTTCCATTCTAACCCAGCATCTGTCCTGACTATACAACAGTGCCGGGCTCTGAATAACCACTTACTTTTCACCTCATTAACAAACACTTCCAATTTTCATTTTCTGAATAGTACTTCACAACACATGTTTCAGTATCAAAATACAATTTTCAGTCGAAGAAACACTTTTCGTGACCCATCCAAAAACTGCCTGCGACCAACCAACGGGTTGCGACCCACACTTTGAGAAACGCTGCTCTAGGTTAAGTTATGTACGTTGTATTTATAAGTACCTTAATGTGTTTTCATTAGTAATACGAGTTCCTATTTCACTTGTAATAGTTTCATACTGCAAACACTACACTTGCAACAAAATACAGATTGCTTACACATTGCAGAGATATCACACGGCGAAAAATCATAAGTAATACAGTTCTCTTTCATATACACTCACTCAGTTTAATCAAGCTATAACAGTTGTCATGGCTTGAAAGTAGTAACCCTACAGTAAACATAAAATCCAGCTTTACCACATTGTACAGAAATACCCCGGCAGCGGAAATTAATATCTGATACAATCCTCTTTAGTATGAACGTACTCATTTTAACTGTAAATTTGCCATCTGTATTCTCAACCAACACATATCTTTGTTTTCTGTATTATATACGCATATTTGCAGTTATTGCTGTCTATGTTCTTCACTATTCTTTAGCTTCACCCTTTTATGGTGTTCTTATGCTGCTTATTCCATATTATGGCATAATAATTGGCCAAAGATAATAATTATATAAAGATCATGTAATCAATTTTCAGAATACGACTGTATTAAGTTCACAAGTGAAGATATCACAAATGCAAATTACGTTGAGTAGTACGTAGTAAAGCGAACACCTGCAGCCAAAGCCATTATGTGCATACGTGGATACACATGGCTGAATGTGCACTGGGCGGCAAAATCTGTTATAACTATAATATTTAAAATAAATATTTCTTGCTGAAAACAGACTTCATAATGATGGCAGTTAAATTTACTAAGCTGACCTTCTATTTGAATACTGCATTCATAAATCATGTCTAGGTCGCATTAGTTTAAGGTCATACGCAGCGCCGTAACTTAGATTTCTTTCTGGGGGGCAAGCGTTAATATTAGGGCCCCCTTGGAAAAGTTGTTTCGGACCCTCTCGCAAAATTCGAAAATGGGCCCCTTGTTTCGATCTTTCTCTTACTCTTTGTGGGCCCTTGGAGCTGTGGTCCCTCCCGTATGCCCACAACCCGACAAATTAATTAAGGGGACAATATTGACAAATCTCAAAGCCATACGAATAAATATTATTTCTAGTTCCCCTAATATATATATATATATATATATATATATATATATATATATATATATATATATATATATATATATTTTTACTTAAAGTTCCAAAAACTCATTTTTGTTTTATTTACCTTTTGTGTGGTGTTTTATGTAGTGTAGTGAATCTGTTCTATGCCTCATTTATAATTTCATGTTCGTATTTATATGGAGTAATAAGATTTTGTCTTAAAGTGGGCCCGCTAGAACGGCGCGGAGTTTCCTTGGGGGGTAGTTGCCCCCTACTGCACCACAAGTTACAGCCCTGAACAAAATTAATAATATTATTCGTACATGCAGAATGTTCGATTGCGAATTGCAAGCAACCCGGAGAAAAAATTCCCACCCGTTCTTAGCCACAAAACACATCTTCCTGCAAATATAACCACAAGTGGATATAGAAGGTAAAAACTGGAGGGGAACAATCAGAACCCAAACTATAACAGATATATCATGAATTTACTATACACTTTCAAAAATATATAAATAATAGAATCAATTATTTCCGTCACTCAAAAAACTGGAAGGGAGGGATAGGCCGCTCGGCTCCAGGCTAGATCCACAACTGAATGTAACAATTGTAACATTGTGTTCCTTAACGTTACTATAGTTTCTATATAGTCTATTCAATTAAATATGAAATGTTTTACTTGTTAAATTAGAAGATATAGAGCCTAATTTGCCTTATACAGAAAATTAAAATAATCTATGGTGCATGCGTTAATAATTAAAATCGGTTATTATATTTTGTGTATCTTATGCACAGTACGTGGAAACACAATTAGACTACAATTTTAAAATTTGTTTATTTTAAAGCTTAGCAAAATTAGAAACAATGTTTGGAATAAAGGAAACACCAATATTTCATTTACGTTGCTTAATCAAATATGTAATATTTATATTTTAGTTTCTAAGTGAAATAATGATATAATTTTGACTTTCACGGTTGCAGATAATAATTTCATATTTACATTTATTCCGTACTTACAGTTGTCTGAATTTGCAATATTGTGAACTTCAATGTGAAGAGAAGCACAAGTCTGAACAAAAATATTTTTAATTTTATTATTTTATCGTTTTATTGATCTATCTAGATTTAGATCAAATAATCTTGTACTGAAAATAGATAAATTTTTCTTACAATTTACTGAAGGAAAACGACTGAGATTAGATGGTAGTATTTCAATAAAATGAAAGTAGTATGCGCTAATATTAGTAAATCTCACTATCCTTAATAAGTAAATATTATACCTAGGTATTTATTTTTCTTTGAAATAATATTGTATGCTCTTGAATTCAAGGCAAATGATTTTTTGTATTGTATCAAATAACTGAGCCTTTCTCGTTTACGTCAGCGTGGAAAACATCAAAATAAGTTAATTATGTCAGAGGATTCAATGAAAACGACCAACGATCCATTGACCCACTGCCCACGTGACCCATTAGTAGCATATTCAATTTTTATAAAAAAATGCGGACTCCCACACCCCCCTTAGGATATGGATTATAATGAAATCGATGTGATAATATCCCAGTTTGGATTTTGGCCTAACCGTGTACCAAAATTAATTTCGTTTAAATTTGGCATTTGGCCGTGATTATTATACACACACAGCTACATTTAATTTTTTATACCTGCGTATAATAATTTATATATAAAAGATGATTCAAAAATACATTTATTCAGTAGTCATCTCAAAAAACTCACAGGCTGTGTCTCGAAATCCAAGAAGTAAGTTCTATTGCTATTATGACAATTACAACTATCAATATCCAAAAGTGCCTGAAGTTCTTGTTTCACTTAGATACACGTTAAAATACTTTCTTAAATTTGAAAAAACATTTTGTATCGTATCTGTGCACCGAGACGATATTTTCTTAGAAATGAAACTTGGCAAATCTTATTCATGAGGAAAGTAACAGTATATTTTCTCATTCCGCTTTATATAACCTCTTCTACTTTTCTTCATTTCTCATTAATGAGAGTTTCAAACTCTTGTTTCTAAGAAAGGGTATTCTCGGTGCACAGATAAGAAACGATTTCTCAGATGTTAGAAAGTATTTTTAACAGTGTATACTCATCTTAGGTAAGTAAGTAGAAACAAATGAAAAATAAAGAGAAAAGGAGGCCTTCAAAGTAAAACGTAGACAAATTTAAAAATGTCCAGAAGACGCTGTCTGCAATGCCCTGAGGAGAGTGGGCCGGTTGGTTAGAGTGGGTTACGTCTTATTGACCAACGACTTATTGACCAACTCACAAATCTTGACCCACTCCATCTCTCATTCACTCATTCCTTTAATCTGATTGTCATATAGCATTTCTTCTTAAAATAACCTTCGAACTAGCTTTAAAAATATTATAGCTAAATATTGAAAAATATCTCTGTCAAAATTATATTTAAACAAAATGGTAACTACTTCACTTTAAAGGTTATACACGTATTAATTCAGAATAAACTGTGAACAAGACTACGACTGTTAAATAAATCCTATTACTAAAGTGTGTTACAATTTCAGCATCTTAATAACTTCATAAGACACATCACCAATGTCTACCACTGCTTGTATATTATAAGATATGTGTGAATACGTTGCTTTGATATTAGAACTATACTTCAATTTAGAACTATAGTTTTCTTGGTTTTAGATATTAACCCCATGTAATATGTTTAAATAAAAATGAAAATGACTATATTTGTGACTTAATAACCCTTGAACCATGAAACTGATCTCGATCAAATTTTCAATATAGATGAGGTTCGGACCTGGGATGGTACTTATCATTTCACTCTGACGGTACAACTTAGAGAGAGGGTTGAAGGGGAGATAATAAAAATGATCAAAAATGACCGATATTAGTGTCGAATCCATATTTCTCGGGGTCGCTGAAATGAATAGTGGCATTTTCATTGATATTTAAATCCAAATTCAGTCCACAACAGAAATATATTTTTTTTTAAATTTATATAACATACTTATTATTTTCTGATTTTTCATTATATTTTCTTTGTTTCTATCGATTTGAGAGCAATACCAATGTGATAAAAACTGACGGACTAACGGAACATTATTTTTTCTGATTTTAACTCAGCGGAGCGGGGAGTTGGCGCTAGTATTTTGCATAGAAGAATATTACAAACCTATTAGAAATAGTATTTTTTCTAAAAAAAATAATGTATTATTCATAATCAGTGACGTATTTCGATTTTGTTTCGGGAGGAGCTTTGCTTGAAAACGTGAAAATTCTGCAAGATATTTCATATACTTTACTATAGTAAGTAAGATTTTGGAGGGCTTAAGCTCGGAAGCCACCCCTAAATACGCCACTGTTCATAATATACGTAGTTACTAAGGGAGATACCTGTTCAGCCATGATTGAGGGTTTCTTGAAAAAACAAGAAATTTTGCGTATATAAATAATTAGCCAGTGCTGCGTCGATAATTTGTAATTTATTATTACAGTATTTTGAATCCTATATAGCCTACAACAAAATTCGTTGTAAATATTATATTTACACAACTACCTTCATATCTTGATTATCTGTATAAGAACTCATTCAAGACTTATATATATATATATTTAACCTGTATTTAATTACGATTTCAGACAATGATTATACCCAAATGTTTGTATTCCAGATAGTGAGTTTTCGCTGGCTTCGAGAACATCGGCAATCGGCCAGTATTACACTGATCCAAGCTCTCGGCCTACCGATGGCGGTCGGTGAAAGTGAAATACCGTCTTAAAAAGAAAGAAAGAAAGCATTGCATACCACATCTACATTGGACATTGGTATCCCAACACATCTGACTAGAGCACGTAATTTCAAATGTAATATGGTATTGGATATTACAAATTTTATTTAATTCAATATCTCTAACTTTTTGGTGATGAAAAGGGAAGAAAAGTGCTTACTCACTTTTTCATATATATGATAACATTTTTAGCAATTAATTAATTGTACAAATCGTGATATAATACTGCAATCAGTTAAATTGCATGATGTTTATTGAAAATATCAATGCTCACTGTTTTGTACTTAACAAGCAATGAGTTTATTCTGATATTTAGAGATGAAATAAAATAAAATAAAATAAAACTCTAATAGCTAAAGTTTACTCTACATGAGTAGAACCTCATCTATGTAAAATGTGTGGCAATCACATCTTGAAAATTATCATGTTTGCACTGGGTGGTCAAATATTATTTCAACTCTTTGAATAGTACCCTATTTTTATAAAATAATATTTTTTTTTCTGGATACAACCTTGCAACCTGGTCAAAAGGCTTTGTAAAAAAAAACAGAAATTTAGTTTCTCAGTTACCATGCAGTTATTACAATAAAATAAATAAGTAAATTCTGTCTGAAGGAATTTTAAAAACCTAATGTTAAACGAATGAAACATTTCAAGATTCTAACATAGGTATTACTGGATGAGGAATTTATCTGCTACAAGTTCATTTCTCCACTTAAAACAACAAAATTCGTACAATCTTTTCAAACACTCTAATGGACCAAAACTTCAAACTTGTATTCTGAATGATCATTATTGTTACTAATAACATTGTATTTATTTCAACAATGACCAGGACATGAAACGGAATTCGGAGAACGCAGATCATAGTAAGGGAGAGGGGGGTAAGAGTACGCACATAAGCTTAATTTCGTTCTAGCTACATTATATTGAGAACTAAAAGAAAGTTTCATACAGGAATGGAAACATTGATCCTTGGACTACAAAACGATACAACTTCTAGACCCAAGGTACATAGTGTGTTTGAGAAAAAATAAATTAAACAAAACAAGTCAAATGCATACTTTTAGACTCCTAGGAGTCTAAGAGTGCGCAAACACATGTGTAAGAGTGCGCATTAACAATAATCACAAACAAACGGTCCCTGTCCTTCGTATCCCGAACAAGCGTCGTGCCACCATGCTTTGCACTGTCCACACTGAACCCAGTCATCATCAAATGATTCACCACATCCCACACAAAAAGTTATTTGAGCTTCATTGAATTCGTCCTCTTAAGTTGAGGATGGTCCTGGAACTGCTAGTTGTTCTTCCTCTGGAGTCTTGTTGGGCTTTGACCTTGCTTTTTCTAAATGTTTCTTTTTCTTGGTAGTGTTCGCTTTGTTTTCTGTTATCTTCTGCAGCAATTTGTTCTTGTACGATGATGATGATAATATTTCAGACTGTTTCCCTCTAGATTTTCGTTTCTTAGTGATCGAAGCTCTTGGTATTGGACTCACATCGAAAATACTTTGACGTGGAGACACTTTTGTGCAAATGGACTTTGAAGAGCTGTTAGAATTGCCAGACGTTGAGGGCTGTGGAGAATTTGACGATGTAGAATAATGCTTGCTGGTATGAGACGATGATTGAATTACTTCGTCAGTCCTATTGGTATGTTTATCTGTAGTCTGAACAATTAGAACATTCTCGCACTCAGTAGCGTTATCATCATCCGTGACTGTAAGTTTTGTTACCTCTGATGAAGCGAAGTCTTCATCGAAAAATATATCAGGATTGAAAGGGTAGATGCCAGTTGCTGAGAAGGCATTTTCTGCTTTCTGAACATTCGCCACTCTTGTATACGCAGCGTTGAAAAGCCTGGAAACTTGCATTGCTGTAACCACTTTTCCAGGATTAGATGCTAGCCACTTGCCACTTCTTGCTCATAAGCATTCTTCAATGAGCTGAAAATCGTTTGTCCAGTGGCTGCATTTTATGACTCGCGTGAGGTGGAGTCGACAGAAGAGTAACATAATAAGCTCGACAAAACAGTACTGCACCAAGAGAACAATAATATATATGATTATCTAAAATTAGGAAAACTGGGTCGTCTGGCGATGGCTTCACATAGTTAGTAACATGTTCGAGCCACGTTATAAACAACTCACTTGTCATTTGCCCTTTATCAGACACCAGTTGCAAAGTTCCAGTTGGGGCGCCAAAGAACAATTCCGGCTTCATTCTTTTACGGGGAAATATTAACCCAGGAGGGATATATATACCCAAAGCACTAACACAGCATACGGATGTCTCTAGTTCACAACGCTGTGCAGATATAACTTTGCTCACACGGCGTTTACCCTTCCCCGAATACACTTTAGGCAATTTGTTAGGAACAGTCGAAATACCCGTCTCATGTACATTAAAATTTCTGCTTGGTGGAAACTTCGAAGTGGAGACGATTATAATTAATGTCTGACAGGATAACCCCTTTTATATGCCATGCTGTGATAGTCACAACAGCAGTGATATATCTATTGTTACTAGTGTATTTAAAATTCGTTCTGGAAGAAATATAATCAAAATAAGGCATAAGCTAAATTGTAAATTTTATATATCTGCGTATCCTAAACCATGGGCGAGGGTTAAACTACCAAGAGTGAGAAAGGAGGAGCATGGAAAAGAAATTTGGAACTTTTCACCATGGAATGATAGATGGATTGTTGCTGCATTCCCGCATCATTGATTTCAATTCCGTTATATTTACGCGACGTGAATAGCGCGATTGTGTTTCGTTCGAATATGGGCCAACGAGTAAAAATAACAACATCATACGTAATTAGTGTGTAAAATCTTAGTGATGTTCGTGAATGTGAAATATTAACAATAAATTGATATCTTTCATATCATTTTACTTTTTTATTCTATCAAGATCAGTGTTAAAAATCAATTCTATAATGCATATGCATAAGGTCATTAATAAGTATCGTAAGTGCTCAGTTGTCTATTTATTATCGTAATGTATTCGTAATGTGGTATGCATAAAACATATTGCAGGTAAGGTCTGAATATGCTTGTGATTTCTATATTTATATGTTTATTGTGCGTGCAAGTTAGTCCGGTACGACTTTACACTTGCTTTCCAGACAACCTCTGTGTATTTGTGTTATTTATGTTTAGATTTAATATATGATCCCCTAAGGCTATGGGATCCATGGTTATTATCCGAACCCATGTTAATAAAGACGAATAGGAAAAGAAATTTAACCTTCAGTTGTTGTTGTATCGTGTGGCTCGTCACTGACGGTGGGCACCCGGAGGGAAAAACACATCTATCCAAATAGCTCGATAACGAACCTTTGCTACCGTCGTACAATATAATAATGTTTTAAATATTATTAGATATCTTAAAGAGCAACAAGCCGCACACGATATTTGGTGGTTCATGTGCTCTTGCGAACTGCAGAAGGCGATGCCATTGCATATCTTTACTTTTTCTATAACCAGCTTCCGAATGTCTGGAGACATGATCGTCTCACTAGCGGTTTTCATAACAGAGGTCATATAGATATATGTTAACCTGAATTTTCTTTCAGACTTGTTCACTTTTGAGAGGTTCGAAAAAATTTATCACACCTTAAAATAGAATTATTTTGTCACTTTGCAAGGGTGAATCGCTGGCCGGAATTATATGAAATATTGTATCTATAAAGTACTAAAAATAACATTACTCATTATTGATGTGTTGCCAAATGGTAATGATATGGATTACTTTTCTGTTCGTGTAAAAAAAAAATGTAAATACGGTTCAAATATATTTATTGATTAATTATTATAACAAACTATTATTTGAATACCCGTTTGTGCGGAAGTTAGCAAACACATGGAATTTCCGTAGGTGTAGTACACTTTCGATTCCCAGTGGCACAGTTTACAATGGATACAAGCCTCAGTAGAGATTCCAGACCACTTTACACAGTAGGTCCAATAAATCCATCTCATATCTATTCAGTGCTGAAATTAGCCGTTTAACTCAATCAATCAATCAGCAATGACGAATTAACGAATAAACGTATAGGTTTAAAAAATGAAATGAAATCTTTAAGTTTAACGTCATACGGTTATGTCGGTTATTCTAAAGGAGACTGTGATAATGAGAAATGAGTGAAATAGTGGAATAAAGAAAGTGGGAGAACCCCGAGAAAATCCACGAGCACGTTGTTTGTCCACCACAAAGCCCACACGGCGCGAGCTGGGATCGAACCAAGGACCCCAAGCACCGGAGGTAAACGCTCTGCCACTAAGCCACCGCGCCCCCATATAGGTTTAATGTTGCTCCAATAATTATAACAAAAATGAGTCATATACTCCAACATATTGTTTGAATTCCCAAATCTAAAATGACTCTTAGGAAAAATAACATTTATTTAAATAAACAAATAAATTATTAGAAGGAAAATTTATTTTTGTATAACTTGTGCTACATTGGCTTGTATATATTCTACAGTGTTCATAAACTATATTTGAATGTAGAGTGAGTTGCAAATTACTACTGATTCGTTCAGGGGATATATATTTATTATATGTATTTATTTTAGTCCCAACTATATTTCTTTTATTATTTAATACATATTGATTTTCTTTTTAGAGCCCTGTTTCATTACATTTTTCTCCTTAATATTGATTGAATCGTTTCATTTTTTTTTTTACTTTTTTTTGGTCTGCATTTTGTTGATTCTCATTTGACAACTACTTCCATGTTTTCTTTCCTGACGACTTTATTTGTTGTTTTTTCTTTCACATTTTTTTCTGCAGGAAAATGATATCTATACACATAACAAGAAAATACATAATCGTTTTCGCTATTTCCTTTAATTTTTTAATTATCTTTATAGTTTTAATATATAGGTTCATTTTTCTATGTCTTTCATTTCTTTCATTTCTTGTTAGTAATCTCCAGTTTCCTTCTCTCATTTGTCTAATAGTTTACATATACTCTCGAGTTATAAACCTATGTTTTACAAATTTACTTTTTTCACCTATATATATGCTTACATTCCCTAACAATGAAATGACTGGTTCTTTTGTTTAGTGCCAACTGCTGGTACTGACTATGAAAGCAGAATGAAATAAAATGAAATCTTTAAGTTTTACGGTGTTTCTCTAGTACAAAGTGCATTTGGCGCAAGCTGGAATCGAACCAGGGACCCCTGGAATTGATTATAATGTCATATGTATAGGGTGTTTTGTTGAAAAAAAAATATTTTTTTTTTTTTGAAATTCAGCGGTTATATCTTACAAATTAGTAATTTGCAATGACCAATGTATTACGTCAATCCATGCTTTAACACTTAAACCGGTGGCAGAGAAGAGATAGAGATGAGGCAGAAGAAGAAAATAGAGTGAAGTTTGAAGTGTACGAGAAGTGAAGTATAAATAACACCCTGTTTTGTTATTTTATCAACGCACAAGGTTCTTCTTCATTTCCTGCCACTCTGTTCGTCTGTTTCACTTAGACTAGAATCAGTAAACGTTGGCGTCAGAGAACATGTTAGAAAGACTTGTGTAGATTAAGAACAAGAGATAAATGCAAACATCATTTGAGGTATCGAACTGAAAACTTACATCTGTTGGAATGTCTGAGTCCACCAAGTTGATAATCTAAGAGAATGATGTACTCCTGAACGGAGAAGTTCGTAGTATAATCCTAAGATTTCCAAGAGTGTGGCTCTTTGCTTTTTATTAATAAATTCCAACCAGATGTTTTTTTTTTCAGTTATTTCTGAGTTGCTGTTACTTAGATAATTCGCCATACTAACATATAAAAATTGTTCGTGAATTGTTTAGAAAACAGGGCAGTGAATTCGATGAGCCACCCAGGATTACCTGGAACTTTTTTTATTTGAAAATCATAACAAATCAAAAATGATTTTATCTCTCATGTCTCAGAAATTAATTAAGTATGTATCTGGCCATACTGTCCAACCATGCATGATTCTGTACTATTGGCAGCAGGTGAATCTATTTTTCTGAGTCATAGCAATTAACAAAATATATTGTAGCTTCAAGTGGAGAAAACGAAAAAAAAAACTGTAGCTTTATGTGGAAAAAATCTTTCGTGAACATATGCTTATTAACTACGGAAATCTAGAATAACTCTTTTACCTTTAGATTATATAAAAATATTACTGAGTGCGTTCGAGGATGGCCTGTAACCTAAAACAACTTGAGATTCCAAGGGATAGTAATGGAACATGGGGGAAGTCAAAATTGTGTAGCTCCTACATTAATGCGAGTAAGTGACGATCGGAAAAGTTGAAGAAGATAGCAGAAGAAACGGGAAAGCTTTAGATAGTTACTGCATACAATGTTATCTACCGAATGTTCATGTGGTCCGATATCGACTCCTTTCATGTGCCACTGAGCCACAGTATATTAATTTATTAAGGATATTGATTTATATATATATTGCCACAGTATATTGATTTATCAACAACCCCTTTATATATTTATAGTATCTATCCGACAATGTAAATAATGTAAATATTAACAGACAGAAACCATACCGGCGAAGAAATTAAATGTCGACTGAAAGCATGGAATTCCTGTTATTATTCTTATAAGGATGGACAATTTATCTGGAGCATCCACGATAACGGAGAAACCAGAAGCGGGATAAAAGTGAAACTTTGCACGAAGCAACTATAAGAATCGGACATCGTTTTTCGTATTAAACAACGCCACTCAGTGAACAGTGTTGCCATCCCAATATAAAGTTATATTTTTTCTAATGGCACTACGTCAGATTATTATATACTTCAAAACAACATGTCAAAAGAAAACTTAAAATACCACATTTATTATTCAGTGTTGCAAACTAAAGATGGAATAATATAACAAACATCGAAAGTTTGGAAGCCTCTATCACACATACAGTACAATGGAGATGGACAAGACAATAGCCAACGTAAGTACCTTAGCGTTGGATATTATGATATGACTTGTTTTGAATGAATAGCAACGAAGCTATCTGATCTGGTCTTTCAACATCTATGGCCATTTTAGTCCATCGCGTATGAGGGATAGCGTCCTACAGAGATCGCATTATGTGAGGAAATGGAAGAAAGAAAGGATAGGGAAAGAAAGGAAGCACCCTGTGACCTATATGTTAGCTACCATCTCGGCATTTGCCTGATGTAAATGAGGAGAAACCATGAAACCCTCATTTAGTATGGATTGCCTGAAAAAGCTTTTTCAACCGATTAATTTAGCACCGGAGCTAAGACCTGTATCACTCTCAGTCACTGCCCTCATTATCGAGTTAGAGAACTAATTTCACGTCCACTCACTTATATTCTGAAAATTCTACCCCGAACAGGGCAAGCGAAAGAATTTTACAATTACCGCATGTTTAGAAGCGCTGGACATAAGTACACGAAACTTGATATATGTTGTGTACATTTATTTATTTATGCATTTATTTATTTATTATTTTATTTCTAAGAATTTGTCAAATCGTTTATATAGAAAAAAATAGGACAGAAAATGAAGAGCAGGAGACAAATGGTGTCAATCTTCGTACCATCAAACGTAAGACTATGAAAATTGTTATTGGTATTCAGGAAATAAAAAAAAAACTGTATATGTTTGTGAGAATTGAGCGTAACTAATGAATAATGTGGAAAAATATGTAGAGGTTGTTTCACGATTTAAATGTATGTGTAGAGAGAAGGAGAGGTTAAAATGTTACTGACTGTTAGATTTTCTAAAATATAATAGAAAAGAGAATGAAGAAATAAAAAAAAACTGTTTGATAACCTTGTTTATGGTAGTACTAAGTCGCTTGGGAAACAATTGATGCACTTACAAATTCCATGAATAATCAATAA
Organism: Thermobia domestica; assembly: GCF_964235325.1. Taxonomy (NCBI): domain Eukaryota; kingdom Metazoa; phylum Arthropoda; class Insecta; order Zygentoma; family Lepismatidae; genus Thermobia; species Thermobia domestica. Next base: position 23,684,159 of record NC_137470.1, read on the forward strand.
TGGTTGATCGCTTGGGTCCAAATTTGCAATCAATGCATATCTAGTAATAATACTCGGCCACGTAATCCCTAGTTTCAATCACAGAGTGGTCAATAATGAACAGGAATCATGAAAGACAAATGAGCAAATTTACTCTAGTTGTGTTTATAGGACTCTTTCTAAAAAGTCACAAACACTAGCAACAGGACATATGGACTCTACACTACAACGAAAAGCCATTTTACTGGATGTGTTGAAGAAATATTTATGAATAGACGAGTGAGATTAAGAAAAAAGCTGTTGTCCTAGCCTACGTCTCAATTTTCATGTAGCTTTAAATGGAATGTGCTAATAACATTATCAAACTCAGGTTTTGAAATTTTCTAAGAACAAATATAAAAGGAAGGTTTTCCAAGCCAAGTTCTCAATGATAAAAACAACTTTCTTTTGATATTTTCTTGTTTAAACAACTTCGACGTCAAAATTCCGTCGAGGGTTTCTTACTGCTCGTAGGAACAAATATACTGTACGTGAGATTTCATTTCATCTACCAAATCTAGGGTTTTATGGAGGTTTGGTTTCCTTCTCCTGTGTGTCAATTGTGGTTCATAGATTGTGCTAACTCGACACGGAAACATAGTGTTTTATTTTCATAAAACAAGTGATGATCTCCTCATATTTATTTTTCATCTATTACAGAGAGAAGATAAATGCTTACTCCTATTCATTCCAGTTTTCAGTATGGTCTTTTGTTACTGCAATTACACTCTGTGTGGTCATTTCTCAATACCAATTCACAGATCTGAAACTATCCATGAATTGGTAGAACTATTTTATTCCTTCGGAAGGAAGAAACATACTAAGAAAGGAGAGACCAAAAACAGGAGGAAAGAAGCATAGCAGTCCGTTTTCTCTTTACATTTGTCTTTAGCTTACAGTCTTTCAACCTCAAATTTTGTAGACTTAATTTACATATTTATTAATATGTAGTACAGTAGTGTAGCGTGGTATTCCGAAATGGGGATGCCAAAGTTAGTCACTAGTGCGATACAATACTACTGCAATCAGCAATATATATCCTAGCTATTCCGAAGGGAAATATAGGGTTATAAAAAATTTAGTGGGCCAAGCCCCCTAATTGCGGGCCTGGTGGGGCATACAGAAGCAAATGCTTGGATTACGTTAGAAGTGAATAACCAATTGTCTCAGCTCCTTCTTGCTACCATTGTGACAAGAAAACTCGGCCCCACTCTTGTATGATCATTATATTCAGTATAGTTCCCTTTATTTATTTCCCTTTATTTACTTCTTTCTCCACATACCACACTGCAATCTCATTCTTCTTTAAAAAAAAAAATGTTGCCGCTAGAAATTTGTCACCTTGGGTCCGAACCTCAGACGTCCGTTCGTGAAGATGAACCTGAGTGTATATATAATTTGAAGATGCAAATAGAAAGCACTTAAAACAAGTTATGGGGGCCTGTTTCTATGTGTCTATTTCGTTGCCATATATCCAGATAGTGAATGGCCCAAGCAATCTTTGCGAAGGACGGGGGATGCTGGCTCTCTTGGCTTACCAGATCGGTTACAGTGATTCTACACAATGCTTTATATTTATGTTTGTGTGTGAGAGCACCCTCAGATAGTTTTGGGCTACACCACTGGGCATACTATGTATTAATGATCAAGATTAATAGTTTGCCTTTAATTACGATTACAATTACCATGTACTTAATTACGATTAAAGGATAACTATTTTTACACTATCATGTACATAAGCGACATGCTTCAAAAAGGTTTTGTACTAACCACTTCTGTTTTGTTATATTTCCTTGACGTTAGTACTAGTGTGTTCTGTACAGATACTATACCTTACTTGAAAATAGATAGATTGGTAATACTTGCTAATACGCCAGCATATATCTACAGCAAATGTAGAGTTGAAAGGGATGAGGAGGAGTAAGAAACAAGTAGTTGGACATGCGCATTCCACAGATAGCAGACGGAAATCCCAACTCTTGCAATAGGCCTGGAAGCCCAAGGAACATAGCATATGACAAGAGGAAGGACACAAAATGTGCATCTCAGTGACGAGCATGCATAGGTTCCGCTTGTCCGCTTCCGGTTCCTGTTGACCGCATCCAGAACATTGCAGTGGAAATAATTACAAACATATATAATGAAATGCGTACTTTTTCTTATTAACAGGGGTGCCAGGCACACCGGCGTTCCCTTATGCTATGCCGCTGATGTAGTACATATAGGACGTTCAGAGCACAAGTGAATCAAATCCAATTATCAAAGTTCTGAGAGAGAAATAATATTTGTACGATTTCTTTAAATACAAGGGCAATTGTATAAATACAAGTGTTTTTTACAATATAAGAATTATTTACACTATTTGGGACCGAATCCTTTAACTACTGAAAGAAACATCAGGTATGGAGATGATTCTAAGGAAGAATAATTTTCCTTGAATCTCTTCCTCAGATAGATTATAGCATAATGTACAAAAACACCGAAACTCGGTAAGCATGTAGGGGAGGATAGAAATGAAATTTTACATGGAAGGAAATGTAGTTAATTATGAGTAAAAGTAAAAAATAAAATGAAATAACAATATTAGAAACAATTTTGTTTATAACAAAACAAAACAAGATTAAAAATGCTACCTTTTCATAAATTAAGAAACAAAATTACACAGATCGTACTGAAAACTAAGAAGCAATCCTGTTTTCAACAAAGTTACTCTGAAAAGAACACAAAACCATGGATAGAACAGCATTATTAAAAAGAAAAGCATGATTAAAAAATCATGGGTTAAATAACTGGACAGAAAAGCTTGACTAAAAAGAAAAGAATGGATAGGAAAGCATGACTAAAAACAAAAGCGTAGATAGAAAATTATGACTAAAAATACGTTGAGACCTCATTCTCAGCTTGAATGGTCACAAAGAAGTTCGAACCTAACACTCTGTGGCTTCATTCTCAGGAGATGGGCAAAAGAGGAAGTTTATAGCAAATAATGAAAAACTTTTGATGAATTGGACGAAGAATTCGTCAAGTTCTTGCAATATGCCATTACGTTATCTGCAGGAATCTGTCGAAAACATCTCCAACCGTTCACGGAAACTAATGGGTATTGGTAGTTTTTGTGTGAAATTTTACGATGCATAATAATTTTGTGATTGTAAAGAACAAAATGATTGTTGTTTCTTGAAAATTGTTTAAGTATTAAAAAAAAAAGTTATAAATAATTTTCATTGTGGAGTTAATTCCCGCCAATCTTCTATATTTATCTAAATAAAAAACTGATATGAGTAGTTGCAAGGAACTTAAACTGTTGAAAGGATACCTTAACCTCTCTGGAGATTCAATCCAGGGAGAAATGTGAATAAAAGTAAACACAAACTTTTCTTTTAAGGGAGAACAACACACACTTTGATTATCTCAAAGATTATTCCTGATTGCCTTTCTTTCTTTTTTATCTTTCCTTATTATAAAACTAATCAATATGATTTTTTGTGATATTCTTACGGCGGTAACTAGTTATTTTCTTTTGAAACTAAATAAACAGTTCAAAAGAGATTGTAGATATTATTTGAGAGAATGACGAAGCAATACAAAAAGCTCCTCGGAAGAGCTGATGAAGCAACATAATTTCCAGTAAATTGCTTTTGTTGTCTAATGGGATTTCAATAATGCGATGACTGTTTTCTTCTTTTGATAATTTTGTCTTTTTTGTTGCAGATACAAATTGAAACTACAGGATGGAAATACAGGGAGAATACAAACTCAGTTTGTTTCCGTTCTTTTATCTCCAGGTAGGTGGGAAGGTTCTTTATTACACGTTTTTAACTATAAGATATTATAAGATAACGTTGAACATCATGTCTAGTTAATTTGCAATCGAAGGATTTGTAAACAATATTGTAAAGTATCATAGTTGTCTCCAATTGGCACGATTCCTGTACAGCCAACGCCAAATAACAATTACATGCAGAATGTAATTTCAGATTTATTGTAACGAATTTTGCATTCATACCAGCTTAAGACATACCGCGATACCACTAGCGCTTGTGGCTGATGTGTATAACCCCATGTCTATTACTTACCGTCCTCAGTTTTCGTTGAAGACGGCTGCGTTGAACCATAGTGTGATAAAATCTGCTACATTTTCTCCTGACGTTCCCCAAGACTGACGAGTATGTGCAGTTTTCAAATGCTACCGCTTGTTTCACCTACGGAAACGCGCAAATAGTGACGGAGAATTCATCAGCGGATTTTACAAGAATGTCTATAAAAAGGATGGGATGGATTTCCGTTTTGCGTATAGATCCACAAGTCTCTGCCGCGGGTTGCGCGAAGGGGTGGGACTCTCTTCGTAAGAAAGTGTTGCCACCTAAATAGGCAAAGGAATCGCTATTTCGTATCAAAATGTTCACAGAAAAAAAAATAGAATAGCAAGGAAAGATGTGACATACCTTTAAACTGTGCTCTTTAAGTGTAGGTCCACTATATTTCCAATTAATCAGAATCCAGTGCTTCTATTCCTGGCAAGTCCTCCTCAGATGTGTTAGAAGATTCAGACTCCAGATTGATGATGAAGGGTGCCGTTGCAGCAGCGTCTTCGTAATTGTCTATGAGTCCCTCGTTTTCCATATACTGACGTTCTACCTCTTCCACATGACGACATACTGAAGACCATTCTTCGGACGTAACATTGTTAAATTTTTCTTCTGCAATTTCCATAACGTCGTCCAATTTGAACGTCACATTATGTGATGCCACCCAGTTCTTTACCAGTGCCCAAATTTTTTTCTATAGGATTTAATTCTGGATGGTAAAGGGGAAGCCTCAAAACGCAATGCCCATGTTCATTCATTAATGAGTCTACTTTGTTCGTAACGTGTTTTGGTTTGTGGAATTTTATAATATCATACAATTCTGGTTTTGTCATATCAGGGGCGAAATTGACGCCTCTTTCCTGTAACCAACACTGCATATCTTTTTTCAATGAGTCTTGAGTAGGGGCAGGATTTATTTGAGCGTTATGATATGAAACATTGTAAAGAACGATCACAGAACTCGGGGGGAGATTTGGAATTAATTTTTCGCGAAGCCATTTCATAAAATTATTTGTGTTCATTTCATCATGATAGTCTCCCGATTTGGTGCTAGATTTGAACATGAGCAAAGCGTTTGGAACGAAGCCATCCTTGCTTCCTGCATGCACTATTATAACACGCCGTCCTTTAGACAAAGGCATTCGAAGACCTTTCCCGGAATCGTCCGACCAAGAATACGACGCGGTGTGGCTACTATGCAATTAAGTTTCGTCAATATATATTATTGGTCGATTTTTTTGCCTATAATGAAATATTTTTTTCTTAAAAATCTAATTCTTTGAAGACGGATATCTTGCCTCTCTGTTAAAAGTGTTCTATTGTTCTCAGTTTTCCTCCACCTAAATCCAATGTCTCTTAGTAACCGTCGTAGACTCGCTTTACTTCCGGTAAAATGTATCTCTTCCTGCAATTTTGCATGCAGTTTCTTCAGTGTAGGCACTTGTTTTTCTTGTAGAGCATAATCATATATACACCTACGGATAACATTTTCATCGAAACTGTCTACTGTTGATTTTGTCGCTGGTCTTGGTCTTTTCTTTCCAGGAGTAGCGAATGATGTGGAAGGTTCTTCTGATGATTCGAGAACGTGTCTTTCTTTTACTATTGCTCTAATTGTTCGTTCTGAAACTCCCGTCGCAGCTGCTGCTCTTTTCCCAAAGTTTTTGATCGGAATTCCCACCCCACTACTAGCTTCATTCTTCATAAATTCGTGTACATTACTTAATATTTCTCTAGCTTGACTGTGCAAGGTTTTTGTTTTTAGTTTAGATAGTACCGGTGGCATTATGATATTTACACTACCTACGCTCTAACTACACTTACACACGCAATAATTACTCTCACACAAACACACACGTACACAATATAAAACAGATTCTGCAGTTAACACAAGTATAGATATCCTGAGAAAAATGCGATGTATCCAGAAGACAGCTTGTTCACTTTTGAAGCTTATTCGCAGCTCTTACGTGAAGCAGCAGAAAAAGTTGTCAGCTTCATAACAGGGGGTTTTGTTTAGGTTCCAGCAAGAATTATCACGTTAGTGCTAAAAGGTCAGACAGTTGTTTGCTTCAGCGAATATGGAAGGGCAAAAATGAAAGCTGCTTTTGTTTCTCAATTTCTGGCATTCGAAGGGTTCATTTCTTTGCTTTCGTGGATTATAAATATTCCCTGTTCTCTCTGTCTCTGTCTCTGTCTCTCTCTCTTAGAGAGAGAGAGAGATATGTATGTGTATATATGTGCTCCATAGGTCTCGGAGCGATGTATCAACTATCAACTGCACTCCTCTCTTCTTGGGCATATATATATATATATATATATATATATATATATATATATATATATATATATATATATATATATATATAGCCGAATGCAGAATTTTCTGACGGGGGTGCCCCAGTGCTACCTCCTTATTTTATATAGTCTATATTTACAATAGAGGAAGGTGCACCAATGACTACCAGTACATTTGAATGACAAGTACTACATCCTCATTATATATAGTGTATATTTCATAACAGAGAGAGGTGCATGTGCACCGGTGCACCCCTTGGATCGTATATGACCCGCGTGTGCGCCTGCGGGATGTTTGATCTTGGTTCGATTCCGTGTCAGAGAGCATTGAACGAATCACAGTAGTTCAAGTAATTTCATTGCTGAAACGGGACGTTAGCTCCAAACTAGCTAGCCTTATTGCGTATAGTATGAATTGAAATCTAAGAAATTTTAATATAAAGCAATATAATATTCAAAAAACAACTTCATAAACTTTTGAAATGTTTCAAATGTGTCATTTTGTCAACCATTTTCAGTTTTATAATTTAAAAATTCATCAATAATAATATTTATCAATATAAAAATATTACTGTTATAGGAAATATATCTATAGGTAACATATGTTAATTGACATAAGAGTTTAATTATGTTCTAAAATTTCAATTTGTACATTCTGTTATATGTAATTATTTGTAGTGAGTAATAGTTTTGATATATTTTTAACACTGAAAATATATCAAAGGGAGATGCAGGTGACTGAGTAAGGACAAAGATATTGTGTAGATACGTTTCAAAAGTTTATACATATATTTTTAAGTAACTTGTCTTTTCTCAAAAGGTTTTTAGCTTTATATTAAACTTGATTGGCACTTATATTGAAAATAGAATTGTTACCTCCCTTTCCCCGTATTGCATATAGTTATTTGTGCTTTAAGTTGGCAACAACATCTTAATAATCACAATGTTCATTGGAAATTGTGACACAATCATTCCACGAGTCGTGCTACGTTGCCACAACTACATGCATGTGATTGTGGGTGCGAGAGTGCTGTGGCTGTCACTCTGCATATTTAAATTATGATTTCACCAGCGTGTCGCGGATTCAAATGAATATTGTGGCAACAAGAGAAAAGAGGCGAGAACAGAGAAGTGCGGGAGGCCAGAGATATTAAACAAAGAGGCGTGACAGAACAAAATCTGGTCTCTGCAGCGCGGCAGAGACTCGTGAAACGGGGTCTACCGTTCACTCCTCCGTATAACTGTACGCCTTGTCCTGATGAATGGTAAAGCGATAGATGTGTTGTTGTCACCTACTGAAGGTATATAATTTCGGTATAATGGCTCCAAAATATTATGTTGATAATAAATAACATTCAATCTAGCCAGGTCCGTAACTTATGGGGGGCAGCGGACAACTACTTCTCCCCAGGGAAGTTTTACGCCGTTCGAGGGGGCCCACATTAAGACAAAATTTTCTTACTCTGTATACAAAACAGCACACAAAAGGGAAATAAAACATAAATGAGTCTTGGGCCCATTTAATTAAAACAAATCTCTACTATTAGGGGCCCTAGAAATAATATTTATTCGTATATATTTGAGATTTGTCAACTGTGGGAGGGCCCAGAGCTGCGGGGGGCCATAAAGCGTAAGAGAAAGATGGAAAGAAGGGGCCAAGAATTGGAAAAAACAACTTTTTCTCAGGGCCCCAAATACACGCTTGCGCCTCCAGAATAGGGATGCGCTCGAGTCGAGACACACGTTGTAAAATTCGAGGCGAGTCGAGACAAACGTATTTCTCGACTCGATTTTTCGAGTCGAGACACGAGTCGAATCGAGACTGCTCGTGAAAATCTCGACTCGACTCGAATGTCTCTAAAATCTTTCTATAATTTTTAATATTATTTTGAAGAAAGTATTCACTCAGAAACAGCCTTGAAACCACTGCAGCATTTATTACTTTAGGAATTTTTTTGCAACGCTATTTGCTTTTTCTTTCTTTCTTTTCATGACAGTTCCAAATAGTTGTGTTTGGTGCTGGGGGTATATTTTATATTCACCTAATTACGGGTTCATTTTGTAATTAGTTTTAAATTTACAGAAACTATTAAGTTCACAATCAAATCGCGCTAATTGTTTAATGCATTTCAAAGGCTTTTGTTTTTATGAAGCTCATTAAGGAAAATCTATTTCATAATCGTAACATTCATTACTTTAAATACTAAGAAATTATAAAGGTAAAGGTGACTCGACCTAGCCCCGGGGCCGCTGTGACTCAGTGGCACAGCTTTCACCCTTGGTGTGTGAAGACTCTGATTCGATCCCAGCTGGTACCAAGTGGGCTTTGTGGCATAGAAACACCGTGTGTGTGGACTTTCTTGTGGTTCTTTAGTTCCCTTCCACTTACTTCATTCCACCATTTCATTCATTCTCAACATCACCGTTTTCTTTAGCTTACAAAAGACTGTTTACTTGCCCATTAGTTTTATTATTGTGAACTAAAATTCAAGTGCGCAGTTATCTTAGATATTTCTGTCCCTTTTTACTTTACAACTTGAGGTGGGATGTGGATCAGGATAGATCTAGTGATATACCGCTGAAAGAAATGCTAAAGTACAGTGTCGGAAGCGGTATGTATTGTTCATGTTACTTCCCTATAAAATATAAATTCACCCTTTCTTCCCTTCCCTTATTCGAATACAGTGAACCGACTCTTTTGCTGAAGAAAGATGCTAAGGGAAAATTGAACTATCTTTTTCTTAAAATTTTCTTTGAAGTGCAGTCTTTTGTGTTTGTAAGGTTTTGCGAGTATGTTTTCACATCGATATGAAAAGATAGCGAGCCAAATGTTTAACCACGGACTCCTGCTGCGAACTGACCGTGACTGAACACCTGATCTCGCTCTGCTCATTTTCTCTCGCACACGTGAAGTGGGTTTGTTGTTTCCAAAACAAATGGAAAGACAGTTATCTGGTGCTTTTGGGTATTTTCCCCGCACACAGGCATCATCGTTATGTTTTAATGATCAGAAGAAATATCAAAATCATCCGATACACATAGACCAAGTTTTCCGCGTGGTACCGCGTGCGCGTGGTAACAATACTTCATATTATTTGGTGCACATCTCTATGAAGTTGTTTTCCACATAAGTATAGCTTACTTATTTTCGAAGTAGCTCCTTCGTGTCACAGCTGTGTTTAGTTTTGTTTCGTGCTAGGATAAAAGGGAGAAATGCAACATTTGCTTCTCGGTGAACTTATCAGGGGCGGATCCAGGGCGGGGGGGGCGATCGGGGCAATCGCCCCCCCCCCGGAAGAGGAAACTTTCTTATTTTATATATATAAATAAAACCCATCCCGAAGTTTGGAGCGCTTAAAAGTAGCAGTATGACAACCCATCGGCCCCCAGAAGTCGGTCCTGGATTCGCCCCTGGAACTTATATTATTAAGATGAGCGGTAATAAGCGAGGTTTAACAAAGAGTGGCTTTCGGATCTACAATTTAACGTGTAGTTGCAGTCCGTGTTGAGAATAGTACCAAATCTATGTAAGACCTGTTAACATTGAGCTCTTTTGTGGTAAAAGTGAACTTCAGAAACACACAAAAGACTTGAAACATCAAGCTAATGTAAAGGAATTGCAAAATGTACTGCATCTTTTCTGTGGCAAGGAACATGCGTGCACAGCAACACAAGAATCGTGTTAAGGCCAATATTTTTTCTTCTTGCCGAACTTAATATCCCCTTCTACGCCATAAAAGAAAATATAATGTTTGTTAAAAGAAAGTACACCTAATATTTTTAAAAATTTTGTTTGTGATCTTATCATGTATAATTATAAATAATGCCTTTCATACATCGAGAATGGATTCAACTGTACGTCATAGCACCTCTAAAGCGATATTTTTCAAACTTATTTATTGCTAGATATTGTAAATTTACGGTATCTCTCTTACTGGGTGGGAAATTTTGCGTCTAATCGGAAAATTTCATGACTTCGGACAGGAATTTGTAGTTACGAAATTTGCATCATTGTCTTCTGAAAGAATGTCTACCAAAAAAAAAAAAACTACTGGAAAATAACTGAAAACACAAGATGAATTTGATAGCCAAATTTACGTCATCTTGGTGCGTCATCATTTTTCTTTAAATACTTGTATTTAGTATTCGATTAGAGTTTAGTATACGTTTTAGCATCGAGGCTATATGAGATGTGAACTTACAAATTAACTGGGATCAGAACCACAGGAGTTCCCACCGGAAATCAAACCTGGGTCTCCCGCAACAAAGACGCGTACTCTAACAATATGGACACAAGAGGGTTCAATATTTGGTAATGTGTACATAAAGTTCTGGAGTTGCGCTTGTATAATGTTAGTAGTTCTACCGAGGAACTAACATAAATTTTCACAATACTCAGCTTAATAAAGTATCTTTAAAAAGAAAATGTCACTCTTTATGTTTTAGTTCCTGGTTCGACTGAAGGATGGTACAAATTCCAATGACCTTTTTTGGGATACTACTTTATGCAGTAGATCCATCATAAACTGGGTGTTTGATACGGATATAAAACTAAAAACTTACAAATGTAAATTTAAGTCACATTCAAATATCTTTAAACTAAAATTGAATGTATACATATGATGAGCCATTTACTAATTCATTTGTATCGTTTGTGTAAGAGTCATGTTAGTTCTTTAATACAAGTACATGAATACAGTTAGCTCCTCTTAATGAAAGAAAGTGGTGGCTGGTCTTTAAAATTAGTGTGGAAAGAAAAGTAAAGAATCTGGTATAACTTAGAAAAATCTATCCTAATTCAGGTGCGTGTTTGGCATCATTGATTCTCTCAAGTGTAGTAACCCTGACTTAAAGGTTTTGCTTCGAGAAAGATGGATTCTCTGTTGTATATCAGATATATAGTCTCAAGTTGGATCAATATTCTCTATGACAGTATATTTGTTGAAATAAGTTATTTCGAGTGTATGACTGGAATTAAGAACTATTTTGAACCAGTTCGACTTGTTTCTAGTTAAGGCTAGGTAAATCAATCCCCAGATAGAGAAATAGATTACTCTTATGTTATTTCTTAGCAGGGTGGGAAAAAATCATGATTTTTTTAAAAATCAGTTTTGTTAATTTATTTTTTTTATTTAAATCGATTTTTCTTATTTAAATCAAATCTTTCTCCTCGTATAATACAAGTCGCGAACTGAAGAAAAAACATTAGGAATTAGTATTAAATGCTAATTACGCCCTTTAAGTGAAAGTATTGGGGTTGAATTTTGAATTATCCCCAATCGTTAATCTATATCAATCCCAAACAATGTTTTTTTAACCCTTTTAAATTATGGCTCTTTTTAAAGGTAAATTATAGACTTCCAGTCAAGCAGCTACAGCATCATCCCTATTTATCCTAGGATCATGGTACATACATCACTCTCTTTAGAATAGAAGTTTTTTCAAACGGTAATACTCACATTTCCCTATCATATCCCTGAAGCGGGAAATTTTGAGAGTAATCGGATCTTTTTAATTTATTTTTCTTTAAAATTTTGATCCCCTCTGGACTCCTCTGTGTTAATGCACAGATCTCAAAATCAACTGGGAAATACTAAGGGGTGTACTAAATGTGTGTACGAAATTTCAAGCTTCTATCTTGAGTAAAAAAGGGTGAAGAAACTATTTAACAATGAGCTAAGAACATTCTCACAATGCCCCAGATGATCCAGATGTAATATAAAAATTTCCTCAGACATCCCCATTTATTGTAGGATCATGAGTTGTGCATTATTCTCTTCAGAATAAAACAAATTTTCAAAAGGTACCCTTCACATGTCTCCATTATGTATCTGGGGCGGGTAAATCACGAAAAAAGGAATTTTCTGTTAGAAATATTCTTTTTTATTATTATTTTTACCTCTGTGGACCCCTCCCCCTGTTTTAACGCAGAGATCTGAAACAAACCTGAAATATACTGAGGAGTGCACTGAATAAATGTGCAAAATTTCAATCTTGTAGGTGAAAAAGTAAGCCCGCGAAAAACAATATTCCCCAAATACCCCAGATTTCTGTATAAAACAAGATCTCAGGCAACGGTTTCCTGAGACATCCCTATTTATCCTAGAAGCATAGTATGTACATCATTTTCTTCAGAATGGAACAGCCTTTCAAACGGTACCATTCATATGTCTCCATCTGAGGCGGGAAAATCACGAAAAAAGCTATTTTTGTTAAAAATATCTCTCTTTTTTTAAACATTTTTGCCCTCTGGACCTCGCTGTTTCCACGCAGAGATCTGAAAACATCTGAAAATTATTAAGGGGTGCACTGAACGAGTGTCCAAAATTTCAGTCTTCTGAATGCAAAATGTAACCCGCGAAATAATAATAATAATAATAATACGCATAACAAAAAATATATTTTTAAATTTATATCACACACTATGCCTCAACGCAGAAAGGCGTGAAAGCATATGTAACCTGTTCTAAAATGCCTCCAGTCTAAAAAAAAAAAAAAAAACGAAGTAAAAAGCCTTATTAGTACCTTTTTAAAACGAATAATGAAGATTCTACCCTATCACCTGAAACTAGGTGATATAATTTAAAAGGTTAAGCATTATGAAAAAAGTACAGCAACGTTTATCAAATTACACTCTTTCTCAATAGCTACTGATATTTGGCAGGGGCCTATTTTTAAAAACTCAGAACTAGCTTGCGGCATGAAATACATAAATTTCGCCTAAAGTTATAAAATTAACAAAAAATAAAATAAAATAAAACAACATAAAAATTGGAGAGTGGGATAGGACTTCTCTAAATACGTCCTATTATCTGGGAAGAAACAAACAGATGCGCACAAAAAAAGATTTTTCGTCTTAAATGTCGATGGTGATTTCCCCGTTGGAATAGTTAACGATTTTAAAACCCAAACTCAATGTTACTTAAAGAATAAAGCACACTATACTGTACATTTGAGTCTCATTGTATTATGATTATTAACTTTCGTCATCGAAATAACTGAACAGAAACGGAATTTTACTTATTTTCACTTTAAATTAATTTATTTCGTAATTCGATTTAAATCAACGATTTAAAAAAAATCAAGTGATTTAAATCTTGATTTATATCGTGATTTAAATTACACTGATTTAAATCGTGACTTAAATCACACTGATTTAAATTGTGATTTAAATCAGATTAAAATCAATTCACCCTGTTTCTTAGCAGGAAACATCTAACATTTTCACGGGTGACAGTGTCTGTTTATGGATATTGACATTTCCACGTTTATTTAAGTTTGCTAGCAATACCTGGTTTCCATAGTAATGGAGCAAGTCGTAGGGATTTTAGAGTGAGAGCCTTATTTGAAACTTGAGCAAGGAGGGTCCTTGTTTACGAGGTTCAAATACTTTTTTTTTAACCGCAGTCTGACTGCATTCAACTGAGTGCGAACTTAAAGAATACTGGACTCAGTTTTCGGTGCGAGAACTTGACGACTGTTTTTGTAGAAACTTAACATCAAACGAAGATTTTGCTAAGGGCGCTTCACTTCTCTGGTGAGAGGAACTTTCTTATATTCAACCAACTCAATCCTATAAGTAACAGAATTAGCCTTTTTGATGGAGAGTCTCTTTATAGACAATTCCATGTTTAGGACTTTAGGCCAGGCAGCTTTCTGATTAATAAAATTGTCTTTAAGATATTGAGGGAGTTGATGTAAGAAAACACATGTCCTGCTCTCTCATGATTAAAGCACAACTTAGCTGCGTTAGAGAAAATCGGTTTGAAGTTATGGTTTTATGAAGGCTTAAGTAGGCGACTTCACTCCGGACTGAAAAGTTGGTCTGTTATTTCATGACAGTTAACTTAAAGAAACTCTTCTCAAATCAGAGTACCATTCTTAAGCACCAAAATATCCTGTATGGACTGTAGAAATGCTTTATTTATCAAAATTTCCTAAATGTGTGGTGTGTACTGCTCTGTGCTTGTTAATTAGCCTACACAAATTTACCGAGCCGTTCAAATTTTTTACAGGTAAAGAAGTACTATCAAATATCATTGGGCGCCCCCCACCTTTCTACTGATGTCGGACGTCGTAGGCTGGGCAGACTGGTAAAGCAGGGCAGACAGCAAACTGTGGTGGAACAAACATCAGACTTTTTAAAGCTGGGCAAAGTACAAGTGTGTCTGAACACACAGTGCACCGGACACTCCCAACGATGGGCCTCCGCAACCGACGACCCATCCATGTGCGAATGTTCACAAAACGACATCGGCAACTACGACTGAAATGAACACGTCACCATCTCCACTGGACTTTGGCACAGTGGCAGAGCGCTGCATTGTCTGATGAATCCCGATACCTTCTTCATCATGACGATGGGAGGGTACCAATCCGTCGTGTTGCAAGGGAATATCTCCTTGACACCTGTACTGCGGGACGGAGACAAGCTGGCGGCGGCTTAATTAAGCTCTGGGGAACATTCACGTGAGCATCCATGTGTCTAGTGGAGCTTGAGCAAGGCACCATGACCCCGAGAGGTATCGCACACTGCTTGCAGACTACGTACAGCCCGTCATGACGACCATGTTTCCCAACGGTAGTGGAATTTTTTGACAAGATAATGCACCATGTCACAAGGCCAGGAGTAATGGAGTGATTCGAGGAACATAGGGGCGAGTTCCAAATGATGTGCTGGCCCTCCAACTCGTCGGATCTGAACCAAATCGAACGCATCTGGGGTGTGATTGAACGTGACGTTAGAGCGCATCATCCCCTCCCCGGAATTTACGGTAATTAGGTGACCTGTGTGTGCACATGTGGTCCAATTCTCTCCAGCGACCTACCAAGGATCATTGCGTGCATGCCAAGACGAGTCGCCTTTGTTATCCTTGCCAAAGGTGGATATACTGACAATTAGGTAGATAGTCATAATGTTCTGGCTGATGTATCCGTATATTTTAACTCGTATATTTTGTCTCGACTCGAATTCGAGTCGAGTCAAGACAGAACATGTTGAGTCGAGACTCGAGACGAGACAGAAACATATTTTCGAGTCGAAACACGAGTCGAGACAGCATTTTCTCGAGACGAGTCGAGACGGGCTTAAATCTAGACTCGACTCGACTCGTGCACATCCCTACTCCAGAAAAAAATTCTAAGTTACAGCGCTGGTTCTATCTTTTATTTATTTATTTATTATTTTTTGTCACTATGCGTAGCGTAACTTTACCATTATAGTAGTAACCACCAACAATCATAAAGAAGCGTCGAAAACTTTTCGCACATTTATGTACCCAGCCAGAATCAAATCAATCATATACGATAGCGGTTATTTTTATTACAATCTCACACAAGGGCGGATCGAGGAAGAACTTCTGGGGGGAGGACGATGGGTCGTAATACTGCTAGTTTCAAGAGCTCCAAACTCTGGGATAGGTTTTATTTATATGTAAAATAAGAAAGTTTCCTCTTCTGGGGAGGGGGGCGATGGTCCCGATCGCCCACCCCCGGATCCGTAACTGATCACACAGATAGACCCCTGTATCTATAGCCTAGAGTGATTACTGATTTCAACATGTGCTCCGCAAGATGGCGCGTTTGTATAGCTATCAATTTTTTGTCTTCCTATTCATTATATACGAAGGACAGAACTTGTAAACTCAAGTGTTATGCTTCTTTACCACACAAAATTCTTGCACAATTATGCAATTTATGGTCGCAGCTGAACGTTGCGTTGCTTATGCTTTATTTTAACAGGGTATCTCCCGTCGTTTCAATTAAAACACACTTTGTCCAGTAACGTTATTTCAGGTTTGGCCATGGAAGGGGAGTGAGCAGTAAGAATGTCGACTGACAAGAAAGCTTCACTTTTTTGTTTAGGATTTTAGCATACAATTTATTAAAAAGCATGTGTTTCTCAAACACAAGGTGGTAGGTGGTTGCTTCCTGTGGCTTCCTAAACTGACGCCCCTAGCTTTGCACTTCATCAAGGGTACGTGGTCTTTGATATCTACGATGTGCATTAAGTGTATATCAATATTAAAGATGACCGTTTCCTTGAGATTCAACACAGTTTCGATCCCCTTCTTTGACACAGTGGAACCTTTTCTCATACATGTTTTACTCATTTGGCTATAATTGTAACAAATGTCGGAAATAGTACAGATATGACCCGCCCAAATGGCTGTACATTTCGGAGCCACATGACAACTAAAGCACATAAATATCATTCTCCTGGTAATCAAAGTTAATGCTGAGCACTTTCGAGCTACTCGAAAGAGCTTCTCGAGTGAGTTCACACGTGCTGCTGTATAGAACTCAAATTCGGTACCATAAAACTGAACCTTTATTCGTACAATAGCCTAAAAATGTTTCTAAATTTGCTGTTACTTTTGCTGATATCCGTGGATACTGATATCGTTCTTTGCACTTAGAAGTTGTTAAATGGTGATACGTGTTTCGTGTATTAAAATATATTGTTCGATTTATTGATATTTTTCTAAGATAAATTCATAAATAAAATATAATGATAATGCTGAAAATAGGATGTCAAACCTAACCTAGAAACGGCAAGTAGCTTAATCTTCAAATTATATCGTTTTGCAAAATGGGAATTTGAAACAAATAAATTGATGCTAGTTCTTGAATCAAGAAAAGAGAAATACTGTATGTGTCTGCATGATTTTATTGATGAAACTGGAAGTTTGAAAGCAGCATGGAGATTGTATGGAACGTAATCTTCCGTTGAAAATGGTATCCTTCGTATAGCTCCGCCACTGCAAGGTGTTATGTATATTATTTTATTTTATTTAAAATTTCATTAAGTTTAGTGGCATAACAGAAAACTGCTCTCTTTTGTATATTTGTTGGAACGTTCCATATGATTTTAGAAACTTCAGGGAGATAGAGGTTAGTGACCTCTTCAGTACCAAATATTACCAACCTATAGTATCTAAGAAATACTATAAACAAGATTCTTTCAATGTGTTATAACTATTATAGAAATATATTATTAAAAAAGGAAAGAAATTCTAAGGATGGACAAAACAAAATTGGCGACAGAAAGTCGCTGAGTAATCTTTTGTTAAACTATACACACCTAGATACGAATTTTCGAATACAATACGTGAGAAATTGTTTCACTGACCGCGATTTTCACACTTTTAATGGAACCGCTACCTCTCCGGTGGGGGTGGTTCAACAGTTCTGGGTGCCTAGTCAAAGAAACCTTCATCAATTCAATTTTCATATTGTTCCAGGGTTACCAGAAGGTACTGATATATGAAATATATTTTTGAATAAAAATTCCAACCGATAACAATTCTTGGACAGATCCGATATCGTTATATTAACATATAGAATCGCGATCCTTACCGTATTTTCTTTAGAGAATAGCTATTTTGGCAGTTTGCTATTCTTTGCTTAATTTTAAACTCAGTATGTTGATTCTGGCACTCCCGGCATGCCTTGGAGTGTGATGGAGGGTAGCAGAAGACAATTGTCTACCACCAACAAGTTATTTGGTATTTTTTTCTGCTTTTTGACAATGACAACTCCACCCATGTGTATAAATGTAAAATAGGATATTTAAATATTGGTTTTCAACTTTTGTTACATGTCAATTGTAATACGTTAATCGGTAATATCATTAATTATAAATGTAAACAGAAAAGGATATCGGTCACTGAGAGAGGTTGTTTACATTCGAGAAAGAAACAGTAACCGCTAGAGAGATACACCTGTCAGACCTCTCGCAAGCAACCCTTTGTGAAAGAAAGTCCCGCTATCCTCTGACAATGAAGAAAGAAAAAAAAACTTTTGAAAGCCGCGAAGGAGGCGAGTTTTGGTAAAAGATAGCGTTTGTGTGTATAACAAAAGGAAATGAGAGTAAAACATAGAGTTAGTTGAAGATCCACTGTCGCCAAGGTCAGACAATTATTTTTCGTGAGAATCTGAGAGTTGAACTCATATCTTCATACATACCTAACTTCAGCAGTAATAATAGAGCTAATTGTTATTTGGATATATGTTATATAAAGATAATTATTCTGTAGAACTACATTTTATTTGATGCTAAAGTGAATCATCTTTGACGTAAAATTACAGCTGAAAATGTCTGACCAGTAAACGAATATTAGTTTAGCATACCAAAAGTGAAACACTGCTTGCATTGCTGAACTTCATTTTTACATCAGTGAACTGTTATTTTATTAAACACAAGGTAGAAGACTGAGTTAAAGATGCCAGTGTGTTTTATCAGCAGTTTCTCTGACACTGAAACTTTATTCTCAATAGTAGACAAGATCTAAAGACAGTGACTCCCTAAGAAGAAGGATAATAGGACCTCTCCAGGAGAATCATCTGTAGTGAAGTGTGATTACAGTGACGAGAAAGGAAATATCTTGTTAAAACGGTATAGTGACAGTGAACATTTGAATTGAGAAAGAGATCTCTATTATTATTATTATTTTTTAAAAAAAACTCATTTAAGCAGTTATCAAGTTGATAAAAAAAATATATCTATTGAATATCTAGTGGTGTATATATCTATATATATTGCGTGTGGTGTTGTTGTGTGTTCAGTAGTGAAATTAAAAATAAATATGTGTGCATTTTCTAGAAAGTGTGTGGAGTTTTTAATTGAATACTTAGCCGCAGGGTGAGTACAAAATAACTTGTAATCTTTTTTTAAAAAAAATTATTTACCTTTCAGGCATTCCAGGATTTGTTGTGTCTGCCAGAGTTAGCTAATGCAATTTGATGATAAATTCACATTTTCTTAATAGTAAGATACTATCTTACCTAGTCAGAGCTTCAAGCAGCATTACTGTCCCTAACGCGGCAATTTGACGTTAATATACACTGAGAAAAAAAAATGTAGGTGGCATACTTAAAAACGTAGGTTACATTCGTAATTCCTGTAGTTTCTGGACTTAACGTACAACCGTATATAACATCCTGCAGCAAACGTATAGCTGAAAAAGTATGTATTATACGCACTGTCTGCATAAGTGCAATGACGTAATTCGTGTGACGTCATCTGCAGTAACAAATATATACGGAGGTGATATCTAGCTTTGTGACGTCAGGATCGTATGTAGCATGTGGGTTAATAATGACGACACACACTGACTATCAGGACGGAGCATAATTTCAAGAAGTATGCAATATACGTTCTTTACGTATGTTTCTTTCGTTCAACCCCAAGACAGCATCTATATTGTACTTGTGCCCCGTACGTACGACTAGATACAGTATACGTATTGTACGTATGTATTATACAGATTTTCCTTATGTCGCACACAGCTTGTCCAGATACAGCATACAGAATATCCATATGCACCATACAGAGTGCACATATGTAGCTTACAGACTGTATGCATGCAGCATATAGATTATACGTATGTCGCGTACAGGTTGGCCATATGTAATGTATGGATTGGATGTATATAGCTAATAGGTTGTCCATATGAAATATACGGATTTTACCTGTATCGCATACGTATTGCCTTCTTGTAATATATGGATTGGACATATGCAGGATCTAGATTGTACGTATAGTGCACCATTATTAAAGTGCTGCAACATACTGCAAAATGCATGATACATTCTTACTGTAATGTTGTCAAATATTGTTTTACTCTGTATGAAAACTAAATAGCTTAAAATATGTTTGATCTCCTTTGTGCCAATAATAATAAAATTAACAATCTTAGTTTGGAGCAGTGAAAGTGTCCAAAGAAATGTATTTACCTGCAGGGTGTCCTATAAGTTTGGATTTCCTGCTAATTCGTTGGGAAGCTACTGCAAAGCCAAGTGTTGAAAAGTGACACAAGCGTTAATTTTAAAATTATGGGCACAAAGGAGGTTAACCATATGTTAAACTATTTTCGTTTTCATACAGAGTAAATCAATATGTGATATATTACTGTAAGAATTTATCATATGCTTTGTTGTTAGTTAGTTCCAGCACTTTAATAATAATGCAAAATGCACAGCCATATACAATCCTATATTCAAACTCAAACAACTTCTCTGTACATTTTAATTAACAGGTATGTTTTTTTTTTTTTTTTTTAATGTCGCAACAATTAAAAGTATGGTGTCAGCTGAAAACGTGTTCGCTCACAAGATAATTTCTACTCAGTACTCGCCATAAAAATGCAACACCAAGAAGGAGGCTGGGTAGCTGCGCCAAAGTTCCCAGGCCGATACCTAATAGTAAGTGCAGAATACTCTTAAACGTCCGCCGTATTCGCTGTGCGACAACGTGGTGACAGCGGAGGCGTTGTGCAGCCATCGACTAAACATATTTATCCTTCCCTGCTCTAGACATTCTGCAAATTTGGATTTTCGTGGGTGCATCCTTCTTAGGGCAACATTTTAAGCAACGAGCGGATTAACAGTCTCATACATTGCTTAAAGAAAGAGCAATGATTCTCAGAATTACTCGGAAGATATTATATATATATACAATAATTTAAAACTGTTATTTCAAACTTTGCAATTCAGAGCACGAAAAGAACTATAGCTAAAGGAACACTGATTTTAGCCAGATAGTAACTAGTAAACTCAATCACACTCAGTACCATTAGTTCATGGTGTTATCCGTAAGTCAGAGATCATGGTATCTCATTTCGTGTAGACTTTTGCATTTGTTTAATGCTAAAAATGTATTTTATCGCTACTTGAACCCAGTACCATATATATATACCGACAGGACGTACCTTAGTCACAAGGTGACATGAGTGAAACACTAAACTATTCGATTGACACCTGCGGCCTTGTCAACACTAGAGAAAGTTACAAAGTGATTAAGTAAATACGGAACATAGTTCATACAAAGTATAGCGATGTATGAAGTCTCCGTTTCATACGACTTGGATAAAGGATACATCTGAAATTGCAACAAAAAATATATGATTTATCTGGATAATTTGGATTAGTCCAGAATTCGAACACATATACGTTGGTAAGTCGAACTTTCTTTTCTTTTTTTTTTTTTTTTTTTTTTTTTGTTTTACTTCTTTCTTCGGATTCCCAATAAAGTTGACTACTGAAAAGCTGAGTTACAGATTCTGTATTAAAACAACACCTTTGCTAGACATGTTCAGTATACACATTGTCTTACATACAGAACAATACATTAGTTATTAATGCATGTCTGAAATAATAGTGCTTCGTATAGAATTTTACTTCATTCAAACGTAATAGCACGAAGATAAAAAAATATTGCGAAAGATAATGCTCTTATTACAGAGAAAAAGAGTTGAAATGACTTAACAGTAACAAACATTTTCTTTAAACAGAGACAATATTTTATTCTAATTTATGGAAGAAAGAAATAATTTGTAGTACAGTATCTTTATTAGGGTTATATGTTCGTACAAAAGAATGTAAGTACAATTGGGTCTGTCTTCAGAAAGGACGTACTTTTAGCCACAACCTACACTGCTTCTTTTCACTGTCTTTCAACAGAATCCTGGTTTGATGCACGAAATACCTGAAACAAAAATCAGAAAACATTTAAAATGTTACATTCGGTGTGCTCAACTTGGTTGTACTTAACAATACAAAGTATCTTAACATTTTTAAGATTAAATGGACAAAATCTGTTCGGTCAGGTATGGACTTTTAGGTTGCACATAGAAAAATTACGAAGTGTTTATTGATGCTGAATAACAACTCAAAATGTATTACTATTCAAAAGTAAGTGGGTACCCCAATGGTGTTCGGGGTACCATGGGGTATCTAATGTCTGTATTTTTTTTAGATATATGGAAATGTATGTCTCTAAAATGTAAGGAACTGACATCTGTTTACCGAAAACCTCAACTCGGTAAGCCTTATGGATATTGAGATATGGGAAAATAAAGAGCGACACCATAGAAGTGTGGGGTTTGAGTACTAGATGGTGCAGTTTCGGAAATGTAATTACGAGGGATTACAACAACCTCAAAAGTAATTTCAATTAAATACACTACACACACGCCCTGATGGGGCTTTTCGGGTACCATGATATTCGCAGAACTCTCATTTCTAAATATTCTAAAATATGTCTTAATAACGTTTTAAAGAACGTTAGAGGTGTGTGTTTGCCGAAACTGCAAGTCGGTACGCCTAACAGTTACCGAAATATGGTGAAATAAAAAGCGACACCATAGGTACGTGGAGCTTGCATATTAGACAGTACAATTTAGAAAATTAATTAAAATATGACTATCAAGATATTGTCAAATAAAGGGAGGATCCATACAGTTATGGGATTTTCGTGTTAGGTGGTAAAGTTTCCGAAACCGGTCATGGAAAGTTAATAAGCATCAGTAGCAATTTCATCTTAAAGTAATTAGGTACTTCCATGGAGTTTAAGAACATCATGGGGTCTACCAAGGTTAAATTTTAAAAGCTTTGGAAAATATATGTTGACATTTGTAAAGAGTATTAGAAATATGTATTTACCTAAAATTTCCAGCTAGTACATCTAGCAGCTAGAGAGACACCATACAATAAAAGCGTATTAGATCTTGAAATTTCAGAAAACAATTATTGATCCTAACAAAAGTTAAATAAGATGGTACTTCTATGGGTTAAGTGACTACCTCAGACTTGTCAGTACAATTTCGATCGAAAGATTAATTCAGCTCTAAATTTTCTTTGGACAATTCCAAGCGTTCATCGGGCTCTGAAATAAGTGAACATTTTTTGTCAATATCTAATATAGCAAGCGAGATATAAGAAATTATTTTATGACGTCGTAAAAATAGAGACCCACATGGATTTGTACTTTTGAGTCTTTGCTGTAAGAAGAAATTTCAGAAAACAACCGTATATACCTTAATAGAAAATTAAATGGGCGGGAGCACGGTGGCTTAGTGGTAGAGTGCTTACCTCTGGTGTATTGGGTTCGTGGTTCGATCCGCGGCCGTCAGTTTGTAGTGGACATCGTATTCGTGGGTTTTCTAGGGGTACTACCTCTCCTCCCACCTTTGCATTCCATCAATTCTGTCAACAACATTCACTTGCTTTAATCGTAATCTCCCTGAGACTAAAATGCATAATCGTGGGTCGCTACACTGAAATATTTCCTTTTATTTAATTTTAAAATGAAATAGGGAGTTAAGTATGATCTATCTCTATGGGATAAGTGAAAACTCCAATAGTTTCTGCAAAAGAAGACTAGTTAAAAACCCTACCACTAAGCTACTGTATCCCCGTCCATTGAATTGTCTATTAAGGTATATACAGTAGTTTCCTGAATTTTTTTCTTATGGGAAAGACCCAAAAGTACAAATCCATAAAGATCTATTTTTACGTCATAAAATATATAATTACTTATATCTTCTCGACTATCTTAGATATTGACAGCGACTTTTCATTCTTTTGCACAGCTCGATGAACCCTTGGAATTGCCTGAAGAAAACCTAGGACTGAACTAAATTTTCGATCGAAATTGTACTAAGGTACTCATTTAACCCATAGAAGTACCCATCTGATTTAATTTTGTTGCGACCAATAATTGTTTCCGAAATTTCAAGATCTCATACGCTTTTATTTCAGTGTTTCTCCAGATGTTAGATGTACTAGCTGGAAGTTTTGGGTAAACACATATTTCAAATATTGTTTACAAATGTCAGATTATATTTTCAAAAGCTTTTAAAATTTAATTTTGGTAGACTCCATGATGTTCTAACACCCCCTGAAGATATCTAATTACTTTAAGATGAAATTGCTACTGGTGTTTATTAACTTTCTATGACCGATTTCGGAAATTTTAGTATCTAACACTAAAACCCCTTAACTGTGTTGGTCCTCCCTTTATTTGACAACATCTTGATAGCCGTTAGTCATATTTTAATTCAATTTCCGAATTCTAGCGTCAAGTATGCAAGTCCCACATACCTATAGTATCGCTCTTTATTTTCCCATATCTCGGTATCCATAAGGCTTACCGAGTTGCAGTTTTCAGTTAAAAAAAAAATCAGTTGTTTACATTTTAGAGACATGTATTTCCAAATATCTAAAATGCAGAAATTAGGTACCGCATTGGAACCCCATTGGAGTACTCACTTACTTTTGCATAGCAGGGTAAAAACGCCAATGGTTCTCACTTTAAGGTTGAAAACATACTATTTTGTCTCTTCTCTGAGCATCGTGAATCTGTCGGAGCTGTACCATAGTTGGAAGGACTCACTGATCCTTCCTATAATGACCATATAGTCAGAATTCAAAAAGGAGTAGCCGTTGAAGGAAAAACAATATTTTAAAATCCTTGCACCAGTAGTCGTCACCTTAAAATCAAAATGTTCCAGTAGTAGTCAGGATTTTCTACCAGTATTCGTCACTCAAATAACTTGATATAATTTATTCAAAAACGCACTGTGTATCAGTTTAGGGTTAAGAATACAATATAAAGTAGTAAGCTTAATAACTTTGCATCACTTTTAGCACTCAAGAAAGAAAATAGAAACGTTTTTACATACTTTTTAAAGCAATTTCAGAAAGAAAAATGTTAACTGAATTCAAAAGTTAACTGTATATCACTTTCACGTTAAGAGTACAATATTAAATACTATGTTTAATAACTATACATCACTTTAAACACTCAAGAATGAAAATAAACGTTTGTACATTCATTTTAAAAACAATCTGAGAAATAAAATAAGTTAACTGAATTCAAAATTTAATTATACATCACCTTAAGCTTAAGAATACACTATAAAATACTGAGATTAATAAAAAATGAAATCTTTAACGTCCCACGGTTATGCTGGTTAGGCTAAAGGAGACGGTGATAATGAGAAATGACTGAAATGGTGGAATAAAGAAAGTGGCAGGAAATGGGAGAACCCCGAGAAAACCCACGAGCACGGTGTTTGTCCACCACAAAGTCCACACGGCGCGAGCTGGGATCGAACCAGGGACCCCCTGCACCGGAGGTGAACGCTCTACCACTGAGCCACCGAAGAGTAGACGACTGAAGGCGCAAGTAGCATACAAATTTATGATGCTGAAGGCGTTATTTTTCACAGCTATGGAGGAAAGAGATAGAAACAAAAAAAATAACAAGAAATCTTTGTTTTACGTCCTACGAATATGCTATGTAGGTTGACGGTCAGAATTGAGTAATGAAAATTGATGATCTTGGAATACGATTTGGCCGAATAACGAGGGAGAAAATAATCATTGATTAAATATTAAATTGAAAAGAATTAAGAACCTGACGCTTAAATACTTATCTATCCGGCACCCATCTTGATCCCCATAAAATATCATGAAGTGCTTGATTGATTCTAAACCCAATAATAGTAATAGTAATTTAACAAGAAACACAGAATATATAATTTACGCACCTTGAAATGTAGAAATTAATGATTGTAATCCCCAGCTTTCCAATAGACCTTTGATTTCTTCAAATGAAGATTCGGATATCTTGTTTCTTCTCAAGCAATAATGGGTTACAATAATCAGTTGCAGTCCAAAGCCAAGTCACTAAGTGAAGCATGAATATAAAAGAATTCATTAGTTAGATGCATACAAAATCCTACGCATGTAAATCCGAATCTACTTATATTAAATTGTAAATTTAAACAAACTAAATTATACTACAGTTATAGTGACATAAAACATACATTAAATAAGGTATACAGGGTGTCTCAAAAGTCCCCTGACATAGGGTAACTCTGTTATTATCAGAGTTACAACAAAATGTAGGAGAGGAAAGCATCTCCAAATATGATGTTTTCAATCTAAAGTGAAGGAATTTTTAAAATCGGATGACTCGTTTGCGCTGTACACTCTTTATGCGCCTAATGTGAAATGAAAATGCAACGTTGCCATTTACCTGGACCTACAACATAAGTGAATGAAGTTACTTTCTTTTGCACTAACATTTCGATGGCCAGCCCCCGTTTCAAACAGGAACTTCATTCACTTATGTTGTGGGTCCAGGTAAATGACAACGTTGCATTTTCATTTAAATTTGGGTGCATAAAGAGTATACAGCACAAATATCTCGTCCGATTTTTTTTGAAAAAAAAAAGTGTTCACTTTAGATTGAAAACGTCATATTTCGATATGATTTTTCCTCTTACATTTTGCTGTAACTCTGATAATAACAGAGTTACCCTATGTCAGGGAACTTTTGAGACATACTGTATACATCATAAGAAGTTCCTTTCTAAATTCTACACGGATGTGGTTTCATTGAATGTGAGGTGGGTGATACACATTAGGCCTTTTGGGAGTACATCACACGGACGACCGTAATTTTGTGTTCAAAATTTTTATTATGAACTGGTGGGATATGTGATACATATGGCCACGGGCTAGAATTTTCTCAGTATGTCAAAAATGCAATCAGATTTCATGCAGCTTAATTTGGTGAAAAGCTATTGCCAATTGAACGTTACATTTACCTCTTTCTTGCAGATGTTAAACCATGCCGTTAGCACGTGAGGAATGGATCGAAATAATAAAATTGTGGGACTGGAGGAGTATATGTGCAGTGGTTGCCGATTGCAGAGTCATCCACAATGTGACTCTGTGTCACATGTTTCAGTGCTACAGTAATTAACTAAATTTGAGAAGACGAGCACATTCGTGAACATACATCGTAACGGTTCAAACTCGCGGGCCCTTTTTCCTTCCCCATTTTGAACCGGTACATGAAAATGCCATTTTCTCTATGTTTGCCTGCGCCGATTTTGAAAATTCCTTCACTAATCGATTTCTCTCGACGAGTACTACAAGAATCAGTTAAAATCGCACGGGCCCTTTTTTCTTCCCCATTTTGAACCGGTACATGAAAATGCGTTTTTCTTCATGCTTGCCTGCGCCGATTTTGAAAATTTCTTCACTAGTCGATTTCTCTCGTTGAGTACTACAAGAATCAGTTAATATTTCGCGGCCCTTTTTCTTCCCCATTTTGATCCGGTACATGAAAATGGGTTTTTCTTCATGCTTGCCTGCGCCGATTTTGAAAATTCCCTCACTAGTCGATTTCTCTCGTTGAGTACTACAAGAATCAGTTAAAATCTCGCGGGCCCTTTTTCCTTCCCCATTTTGAACAGGTACATGAAAATATGATTTTCTCCATATTTGCCTGCGCCGATTTTGAAAATTCTTTCAGTAATCGATTTCTGTCGTCGAGTACTACAAGAATCAGT
Source organism: Thermobia domestica (assembly GCF_964235325.1). Taxonomy (NCBI): domain Eukaryota; kingdom Metazoa; phylum Arthropoda; class Insecta; order Zygentoma; family Lepismatidae; genus Thermobia; species Thermobia domestica. Next base: position 23,711,712 of record NC_137470.1, read on the forward strand.
TAAAATCTCGCGGGCCATTTTTTCTTTCCCAACCCAATATTTTTATATATTTTGAATGTATTCAAGTATGGAACAACATTGTTTAATTAATTCCCTTAGTAGGCTTCTCAACTTAATATTTTTCAACTTAAATTTTAATTTGTTTTGATTATTTATTTTCTTGTGACTCAATATTTAATTGCAATCGTTCATTGGGGAGAAGGGTGGCCATTCTCAAATATATAAATATAGTATTCTTAAAATTTATGTCTTCTCGTATTATTAGTTTCTTCCACTAGACCTGGAAATTGCAAAATTAATACCTGGAAAACCTGGAAAATTCAGGGAAATTGAGTTCCATATTTATGTATGAACCCTGCTATTTACAATTTTTTTCGAATAGGGAGAATTGTACAAAAGGGTGTTTTGGGAATGGTATAACAGTAGGTTTCTGGGGGTGTTGTTCGAAATGAAATAAAATCTTTAAGTTTTACGTCCCACTATTATGCTTGCTAGGCTACAGATGACTTGGTGTTGTTCGGTGGGGGTCAATGTTGCCAATTTTGGGAAAAGTTACTAAATCAGGGGAATTCGACCTCAACGATAGCGTAGGGTGACCATAAAATTTTCAGTTAATAACGGGATAGGTTCTGGCTTTTAGATCTACCTTTGTTCTTACCAGTGCCTTGGGGCCGCGGTGGCTCAGTGGTAGAGCGTTCACCTCTGGTGCTTGGGGTTCCGGGTTCAAACCCTGCTCCCGCCAAGTGAACTTTGTGGTGTACAAACACCGTGTGCGTGGGTTTTCTCGGGGTTCTCCCGTTTCCTCCCACTTTCTTCATTCCACCATTTCATTCATCTCTCATCATCACCGTCTCCTTTAGCCTAATCGGCATAACCGTGGGACGTAAAACTCAAAAATTTCATTTCATTTCATTTATCAGTGCCTTGATATCAGAGTTCCCCCTCTCTCTCTCTTTGTTACTGAGCGGGTACTTATGGAAAAGGAAAGACACGTTGAAGTTTGTTCAACACACAACCAACTGCTAAATCTCTGCTGTCTTTCGAGCAGTACTACGAACTATAGAGTATGTTTAATATAGGGAATTTCAGTTCAATTTTTGCCTCTTTGTTGTTATTAATACTTTTAAAAGGAGTAAAGGTACTGGGTTTGTTATTTACTTCTTTCATTTACATAAAATGGGACGAATACTACTTTTTTCCATCTACTGACGGGAAGGCCGGGAAACGCCCCTAAAACGGGACTGTCCCGGTCAAAACGGGACGTATGGTCGCCCTACGAATAATTTTTCCGATTGGAGACTTTTATGGGTGATTTTTAAATGACGATTCAGCTACTTATACATTTAGCGACTTTTTGCTGCAAACAAAATTTTCATCTGTAGAGAAGCATTATTAGTTCAAAACAGTTTTTGAACTAATAATGCTTCTGTTTGTTCTTTTTTCTGTTTGTTTGTTTTAATCAGCGCAAGTGATGAAGAGTTTGGAAATACAGCGTACCCACTGGCCCACAATCCTGCATTGTTATGTTGCCCTTGTCCTCTAACGAAGAAGAACTACAAACTTGATGTCCTTTAGTTCGCAGTTTCCGTTGAGAGACACACGTAATACATCTTTACCGATAGCAAAAAGATTAGCTATAGATGCGTGAATAAAGGCGATGTGGATGTTTGTTATATCTGTTCTTTGGGGTCTTTTAATTATTCTGCAGTTTTTCTTTTACAAAAAATTGCTTAACGTAAGTACTGTAGTGTTAATTATTTCGGAACTATTTTGACTCCACAATATGAACAAAAGTACCCGAAACAATCTGAAATGATCCCTGAATTCAAGGATTGGTTGCGCCCTGTTTACAAAGATGTGAGTAGAACCAGCGGCGCAAATCTGTCTTCAACATTGGGGGGGAAGGGTAAGACCGTTACCATACTTTTTATTTTACGATGTCCAAAATAGTTATGAAGTTGAAAAACAATGTTGTGGAGTATCAGAGTTGTCTTCAGCATTGGGAAGCTGCAGATTTGAGGCTTATTCTGGGAGACGTCTATTTTATCTCACGTTCCTTTGTAGCAATTGGACAAAAATCATCAAATTTCTCCCAAAAAACACATTTCAAATCGGATTATTGGGGAAAACTCCCCCTCAGTTCCAAGATTGGAGGGGACATGTATCCGTCATCCCCCCCCCCGGGATTTGCGGCAGTGAGTAGAACATATTGTTTAGTTTACATCTACAACTTTAAAACAATGCTTATAGACAATGAATTTCTCGATTATTTTTTATAGCGACTTTTCACCCAAAATTCGAGTCGCCACCTCTCGTTTCGCAAACTTATTGTCAACATTTTGGCAACACTGGTTGCGGGGAGAGCTACAATGGAAATGAAAATGAAATGAAATCTTTGAGTTTTATGTCTCACGGTTATGCCGGTTAGGTTAAAGGAGACGGTGATGATGAGCAATGAATGAAATGGTGGAATGAAGAAAGTGGGAGGAAACGGGAAAATCCCGAGGAAACCCACGCACGCAGAGTTTGTTCACCACAAAGTTCATTTGGCGGGAGCTGGGATCGAACCCGGGACCCCAAGCACCAGAGGTGAACGCTCTACCATTGAGCCACCGCGGCCCTAAGAGATTGAGAGTCATAAACTTAGTCACTTTCAATTTTGTAATATATATATATATATACTGTATATATATATTACAGTATATATTACTGTATATATATATTACATCACTGACTGATAACTAAAATGCTTGGATTGTATATATAAAAGTCACCCCCTGCCCGTAAAAAGCTCCATTCAAACTCGGAATCGAACAATTGCATCTGTAAAGCAGTGCTGAGTTGATTTTAACGTTCCTTTCAGCAGCAAGGCTGTATGAGACATGGACTTACAGATTAACGTGAAATCCGAACCACATAAGCTCCGGCCGGGAATCGAACCCGGGTGTCCCACGCCAAAGGCGTGTACACTAACCACTTAGCCACGAGGGAACCCATCTGGGTAATAGTTAAGAACAGGTACTTCTCATCTCCCGTGCACGAGGATACATCTTATTGTTGCACTACCTAAACACCCTAAGTACAAGGGCAAGAACTCAGTCTATTACCTGCTTTTTAACATCCTAGATCAGCGTTTCCTAACCTTTTTCAACTTGCGGCACACTACGGATGTAACTTGAATTCTCGCGGCGCACTCATAGATATTATTATTTGTAAATATAAAACTAGTATTTTTTCTGCGATTATTGATCTCCTTCTCACAGAGAAGAAAGCTCAATCACTGTTTTTTTCCCCGTGGTAAATTATTATGCTTATTTTTCATTCTAATTTAAAAATATAAAACAATTGCAATGAAATATTGGACTCAGGTTTTTAAAACTAAGCTTTCTTGTTCGAAAACTGTATCCAACCTTTCACTAAGAAGTAAGATCACTAAATAACGAACGAACAAACAAATCTTTTTTACTTTTAAAATACAAATGTATTTAATTTGTCGAAAGGATTGAATGTTATTTTAAATTTTCAAGTTACAAAATAGTCTGCAACAATAAAGAAGCAATAATAGTTACAACAATGATAACCAATATATATTTTCAACATTAAAAATGTACAGAAAAGTAACACGGTATGAAACTTAAAGTTGTAGATTCATAGTAGAGGTTCATAGTAATGTGAAATAAAAATATACATTTTTCCTTCGTCTTGCAATTTGATTGCTATAGAATTAATAATTTGCTTCGACTTCCTCGCGGCACACTAGCGGCCCATTCACGGCACACCAGTGTGCCGCGGCGCACCGGTTGGGAAACGCTGTCCTAGATAGTCAATGAATAATTCCTGAAAGTATGGCGTTTCTCGTCCTTCCCTAAATGGGAAGTACGGCTCCTTAACTATAACCCTCATCTGTAAGGCAGTGTAAGCAACAAAAAATTAAAAAAAAAAAAAACGCACCCTGGATGTTTGCGCAACTGAGGATCAAAACATCCTGAATGGAGTATGAGAAATCGTAAACGTCAATCAAAGTGTGTTTTTGCTTATTCATTACTTCGTTAATAGTTAATTCCTTCTAGAAATAGTGAAACAATACTATGAAGAAACACTAATTAAACTAATAACTATTACGTTGTGTTTCTTACCATACCGTTTTTACCAGCCATAGAATTTGAACCTAGTACTATACTGCATTAGTCACGCCGGAACGAAGGGTGAAATTCAAACGCCTGGCACTCGTAGGTGTTGAAGCTGTGTTGTAGTTACGCGGCCTGCGTTGGTACTCCTCAACATAAATACGTCACTGCCCAAAACCAGGAAACATCACAGACAGAAGACAGGGGCACAATGAGTGCCTGACACTTCACGAACTCAAACCCGCCAAGACTCAACTCAACATGACCTTCAATTACGTTCTACAGTAGAAACCAAACCAATGCTAAGGCACAAACTTACCAACTTCCTATATGAAAACACAAGAAAAAAAAATTCAAACTTTTTGGTTCCAAAGTGATGCCATAACAATAATACTAAAAAGGTTTTAATTCTCAGTAACCCAAACATTAATTAACTAGGGAACATAACAAGCAAAAATAAATAAATAGAAATCAAATCAAATTAAATTTTAAAAATAAAAACCTGACAAGTAAGCTCTCCCTGACTACTTTTTTTTTTTAATTTCAGTGAGGCTGTAAAATATATCAATATCTTCGTCAAATATATATATTTCAATGTAAACAAGTTCTTTAAACAAAAGAAAGCTCTGTAGTAGAGCGCTTACCTCTGACCTGTTAGGTCCCTGGTTCGATTCCTGCTCCCGACAAATAGCCTTTTGGTGAACACTGTAGGTGTGGTTATTCTTAAGACTTTCCAGTTTCCTTACATTTTCTTGATTCCACCATTATCATGTATCTCATCGTCACCTTCTCACTTACGTTTATGTACAATCATGGGGCGTTAAACTAAAAGTAAAAAAAAAAAAAAAAAATGCAAATATCCTAATAAAAATGAGTTTTCTAGACTACACAAGTGGCCCCGCGTAGCGTAGTTGCTAACGCTCTCGCCTTCGGTGCGAACGGTCCCGGGTTCGATCCCGTTGGGGATCGATTTCCTCAGTCGAAAAAGTATCAAAAGATTTTAAGTCCAGCCATCCTGAATGAGATTTCCTTGGGTTTTCCTCATTCACAGCAGGAAAATGCCGGAGTGGTACCTAACATATAGGTCCCAGGCCGTTTTCTTCCTTCCCCAATCCTTTCTTCCCTTCCTTTACCCGGATAGTGTGCTCATCGAGGGATGTCATCCCTCATATGTGACGGGCTAACAAGGCCATTGATGCCGAAAGCCCAGAGACCTAAAGCCTAAATCTTCACTACACAAGGGAATTTTCGCGCTGAAAACGGTTTCTTAGCAATTATGTTAAGCAGTCCTGTAGTAACTCTGCACCACGTAATAAATCGTCACATATAAAACGGAATGAATAAACACATAACATTCATTTTGCTACCTTGTAACGTAAAATGTTTCAAAACATTAATATTCAAAGATTTCTCAAAATTCAGATTCACCCATTCCATTCTCCTCAATCATTAACGAGTTGTAGTCATAAACTATATTACTTACTTAGTACTATACTAAAGCAAGTTACACTAAAAGAATATATAATTAATGGAATATTTAACTAAAGTAATAGTTAACTAGTGCACTTACCCAGGTTTTTGTTTCCTTCCTGTCTTCTTTTCAGATTGTAACAACCTCGTTTCGCAAGCAAAAGACGGTAGTTCAATGACGTCAGCCATGGCGAAAGAAAGAGTGTCTATAGGCGGTCTGGATCTCACGTACATATGGACGTATATAACGTATAACTGAAGTACTTAACATACGTATATGTATGTAAAATACAGAAGATTGTTAGATATCAGACATCCTGCAGCGAAATGATGTAATATCTAAGCGGGTAAAAGGCAGTACCTGTGTAGTATATGGATAAAGTACGCTCCGTACAGATTTCCTTAGTAAACATAACGAATCCTTGTATTTGTACAATATACCGCTGTCCGGATAATGGATTTTTCTCAGTGTAGAATTCATGTTTACAGGAATGTAAATTCTAACTTTATTTGTAATTTGGCTCTACCGACACTAAATTATTTTTTTATTTTTTTATATTTATTTTGGCTAATATAAATTTTATTAATTATTTACATTTACATATCATTTGCATATGTTGTACATTCCTGTGGTGAGAGAATGAGATGGGTATTGAAAGCACCTCCCACCTGCCTCATGCTCTTCACAAAGGGTTTATCATTTCTGTTTCTTTTCCTGAATTTTACAATATGAAGAGTAAAATGACATTCGTTTATAGAAGAAAGAAAGTTTATATATATTTTGAAAAAAAGAAATGAAAGAAAAAAAACCTTGATAGGTACTTCTTCAATAGGACTGTATTATAATCAACATTATTTAAAACTCGGCAATATTATTCGCATTTAATAAAATATTTTCCAACGATAAGACGTATACTAAATGATAGGTCTTATTGAGATGAACAAAATGATATATATTAGTGCAAATCCTTATGCGTAGGTTTCGAGAAAATCAATAAAAGTGAATATTTTCATAAACCTAAAAATTTATGCTATACTATAATCATGCCACATTATTAAGCTGAAACGAATTGTGAAGTTTACACTAATCAGGCTGTTTATTATGATACTACAAATATCGTCCTATAGACCTACAGTATGGTGAGTGAAATATAGGCAAAAATTATTACTAACAATTTAACATTGATGATTGGGCTACGATGGCTCACTGGTAGGACGCTTAAAATATGGTGGTCCCTGGTTCTTTCGTCGGGCAATTAAGTTTGTGGTGAACAACATCGTGTTCCTGTATCTTCTCGGGTTCCCTCTCGTTTCTTCTCACATTCGCATTCCACCAATTCTAGCAACATTCATCTGTCTCTTTTAGCCTAATGGGCATATTTTGGGATGTTAAACTGAAAAATAAACGTTGATACGTGTTTAATTAGCGGTAATTGCCCTCAAATTGGTCTTGGAGGGAGCCATAACATTTTAAGGAGCATGGCTCCATTATTCCGTCCCCCGTAAATAAAACAATGATTTAACTATAATGTTGTACACAAATAAAACATACATATTGGTCGATGGATCATTTCAAGAGGAAAATAATGATATCCTTTGCTGGTAATTATGATGAAAATTATTATATGGCGCTGAAAGTATTTCGTATGTTGCCAATCTCACGGAGTCGATAGTTTTTATTCTGCTGCAAACCAAACGAAATTTTTCAGTCCCACGTTTATGCATTTTTAGGCTGAGGAAGACGAATGACTCCAATTCCTTTCACTTGGGATGTCAATGAATTCAGCTGAAATTATTTTGTATTAAAGAGAAGTTCCGTAGTTGAACTTAGATTGCGATACCATGCAATGAAATAATTCTTGAAACATAGATACCGACGAATGAAAAAGAAACTGAAAGTACAAAAACAAAGTGGTCTTGGGATGTTTTTCAATTCACGTCATAAATTATTGTTCTAGGAACATTTTTCCAATAACTATCTTGTGCTTTACGATGTTGTGCTTTTGAAAAAGTATTTAAAAAATACTTTCTGAAACCTAACATAATTTTATTATATGCTATACAGAATGAATTCAGTGAGATTCAGGATATCGAGTTACTTGTGTCTTCAGTGGAGTTTATTTCTGAGTTACAGAAAATATAACGCACCACAAACAACAGTACAATTCCTATGTAGATAAAATTAACCTCATAAAATACATCTTAGAATGAAAATCCCAAATCCAAATTGAAACCAGAATGCCTTAAATTTTTCGTAAGGAGTTTCCCCGAAGTTCAAGTCGTATTGTCTGCGAAACAAAAAAAAAAAAAAAAAAAAGAGTTCCATATCCTGTATAGAACACAACTGTGCCTCCCAGCGACATATTCTCTCTCTTTTTTTTCTTTCAACAAAATACAAGAGCTGTGAAAGAGTATCCTGTGGAATCGATTTCAGTTTAGACAGAGATATCAAGCGTGTTGCATCACTTTCAAGGGAAAAAAACTTTTCAGAAACGAATTAAGTCTCACAACTTTTACGCAACTTAATTATAGCATTCAGCATCAGAAATTTAATTGTAAATAGGGAATACAAAAGATCTAACAGAAGAAGAGAGTCTGTAAAACGAATCGAAATGCTATAAGAAAGTTAACTAAGAGTGATAGAGTGGTTTATATAGAGTGATAGAAAAAAGTTTCGCTCTTGTCTGCAGTAACAAACGCTTAGAGCTTTCTTTACCATTACGGACAAGGAAGAAAGAGGAAATACTACAAGAATACATATGTTGCCTTAAGTATACAAGGAAAGTAAGTCTATTATTAGTCATTTTAGGCATATTTTATTTTTATCATTTCTATTTGAAGTTTCGTTCAGAAATTGAAAAAAAAAACTAAGCATGTCTAGGTCGCTTATGTTTTCCGACTACTTCAGCGAACCATACAAACTTTACGTAGCTTTTCCTCAAAACTTCGGTAACTAAAATTGTTTCTATTCTGCTCTGAACGCTTTATATACCGAATGTCTCACAAGGAAGTAGTAATGCATGGGGACATGGTAGTATGGGTGATTGGAAGCAAGAAAATTCATATGAACATGGGCCCTATTGTCTACGATTTGAGAGTTACAGGTTGTGAACTATTTTTGACTTCATGTTGCTTATTGCTCACACTGAAGTTAGTCTATAGAGGTAAATGCATAGTGCATTTAAGTGACCTTTGCAACGATATGGAAACTGTAACAACACTGTCCATTTGAAGTAGTTCACAGGTTACTTTTCCGTTCTTCAAAACCAGAAAATAAACTTTCTTTTTCTAACTATGAGACCTCAGTAACAACATGATTGCTGGAAACCTATCGTTAATAAAGATTTTATGAACTTTCCTTCTTTTTATTCACATTATTTACGTTCTTTCTATTACTCTATGCACTCCTGCTTTATCTACAGCCGAGGTGGTTCAATGGTGGAGCCTTTATCTCTGGTGCATAGAGTCGTTGGTTTGATCCCAGCTCGCGCCAAGTGAACTTTGTGGTGTACAAACACCGTGTGCATGGGCTTTCTCTGGGTTATCCCGTTTCCTCCCACTTTCTTCGTCCCAGCATTCGATTCATTTCTCATCTTCACCGTTTCCTTTACCCTAGCCGGCTTAACCGTTGGGGGTAAAACTGAAATATTTCATTTCATTTTTCCTGCTTTATCTGTGAAAATCACGTAGAAAACTCCGGTAGGAATTTAAAAAAAATGTCAAGAAATGTCATGAACGAAAATCAACAATCATTAGTTCCTCGAATCCTTGATGCTATCGTGTTATGCTTATTGAAACATTTAAAAGTACATTCTCTGAAATGACAATATACTTTTTTACTATTATAATTTTCTTTGTATTTCATGTTATTTGGTTGCCCCAAATCAATCTGCATGCACTACTGGTGTCCCTATACCACACTTACTTTCGATTCTGCAAAATTTATTTATAATTACATCGTTATGTAACAACAGGGAAGTACCCATAAGTATCTGTAAACAGTGGCGCGGTAAAAATGTGAGGTTTTCAGGGTTTTAATTCCCCCTCATTTGGGCAAGATATTGTATAAACATAAACGTTAACTCTAATAAGATATGTATACAAACACCTGAAATTATTTGAACTTCGGAGCGTGAACCCCATTCCCCTTAACGAACTTCTGCGTACGCTACTGCCTGTAAGATCTTCAATTAGCGTCTTCTAATCATTTAAAGCATAATGTTTTACTCTGTACTTACTTACAACTCGTTGTGTTATTGCAACTAAACGTTTACCCACATTAACCTTCTGACAATAACGTCCTCAGTAATACTAGTTGGTCGTATGTAAAGCGTATAGGGACATGCATTCAAGCTGTCACAGCCAATCTGTTCTCCGCCAGGTACTCGATTTGCTTGAGGTATCTCATTATAAATGAATGAAAGAAGCTTCTAAATTGAATCTAAACGCCTCGTTAAGGGAATTGCTTCGCTTCCAGAGCGAATCAATAATCTCTGTCCGCTCTTGTATTCCACGTAGAGTAATCAAAGAACATTATGCAGATATCTTAATTAGAGTTGGCCATAGTCATTCTCATTATAATCACAAAGATATAAACGGTAGAGCTAGGCACAATAAGTTTCTTGCCCAACTGAATAAGTAGAGTCAAGTCAATTCCTAAACGAAATTCACCATCTGTGGTTGTTTATGTAAACTAGAAAACACATAGAATTATATAAATAATAAATAAATTAATAAAAATAAAGTAAAAAAAAATACATTTTATGGATCTTCTCGAAAACAAAAGAAACTAACAGTACTACATTGTAACTAATATGTTTGCTTTGATTTATAAATAAAATCATTATAGCAGTTCATGAGAAAAGTCATAAAGAAAAAGATCATCCAACTATAAATGATCGTTTCTGAATTTTTGTAAGATAATTTAATAACACTAAACGGTACGGTTATTGATTATTTTTAAGATGATTAAAATAGTTGGAATGCTTTCCAGAATTAATGTAAAGCCATTTCTTTTAACTATAACATTACTTTTCAACACCGAGATTGTACGACATTTTAACTCCAAATTGAGCGTTTTTTTTAAGGGAAATTATCGTATAAAATATTTTTGAAATTGAGGGGTGGAGTGGGGTTGAATTTCCACTTTTGTTCTTAGCAGAGTTCAACCCTAAGCTCTGGGGATATTCCCAATGCATAAAAAAACTTGTATTACATTTTCAGATAATTGAAAGAAAGAAGTATATTGGAAAATTGTCTTATAGTGGTTTATATTGGAAAATTGTCTTGCGTATATATGTGTAAGGTGTGTTTATTCCCCTTATTCTCGATTAACTGTGATCCAAAACAATAGAGCTATTTCTGCTTGTAAAAAGAAGACACTTTCAAAGTTTCATCAAAATCGGATAAGATTTAAGAGAGTTATTGTAGAAACAGACAGATGAACAGATACACAAATGCCAATCGAGTCATATAATAGAAGCTTCACTAATGCTCACTTCAATATTCAATATTTTCAGATTAGATCCTGAAAATCCTTTTTTACATTTCAAAGATTCTTTCATATTATTATTATTATTATTATTATTATTATTATTATTATTATTATTATTATTATTATTACTATTATTATTACTGCAAATGCTTAAATATAACTTCGAGCTTTTGAACTTTTGAAAAGCAGCAAACTATTAAATTTCTTTTGATAAAATGTCATTTTCTTTAGCGTTCCTGTAATAAAACATTGCTTGCTGCGTCACAAATCAACTTCTTCCCAAGGAGAAATGAAATTTTTAAGTTTTACGTCCCACGGTTATGACGTTAGGCTAAAGGAGACGGTGATGATGAATAATGAATGAAATGGTGGAATGAAGAAAGTGGGAGGAAACGGGAGAACCCCGAGAAAACCCACGCACACGGTGTTTGTCCACCACAAAGTTCACTTGGCGGGGGCTGGGATCGAACCCGGGACCCCAAGCACCAGAGGTGAACGCTCTACCACTGAGCCACCGCGGCCCCTCTTCCCAAGGAGAAAGTATAATAAAGAAATAGAACATACGTCTTTTGTTGTTTACGTATTTTTGCTTCACTACAGTCTGTTTTCTTTATTTACGTGACAACCTCCTTCTACCTTTCTTGTCAATTTCCTCTGTCAAAAACTGTCAGCTTCTCAGAGGAAGAACAACATTAAGAAGCTTACTTTTCTCATTATCCAACTGACAGCGCCAGAGAGGTATTTATAAACCAATTATTTTTCAGATTCCATCAGCTCAACAGGAAACAGATTGCAATATCTTTGCTTCTCAAATATTCGTCAAAAATTAGTGTAGAAGTCACTTTCAAAGTTTTGTGATGTTATATTATAACGCAAGATTTGACAATGTGCTACCGAGCGAGAAGTAAGCCTAATAGCATCAAGCTAACCAGTTCACAATTGAAAAGACAATTTTGTAATGACCGACAAACTCACCTTTGAATATTATTTGGCATATTCTGCATTTCGTATGGTGGAGTGTATGATGTGATACATGATAAACTGAAATTTTGTAAAGAGAGTGCTTAGTGGCTACCGTTGAACCTCATAGCCGCCCAAAAGAGAGGAAACGAGCAACAGCATACCTGAAACACCTACACAACTAAGTACACTGAAGAAAGACATGCTTTGTGGAAGGTACCCTTTTAAGTGAACTGTTCTGGGCGAATCGCTACACGTCTCAAAGAAAACAGGGATCCAAGGAATGAAAACGTGCCGATTGCGCACCAAAGAAGAAATTTAAGATGATTTAATCTGCGAACACATTAAGTGCTAGTGATTGTACTCTAAGATATGCAAGTGGTTCTGCTAATGGATTTCCTGACACAAGGGGCTGTGAAAGGGGCTTTGCAAAGATGCGTCGTCCGTTTCGTGAATGCAGTGTATTTATATGATTTATACATTTTTAAAGCATGTTGAAAAATTATATATATATATATATATATATATATATATATATATATATATATATATATATATATATATCATTAATTCTTAACATTATAACTCTATAATCAACAAATTATACTTTCACAATCCTCTCTTTTAGGCGCTTACGAAGAATTATACCCATTCCAATAAGACCGCCCTTTTTATTGCCTGAGTAACACATTATATATCCTTCGCTGCACAACTCCCCATTAAGTTGCCATCAAACTTAACAAACTCCTAACAAGTCTAGATTACTTTGTTTCATTTTGTTTACATATTTTCTAATTTCCCTCCCTGTAGGGGTGTTCGATAAGACTGAGGACCTATCGAACTTCGAGAGTGAAAATTTATTGAATTGTCATTGGTTACTCGAAACCGTTCGAGTAGTTGAAATTATTGAAGTTTCGGGTATTATCGAAATTTCGAGTATTATCGAAGTTTCGGGTATTATTGATAGTTCGGGTATTATCAACATTTCGAGTATTATCGAAGTTTCGGGTAGTATCGAAAGTTCGAGTATTATCGAAGTTTCGGGTAGTATTGAAATTTCGAGTATTATCGAAGTTTCGGGTATTATCAAAAATAGTGATGGGCAGTTCGGTTTCTTCACCTCTCCAATGATTCGTTCTTGCAGCCAAACTAGTCAAAAAGCTTTTTTTTTTCATCTGATAAGTTATTGCAAAGTTGTATTTGTGAGGAGAAAGGAAAGCGTACAGAGAGGGATTGCTTTTTCGTCCGACACACACACACACACACACATAGGACGTTCAATTTCTTCCTGAATTTTATCTCTTGTTTGTTATTTGCTGACATATATTGTATCAGTGCTGTCAGACATAGGGTCTTAAACGTACAAATAGGGTAATTTGCTCTTCATACGATATAGTATACGCCCACCACCTCAACCATATTAATCGCGTACAGTGTTGCTAAAATGTTGTAGCAAAATTTTATTTTTAAGCCAAATGTGTTATCTTCTGTCGTGTTTGCTTTCTGTTAATGGCCACTAGTTCACACATTGCCGCAATCAGATATGTTGATGCTTTGGGCGCAAACTCTCCCTTTAGCCTTTCAGTGAAATAAATGTTAGTCAAATCAGTGGTGATTTCAGGGGGTTGATCAGGAGGAATATTCCCCCACAAACATATCTCTGATCATGTTCACCGTGGCTTACCAGTATTTTTGCTACTTTCACCCTCCGTGTAGTCAAAATCCCCCGGGGCAGGATTATCATAATTTCTGGATTTTTTTTTTTTTAAAAAATGGTGTGTGTTTATTGAGAAGTTAAGAAAAGTCTAATCTTAAGTTCGAAAAATGCTTATGCTCATTTTCTATACTTAAAATATATTAATATATTATTGTCTTAATTATTTTCCTGAGTAAAGTATTCTTGCGAATAACACCTTATCGCTATTTTATTATTATTTTTTTTTTATAAATATCAGCACAAGACTGAAATACAAGCTAAGCACTTGACCAAACATAGCGAAATTTCCCAGTCTTCCATTTTCCCTAAAATTTCGGTCATTAGTTAATCTCAGACAATTTTCCGGACACAGGCTTGAATCTAGGACGTGTGGTAAGCCTACCGGGGAAAACCTTGAAATCATTACTAAGTTTAATGAATATGAAAAACGGAAATACATCTATTTCCTCGACAGTGAATATACAGTGTAGTATATGTTCTATACAGTCGGTTTGTATATACATTATGATGAATCCACACACTAACGGATCCAGAAGCGTCGTTTGGTGGAGGCAGATTGCTTCCTGGACGAATAATGTACGTTTTAAAAACGTAATAGTTTTGCATCAATTCAGAATAACGTGGTGCATTATTTTATACAGATTGCTTCAAAACAACACCGTCAACGTTTGGGAGGCGATTTCTTACATAGGGTTGCCATATTACTTGATTTTAGTGGATACCACCAGATTTTCAGGTCTTATATTCGTCTCCCGCTTAACCATCTCTTAATCACGTAAAACCACCCGCTTTTTTCGATTGGAGAAAAATCTAAGACGACTTTGTTGATAAAGTGTTGTTATATTCAACGTAAACCGCTACATTTCTTTGTCAATCCCAATCGCAAATGGACAGATGACAGAAACAAGATGAACGTAGAAACTGCCAAATTATTACTACTGGTTTTGAACAATATGAAAGACGTATCATGCGTAGAATTTTATGATAAGATTTTATGCAATCGAGATTTAAAAAAACAAAAGTTAAAGGGAATGAAAAATGTAAAAACATTTGGCATAATCATATACATTTTGGTTCAACCCATGAATACTAATATATGATCTCATTTGTGCGTATTTCTTTGAGAACATTCTGTCCAGTTCAATTGAACAAGTCTATGTTCTTACGTAATCTATATGTTCAACTAGTCTTTATATATTCAGAAATGATTGCAAATTGAACTACGGTATCCTTACCATTTTGTTTAGATTAGATTCATTATTAGTATTTTTTTCTTTTAAAATGTTAATACTGTATTTCATATATTGTGAAACTGTGGTAATTTCGTATGTTAGTATGATTTCAAGTAGCAATCTTTGAAAATGATTAGAAATTTTATAAGAGATGGACCAAGACTCCTAAATATGTTTTATCTTTCTTACGTTAAAAGTTTAGAAATTATTTTGTATTTCTTAGAGAGAAAACCGTATGAGCATCTGCCATATATCGCTTGCTTTTTTTAACAACTTATCCTTATTAGAGATATCTTACTGTAATACTTACTTTACAACTCGAGACTTACATTTGTTGAACTTAATAGAACATTAAAGGCAAAAACTAAATTTGCTTTACTTTAGTTTTGTTAGAAAAGTACATTTGAAGTGTCACTTAACACAGAAATCACTAAAAAAAAAAAAAAAGTCAGAAGGATCGTCAGTATTTGTAATACACAAGTTCTCATCAGTACTTACGGTTTAGAATCCCACGCTTTTCAAATTTCAAAATATGGCCACCCAAAATTATCGTCGGATGCCACATACAAACAGACAAACAGGACGGCCTGTAATAAGGAGCTTTGTACCCCAAATTCTCAAGGTTTGTTTCACGAGAATCTCAAATACTCGAAGGCATTCGAGCGCCGGATAGTAAATTTTCGAAACAGAACTTTGATAAGTCTTCAGCCTTATCGAATGTCCTTACCTCTACCTATATCAGTAGCTATCTCTATACAGAACTTTAAATTAAACCCTCGAAATCATATTAAAATTATTTCTCTCCTGCCGTTATTGGAGTAATCTGCAAAGTGACTATTAGTAGACTAATGGTGTCTTGGATTCCAATTCCATTTAGGTGATGCATGTTTTCTCTTCCTTTGTGTCTCTTCTGACAGACTGCTTAAGCCTTGTACAGATCTGTGGGGAAAAAACTTTTCCTTCACTTCATTGCTAAGAAGAGAAGTTTTAAAATGAACTCTCTGCATATATGTAATACATATTATATACAAATATGATAACTTCGAATACATTGTTTCTTCCGAACACTCCGATAATCCCGAACTTTTCAAAATATTCAAGCGACTCGACAAATGCGATCATATTGATATATTTCTGTATTTGCTGCTTTCAAACAATTCGAGACTCTCGAACAGTTCGAGTGTCTCGAAGTTGTCTAATATTTGTTACATTTCGAGTGCCTCGAACACTTCGAGACTCCCGTACATTTCGGGAGTCTCCAACATTTCGAGAGTCTCAAACGTTTCGGGAGTCTCGAACATTTCGAGAGTCCCGAACATTTCGAGAGTCCCGAACATTTCGAGAATCTCCAACATTTTGGGAGTCTCGAAAGTTTGATAATTCGATAAAATTAAAATTATTTATCGATGGATCGGTTTTGAAATTTTATCGAATTGTTATCGATTACTTGATTATCGGAACAGCCCTACCTCCCTGTAACATAGTGCATGCGTTCTCTATCTTAAATCTTTTATTCTTGCTTGTATTCTTTCCTCTGGCCATCTGCCCACATTATTAGCCACTTGTAAACGAGTCCTTCAAGAGAATATTTTACCTCCGGAAATGTATTTGACCTGCTAAAGACCATTGCACGTGTTCTCTTTCTGCTGGGAGCAAACTAAGGAAAAAATAGAGTGGTGGTTTCCCGTTGTCTTCCAGCATGCAGTATCACAGCCGTTCTCTGACCACAACTAGGACTAATATCCAAGTTGCCGTACCACCCCTTATAATTACCGCTGTATTGGCTTACGGAGAACTGCTGCCTTCTCTCAGAACACACAGAAAAGTCTGGCTAGTCTAGTTAGATCAATTCTGTAGGGGTGACCTTCTGGTAGTGAGCAACTGTCGACATAGGTATATAAATTATTTCAATATAGTACGCAATCCACTTGACACATAAGTATCTTTATAAAGATCGTCATCAGTTAGGCAGAATCTTCTATCATTGATAAAGTAAACAAAACATAAATCCATTTTACTCAGGATTTTTTTTGTAAAAATGCAATTCTTTAAACCAACTTTTTACTTCTAAAATTGCTCTGAATTGCAATTATCTCCTTAACACGTGCACATAATAACTTTTATGTCTCTTATGAGAATTTGTTGTTTAGACACCATTTGCAAGTGTATTTCATAATCATGTGCGTATCATTTTATACCTGGACTATACGTAAATTTGATAGTGGTCATAGAGAAGTGAAATGAAATCTTTGAGTTTTACGTCCCACGCTTATGCCGGTTAGGCTAAAGGAGACGGTGATTATGAGAGATGAGTGAAATGGTGGAATGAAGGAAGTGGGAGGAAACGGGAGAACCCCGAGAAAAGCCACGAGCACGGTGTTTGTCCACCACAAAGTTCACTTGGCGGGGGCTGGGATCGAACCCGGGACCCCAAGCACCAGAGGTGAACGCTCTACCACTGAGCCACCGCGCTGGTCATAGAGAGTGCTATATAACAGCATGTTATTCATCTTCCTACTATGTAGATTGTTAGCATGGTTCTATAATCCAATAAAAAAAGTGCAGTAGTCGTAAAGTCGAATCTTTCATCTTCCTCCATGCTAGATAGGTTGATAGCGGTGTTAGAGCAGTGGTCATAAGAAGTACTATTTAACAAAATCTTATCTTCCTACTATGTAGGTTGTTAGCATGGCTCTATAATACAATAGAAAAGTGCAGTAGTCGTAAAGTGGAATATTTTATCTTATTCCCTACTAGATAGATTGATAGCAGAGTTAGGGCAGTGGTCATAAGAAGTGATATATAACAAAATGTTATCTTCCTACTATATAGATTGTTAGCATGGCTCTATAATACATTAAAAAGTGGAGTCGTCGAAGAGTGGAACCTTTTATCTTCCTCCCTGCTAGATACATAGATAGCAGAGTTAGAGCAGTGGTCATAAGAAGTGCTATATAACAAAATGTTATCTTCCTACTATGTAGATTGTTAGCACGGCAATATAATACAATAAAAAATGGGAGTAGTCGAAAAGTGGAACCTTTTATCTTCCTCCCTGCTATATAGATTGATAGCAGAATTAGAACAGTGGTCATAAGAAGTGCTATATAACAAAATGTTATCTTCCTACTATGTAGATTGTTAGCATGGCTCTATAATACAATAAAAAAGTGGAGTAGTCGTAAAGTGGAACCTTTCATCTTCCTCTCTGCTAGATATATTGATAATACAGTTACAGCAACAGATAGATATGTAAAGGAAAAAAGATAGAAAGAAAGTTTTGAATCCCTGTGATATAGTATTCCATTACGCTATGTACAAGCTGAGGTAACGTTCATGTTGTAATGGTGTATGTTCTCGAATGTAGATTTTCTCGTTTCTCTTTGGTTATTCAGATTAACAATATAACGCCAATGTTTGAGGTTTATACATGAATAGTTGATGAACTGAACTGTACATCATACGCAAGGGATTCCCTTAACAACGCCAGTACATACAAACCTACTAATTCTGAATGCATTTTCAGTATTCATTTAAATAGAGTATTGTTTCCGAAATGCTATGTAAATACACGTTATTTTGCTTCTATGTATATAGAATTCGCGTGAGCAAAGAAACTCTATTAAATACGTAATATCGTGTTTTAAATGTTAATGTAATGGCTACAATATTTATTTATTTATTTATTTATTTATTTATTTATTTATTTATTTATTTATTTAGTTCACTAAATTTCATACAGTATAAGGCCATTTGCCTGAAACTGTACAACAAAAAGGAAAAATGTAACAAATACAAAAATAAAGAAGTTTACTTTTCAATTTGCAGTATTCTCTTCAACTGAATTCTAAAGTTTCGTTCAGAAGTAAAAATGTTGACATCTGTTGAAACTATATTGGAATGATACGCTAGTCTGTAAAACGAGTAGCACTGAGCAATTGATAAAACCTAAATGACTCGTAAGCTTGCAAATTTGATTAATTTATTTTAACAGTTTATCAGTTTTGATTACCACATTCTTATTTGCTAGAATTTCTAATATTACAATTATAATGCAGAGTTGCAAATACACCAAACTGTGTTTCTCCTCACAAAACGTACAGAAATGAGATTAAAAACTCTTCTGGAAGGAAAACGCAAAACTTCTGGACATAGTAAATATCAAAATGATTATCTTGAAGTGATTACGTTTTGCAAAGTCTTTTTCAATGAGTTTTTAGTTGTATTGTTTCCAAGCTGTATTGTTACAACAAAAATATCAGGCAACTCTGTTGGAGGGACCTGAGTATTGGAATTTACAATGTGATAGTTGCCTCATGCTCATTTTTATTTAATTTTAAATAACACTATGCAACACACATTTTGTCCTTGTATTATAGTAGTGATTTTCTGTCTTGTTACCTTGAAAGTAAGGAGAAAATGTGTATTTTTTTTCGTGAAACCTCGCTTATGTAGGTAGTATCATCGAAAATATGGATTCTGTCCTGTATTAATGAATTTATGTGTGCATGTTAAAATGTTGATTGGGTTAAGTTGCATTTAAATTTGATTGAAGGACCTGCCAACACTGATTGAGAGATTCGCGGTAGAAGTAACACGTGTCACACTGAGCAGAGTGTTTTAAGCCTATCTGTAAGAATTTAAAGGTATGTGTGTATATAGTATATAACCCTAAAATATTCTGTCATATTGAAATTATGTCACTGCGTGTCTTTCTTGTTAAAATTGTTCGTAAAACGTAGTACATACAGCCGATTGAGCAAATAAAAGATAATGAAGAATACACACAGTAGTGGGGAACACCATCTTTTCCCAAAATAGTGCAGTTACCAACCTATGCTAATTTTCTCTTGACAAGTAATTTACTTCATTGTTTTACTTTATGAAATATGAATACGAGTAATACAATCACTCCATAAATTTTACATGTTTCAAATATTAAAATGTACCTATCCGCAACAAAATCTATATCCTAATTTGTAATATTTCAGCCATGTCGATTTCCATCCATTCTGTTATGTCTGTGGAGAGTTCATAAGGACAAGAGGAAAAAGTTGAAATTTTGTGAGGTATATAAAGCCTACCTTGGAATGGCAGTGAATGATCAAGATAAATCATGGGCATCCCCCATGTGGTCTATAATCTGTGAAGAAGTACATTTTAAACTATTTACGATACTGCTTATTTTACGTTATACATCAAGACTTTACTTTAACCAACTTTGGAAATGTTATTGAAATGAGTGTTCACTTCATATAACATACCTAAAGTCGTTGACGTGTAAACTAGTATTGCCAAAGTCTTCCATGCACTTAAGAGTACAATCATCCATTTATCTTAAAACTTGCAATTTTTTCTCAACTTTAATATCGCAAGTTCTGCAGTAAGTCCTTAGGCATACTTTTTTTTAAATAACAGTATTACTTAAAAAAAACACTGGTACTTTTCATATTTTACTTATTAATTTCCAAAAGTATTTAGGAATATTTCTGTTTCTTCAGGTTAGTACAGAGGGAAACGAGTATCAATGAGGTTTGCTACCCCCAGAGTTTCGAGGGAGCCTATGGACCACATTAGAAACTCTTAAACTTTTGTATGGTAGATCCAACAGTGCGTTATATAGGCAAAAAAATCAACGCTTCTATTTTAAAATTTCCCCTTCAATTGCGCCAATTCCACATTCAGAAGAGTTACCCATTGCCACTCCTCCCGTGGAAGATGCACCTGTGTGTGAAGAACAGAAAGGGCAATCTGATAGTGATGAGAACGTTGAACTACAAATATATGCTTAATAGACAACCGTATTATCCTAACCAAGCAAGTTTGAAAGATCTCATTCAAGATCTAAGTCTAAGTAAGGATGCTGGCGAACTTCTTTCCAGGCTAAAGCAGTGAAATATAGTAGATAAATCAGTAATTGTAACAGCTCAAAGGAGAGGACATAAACAGTTTTGCAAATTCTTTTGCATGAAAGATGGATTGTGCTTCTGCCAACATATAATGCTTTACAAATGCCTTGCATCATGAAAGACTGACCTTTATTTATAGACAGCTCATCTAGAAGTCTGAAGGCTGTGCTTCTGCACAATGGAAATAGGTACCCATCTCTTCCTGTAGCTCATTCCGTCTCTACAAAGGAAGACTTTAACAACTTGAAGGGCTTATTGGACAATTTGCAGTATACAAAATATGGGTGGCAAGTAATAGGGGACTTCGAAATAATTGCCTTACTCATCGGTTGGCAGGGTGTTTCACGAAATTCCAGTGTTATCTAGGTTTACGAGACAGTAGGAAGACAGATGCCCACTACTGGAGGAAGTACTGGCCACAACGAGAAAAGTACTCTGTGGAAACACATAACGTAAAATACAAGCCATTTGTGTACCCTAAAGTGATATTGTATCTCCTCTACACATAAATCTTAGTATTACCAAGCAATTTGTGAAAGCCTTGGATATTGATTTTGACGCATTGTAGTTGTTACAAGACATGTTCTGCAGATATCACTTTCTACGATGGAGGCTGCAGTGTTTATAGGACCGCAAGTGAGGAAAATGACCCAGTCCACTGAGCCCTCCGCGCTGCTAACAGATTGAAAAAAGCCTGGAGAACATATTCAGAGCAATATGCTGAGCGCTTTCACCAAGACATTATGACTTTCGAATACCGTTATCAAGGAAAATATAACTAGAACATGATAGGAACTGCATCTGGAGTTAATTCGTGAAATGTAAGAAAAAGACACATTTCCATGGGTATTCATATACTCAAGGTGTGTATTAAAGGGAGCCTACACTTTTGAGGTGCTGAGGAACTTAGAAGCAAACTCCTTTCTTTCATTTTAATGCAATGTCTAATACATTTCATAGAGTTAATTGTATTTGCAAGCAAATCGATGTTAAACTTACAAAAGCAAAGTTTCATGAGAATTGTTCATATTTTCTTAAATGTTCGATGGTTGACTTGAGTTGATTTTACTTTATCGTCCCTTTCAGCAGCGAGGCTATATGAGACGTGGACCTACTGATTAACGTGGAATCCGAACCACATGAGCTCCCGCCGGGAATCGAACCCGGGTCTCCCACGCCAAAGGCGCGTACGCTAACTTTTTTTTTTTTTTTTTTAAAGAAAATTTATTGTAACTCAAGAATCAATTACATTGAAGTGGTTAGGCTTTTGGCACAAAGAAAGGAAGTTACTAGAACAATGAGTTGGCTATAAAATTTGCAAATAGCTTAGTACGTACATCCTTTGCTAATTTGGAGTATTCTTTTTGTAAATACTGTACATAGAAGGCTCCCCCTGCTTCTAAGTTGGAATTAAAAATATATTTGACGGTCGTTCCTATATACCAATTGACACTATGTTGTTTACTAACGGGATAAAAACGATAATCAGGTCTTAAAACTATGCTAATATTTATATTGCGTTCCGAACTACGAGTAAGAATGGCTAAAAGGTGACGTAACTGAGACCAGATTTTTGTGGATTCCAGACATGTCGTGATTCTATGAATCAACGTATCTATATTGTTACATCTATTGCAAAGAGCATCAGGACTAAAGCCATATTTGTTTCTCTTTTCTTTAGTATCAATAACATTATGGACAATCATAAACCAGATAGATTTGCTGGCAACACACAAGGTCAAGTCATTGATATTGGCCCAAATATTGGACCAATTACACAAGTACTCATCTAACACAATTTTAGGTGGGACATATAATCTAGTCATTTTAAAAACATACAGCTGTTTACTACTTAAAGTTTTAAAATCAAAAAGCTGCGACAGATATATATAATCACACAAAACAGTTTCCAAGTACTTACAGCTTTGAGGGAGGTCAGCCATACACAGGGGTAGACTCCTCTCTGTTCGTGCTAATACGTAAGTGAGCAGTTGTTGTGTTACACTATTCGCTTCGTCTGTGTACAAGGTCATTGAGCGAGTAACATACAAACTTGCAGCTTTTTCTTGCACATTGAACAGACCGATGCCACCTTGTGAAGGTAAACAACACATTACATCATATTTAACACGAAAGACCTGATGTTTCCATAGAAACCAACCACATAAACTTTGAATTTGTTTTCCTATGAGTTGAGGCATAGGTAATACATTTGCCAAATACCAGATTTTGCTTAAGAGATAAACATTTATAAATTTAGCTCTAGAATATAAACATAGATTTCTGGATTGATTTACATAACCTGAATGACGCAGTGTGTTTACAATATTCGTATAGTTATGATCAATAATGTGCATTATGTTTGAATAAAAGGTAATTCCTAAAATTTTGATACTGTCGGCCTGAGGGACGGTATCTATATCATTAAAATCAATACTATTGTTTATGTTTAACATATGCGATTTACAAACATTTAATCTAGCCCCAGATGCTACCTCATATTCACGAACACATTCCATCATGAGAGAATAATCTAGTTTTGAAGAGACAAAAACTGTTACATCATCTGCATAACTAGCCACCTTTATAGCAGGGGTAATAATATTTAGACCAGTTAGGCGGTCATTCATAGCATATAACAGGGGAGCAAGGCTAATAGCAAAACTCAACATTGAAAGGGGATCACCTTGTCTTATTGAACGTTTGATGGGAATATTGTTGGATAGGTGACCGTTAACATTTAACTTCGTATGAGCATCTTTATAAAAATATTTCATCCATGTAACAAATTGTTCATTAAAACCGAATTTTCTGAAAACAGACCATAAGTACGAGTGTTCAATATTATCAAAGGCGTTTTTAAAATCTAAATTTATCAGAGCCGCTTTAAGAGCGCAATCATTACAAATAGTAATACTATCTCGAATAGTTAATAAAAGGTGATAGATGGTTTTCTGTTTAACAGCCACATATTGCAAATTTTGTAATAACTTATCCATGTAGTCCTGTAGTCTGTTTTTAATACATCTACTAAAAATTTTGATATCTGTATTAAGAAGGGATATAGGTCTATAATGGCTAACATTAGATGGTTGAACAGTTTTAGGGATAAAGACCGTAACGGCTGGATTAGGGCGCTTGATAGTCTCTGAAGCAAATAACCATTCAGTTACAATCAATGTTAGTGTATCGCCCATTATATCCCAAAATTTAACATATAAACGGCCAGAGATAGAGTCGGGCCCAGGAGATTTTCCTTTTTTTGCAGCATTTACAGCTCTTTGTACTTCATTTTTAGTAAACGGAGCACATAAAATTTGATTGTCTTCATCATTTAGCACTGCAGGCACACTGTCAAGTAATTTATTTTCGCAGCCGGTAGCAGCAGCGACCCCAAATAACTGGTAGTAATAATCATACAGGGTGTTACGAATATTGTCCTGAGTAGTTTGAATGGAGCCTTGAGCATCTGTGAGTGACGTGATAAGTTTCCTCCGTCCACGTTTGGCTTCTGTTAACACATGTGTAAGAGAGCATTGTTCTTCTTCCGGAAACCCTGGAACTTTACTACGTAACCTAATCCCTTCCATTTTCTGTTTATGGAATTGTAATAATTTGGCTTTTTATTTACGTACAGAGATAAGGGCCGAGCGATTTGTCATCGCTTCAGTTTGTGCCTCTAATAGACATTTATAATAGAAATTATAAAGTTTTCGCTTATCAGCATAAATTTCAGAGGAATACCACCTACAAAAGCTTCGGATTTTGTCCTTACAGTATTGATTCCACCACTCAATATATGTTTTAAACCACTTCTTTTGTTTAAGCCAATAAGCCCACTTTTTAGAAAAGAGCTGACAAAATGACTCATCATTGAGCAGACTTTCATTCATGTGATAATATCCCCGTCCCCGAGCAATCTTCTGGTCATTAATTTTAATTTCCATTATTAAACAGAGATGATCAGTGAAACACGTGGGATATCGGTATACAGAAACAACCTGGGATTTGAAGTTATCATGTACATAAATCCTGTCTATCCTTGAGCTCGAAGTTTTTGTAATAAATGTGTCCCCCCTTAAATCTGGGTGTTTGAAGTCCCACACATCTACCAAAGACAAATTCTTTACCAATTCATTTAAGGTAGGGCAATAATTGTTAGTTGGTTCTGTTGTGTGAGTTATACTTGAATTATGATCTCCGCCAAAGATAACATGATTTGGGCCACTAAAAAACGGCGCTACCTCATTTGCATAAAAATTATTCCGTTCTTTTCTATTATGGCTTCCACTGGGCGCATAAACATTGATTAGAGTTATATCATTAACCTGACCTTTGATAAGTCTACCATTTGGATGTAATTCTACATTTGTAAGCGGGATGCCTTCTTTAACCAAAATTGCAGTACCAAGGCTATTATATGTACAATTATTATATACATTATATGATGGATGTACGTTTACAATCTTTGGACCAACTTCTTGGAGAAAAGCTACATCTATTTCAGATTTAAGAAGAAAGTCATTGAGAGCTTCAAGTTTGACTGGCGATTGTATTCCGTTGATATTTATAGTTGCTAGTTTTAAG
Source organism: Thermobia domestica (assembly GCF_964235325.1). Lineage (NCBI taxonomy): Eukaryota > Metazoa > Arthropoda > Insecta > Zygentoma > Lepismatidae > Thermobia > Thermobia domestica. Next base: position 23,737,208 of record NC_137470.1, read on the forward strand.
ATAGTACACATAAATAATGTTATAGGAAGTTGTCTAATGTTAGCAACACACTTCATAATACCACACCACTATTTGGCTGCAAGCACTGGGTTTCTGAATGTTTAGGTAGGAGTAGAAACTGTTGGTGACTCACCTGAAGAAGGAACTGCGGTATCAGGTAGATATTCCGTACTCACTAATTTAGCTACAGACGACCGGGTGATCCTAGGTGATACTTCTAAGGGTCCTTGATCCGTCTTCTTAGGTTGTTTTACTTGAGCTATAGCCGTTCCTGCTTTCTTCCGTTTCTTGTCTTGGGAGGCTTCCTGGGAATTCCGGGCATCAGATCCTTTTTTCCCACTAGGACAACTCACAGGGGGGAAAGGATGATCGTTTTCCTTGGACGGAACTGGACAAATGGGACTTACAGAGGAAACTTCCGATACACTATAGATGCACTCGAGCTTCTGATCACCATCAACAACACTAGTGGAGGAGGAATCACTGTCTATCAAAAGCGTCTTTCTATCTTGTTCAGTGACAACTTGATGTTCCCGTGGAAAATCTGACTCAGCCAGTGAAGAAGTACCATGTAAAGCTGGATGGGCTGCAGATGAGGTCCTGTCCTGACTATCACTAATATCCTTGAGAGATACGTTTTCCTTAATTGCTCCGGAACATGGTCGGCTAGGAACACTGTCTTTTGGCACTATCGGTGTAGTGTTTAGAGAACGGCCCTGTATCACAGGGGTAGTAAGCTCAGTCATTAACTTTGGAAAGTCAACATCTGACGTTAAAGTAGGCAAATTAGCAGGTTTAACCACATTAATTTCTTGGGTTGGCGAAACCCGAGAGCGTTCCTTATCACTTTCAGTATGTTCCATGGTTGTTGTTGACACAAAGGCCCGTTTTTGACGCTGAAAACATTGATCTTGTAAATGATCTCTAGATTGGCAGTAATAACAAGTACGGTCCTGACCGAAATAAGTTACTAGGAACTTCTGGTTACGAATATCCAGGAAGGACGGTATAGGTTTAAACAAATACATAGTCACGATCTTTCGTCCAGATCTAACTTTATAAATATGAGTATCGTCATAAATTTCGTCTTTTATACTTTTACATTCTCCATAGATAGACAAGGCACGCGTGACATCAGTATCACTATATTCCGTGGGAATAGCATGTATTCGCACATAGGTTAAAGGTCGATCAGCTAATTCTAAAGTCACGGGGTATGTTCCACTATCATCTTGAAATTTAACACTATCACCATGATCTCTTAATAATTTGTCACACAACAAGTCAGACAATAACTTAATATACACACATTTACGATAAATATCCAACTCAATACTCAATATTTGTTCTTCCTTTAACTTAAACGTAGTTTGAATAAACTCATGGATTTTTATTGTGGACGGACGGTTAGGAATCGCACGAAATCCTAATTTTAATGTATTGACACGTTTGATAGACATTTTATAATTCTAAATAAACTCACTAGTCACCACTAAACTGAAATATATTGTAATCAAGTCAGCGTAAATTCCAAGCAAACACAAAGTACACTGGGCGCATTCAATGCCTCTCGCACGATACGACACTGGACGGACGACCAGCGAAAGACGTGTTACCTCTTGGGCAGCTAACACGCGAGTCTCATTAACCGCTTAGCCACGAGGGAGCTCTTAAATGTTCGATGGATATGATTAAGGAATCAGCAATAGCAACTGAAGGACAAACATTTTTTTTAAAAAAGTGTTGCATAGTGTAAATACTTTTAATTCAATTATGCATATAATTAAAATAACGTTAGTGAATATCATTTTAAATTTTGTGTGTTTAAGGAGGCAAGGGGCATTCTTTATTTTATTTCCCTATCCATGAGTAAAATGTTTTCCTTTTATTCTGTATACCTGTCGTTGCGGCGAGGACATTTAAACTACCCTTTCTTTTGTCGCATAATGCTCCGCTGAATGTTTGAAGCCACACAAAAACCACACATACAGAGGACCCAAGCAAAGGAAACAGAAGAGCTTTTAGCATCTTTTTGTGAAACAGGAGAAGAATAGTAAAGTCTGTACAAACTGAATAGAATCCAAGTGGAAAATAATCTCTGTGAATTTGTCAAACTCACATACTAGTCAGGATGGCTCCAAGGGGGGCGCGGTGGCTCAGTGGTAGAGCGTTCACCTCTGGTGCTTGGGGTCCCGGGTTCGATCCCAGCCCCCGCCAAGTGAACTTTGTGGTGGACAAACACCGTGCTCGTGGGTTTTCTCGGGGTTCTCCCGTTTCCTCCCACTTTCTTCATTCCACCATTTTCATTCATCTCTAATTATCACCGTCTCCTTTAGCCTCACCGGCATAACCGTAGGACGTAAAACTTAAAGATTTCATTTCATTTTCATTTCATTTCAGGATGGCTCCACGTACAACGTAGATAAAATTTTGACACAGGTCTGTAAGTTGGTCCAAAAGCACGAATGCAACAAAACGTCTCCAAATCAAACCCCATAAAAATTCTTCATATAACATGTGAAATTTAAAGAAATCACGTACTTTGGAGAGACGACGCTCGAAAACCTAAATAGGCGGACACGAAGAAAATAAAATTGAGGGCACCAAAATAATTTGACCAATGAGAGAAAATTAGGGGGAGCAGAAACGCAGTAGGAGGCGTATCCAAAAAGATCAGCGGGTTGAGAGTTCAAAAATTTCCAAGTCAGTCGCAGTTGCAGTCGAAGTCAAGTCGAACAACCGGGAACCAGTGCGTTCAGAAATTTTCATAATACCCGGAAAACACACACATAACACTAAGCCTCACACGTTAATTAAGAAGCAGTATGTGAGGCTACGTTAACAAGTAGCCCGATGTCTGTTATCGGTAACACTAAAGTATAGGCTTTTATACGTAGATTTTCTTCAACTAAGAAAAACTTTGCGATTCCGAAACAAGTAAACGTTTACAGACATTTTGTGTAAGTGATCCATTTTTTTACACATTTACGAATATTTATGAAAAATTCTGTACAGCGAGCATTAACGAACTGATTTTGCTAAGATTACTAACTAGTCGTGAAAACAAACTTGAACGTTGTTTACACACTTTCAGACAGCACTTATAGTACTTTAACAACACGTAATTAGTTTGAATTGTCATGGACACTTCATAAAAACATTCAATACAATTAGCCCGTGCGACACAACACTCACGACACAAATAGTGATGGTGCAGTGTAATAATTGGAATTCCTAGTGCTAAAAATTGCGTTGTTGGAGAGATGTATCAAAGGAGCAGTGTTTGTTTCGATGGACATTGACAGACGAAAGCGCGTCGCCCCTGGCAGTTTAGAAGGTCCAGAAGTCCGAGGACATAACTCAGGACCCAAGACATTCGTCGCGCAGGCATGGAAGAAGGAGACGTAAGGACCTCTGTATATGTGTGGTCAGCGCAGTGGCAACAACGATAGTGGTTAAGGCAGTGGTTACAACGAAAGGTAGGATCCATCTAAATTATTTATTGATATTAAAATGAAAATTTTCCGCATTAAATAAGAATGCAAGACGTTCTCTGTACAAAAATTAAAGTCCGGAATTAGTTGAGACTTCCAAGCATAATTTCATCGCATTGAGAACAGATATTATAATTTGAACTTTAGCTATCAGAGATTTTTTTTTTTACTTTAGAGTCAGCCTACATTGAACGATAGAGCCACTTTGGCAATTTTATTTATCTACTATGTTATATTAGTGACCGCATCATTCTCATTAACGATATATTAATTCCTATATTTTTTGTCATCTATGAAGCAGAATTGTGGATAAAAAGAAATAAACTAAATGTAAACAAAATAATATGTAAACTTTTAGTGGTTCGAGTTGTGCAATTTTTTATAAAAGATAACAATCTAAGTATGCAAATTAGAATGTTTAAATTTGTATGAAGTGAAAATGTGTCATCTAAGCCATTGACAGGCACTATTGTTAATGTAAGATAATTAAAAACAAAGCTTGATATTTAAAAAGAAGTATAATCAGCGTATTGTTTAAATTGTATGAAATCGCTATGTTTTTAATGTCATTTATATAGGAGTTGGTAACTGATCGAATTTATTTAAATCAATAGGGTAATAGGAGCTTCAAATATAATCTGTAGTCATGTCTCAATGAAAGTATTCGACGCAGAAAGCTTAAATGTTAATTAGTAATTAGAAAAAGTATTTTCAAATGTAATGTTCTAAATTACCCAGCTTGTATTGTGTATAATTGTAAGAGCTCATCATGTAAGGATAATCAATCGTAAATTTCAGATAGGACTGGTTATGGATATCGATTTCACTAGTTTGTTTATGTATGTCGAGTTACTTATAGTAATTCATTCAATCTGTAGGTCAAGAAAGAAAACAGAGATGTAATTCACTTAAATTAATTTGGAGCTAAGGCCTTCTGCCTTACTCTTCATATCTGCTATCACAAAATTCCAAATTCAGTGATAATTTTCATCATACTTGACTTTTTAAAATATTCATTTTTTTTACTCATTAAAGCTTTTATGATTTTGTTAACCTAAATTCGTGAACTTTTTCTTTCATAAACAATTTGTATCCCTAACCTAAAGAATAACATATTTTTAGAATCTGTTGAGCTGAACTATTAAGGAAATTTAGGCAATTTTCTAATTCTACCTACCATGGAGTGTATTGAACTGATTTTCATGATTTTTAAATCAAAATTTTAAATTCAAGATGTTTGTTTATTTCTGGAAACATTATTATTATTATTATTATTAGTATTATTATTATTATTATTATTATTATTATTATTATTATTATTATTATTATTAAATTTTTCATGGGAAGTGAAAATCAGTCTCATTTGTCCCTACAAACTAGAAATTACAGCAAGATTATTTCAGCATTGCAGCATGCGAATACATGGATACAGGTGCGAATAAAATAAATTTTCATCTGCTCTCGGTTTAGGGGATCTTATTTCCCTAAAGCCCTGGAATAAAGCGGGGAGATAGGATTTTCAAACCGTGAAATCAGTCTTCATCGAGTCATAAAACATTTTAATTCAAAGAAAGGAGACTTTGGTACACATGATAGCAATGGTGGCATCCGGAATATGAACCCAAAACCTTACTCAAATTTTCTTTAACGTTTACAAATTTGGCGTTCCGAACAACCATCCCACTTACATATCTATCTTTCTCTCTCTTTTTTTTTTAATTTTTACAAATTTGGTGGTCCAAACAGGGTTCTCTCTCTTTTTAATTTTTAAAATTTTACAACAAAATGATCAAAATGACTGGCCTAACCAAAAGACAGACTTATACAGGGCTGGGTTTAAAGGGTGTGAACGTGCATCCCCTTCGTTTTAAATATATATTATCTAAAATGAGAAGCTAACAGTAAAAATATCGACACTTTCCGAATCTTTCTGAAGTGATAGTTCCATTCGCTGTTTAAAATAAAGCAGAGCTTTACAAAAGCAATTGTTTAAGTCGATTTTCTGAAAATTGAAGGAAAAGAATTCACCATGAAAAACAATATTTTTCATTCACACTACAGATGCCTAAACGCATTTAAAAATTCAAATGAAGCGGAAGATATTGGGACACCCTCCTTAGAAAAACCTGAATCCATCACATAATTTTTTCTGTTCCGAATTCTCAAGTTAATTTAGACAAAAATTTTCAACATGATGATTCAGTTCACTGCGTACATTTAATCAAGTAACTTGTGAAGGTAAGCTAGCTGTAACTTACAAACAAATTGTTACGTGTATAGAATTGTTAACGAGGCGTTGTTCACAAGATTAATTATTGCATCTCGAGAAGCTTTACTTGTATTTACAGTAGTAAAAGTTTATCTTATTTTCATTATGGAATGACCTCCAGTCATGATTTTATTACCTTCGCATCAAAAACTAAACTAAAATGTAAAGATACATTTTACTGGTACCCTTAAAGGTGATACACAAACCTACTCCAAAAAAGTTGTCCTCGTAACCGTCAGTGCAACTTTTTCATGTACGATTGTATTCAAAAATCTTTGGTCATTAATTTTCTTTTAATATAAGATTTCCTTCTTTACTCGAACATATTTAAGTTCTTAGCCCTGTATTATAGAGTAACCTGGAATTTTTTTTACAAACCACCTTCCAACATCCATGTCATCTAAGACGTAATTGGAAGACCAAAAGTAGTCCTCGTCAGAATCAATGACCTTCTGCCAACGTTCTGGAAGGCCATGGATTTAATCGTGGTAGAACTTTGTGGGTCGTGAAGCGAAGAAGGTACTAAGTAAATTTTCCACCTCTACTAGGGGTTTGAACTGACGTCCTCTAAGGAGGTTGTCCAAGGAATGGAACAGGTGATAGTTGGAAAGCACAATGACAGAGGAGTACGGCGAATGCAATAGTGTTTCACATCCAAGCCGTAGAATGGTGTCCCAGGTCATCCTAGCCACGTGGGGCCTAGCGTTGTCCTGTAACAGGAGAACCTCTTTCCGATTAAGTAGTACTGGCTCCAGGGATTTGAGTTTTTCTTGAAGACAGCTCAACTCCTGACAGTGCACAGTTTCATTGATGCTCTGATCAGCTGGTAGCAGTTCCTGATGCACGATGATGCGAGAGTAAACAAACACAGAAGGGCCTCCTTCTGGTGCAGTGCTGGTTTCGGCTTTTGGAACCGGTACTTGGGATGCTAACCAATGATGACGGCGCCGTAGAACTTCGTACAGGACCCACTTCTGATCACACGTCCAGAAATTGCTCCTTCCTCAGACGAGACAGCAAAGAAACACAGGTGCCTACTTGCGTTGCCTTCTGGGCCGTAGTCAAATCATGTGGGACCCATCGACACAACGTGTAGTGCTTCCCAAATTGACGAAGATGCTGCCGAATGGTTTCTTCACTCACACTGAATTGTAGTCCAAGTTCTTCACATGTCTGGTCACTGCTCGCCTCGATTGGTGCCTGAAGATCTTCATTTTGTACATGTGTTGGTCTTGCGGCACGTGATATATCCTCCAGTGTTCATCACCGTTCCTAAACTTCTTAAACCATCGCTGCACTGCCTGTGTAGTCACGACACTTTCACCAAATTCCTATCATATCTTGTGCCCAGCTGCAATGGCGTTTGACCCCAGTTAGAACTTGTACACTATACACACCCCTATGACGTTCTGTGGAGGTCCCATGCTCACTCTGTTCTTACGTAAGTTTACGGTGTAACTGAACTACCATAACCAGGTACCGGTAGTATGTTGGATATATCCCCACGCCAAACACTGACCTTCGCCTTATCTCCATCTTATATATATATATATATATATATATATATATATATATATATATATATATATATATATATATATATATGAAGAATGGTCATGTTTTTCGAGTACTTTTGTACAGATACGTACAAAAAAAGGTTAAATCTTTATTTAGCTATAATAAACATCCAAGTGGACATATTTATTTTGAGCTTCTTTTGTTGATTCTGAAATTCATCCTTTCCATTGTCAAAAGCGACTCCTAAATTTTCAAGCCTTTTAACCACTGCTTTCGATAGTTAAATATAACCCTTTGATTCCCATGAAAATGTTCCCTTTACTAACATTTTCCTTCTTAGTCCCTATATTTTCCTACCTGTCCCAAATGCACTATGTAGATTCTCCATCTCTCTATGGATTTTCAAATAAAAATTCTGAATTCTTAAATTTCTCTAAGCATTTTGAAATTAATTATTTGGATTTCCAAATTCAATTGAAGTCTTCAAACGTACTCAGCAATTCATTCACATTACCTCAGATTTTTTGTACTCGTTCGATGAAACCTCAAATTTGTTTCAAGGGGGCATCGTAGATTAATAGTAGAGTACTAACGTCTGGTGTGAAGAGTTTTTGGTTCGATCCCAGGCTATGAGCGATTTTTTAATATCATACCCGTGAGTTTTCTTAGAGCTCTTCCATTTATTCCTGAATAATCACTTTTTCTTTTGGCCCAGAGGGTATAACCATGTGATGTTAAATTAAAGATGACATTTAATTATCTTTTAAAATTTGTATGAGAATTCTGAAGTAATTCTCTGGGCCATAAAATTTTCCGTGAGATTCTCAGAGATATGGTCTCATTTCTTGGATGTGCTTCAGACTTCTGAAACGTACAATTTAGATTCTAAAAGTATCTTCATGGCTTCTAACATTTACCCAAGAGTTGTAAAATGAGTTTCCTGAATTTTCAAATTTTCATCAGAATTCTAAAACATGCTTTCTGAATTCTCGAATTTACTTTGGAATTGTGAATTAACCTTAGGATTTTAATTATTTTTCACAATTCTTAAATGTCCATTCTGAATACTGAAATATATTCTTTGGGTTTTAAATCCAGGATTCATTGTTGTTTTTTTTTCATTGTTGTCTTTGTTTCAGAATTCCCAAAACCCACTTCCTGGATTCCTAATGTTGATTGTAAAATTTGTTCCCTATATCTTAAACGTCACTTCTGATATTTCTTGTAAAATTTGTTTTATATAATCTGAAATACATATGCAAATTTGTAAAGACTCGTTGTGTCACTAATTAGAAGACAATTCGATGTAAAAGTCAATTAATTAAATATGTCGATTCAATTTGAAATTAAACTTGACAGTTTAAGTTTACAACCATTCCGAATAATAATTTCAAATCCAGTAATTAATCTTTGTACTCACAATACAGAATATCACATTGTTCCATTTATAGTTTCAGTTTCCAGTTTCCAGTTTCCAGTTTCCAGTTTCAACATAGTAAAAATGAATTCATTAAAAAATTGAAAGAAAGGTAATAATTATAAACATGAAAGAGATTGTGTTTGCGACTCATAATCTCTTGAACCACTCGACCGATCTAAATCATATTTTCAACATAGATGAGACTCGAGACTGGAGTTTTTTTTTTTAAATTTCATTTGAAAGTAGAACTTAGGGGAAAGGGAGAATAGGGGAAAAAATATATAAACATAAATAAAACTTAATAATTTTGAACTACCCGACCGATCTCGATCAAACTTTCAACGTAGATGAAGTTCAGAACTAGTCTGGTTTTTATCATATCACTTTGGCGATGTAACTCAGGGGCGGGGAAAGGGAAAGATATTTAAAAATGATTGAAAATTACTTATATTAGTGTCGAATCCATAGCTTTGGGGATCACTAAGATGTACAGTGACATTTACGATCCCCGTGCCCCGCAATACGGGGGAGAGGAGGTATATATATATATATATATATATATATATATATATATATATATATATATATATATATATATATATAATCGAAAATGACAGATATTAGTGTCGAATCCTAGTTTCCGGTGTTGCTAAGATGAACAGTGACACTTTTCTGATGCCGTCTAAATCCATGAAACTAAAACCAATAATAGCATATTTCACTGGTAGCAAACATATGGGATAAGGTGCTATGCATCTAACTTTTCATTTTAACCCACCGAAGCGGGTAATCGATGATAATTATAAATATTTTTAATTGTTTGAAGTAAAATTCTTAAGTCTAAAAACTGTTTCAAATATCACAAGTAATTATAGGCTTATATATATATATATATATATATATATATATATATATATATATATATATATATATATATATATATATAGCCGTGGAGGTGATTGTAGATTTTTCTACAGAAATCGAGCTTCAAAAGCATTGAAAAGCTGCTTCTGTGGTATAGTTATTAATTTATCGTTTCCAACCTTTGCAACAAATTACTATTTTGGATGATTTCCAATTATAACAATCACAAGCAAATTTCAAACTTTGTTTTTCTCTCTCTCTCTCTCTTTCTTTCTTTTTCTCTTTGTAATACAGAGTCTGTGTCCAAACTTCAGCTTTGTGGTGTGTAGTCGTCTCAGAACAGATGGAACCCATGATATTTTTATTCGTTTTGCTGGTTTCCACCCATCGCTTTTTTGATTTTTGAAATTTAATTGTGTGACAGAAAGGAGAAAAAAAGGGGGGCTTGAATTATGCTAGCTTTATTTTTTTTACTTTATATGTATTTATTACAGAAATGATTGGAGGAGCAGTTTTTAGAATTTTCAATCGTTTTTTTTTTTTTTTTTTATGAAATCACTTACAAGAAAATGGTTCCAACCTGACAAGTCCGAGTTGGACAAAATTTCGTATGGATACTAACTTTAGGTCGGTGAATAACGTGGGAATCGTCATTCGATTCTCTTTTTGTACTTTTTGAGATATACAGGTGCAAAACTGAATGCAACATAAGACAACTATGTAATCCCAGTCCGAATTGGACGAAATTTCGTATAGTTACTATTTGAAATCGATGAGTAACGTTAGAATAGTCATTCGATTCACTTTTGAATACTTCGCTAGATATACAGGGTGATGCAAAGGTAAAATAACGTAGATGCATTCTGTAATACACCGGTATAGAAAGATGAAAGCCAACACATGGATACCAAAATGAATATGCGTAATCTCATGGTGATAATGAGGTACGCACTGGCGTCGCACTAAAATCTCCCGTTGAGTAAAGGGGATTCCACATGAAAATGAAAGGAGAGACAGTGTTCGATGTTGAGATCCTGGAAAGAAGTACAAGTCTTTGAGGACACATGTCCCTGAAATCACACCCTTTACCAATTGCAGTAGCACATTGGAAAGCCAACATTAGAACGGAAACTGGGTTCTAGCGACTGTAAAGTAAACAGTAATAGACAAAGTTTGGCAAAATAAACAGCCCAACTCACATGTTCACGTGCGACAGGCCGCGGCTTGCTGTGCATGTCAGACTGTCGTTCTGCATTCACAATTCAAATATAGCAAGTCTCTCTCTTACCCACCAACACCGATTCATACGACGCGACAGGCTGATCCAAGTACATTCGAAAGTACGCAAAAGCGAATCGAACGACTATTCCCACGTTATTCATCGACCTAAAATTAGTATCTATAAGAAATTTCGTCCAATTCGGACTTGTCAGGTTGGGACAATTTCCTTGTAAGTATTTCTTCATATTTTTCAACTTGCATGAGAACATAAACTCAGTTAATAATAATTAGTTTATTGGAATTTATATTAATAACAACAGTGAGAAGCCAACTATAACATTATAAAATATACATGCATAATACATTAAATAAAAATGAAAATAAAATAAAAATTGTCATGATATTTGACACATTCTACTTGGACAACATACACAATTTTAAAATATGTAACTACATACATAAATAGTAAGAGAACGAAGCTATACAAATAATAATTGATATATTCTCCGTTACTTTTTACTATTTGTAAAGCATACGTACGGTTCATATTGTTAAATGCTACACGGAGAAAAATGCATAATCCAGTCGGCATGTAAATGCTGTTTATACCAAGTTACGAGCGTCACCACATTAAGTAATGTTGTTTCATCAGTAGTACGATCTACACCACAGTCCAGCGAAGATTTTGTATTGTGGGACCACCATTTCAAATCTAGAATTAACGCCATACCCAACGGTGGTAACTTAGGTATATAATGTTGTTACTACCTTCCTACGAGTGTCCCCTCTTGGTTCTTTCTAAATCTGTGAGTCCCTACCTTACGAGAGTAATAGTTTATAACACGAAATCAATCATGTGAATAAAATTATCCAATCACAGCGAGTCTAGTTCGACGCCGAACTCCAGACTTGGCATGGTGCTCCCACTTGCTGTACTTTTATACATGAAATTACACTACTTAAGGAGCGCACCCGCGTAAATACGATGTATCCACACGGAAATCCTAGTCCTTTTTTTCTCAGTGTATATACAGAATGAACTTTTAGGTGCTACTGAGTCGTATATTATAATCTTGTATAAGTACTTTCAGGTATGATTGTTTATTTTCATTTACATATAATAATCTCTTGTTCTTGTTTTGTGAGCTGGAATTCGGGACAATATTTTGCTCAAAATAAATTGCTTATTATATTTCTAATTGATTTTTCAATGAAAAGTGCATAGTTGAATTGCTTTCTTGCTGCAAGAGATTCTAGTTCAAGGTGATCAGAGAGACTGTTAGTAAATATAATATAATTTGAGATTGTGATGGTTTTATGTGCTCTTTCAATCATTTCTTTCTTTTACATTTATTAATCCAGGCTACAGAACCATATTTCTGGTTAGTCCGGATAAATGTTTTATACACCGTGTCTCTACTAAATTTTAAGACAGACATAATCAGAAAACAATGCAGAAGAGGATGACCTTGATTGGTTGCTAATCTTCAATATGTTACCCTCCCTTTTGTTTACAGCCAATTGCATGGCCCTGGCCCGAAACCAGCCACAGAGGTTAGGGGAATCCATGAATATGTTAGGGGGCCAACTCATTAAAAATTCTCTTACAAATATCTAAATTGTGCATTTTGTATTGAGGTCTGAAGGGACCACGAAAAGTTTAGGGGGGCAGCCATTCCTAATCCCCCTCTGGTTGCGGGCTTCGCACGGCCGTATAGTTTCTGGATTCCTTTCTGGAAGTCCTCTTGTCCGACACTGTTGAGTTCCTTCGCCACAGCCCTTTGGATGTCCGAAATTGAGTCAAAATGTTTTCCTTTCAACGTAATTTTCAACTTTGGAAACTAGAAATAGTCTGCAGAGGCAAGGTCGAGTGAGTAGGGCGAATAGATGAAAGCTGACATAACGACACCCGATCTTCCTTTTGCTCCGCTGTCAGACTATGGGGCACAAGTGTGGTACAAAACTTCATCTTCTGTAGCTCTTGTTCCACGATCTTCCAAACAGTATCCTTACCAATGTTCAAATCCTCCGCAGTGATATTGAGGGACTGACAACGCTTTTCAGCAAGATTTTCCCGCACTTTTTCAACATTTCCTTCAACTCGACGTCTAAAGTCGTCCGTGACCACCTTCCGATCCTCACAAAAGCGAAAATGCCGCACAAAAATGTTCGCTCGAGAGAGAGCATCATTGTTGTAAGCTGTCTGAATCATGTCCACGGTCCCCGTGACTGTCTTGCCTACTTTTACACAAAACGTGATTGCTGCTCTCTGCTTCACTATAATATCCATGACATACAAAGAAAACACAGTTTACTGAAATCACTGCAACTCACAAAATTCAGAACATAAATTCGTGAATTCCTCACACAATGCACACCACAGTCGGTACTAACCACACACACACCAAGCTACACACAATAACCGCTTGGTGGCTCCAGTGGTTACCTTTTGCCAGTCTTGAAATTTAGTATACAAACTGTATATATAAGCTAACTCCAGTAAATAATACAGTATAACAATTTTAACATATTGCTGTGAAACTCACCTGTTTTCTTTTCTAGGTCCATAAACTTTACATAGACAAGAGAGTTAACCCTCTACTACAATCCAATGAGGAACCAGAAAGTTTACATAAGCAAAGCCAACTACACTGCACCAAGAATGTGTGAATACGAAAATGGTTATAATCACAAGTAATTTTTCTAATGATAAATAAACAGTGTCCTTGGAAATATGTTATCCAGTTCGATGTTACACAAAATTGAGAATACGTGGTTCAGATTGTAACCTGTATCAGAGCTACAAAATTGGAACATAACTTTCTGTCACGTGCAGCACTATTCGTCAGTCAGATAACATTGAGTAACTAGCATCACATAATGTACACAAACCACATTTAAGAATGCTACCTGCATCGTAACTTTCGTGAAACCAGGATTTGTATTCAATACATTGAATGCAATTGTTATGACTCCTGAGATGGCAGTAATAACCTCTACAGTAACCGCAAAATAAGTCTCTATCCTTATTCTTTATTGATGATGTGCGCTTTTTAGTGCTGGAAAGGCCAGCTGTTGCATATACAGCATACTTTTCCAATGGTTCCTTGGCATTTAGAGAACGACCACCGACAGCTGACCCTTCCAGCACTATATATATTTGAGTTCTTTTAGGTGTCGGCAGAGGCTCGTACACAGAGTGGTCACTGGGGAATGTTCAGGCAAATAGGCCGTATGTCTATATGTGTTGCTGTGGTTTGCTCTTGATTTGAAACATCACTTGGAACAAAGGCAGCCATTGCGAGGTTCTACCTAGAGGAAGATGATCATCAGGTTTTTCTTTCCATATTTCCCTTCTATAAAAAAAATTGGCGAAATCAAATTTAAAACTGATGCTTTTTTTATACAACCCACCTGCAGATTCGGCTCTTTTTATTGAGTGGTATTACATAATCATTTGCTGCCTTTCTGTGCTAGAATTTTTTTATTTATTGTAGGACGTTATTTACTGTACAGTTCAACTGCATTGCAAATAAACTCTGTGGTGTCATCAATATATACTTCAAAACATCAAGTATGTTCTTTAGTAGAAAATAAATGGCAATCAGTGTTTTTTATCTTAAATAGCATGAGTCTTGCATAGCTCAACTTTTCCGCCTTTCTGAAGACGACATCCAAATGCCTTATCAGAACACACAAATCCAGACTTTTCCCGCTTTACTATTAAGATATGCACTAGTTATGGTGTCTTCTTGACATACTCTGTAAGCAACCTCACAAACGTCTTTTCTGGTTAAATCACACCTAACCATCTGAAAATAAGTTGTTCCCTGTTTTAATTTTATTTCGACCTCCCAACACAGCAGAGAACTGCGTTACGTTGTATGGTTTTCGGTGCTTTCATTTAAAACAGTCTCTCGAAGATCCGCGAAGAATGTTCAATGCGAAATACATGCAACTTTGGTTTCATGTTCGGATGTTCGGATGCTCGTCAGAGCTTGTCTTATCTCACTTTTACACCAACTAGCCCGAACAGTTTGATATTTTCTTACCATTTAAAAAAGGAAGAACAAGCAAAGTTCTCAAAAGCAAGTTCTCTTCACAACTCGAGGCGTGCTAAAGTATCATGGTCTCTTATAAGCGATTTCACCTTTTCAACCGACTTCGTATGTCCATGTCGCGATAACTATGATTGTTGACACAGGCTATGGGAGGTGCCGCTTTAGATCCTCTATCACTTGCTCCGTAACTGCATGAAGTTATAAGCGATAATTCGGTTGGTAGGAAATGTCCCTGAGGGATTTCCTTCGACCACTGTTTCTTTTCAGGGCGTTATCACCATGGACAGTCTCTCTCGTGAATTACTCAACACATTTGCTATTTTTGTAATGCTCGCATCGCACCACATAACCGAGGCCAACACTATCTCCTCCTAGAAAATCAGAGAAATCGTCCATTTTGTACTATTGCCATCTATTCAGTTTTCTGCACATTACATTTTTATTGCTCCGTTTGAATTTTAGAAACTTTTTCTATTTTCATAATATTATTCATCAACTCTAAATTTTTCCTTTTCTTCCTTGTTTATTGTCCAACTTACATTCCTTCATGTTTCTCACGATACAATTCTTCTTCAGTTTTTATGGTAAACAATATCGTAAGAACCATCAAACCATTTTCGCTATAAGACTATTTTCTTTAAGTTTTTGTACGGTTACAATTTCCTTTACAGTTTTTATTTGCGCTCATTTCCCATGACAACATGATATTTTTCTATGTTCAACTCAACTTCTACACGTTCATTTGGCGGCACGGTGCCTCAGTGGTAAAGCGCATACTTTCTAGTGCGAAGGGTCCCTGGTTCGATACTCGACCAATTAAGTTTTTAGTGGAAGACATCGTCTCTATGAGTTGCATTGACGTTCTCCTGTTTCCTCCCACTTTTCATTCCAGTAAATTCTTCCATCATCATTAACTTGCTTTAATCGTTTTATTCTTTAGAATAAAGGTGATAGTCGTAGAACGTTCGTAGTCGAATTTATGTTCGAAGGCATTCGGCCTTCGCTGTCTTCTACCATTACGAGTCGGTGACGGTCCCCGCCCAAAATTCAGCATACATCTCTGGATCCAACTCATGATGAGTTTCCAATAATATACGAGGTAACGAACTTTGAATAACCGATACTCAATAGTTAAATACTAACCCCGTCAGTTACAAATACATCTATAGTATATTGCTGGAAAAACATAACTGCATATTTTAAAGTAATTTTAATATACATCTTCATTATTATATTCCTTGTGTTCTGCTTAATTGTAATTTAACAGCAAAGTAGTAGTTGCGTGGTAATAAATGATTCGCTGATAACTTGAAAACCTTACATTCTAAAAATAATAATAATAATAATAATAATAATAATAATAATAATAATAATAATAATAAACTAACTCTATTGCCTATGGAACCCGAAGGTTCAATGGCGCGTTAACAAAATCTCTCCACTGACTTCTATCCTTAGCCAACTGAATCCAGTTTCTACTTTGTATTCATATTCCTGCAGGATCCATCTTAATATTGTCCTCCCATCTGCAAATTGGTCTTCCTAATGGTCGTTTTCCGATTGATCTTACCGCTAAGACTTTGAAAGCGTTCCTACTTTCTTCCATCCTGGCTATATGTCCTGCCCACCTAAGCCTCCTAGACTTGATGACCCTAACAATGTTTGGTAAGCCGTATAATTTACGTAGTTCGTCGTTATGAAGTTTCCGGCATTCCCCATTCACGTTCTTCTTGGGTTCGAATATTCGTCTCAGGATCTTGCTCTCAAACACTTTCAATCTATATTCTTCCCTCAGAGTAAGAGACCATGTTTTACAACCATACAGAACAACAGGCATGATTATCGTTTTATATATTTTAAGCTTCAGATTCCTCGACAGAATTTCCGGCGACAAGAGATTTTGAACAGAATAATGACACAAATTCGACATTTAATGCTTTTAGTCGACATTTAATTTCTTCGTGAATATGATTTCCGTGTGTTAATATTGATCCTAGATATTTGAAACTATCCACTTTATCAAAACTATTATTTGATATTTTAAGCATCCATAATTTGCCGTATTACGATCCCGACGAACTTCCATGTATTTCGTTTTATTTGCATTTACTTCTAAACCCATGTCCCTACAAGCGTTTAATAAGATCTCGGCATTCCTTTCTATTGTTCTCCTATCACTCCCCATTAAATTTACATCATCAGCGAGCGTCATAATCTAGTGAACATCTTTCAACTGTAGGTCCCGGTTCTTATCTTTGATATTCCTTATAGCGTATTCCATGACAATGTTGAATATTATTGACGACAACGCATATCTCTGTTTCTGGTCATTCTGGACGTGAAAGCTCTTGGACAAAAAATTTATTAGGAGAAATTTACTTTGGGATTCATTTAAACATATCTTAATTAATCTAATTAGCTTTTTCGGTACTCCAAATTCTCTAAGAACGAGTACAATGTTTCTCTCCTAACCGAGTCGTAAGCCTTTCCAAAATCAATAAACAGTTGGTTACCGGGGTATTGTATTCCCACGTTTTTTTTTTTTTTAAGCATTTTTCGAATAGTAAATATTTGGTCGATAGTTGATCGATTTCCACTAAATCCGCATTGATAATCTCCAATAATTTCATCGGCGTATGGGGTCAATCTTGCTAATAGAACGTTTGAAAGGATTTTATAATATGTTGGCAGAAGAGAAATGCCTCGATAATTATTAGTCAGTTTTGTCGTCTTTCTTGTGAATTGGAACAATGATACTCCAGAGCAATACAGTAGACGTGCGCTCTTATCTCCTGCAGTGAGACGCTGCCCCACACCGTATGAGCGGAAATATTGCTCGACAATAAGTACCTTCTCCTCTGTTGTGAGTAACATTATCTTCGCGCCAACTGCACACTACGTTAGTCCACACACAACTGAGCACACATGTCGCACTCAAAGCTCATACTATATTGCATCTGAGAGCCACCCGGACGCGAATTTCAGTACAGTTTGTTTTGCCGCATACTGTAGTTAAATTATTCACTTATAAAACTTCACGTGTTATAAACGAGAATTGTATGTGTTGCGTTATTTGTTTTCTTTTTTTAAATTTTAAACAGAAAACGAAAGCATGATTATGTTAGAAATGAAGCTGAATTGAGCAATGGATATGGACATAGACAAAACAAGAAGTCAGCCTTTTGTTAGGAACTCTACCAAGATACCCTTCTGGGAAAACTACTCTCCGCTTGTATACTTCTCTCCCCCTCTTTCTCTTGGTTAACTTGATTTAATGGAGACCCATCTTATTCCACAGGCGTAACTCCCTGTTTTCTGCCACAACTAAGATCAACCTCTGTCTATCTTTATTTTCTTCAGATCTTCCCCTAAAAACGGGAAGAATGCAACGTCCAATTCCCAAAGGAATTTCTCCCAACATCCATGAATATAATAACCATGTTTCTCAGTCACAAGAGGTTATTTTGTTTCACGTTGACTGCCTTCTAAACATAACACATTCCCACAGAAGCCTTACAAAGAACATAGTTTCCATTTGTTATTAAAGACACGGTTTCTCTTCAGAAAGAATTTATTTTCAGAAACTTTTTATTGAATTGTGTTTTACATAAACAGAGGTCTAGAAACATCTTCTAAATTGTTGCATTATGTGAGGAAATATTTGCTTGTTACCCTGGCTATTGCTCTTGAGGACTTGGCAAAGAAAAATCCGTTGAAACGTTGGAAATAGTGTATTAGTCTTCCGAATTATGCCCTATGCATAAAGCATTGAAGTCTTATACAGGGTGATATTAAAAAAGGGAAATTTTGAAAATTAAAGAATTTCATGAAAACAAACGTTTTAAAGTATATTATTTATCTCACTTAATAGTAAAAATAATGCCATTTTAGAATAAATACAGTGCAACTTATTTTTTTGAAGATTGAGATAATCTTTTATGCACTTATTTACAAAATTGTCGTTCCATAACATGATCGTTGGGTTACCGTTCCTGGACGATCTGCAACTTGTATGGATGGCATTGCAAGTCCTGTACGAATATTCTTTGAACACTTGAACTATGCAACTGCAAAGATGCTGAGTGGCGACGAAGTGACAATGTGGACTTCTTATGACAACATCTCGATATTGTCTGGTGTACGAACGGTTCGCACACAGCCCTCAGGTTTCTTTTTCATTGTCGAACTAGTTTGCTCCAAATTACGAACCCATGCTTTAATTGCATGTGCAGATGGAATACGATTGTGGCGTCCTAAATTAACATAACGGCAGAATTCTCAACGTGCCTCCTCCACACTGTCAATGTTCTTGTAAAACGCTTTGATCGTGAAAGCACGTTGCACACCATTCCAAGAAATCATGATAACTTAATGACAAGGTGTCGTTAACAAGCTGGCGCACGTTATTCAGTGTTGCCAACACAACTTTCAAAATTTAACATTTCTTTGAATCACCCTGTATAACAGCTATATTCGCTTGTCCATATGTTCCGTCTGTTGACAGATATCAGAGCTAAAACATTAAGAGGCGGCAAGACCGATTACCTTCAATGGACTCAGCTCCTCAATAGTAGGTTCCATCCCAGTAACCCTCTTTTCCAGCCGGAAGTACTAGAATTCCACCACTTTCGGTTTCAATGCTAATTACAATAAAGTTAGGGGAAAAAGATAAAACATACTGAGATATGGTTTCGATCTGGATTCAATATCTCAAAAGAATAGACTCTGTCTCTTCTCTTTTCTCTTTAATAAAACGGAAAGTTGTTTGAAATCTACTGCAACGTCCAGTTTCAATACTGATCCTCACAGAAGGAAACGAGAATAAATAAAAATAAATGCTTCTTAAAAAAAAGAATTTAGGGTCGAAAGAATTTAGGTAGGGTCTCCGTCCTTAACTCTCTAGTCCAATCAGAAGTGGTAAAAATCTTTATTTCTGGTGCTGATATTAATCGCAATAGAGCACAAACATGTGTAAAGATACCGAGAAATGTTTTAAATATATATGAGGCCCAGAACATATGTCTTAGAAGCAAGTCCTAGACAACGCTTCTCTAGCGTTTATAGAGGTGCTCACAGTAAAGAGCCATGTCTTCAGCAAAGGTGAATGTGTGCTTGTTGCAGCAGTGAACAACATCGAAAAACAGTAATATATCACGGGAAAAGTACATTCCTAATCTGTGAAATAACGGGAAATCTATTTCCATGTCTCTTCCAAGAACAATCAGCATGGGAACGGAGCTATCTAAAAAAGTAACTATCCTGGAAAGATAGAGGAAACATTTCAGAATCAGCTACTGAAAATGCAGTCAGCTCTGTGAATTTTCCGGGAAGGAAAATGTTACTTAATTTTTGACAGGCAATACACATTGAAGGATTAAACGTTAGGAGATTAAACATGTCACGGAATTTCGAAAATCTCAAGGGAGAGACACGACTACTGAGGTGGAAGAAAGGTGTGGATCCTCAAAGTAAAAAGGAAATCATAAAGGAAATTTGTGATAAAGTGAATTTGCTCGGGAAAGGAAAAACGAAGTCACTACAGTTGCATTTATAACGAATCAGAAGACGACCAATAAGAATGGTAGAGCGTTCAGCTCTGGTGCTTGGGGTCGCTAGTTCGATCCCAGTTCGCTCCAAGTGAATTTTGTGGTGGACAAATACCGTGTCCGTGGGTTTCTTCAGGGTTTTCTCGTTTCCTCCCACTTTCTTCATTGCACCATTTCATTCATTTTTCTTCATCACCGTTCCCTTTAGCCTAGCCGGCATAACGTTGGGACGCAAAAGATTTCATTTCATTTGTTCAACCACTGTTCAAGTAAGTGATGACAGAAATGCCCTAATTTCCCTACAGAAATCCTGTTGAACTTGGACAACGGACTTAATCACATGAAAATCTAGCGCACAAATCGCTCTCTGCTGACCTCTAGAAGCCATACTGCTCACTTCCACTGAACTACCTTCTGGTGGATTAGCTTATCTAGATGTCATCATCCTCTGAAATGGAGGTTATATTCCAGGGAAAGTTATATTGGCAACGAATGCTTAGTATTTTTCTAATAATAAATTAACGAAATCAGGAACATCATTTTGACTCATCTTGTACTTGCAGTTAGTGAGCACAAGAAAGGCTAAAGTATTAAAACCATCAGAACGAATGTGACTATTCTGCCCTCTTAGATCTGTCAAGAACTTTCTTCGTCATTCTTGAAGTCACTCTGAGGCACAAATACAAGTTTTGGAAGGATTTAGAGACAATAGTAATAAATCATAAACAAGAAACTTAAAGTGTGCTACATAAATATAATTTAAGGAATGTTTTCCATTCTTTCTTAAATGTTTCCTTTCTAGTATTATCTGTCTCAAAAAAAAAGGGGAAAAGAAAGAAAGAATATATGTCAAATGCCTATCTGCAATCATAAAAATATAATCATCTTACAACAAGTTAAACTTCTATCAGTTTCCTTCATTTTGCCTTTCGCCATCATGATGGTCTGAAGCTAATCGTAAAAATAACTCATACCATTTAAAACAATGAAAGGAAATACTGAATAATATTAACACTAACACTAGTACTACTTGTTATTATAATTACTTGCCATTGTTGCTGCATCAATACTAAATGCTTATGCTATTACTAATAACGGTTGAAATTCATTTCTGAATGTGTTGGCCTCTGGAGTTTAAGCTGATCATTGTGATTTATTGTAGGCACTCAGATAACAGCTATAAAAAAATTGCATTTCCAGTAATTATCTCATCCAGAGGGAAGTTGGAAGGAGAGTGGAAAATACTTCTTCCTCTTTCCCTGAGTGACAAAAGAGGAAAAATGTGCTGGTGAGTGCTTGTGATATGAATCGTAACATATATTGACGTGAAATAGTGTACTGTACCCGAGATCAAGTAAAGAGCCGAGATAAAAATCCAATATCGGAGTAGAAAACGATATGCATATAATTATTTGTATCACACGAACAAAAATTAAAATTAGTTTCCTGTTGTAGGAAAGTCAATAATTAGATCATGTATTTAGATTGCATGACATAAGATTTGAGCTGGCTTTAGGACGTGTGGGGCTATCCAAAATACCATTAAACCTTATATTGAATAGATTTTTTTTTGAGTGGAGGCAACTCAAGACCTATATTTCATAGTAGGTACGCCCCTGTATTAACTTCAATGATTTCTCCCACGCAACCAAGACTACACCTCCACATTTACCAAAAAGATTGTTCTGAAAGAAGCCCTGTTTGTAAGTATTTATAGATTGGAAGTTACTGAAGTTTTTGATAACATTGTCTATTGGTGGATTCTATCATTTCGTCTTCATGTCACTAATTTTTCCGACACTCATTTGTATTTATTGTTCGTATCCCTCAATATACAGGGCATTGCGATGCAAAGTTAAAGATTGCATTTCACTTCATAAAACTGTTAAAACCTAGAATATGATACGTACCATAGCGACTGTGTTGGGCCCTCACGTGTTGAAAAGGAACTGCTTGTTGGAAAATTTGATATTACGAATGGTAGAAAACAGATGAAGTACTTTTACACTAATACAATATGCTGGTCATTAAGGTGTACCGAGAAATGTCATCTTTGTTTTCAAGTTGCACGATACCGCGGAAAAGTTGCGAATTGGGGAAACTAAATAAAGAGTAATAAAATAAATAAAAATCGGTTTCTATCTTCCAGTCGCGCATGTGCTTTGAATTTTGTAGAAATTTGGAAAAATGTACATTTTTTACATAATTTTTAACATTTTAAAATTAGGTTCCTCCAGATTGTAACAGCTTAAATTACTCTGTATTAAAACCACAGAATATTATGTTTAAATATCATTTAAATTCATTAATATCTACAGTCACGCGTTGCCTTCGAACTTAATGAAAAAAAAATACAAATACTCTGTTCAAGCTTACAAATACTACCAACTTACTTTTTTTTTCTTTATTGAATATAAGTTTAAATGTTTAAAAGCAAAGTCTTTTAGTCCATTAGGAATATGTATAAACATATTTTTTATTGACGAAACTAAGTTCTTGTGTGAAGAGACGTAGGTCCAAGCAACTCATGTGGAGCAATTGAACACATTTGTTTGCACTCATCCTTAGCTCAAGATACCTTGATATCTCATTTGTGGGTGGGTGGAGCATGGTTGGTCCAAACGAGTTAGAACGAGCACCTGAATTCCTTAGAATTGACAGCCACTGCGCGAGAAAAATAAAATAACAGATTTGAACATTTTTTTTTCTAAGTCATTAGCAGTTTAAGTAAGATTCGACTGAAGTTGTTGCATGTAAATATTGCCAAGTTAAGTAAGATTTTTAAAAAATGTTGTAAAAATGTATTTTTTTTTTCAAATTTCTGTAAACTTTATAGCACATACGGAACTGTAAGATATAAAACGATTTGATTTGTTTCTCACTCTTCTTTAGTTTCCTAATTTGCGACGCTTCAGTGGTACTACTATTTGACAAAAAAAAAAAAAAAAACTTTTTTTCGGCCCGCTATACTGCTCATACATTCTTCAATTGATTGTAAACTTTATAACCACAATGTGCTAATATTTATTCTCAATTCCTTTTCGTGTCTATTTTGTAATTCTTTCAGAAGCATAGGGAGCCACTGCACTTTAAATACAAGCATATGTTTAATTCTGTACCACCAGCAGTGCTTGTATGTAATTTATAATTATACTCAGGAAAAGAAGGAAGTATTTATCAACGAAATAAAAAGCGTAGTTCCCCCTTAAAACACTACCATACAAACTCTGAAAACAGTCATTTATTAATATATGAATATACATATATCATCTAAAAGTAACTAATAATTTATCCTGTAGAAAATTATAAAACGTTTTTAGGTAAACTACTGTTATTAAAGAGGAAACCATAGTTCTGCTAAGTAAATTCGATTTTAATTACATCTATCTTTTCTCTAATGTGACTACATACATGAAAATGACCTTCAAGAAAATCTACAATGAAAACCTACAAAATCGGGTTTTATTCCAGATTCTTAAAGCAGAATGGCTCAAAATACAAAATATACGTTACTTGTAAACTTGTATAAAATTCTTTGATAAAAGAAAAAGAAAAAGCAATAACAATTGCCTTTGATGAGTACTCTGAAATAAAATGCCATTTAATTACTCTGTTATTCAATTCACCAACCGTGAAAGATAAAATCTGATTCTTTGGTTTTGAGAGATGTTTTTCTGGTATAAATAATGGCATAACGAGCTATGATTTAAATGGTCACTAAATGATGTTGCTACACTGTTTATTGTTTCCTTTAATTACATCAGCATTGAGTTTCTGATCCTCACAGCTTTTGATGAAAACATAATCTTTCATTTGTTACGGGCTTCAGTTAACCTCTTCATTTAATATAGGAGCTATATGTTTCCATACAGTCTATGAACTTTAGTCTCCGTTATCTTTCTTTTTAAGCATGCATTCTACTTTGCATCTTTGAATATAATTATATCTTAATTTCAAATGTCCTAATTACTTTCTTTCTCTTTATATTAACACATAGTTGCTCTTCTAATTTGCCTTACAATAATATTACCATCGCTTTCCTTTCCAACGTAGTAACTTTTCTCTGTTCTTCTGTCACCGGCTCCCTAAACTCATTTATGTCTTTTAATCAAAATAAAAAACAGTGCTTATTTCAAACTTATTAAACAAACTTCGTATATATATAAAAAACGCTCTCGAAACTGTTCTCTCACAAGTTTCGTATGTTTTCTTATGTGTTTGTGTGCTTAGCCCTTGTCTCAAGACCATATTTGGTCAAAAAACATAGAGGCTGCCCACGTTATGTCTACATTTCCTTGGATCTGGACTCTTCGGAACTTTTTCCTTCCACCCACGTTCTGTTATGCGCTAAAGTTGATTGAAACACTGGAGTTAGTTGAGCGTAAATTCGTTTGGACGCTGGACGCTTGTCCATTGCAATAGTCCACCCGTAACCATAGCTTGGGTTAGCTGCTCTAAGATTGTGTGTGTCGTTACGTGAAGCAAGCTTCCTTGTTTGGGTTGAGCATTTGAAAACAAAATATCTACTGGAAAGCTAAACACGTTTATTTTCATGTTAAAATGTCTATTATTGATGTTGTAATTCATTAAATTTAAATACTGACTCCTATGTGGCAAATATTTGTGCGACATAAGTGGCAACCACAGACAAAGACAAAGCAGTAATTGCAAAACGTGAATGCATCAATGTAAACGAGTTTGAAATATCGCTCGTGAAACCTACCATCAACCCCTGCATCTAATTGGGACTCAACACCAGGATAACTACGACCCCAACGTGGTTTGACCTGTCAAAGATTTTAGTGAGTACTTTCAATATATCATAACCGACACGTTAGCCACCTTATGCGTATATACTAGATAGACATATCAACGGCGGTATAAATTAAAACAAGAAATTCCTCATTTGTATAATTAATGTTATTTCGCATGTAATTTGTTCAAAATCATTATTATATGTGGGACATGTTATGAAGTAGAATTTCATTTGCTTGCAAGATTAGTTTTTAATTCAACATCCTCACTTGATTAACGTTCTTGTTTATCAATACATTATTCTTTTTTACGGTACCTATATTTTTGTCCGCCCTTTCCCAGCTTCGGCCATACAGAAATATGGGTATGGATACATTCCTCTTCCTCGTGGCATAGCTGGGAAAGAAAGAGAGAAAGAGAGAGAGGAAAAAAGAAACCATGAAGAAATATTAGAAAAGTAAATAGAATTTTTTGCGTTACACGTCCACGACAAAAACCACGATCTTCCTTCTTCAGTACGAAAACTGAAATGGTTTTTAAGAAAAAGAGAAAGACATATACATACAGTAGTAAATGTGAGTTATTTTTCGTAAAGAAGTAATTTAACTATATTTTGTATATGGATGATAGAACAACAGGTAATCAGTTTCCATATGCATTTAGTTTAGGTAAGTTTTGAAGAATGTACTGTTCTGAGAATAATGCAAACATGGTTAAGCACTAAATGGATTATTATTCAAGGAAAGGAAGTAAAGAGAGTAGGGAAGAGTGTCAGGAAATCTGTCCCATCTGGCTTGCACCATCTCTGTAACACTTCCATCAGGCTTATGGCCTTTGTCATGATGATACCTTGAGAGTGCGTGACCTGAAGTTAAAAGGCAATGGCTATATATATATATATATATATATATATATATATATATATATATATATATATATATATATATATATGAAAGGCTATTTGGTTCTTTGTTTTTATACATATAAAGCACGTTCTCTATGTTAAGGGGCACGAACAGTGGTGGATGGAGATCGAAGTGCATGTAGGCAGGACGGAGACTAGATGTAATCACTAGAAAAAAACAGCCTTGTTGCTGAGATCAATAACACCTCCTCTATGACTGCTTCCAAAGTATTTGGAGCTTAATACCGCTCTTGTGTTTTTACTAAGTGGCTTCCGTAATGTCTTTTCTGGTTATGATTCAAATTTTTATCTGTCATTCACTAGTGTTCCTCCGTTCGTTCACTACCTTTGAATCTGTTTTGACTCCGTATGCTAAAAATGAAATCTGTACGTTTACTCTTAATACTCTTAATGTATAAATATTTAATATATAGAGCTATTATTAATTGGAATGAGTTGAAGTGATATTTAACAAATGTATGTAACTAAACGGAAAATATAATATTAGAAAATTTAATAAAAGAACCCTGTAAATACCATTCGTCTAAGTATATTATATACTACATGCATTCTCTTGAGCAATACCTGTCGGGCGGACAGATTGAACGATTGATTTCATTTCTTTGAATATAAATTTAATTAGAAGTATTTTAGAGCCGATTTCATCATAAAATTAATTTCCATCTCAAAACAAAAAATAAAAAATAAAAACTCATTTTTTTCAGTAAAAATCTGACCACTTTATTGGCTTATAAAAAGCCATCCCTTTATTTATCTTTCATAGCTCCCTGCTTGCTTACTTTTGCAAATCCTTGTATAGGTGGATGTTCTTTCATATTTTCTGTTAATTTATATCTTCCCTCTCAATTCCTTTATTTATTTCTGATAATCTCAAACTTTGTCACTATCCAATTTAACTTCGTACGCCACAATTTCCTTGCTTCGGTCGCTATAAAAATTGTATCATCTATCGGTTCCTTTTTAATTACTGTCACTTCTGATATTTCCTGCATTCACTGTATTTCTGTGGAAATATGGTCAATAAAATTTGCTAGAACCTGGTACATCAAACAATGACGTAACATGGAATTTATAGGCGTTAGATTGGATCGCGTAGTAGGTCTTATAAGGTTGCAATTTGTGTATCGCACGTCCGCCAGTTCGTTATTATATGTGATAATCCTTGAACGAAAGCGAATTTTGGAATTAATGTTTTTTTTTTCTTTCTTTGTTCTTTTAAGTAGATAGCTAGAGCGGTTATGTGAACCTAGTTTGCAAGCGGAGTCAATCTGTTAGCGTCTTTAGAGGGAAAGAAAACTTTATAGGTGACTGCATACAATTTAGAATATATAAAATATATAACACTTAAATATTTAACATAAAATATCGGTTACCTATAATATAAGGATATGCAATTGCGTAATCCTCTTTAACGTCTTTAGAAGAGTTTACTTTTCTTATATGAATTATATCATATTTATAATGCTGAAATGGAAGGTCATTCTTTATAGACATCTTTCAACGAAATGAAATTAAACCTTTGGGTTTAACAACCCATTATTATGCCCCTTAGGCTAAGGAAGATGTATAATAAAGGCAAGTGAATGATAATGGAAGATTTGATGGAATGAAAATGTGGGACGAAACGGGAGTACCCTAGAAAATAAACGGTCACAGTGTGTCCACCACAAAATTACTTGGCTCCGCATCGGCTGACTTCACGCCCCAGAGGATCGGACCTACGGTGGCTTAGTGGTAGATCGTTCACGTCTGATGCGTGGAGTTCCTACCAGACCCGCCAAGTAGACTTTGTAGTAGACAAACACCGTGTACATGGATTTCGTCGCGTTTTTTTTTCTTTCCTCCCAATTCCTTCCTTCCACCATTTCATTCATTTATCATCACCGTCTCCTTTAGCCTAGCAGGCAAACTCTAAGGACGTAAAACTGAAAGATTTGCACCAGAGGTAAACGCTCAAACATTAAACCACCGTGTCCCCTGATAATGGATAATGCTCATAAAATGTTAGTTTAAGCAGCAGCAGACTCGCGGGGAAAGCATATCACATTTTAAATACGATAGAACTTCTCATAACTGTATTTTATGAAATTTTCGTAATGAATAAATTTAAGGAAAGAAAAATGGATTTAAAACTTCAATGAATGAGATTTATTATTATTATTATTATTATTATTATTATTATCATTATTATTATTATTATTATTATTATTATTATTATTATTATTATTATTATTATTATTATTATTATTATTATTATTAACAGTAGTAGTAGTAGTAGCAGTTGTTGTTGTTGTTGTAAACATTCTTCCTGATTAGAAAATAATAGTTTTCTTAGAAAGTCTCTCTTACATTTGATGCTGCAGAAAGGGTTGGAAAACAAGATCTACTCGCGCACCTACTTTCGTTAATTAGTTGCTTTAGAGATCAATGGCAAAGTTTTTATCCAGAAACAAGTGAAATTTCTGACATTTTTCATGAGAAAAGTATTTCTGATCCTCCAGCCTAACTATCATCGTTGCAAATTAGAAACATAGTGATATGACATTGCCACCTTAAACTACAGGCGTAAAAAGCACGCATAACAAGATATGCTAAAGGTAACTTTTGCAAGAAAATTAGATGTTCTTGAAATACAGTAAAAATAAATAAATAAATAAATAAATAGCCTTAGCGTCAAAATGGGTGAACAAGGAATATTTGTCTTTGCACTAAATGTATGAATTATGTATGAACTCTAAACGTTCCAGTAATTTTGTATCTTTTGTTAGCTGTCTTCTATTTGTGTCCTCACTACATATTTCCAAACAAATCTACCATGATATCGAAAGGGAAATGAAAAGGGAAAACATTCTTATTCATCTCTAGAAAGTAACATATTTACAACCCATGTGTTAAAATTTCTGAATATATTGTTCTTGTAACAACAAATTGTCCATGTTAGCAATTAGCATCTGAGCTTCACAGTTTTAAAATTTGTTTCCCTTTTTTCATGTAACGGTTTGTGACTTTTAAATAGAAACAAAGAAAACAAAGCCAACGTCCTGATTGTGTCTAATAGACAGGAATTGATGGCCACACGAAGACTCAAACAATTAATTATACTTAAACATGTATCTTCACCTTCATTTTTAACTGTTGAGCTAATTGGCAAATAACCAAAGAAGCAGAATGTTTTCTCGATACGAGGAAACGTTCAGAGGAAGGCTCAAAATGCAATTAGTTTTCTTTCTTCAGATACTGTGTATGTGTAAAACGTGACTTACCCTTCGAGCTCTAAGAAATTAAACCGATTTTCCTAATCAAATACTTATGTATGCACCGTAAAGTGTGGTTTATATGTTAGCATATAGTGAATTAAAAATAATAGTACATTTAGAACGTGTATGGTAATGAAATGTCTTTTAAGAAAATACATCAATTGTGGAGCCATACTTTGTCTGAAATACAGTTTGAAGGTTTGTCAGACTATTTATAATGTATGAGTTTGTTGTTGTTATTTGTTTATTTATTAAGATTTATATTTTATTATAACTTTATGCTAGTATTATTGACTAAATGCATTGAAGAAGCATAATAGTAAAAGTTGAGATAAAAGATAAAATAAAGAAAACAGATGTTATAAAATAATAAAAATATAGAAACAAAAAGGGAATGAAATCTCGTCCTACGATTATGCCCTTGACGCTAAGTGACAATAATTAAAGGAAGTGAATGATAATGGAATAGTTGGTGGATTGGGAAAGTGGGAGGAAACGGGAGTACCTCGAGAAAATCCACGGACACGATGTTATCCACTTGGCCGGGTATTAAACCAGGGTCTTCCGCACCAGAGTTAAGTGTTCTACCCATAAGTCCCTCTCAAAAAGATAGTGAAAAAAATACCTTTTGAAACATGGTGGTTGGTCTGTTAAATTTTATTTTCTCCTTTATGTTACTTTTATTTTCTCGATCAGCTAAGCCACCTATCATCCGTTGCGACTATTGGCGTGTTCAATGACTAAAGGAACCAAGCTCAGTTTGGTCATTTTGGGCATAGATTATCTTTAAAGTTTCTGTCTAAAGTTCATTTCTGAGTTTAAAAGATCTACATCTAGATATCGTAAATGACTCTTGTAACGTTAAAGAAAAACGTACTAACTTTTGCATGTATTTCAGTGTACCGTACATCCTGTTTTTCTCATAATTTTGCAAGTAAACTTGATTTTCTTATGCTGTGAACCTCCAGTGTATCACATCTGTCGAGAGCCAGGAAATATACCTTAAAAAGAGTTCTTACAGGACAGGGGACAAGAAATGTTGAAAGTTTGGATAAATAAATTCTTTCACAGCTGGTGTAACTTTGTCGTTTCTGGCGAAGTTGATAAAACTTCGCTGAGAGCTGAGAGAAACTGAATTCAATTGTAATTTAATAAACAGGGTGATTTTTTAAGAGACAACTTTATGGTGTCACGAAAATATTTTGTAGCCAAAAAAGAGATGGTTGATATTATTGAATATTTTTCTATTACTTCCTTTCTCTTTCTGTGTTTTCGTTCTAGATTTTTTTTCTTTTAATATCTCAAGTATGAAAGAACAAGTTATGTATCTATTTTTTTCTGAACGAAGATCTCGTAATAAGAATTATCATAATATATTGCAAACATTGAAATCTTCTTGAAACAACTTTCGCTTTTTTAAAAACAAAAAGTCACTTTTGTTACGCAGTTCTGTTTTCATTCTCTAACCTTTATTTAGTTTATTATAATTAACATTCTACATGACCATAATTCTGTTAAATAAAGAAGTCATTAAGTTTTATTACTTAGATTCCTTATTTATTTCTTACTGAGCTTCGAGAAACTAGTACACTGGTGTTTTCTTCTTTCTAAATGAAATAATCTCGTTTCCACGCTTACACAACATATAATTATCATTAATTGCAAATAATATTAAGATACTTAATTAACTATGATCCCCATGTTACTTTCTTCTGGCTTAGTATTTCAGCCAAAAGTTGTTTAAATTGTTTTTCCTAGTAGCTCGAGTACACTTCATTCATACAGACAGTGTTTTATATGGCCATATGTTGGAATTCCATAAGATCTATTTATCTATGCAGGTGAGATGTAATTTGCATGTGCAGTCACTGAATTTGACAAAAGTTTCACGTAGAGAAAATTTCCAAATTTCGTTGAAACGAAAGCTTGTCATTGTTTCAGTATTAAAAATTCAACAGATACAACTTGGGCCTTAGAATCACCTCTTATTGTAACAATTGAAAGTTTACCTTAAGCCAGAAATAAGGCTTTTGATCTTTCTGAGTGACAACTTAGTAATTGCTTCTTATTACAACTAATTCGACTTTCTTAAAAAAAA